>NC_088602.1:85173659-85789659 GCF_036013475.1 Columba livia
CAGGTCATTTTAAACTAGTGGTACCTTGTGCTTAGGGCTGTGACTTGAATCACTGGCTTCTTCTGTGTCCTCCCCCACTGCAGGAAGGAAAATAAAATTGCTTCATCATTAGGTCAGACTGGGGATGATTTACGTATCCATCTATGCCTGCAATCAAAAACATAATGATAGGAAAAGTTAACTATAATAATAAAGGATAAACTGTGTAATGGAGTGAGGGCATTCTTCGTTATGTATCCAGACTTGTACATATAGAAAGGTCTGCACTTATATCACACAGGGCTTTCTTCACTGCCTTCTCTTGCCTTTCCAGAGTTAGTTACGTGTAAAATGCTAATTTGGCATCTGTTGGCACATGGAGAAAGATGTCTCTGCTAAGTGTGAGAGACACGGGGAACAGACACCTTTCTCTCATTTCCTGGCATTAAAATGTGAATTCCGCTTTTGGATTTCTGTGCAAACTGGGACTCAAGTCAGTGCTCTGTTCAGGATGGTGCCACACATGAATCATAGAATCATAGAAGAGTTTGGGTTGGAAGGGACCTTCAAAGGTCATCTAGTCCAACCCCCTGCAATGAGCAGGGACATCTTCAACTAGATCAGGTTGCTCAGAGCACTGTCCAGCCTGGCCTTGGATGTCTCCATGTTTCATAGGAACATGTTAGAGTGTTCCCAAGAATCACAAAATCGCTGAGGTGGGATGTGACCTCTGAAAATTGCCTGGAACCCACCGTGGTCAAAGCAGAGAGAGTCAACTAGAGCAGGTTGCTTAGGGCTGTAGCCAGTCACATTTTTTAGTATCTTCATGGACAGAGACTCCAAGACTCCACAACCTCTCTGGACAACCTGTCCCAGTGATCAGTCCTTCGTCACAGTAAAACAAAACAAAACAAAACAAAACAAAAAACAAACAAACAAACAAAAGCCCAAACAAACAAAAAAAACAACCATCAAAAAGCCCAAAGAAAACCACCACCACAAAACAGAAATGAGATTAAAGTGTTTTGTTATGTTCAGACAGAACTTATTGTGTTTCATCTTGTGCCTTTTGCCTCTTGTCTTTTCACTATATGTAGTGCAGAAGAGTCTGGCTCTGCCTTCTTTACTGCTCCCTGTCAGGGGTTTATACACGTTGAGAAGATCCCCCTGAGCCTTCCCTTCTCCAGGCTGGACAGTCCCAGCCCTCTCAGCCTTTCCCCATATAAGAAACACTCCAAGCCCTTAGTCATTTTTCTGGCCCTTTGCTGTACTTGTTCAAGTGGCCCATGTCTGTCTTGTACTGGGGAGGCCAGGACTGAACACCACTCCAGATGTGACTCACCAGTGCTGAGCAGAGGCTAAGGATCATGTTGCTTGACCTGCTGGTGATGCTCTTCCTAATGCAGCCCAGGAGCTGTTGGTTTTCTTGGCCACAAGGGCACATTGCTGGCTCATGTTGATGTCCACCAGGACCAACAGGTCCTTCTCTGCAAAGCTGCTTTCCAGCCTTTCAGCCTCTGGCACGTACTGATGGCATTAGGTTTTTCCCGCCCGGGGACAGAGCTTGGTATTTCCCTTTGTTGAACTTCATGAGACTCCCATTGGCCCTTTTCTCCAGCCTGTTGAAGTCCCTTTGAACAGCAGCACAACCATTTGGAATAATCAGCCTTCTGCAGAGCACTCTTCCTGATGCCTTAAAGTTAGAGGTTGGCTTAAATCTTGAAGGTACAAGGCATCACCACCTTGAAAAATTCAAGCACTCCTCTTGGTCATTTGAATGCTTCTAAGCATCCTTAGAAGTACGTCTCAGAAGTACTTAGCTACATGCAGATCAATGTGCTATCAGTATGAGATCTCTGTTTGACTCAAGAGTCAGAAGTAGCAAATCATAAGAGCTTTTTTCAAAGGAATAAAACCTTTAAGGAATTGCCAAGCTTTCTATAGAGGTCATACCTGTTCCAAAATACTTAACTCCACAGGTTTGGTTTTATTTTTTTCCAACAATCTGCTCAGACTATTTCTGTAACACTCCAGCTTTAAGGCCAGGAGGTGTCTCGGCCTGGTAGCTGTCTGGCTGGGTGCCATAAATACTTAAAGAATTTCCTTGAGCAGATTGTCTCCCTTTAAATGTTTATGGATTTTACATCTAGAGCACGGATCTTCTATAGTCTATGAGTAAATTCTGCTGTTAGGCATATTCTACACTTCCCCAGTCTTTTTGAGAGTTTTCTTCATAACAGATTTTAAACTTGGAACATTTCATAGTTTATGAAAGCAAATTGTTCTTCATCGTCAGTTGAGAAAGGGGGAAATTTCATACCCAGTTGTGCTGATTTGGGCTGGGAGAGAGTTAATTTTCTTCACAGCAGCTAGTATGGGGCTATGTTCTGTATTTGTGCTGATAACACAGGGATGTTTCAGTTACTGCTGAGCAGTGCTCACACAGTGTCAAGGCCTTTTCTGCTCCTCACACCACCACCCCACCCCACCAGCGAGTGGCCTGGGGGTGCACAAGAAGGTGGGAGGGGGCACAGCCGAGACAGCTGACCCCACCTGACCACAGGGATGTTCCACACCGTATAACATCATGCTCAGCATATAAACCCAGGAGAAGAAGAAGGAAGGGGGGACGTTTGGAGTGATGATGTTTGTCTTCCTAGGTAACCATTACATGTGATGTTGCCTGGTTTTGCTGGAGATGGCTGAACACCTGCCTGCCAATGGGAAGCAGTGAATGAATCCCTTGTTTTGCTTTGCTTGCGTGTGCAGCTCTTGCTTCACCTATTGAATGTCTTTAACTCAACCCACAATTTTTCTCACTTTTTTTCTTCCAGTTCTCTCTCTCATCGCACTGCGGGGTCGGGGTGGTGGGGTGGTGAGTGAGTGGCTGTGTGGTGCTTAGTTGCTGGCTGGGGTTAAACCACAACACCAGGAAAGTTACTGCTACTTCTTCATCAAACTGAAGAGATGCATCAAGCTTGATTTCTGTAGAGAACTCTCCCAGAACTTGTATTATTCAATATTTCCATTAACGACAGGAATGAGGGAACAGAGGCTGAGCTTATTAAACTTTCAGATGGCACCTTGCTGGGAAGGGCTGCAAATATGCTGGAAAACAGACAGTATTCAAAACAGTTTTGATTATCTGAGAAAGTCTGGAAAAATATATTCAAAAAAGACATGCAAAATTCTACAGTCACTTAGGAAAAATCAGCTATTCAAATGTGGTAGTTGGGGTAGGACTAGCCACACAGGTGCTACAATGCCATCATTGGAAGACAGGATTTGGACTTACCATGGAAGGAAAGCTGAAAATGGGCCAAAATTTCCTACTGGTCTGGGCAGGCTCCATCACTGCATGTCTTTAAAAAGAGGGCAAATGTTGCCCAAGAATGACAGATACAGCTAGCCATGCTATTGAATAGGGAGATGGACTAGAAGGCATCGCATGCCTCTTTCAATCCTATTTTCTGAGTTTTCAGTGATACTGTACTTGACAAGAAGAAAAGTTTCATTACTTGTTTCAGACTGGTGGGCACCTCTGAGCTATGCTCTATCATCACTGACAGGCTGTCTGTGTCCTTTTTAAGGTAGATCTAGCTCTCTGATGATAGGAGGTAACAAGAAAATGAAGAAGTATTGCTTTTGGAAGTCTCTTCCAGAAGTTCCTCTCTCATCACTAAATGCCTTTCTCAAATTTTCTACCTAAATAGAGTAAAAATCAGTCTCTGCCTGTTTCATATTAGCACTTCTCACACTTCCTACTTCTCTACTAGTCTTCTCAATATATTTCAGTAACCAAAAATGCTATCACAACAGGATTTATCTTGCTTTGAGGATTGAATAAGCCATGTACTTTTAGCCTTGTGGGCACTCTGCATCACACAGCTGCTTGCAGCACATGGTCCAAGGGCCTGAATTCCTAGTCAAAGGACATTCTTTCCAGTCCTATTACAAGCAGATGTCCCAGGTTGCTCTAGAGGAATAGAAGCCGTCTGTTGAACTCCATGCCAGCTCTTTGACATCGTGCTCCTCAGATCTTCAATAGCTGGTAATTATTCATCCTTTACAAACTGTAACGTTTACTTGATGGGTAAAGTACAACTATTATTTTTGTAGCACTGGCAGTGCTGGGGGCACTCTGAGGTGGTGTGTTCAAGTTTCTAGCTTAGTGCCTGCTATATGTTGGTGATTAGCCTACAGCAAAACAAAGACAATAAGGAAGGTACCTTATGGTCTGCAATGGCCTTGAAAGCTGTTGAAATCTCTGGTGTCTCTAATGACCCTTCTATAATTTCCTTATGGTCTCCCAGTCTCCCTCCATGTGTCTCACCTTTTATTTTTCCAAATGCAGATAGAGACCGATCTACTCAATCTCGAAAAGTGAAGTTCAGCTCTGACAACTGTTCAAGTCAATGGAACTGTGACAGGGATTAAGTTAGCCTGAAAACTTTCCTCACAGCAAATTGTTCTCAGAAAGCAGGTTGCTCTCTCCCCCTCAACTCACATAGACATGGATGTTGAAGAATCCAGCTGGTTCATACACCAAAAGGTGTGCCAGACCTGAATGAAGGCTACTTAAGCAAGAGGCTTAACGAGAGAAAGGATTTTTTAAACTCTGGAGTAGTTGTGGTTTGAATTTGCTTCTCCCTGATTTTAATAGAAGCTTTAGCTGAATGAGAAAGAACATTCTAGATGTCCAGCTACAAGGAGTATTACCATGAAGGTCCTTCTCCTGGGAAGATGTGAACTAGTAATGCTTTGGAGACCTTCCTGTCCTGTTAGATATGGAATAAGAAGTTGTCCATCTTCTTGCCACTTGAGACCCAGCTTTTATAAAGTTTGAGGAAACCAAACTAAGGGGTCAGTAAGTGATAATTAAGTAGCTTGGGGATCTATTAAAAAAACTTTAGAAATCAATGTTTACACTATGTAGTTACAAATTAGCTGCAATGGGCATTGTTAAGAAACCGTTTTTATAAGACAAACTCTGAACATGTGCACATTAGAAGAGTTCTCCCATGATTAGAAATCACAGCACAACTCATTTTATCCCATCCCTAAATTAGAAACTTAATGCCTCAGTTTATTAGCAGAAGGAAATTCTATTACATTAAAGCAATGCTAACATACAGGAAAGCACAGTTTTTCTGCAGCTCTGCAAAAAGAGTAGTTGGAACAAAGCTGCTCACAATTACGGCTCAATGCTTCAATGATTTAACAACTTGAATGAATTAATGTCTATGGAGTCACAAACATCTAGGAATTCTCTAGTGATGGCAGTCTTCAGCAAACAAAGTAGCTGAAGCAATGACACTGGTAGTGACAAGTGCTGGGACTTTTGGAGGAACCAGAGCCCTCTCAACACTCGGCGCTTCATACGTGAACGCGCTGTTTGTTGCCAGATGAATTAGCGCATCAGAGCTCCCATGTTCCACCTTGTTCAGGAGTTACTCCCAAGCAGGAACACCAAAGAGCTTTGCATTAATCACTATCTGAGCTCCAAATGATCGGTGCTGTGAGCCTCTGCATGGTGGCACCTCTTCTGAGAGGGGTACAGGTGCCCAAAGCTTCCCTGGGGAGCCAAGTTCAACTACACCCCAGTAATGGACAACACCAAGTACATACAAGCTGGCTGCTCCCCCTAATAAATGTCATGTTGTCCCAGATGTTTTGTGTTGTCACCTGTGTCCTCTGGAAAGCCCTTACCAAGGTTATTCAGCAAAAAGCCCACTACTTCTAGCTGTTTGCCTTTCTGGACTACAGCTGCTCTAACCTGACACCACCACCACAAAAGGGCGCAATTTACACTCTCCCACTGCCCTCTGGAATTTGGGAAACGTGAGTCTGTTTCTCCACAGCACACGCTGCCTACAGCAATGGCTTCACATGATCACAAAGTCCCTGCAGAGCACGCCCCACTGTAATTGCTGTTTCTTGCTGTTACTATGCATCTATATCACTTGTGAAACACTGCCAATCCCAGGCTACAAAATCATCCCACCTTTTTGTTCCACTTTTTCTGTTTACTTACCTCAGCCAACCCACCCCTGTATATTGGTTTCTGCTAGCACAGATGTGACAATCCGCTGCAACCGAGTAGTGCCCGAAGTGCAACAGATGGACACTGCCCCCTTTCTGGCAGTATATTGACATTGCTTTCCACAGGCGGGGTAAGTTTAGGCACTGGGGAATAGCTGCAATACACCTAAGCTTGTACTGAACTGTCGTCCATTGTCAGGCGTTATTGTTATGTATAGGAAACCCACTGTCAGCAGATATAAGCGATCTGCTCCCTTATAATGCCGTAGTGCCTTCCAGTAAAGACAACCCAGCAATATGAAAATGGCTGCTCAGGACTCCCGCATGAAGCTGATGCAACTCCCTTCGTTAAGTTCCTTCGGGAGGGTGAGTGTTTCGCACTGGCACACGCTCCTCCGTTTAACATCACTTGTGTTTCTGACTATTGAGGGAGGCAGAGATGTCTCGCGCTGCCTTCAGGCTCCAAATGGCTTTCTGTATCTTTATTTTCCTGCAACACTTCAAGGATCAGTTTTCTTCATGCCTCAGAGAAGTGGTATCTAAATCATTTTAAACTGAAACAGGGACAGAATAAGCTGTGCAAATCATTTTCTAGTAGAACCTTAATTACATCCCGCAGTGTCTCGTCCTCAGCAAACCACTAGAAGTAAAAGTCTGCATTTCATTTGAGAACCGACAGGGCTGGGTTTTTCTATTTTGTTTTCCCCAATTGACATATACATAATCTAGCCTGGGACTTTGTTCCACAGCATTTTTGTCAAAGGCACTAGAGAGTATGCCTGCAACTACTAAATCTTTCTCAGGTTCACATTCAATTTGCAAGTTACACAACTGTAGCTAAAGAAAGAGATGTTCTGTTTGCAGGAAAGTGTTTGCCAGATCCCCACTGGCAATGGCAAAACGTGATTTATATCAGTTTTAGTTAACATGGCCTCTCGAACAGATTTTAAATTCTTTACAGCCATAGCCTAATGCCAAAGCCTTTTCTATAGCAATATATTCAATTTCAGCTTGTGTTGGTACCCTACAACACAACTGCAAAGGCAAATGGGTAACATATTAAATACATTCCCTTGATGAGGTGAAGGGCCCGATACCAAATTCCCCCTGTACTTCACCATTACAAATCTGTGCTTTTTCCAGTTTGCTGTTTGTGCAGGTGTGTTGATGACTTTTAATCCCTCAGTTTATTTTACTGTACAAAACAAAAATCCTACATTTTCTGAACTGTTCCTTTTGGGTTTTTTTAGTGGTACAAATAAAAAGACTTGAATATAGTCCTGGTCCCACGTTTAGATGTGCACTTACACATATAGTTCAAACTCAACAGGTGTCCTTCTTCCTTTTTGGGGCTGCTACACTCTGTTGCCATTAGGAAAAATTCTTTATAATACTGTCATCACTGCCATGGGCACAGGCATCTCCTGGCACATGCAGATTCCTCAAGGGATGAAACCACAGCAGTTCTTGCATCTTCTCTCAGGCACCAGATGCAGTTGGTTTGTGCTGCTCCCACAGAACGCGCAAGTACTTAAACTGTGACCTCAGGCTTAAGCTACAGATGCCTTGCCCACTTTTTGCTGGATCCTCTATTGTTTCGGTTGCCTTTGTAAAACCTCAGGCTGGGCTGAGGGCTGGGTTACTGACTTCCCTCACTGGCAGATGCGGATAGGGTTTCATCAAGACCAAACTCTGGGATCTCCTGCACTTGCTTTGCCCAGTCCAACTCAGCTGCAGAGTCAGTCTGAGCCTTAGTTCATGACCCCAGCCCTTACGGGGTGTCATATTCTGGTACTGCACTTCTCATGCAGTACTTGAGCTGCTGTAACAGTTTCACAGTTAGTTTTCTTTGCATAACGTAATTGAATATTCAATACCAAACACCCCCAAGCCAAGCAGTGAAGATGTGGCCAGCTTTCCTGAATCCTGCCAGCCACAGTCCAACACCTCCACAGGGCTGAGTGGTACAGGTCACAGCTCAGAGCCAAAGGGAAAACAAGCTCCACAAGGAGCTCACCAGCAGGAAACAATCTTGACTCTCTTGAAACTGTGTGGCTTCTTATGGTGAAGACTGGGCTCAGCCCCAGATGCGCTGGTAATGTCAAACATGGGTTTTGAACCTCAGCATCCCGTATAGCTTCCTTCCTCACTCTGCTGAGCTTTGAGGCTACCTAAGCCTTTTGCAGCAGCCTAGCCCCACCGACAATCAAGCGTGAAAGCTATAAGAAGAGCCACACATCAGCTATCTCACAACTATTGGAAGCTTAATTTATAATGTCCTGTTTGACTAGCACCACCTTAACTCTCTGTAAATAAACCTTCTCTAGTTGTCCATGTTTCTGGAGAACTTCAGTGCAGGTAGGATGGCCATTCTTCATAAGAAAAGATTGCCATTCTTTGAGGGGTTCAGAATGCCTAGGCATTCTGTTTGGCACAAAAGGATGAATTAAAGGAGAAAGCCCCCATGAGCACCTCTGCACAAGCAGACAGTAGCAATTACAAAAGGCAAACCACAACTCTGAGAGAAATGCAAGATCTAGAAAACACATTTCCTTTAGCTCAGTCTTAAAACCAGCTTAGAGAACCAAACACTTTCCCAAGCACCCTTCTTCTAACCTATGCTGAATATGTAAAGCAAGGACACCACACTTACAGCCAAGTGATTTTTCACTCCAGGCACATGGAACACGATGAAAGTAAATTTGTGGGTGTTTGTGCTTGATTTGGCAGAGAAAAAAAATGAGGGAGGGACTGCGTTTGAGGGAGGGTATCAAAGATCAGAGCCAGATGCTCCTGCACAGAGCTCTGGATTTGCAGGAAATTAAGAAGGTAGAGAAGGTGAGGCAAAGGCTTTGTTTGAAGTGAGAGTCAAGGGGTTCTGAAGCTTACAACCATCCAAGGTGCTTGAGGGGAACTACAGCACATGCCAAAACCACACCACAGTGGCCCGGGGTGCTTTCGTTACACAAAGCCTGGGAGAGCAGAGGCTGTAAATGTAGCTTCAAAAGGATCTTCATCTTAAAGTCTTAGCTCTCAGGGCCTATTAAACATTTATGCTGACTACCACTCCTACTCTTTGCCTCAGAGAAAGCACCTGAAATAACCTTTGCTACAGGGCGAACTACTACAGTTCTACTGGCTGTGTAGGAGACTAGCGGGGAGCTCTGAGAAACAACCAGAGATGGTGTTGGAACAGCAGGCCGATGTCTCTATTCAGTCAGGCAGGAAAGAAGAAGGAAAATCTGGGCTGGAACCTGAGAGGGAGGACAGAAAACTGTGCTAGAAATAATGGGTGGATTAGCTGCCTAGAGATGGCTAAGGCTGAGTGAGGCCAGTGGAGGCAAATATGGATATATAAGAGCATCAGACATTTTTGCTTTTGCCTTACTTTTGTTCACACTTTTGGGGAAGTCTTCAGACCAGCTTCAGGCTTTGGATCTGTAACTATTGCAGCTGTGAGAGAGACTGTAGAGGCAAAGGAAGAAAGCAGACTCTATGCAGAAATCTAAAGGAAGACAAATAGACTCTAGGAGAAGATGAAAAGGAGGGATTAATTCCCCTGATTTACTTGAAAATTCTCAGGCTATGCAACAGGAGATTAGGAAGAGAAAGACAGAAGTACTCAAAGTTTTCACTCTAGGAAGCTGTTACTACTAATAGCAGATAACACGCACAACATTCACTTACTCCCTCGTAGTTCCCTCGCGCAATCACTCAGTTACCCAGTTGAAGGACAACCGTAGCTGTATACTCAGTAGAGGGTTGTGCTGACATGCTAACAGCTTCCAAGGACGTGTTCAGAAAGTCCCTCAAAATCATTTATTTCAACAGATGTACACATAATCCTGCAGTTCGTGTCTGCATGTAGCAGCCTCTGCCCTACAGGCACACAACCCATGGTTAGTAACTACCATTGACTTTGTGGCCTTGCACAGGTTGAGTAGACATTTGGTGCTCAGAGTTTATCAGCTCTTGCAGATTCGGCAGGACTAACAGTCTCTAGGATTTATCAGTCCTTGAGAAACCTTCACACTCCTCCTCAGCACATGCTTTTCCTCTTTGGTCTGTTCTCTGGTAGCTACTTCTCCATCCAGACATAGGGATACCTACAGGACCAATTCAGTTTCACACAACAGAGACCTATATGACAAGTTGAGTTGGTGGCTTGTGTGGTTAATCAGTCAGCCTTCACTCTATAGGTAGAAACTTATGTAAATGTGGCTTTTTCCTATTAACAAGCAGCCACAGAACTTCCCCCTGCAATCAAAAAACCACCAAACTGGATCCAGACTAGCAAAGATGGAGGTTTAAGTGTTCACATTTTAGTACATAGACCCCATGAAATGTTGAAAGGCCTTCCCACATTCAACCTAGGTAAGAAACGTTGATCAACTGGTCTGGATTCACATTAGGACAGTGTATACTTAGCCATATCCTTTCTTACCTACATTAATTTGGCAGCTTATCAGCATGGTTATTACATCCAACACTGGGTTGAAAAGCTTGTGTCCTGAAGGCTGACTCAAACACTATGTGAAGCGTCGTTTTGAAGACTGTATTCCTAGAAACCATTTTGCAAAGAGAAGGTCCTACAAATTACATTGATGACACTCAAGCACCAATTCTCAATCCTGCTGTTTCTCTTCTTTCTTGCAGTCCACATCCCTGAAGCTGCAGAAAAGTTTATACGAATCAATCTAAACCTTTATACCATAATGATGAGATTCATTACTTACTTCTAAATGGTCAGTTTGAATCAGGTCTTGGCAACAGCAAGAGGTCGGGCCAGGAGACGGAGCCTCTTACAGGTTGGATCAAGTGCTTGATGAATTCAGGTGTCCAGGGATGTTACCCCCCAAAATCCCAAAGGGATTGAGGGCTACCTGGTGCACAAGACCTGCATGAGGCTCATGGGACTTCTGAGCCCCACACTAGCAGAGCTGGGAGGTTATTAGGAGGGATTTGAGAGAAGGGCAATGAAGCTGCTGAACGGTCTAGATCACAAGTCTGATGAGGAGTGGCTGAGGGGAGACCTTATCGCTGTCTACAACTGCCTGTAAGGAGGCTGTAACATGGAGGGTGTTGGTCTCTCCTCATGAGTAACAAGCAGAAGGATGAGAGGAAATGGCCTCAGGTAACACCAGGGGAGGCTGAGACTGGATATGGGGAAATATTTCTTCACAGAAAGTGTTGTCAGGCATTGGAACAGGCTGCCCAGGGAAGTGGTGGAGTCACCATCCCTGAATGTGTTTAAAAGGCGTTTAGACAAGGCTCTTAGGGACATGGTTTAGTGATGGTGTTAGGTTATGGTTAGGCTTGATGATCCTGATGGTCTCTTCCAACCAAAATGATTCTGTGATTCTGCGATCGATTCTATGCCTATCACAGATGCACACGCAGATTTGCTTTTGGCAGCGAATGTTTTTGCAACACAGTGCCCATCTACCGCAGCCCTCTCCACGCCAGTGCCTTTACTTCCTTAAGTAGCAAAAGCCGTCTGCGGCCACGACGTCGCCCCCGCGGGGATCCCCGCGGAGACACACGCCTTGTGTGGGGAGGGACAGCATCGCCGCCCAGCCGCCGCGGGAACTACAGCTCCCATCAAGCGCCGCGGCACAACGCCCGCTCCCCTAGCTGCCATCTTTGTGCGGGGCCGGCGGCGGCGGCCGCCATCTTTGCTCGGGGCACCACTGCCTCACAGCCGCTCCCGCCGGCGGCGGGCCGCGCATGCGCAGGGCGGTGCTGTCGGCGGCGGCATGGGGCGGGCGGCGCTGGCCCTGTGGGCGCTGCTGGTGGCCGCCGTGTGGTGGCTGGAGCCTGGCTCGGCAGGTGAGCGGCGCCTGGGGCCCCTCGGGGCGCCTGGGCGTGAGGGTGTTACCGGGGGAGGGGGAACGGGACGCGGTTTCGCGGCCGAGGCGGTGGTGGGTGTCCCTGTCGGGAGCCCGAGCGTCCCGTGTCGCCTCCTCAACCTCCTCCGCCCCTTCCCCGGCCCCCTCAGCCGGTTGGCCCCGGTGGCATTGTTGCTGTGTTGCTGTTTGCCGTGATGCCAGCCGGACCAGAAATCATGGTCAGTTCCTGCTAGCCGCGGCGGTAGTTTAGTGCATTAATTCCTTTTAGCTTTTTCCCCTGCCTGTGTGTTTTAGATGCCAAATGGAAAGCGATAACTGACCAAATTAAGAAAGCTGTGGAAGTCTATAAGCCATGTGTAAAGGCGAATTGCAGCTGCCACCAAAGGTGAGAGACTGATTTTCTTTTGACTGCACAGGCCAGTGGCCATGGGAGGGAATGCTTTTGCCAGCACTGATGGATGGGAATTGGCTGTAGAATATTTGGGCTCTAAAGTATCACATCTGCAGCCATCATATGTCACAGTGCTCTTAAGGAGGAGGTTATTAATCATAGAATCATTTTGGGTGGAAGAGACCCTTAAGATCATTGAGCCCCATCATCTCCTAACACTGTCACTAAACCATGTCCCTAAGAGCCTCATCTACACATCTTTTAAACCAATGCCTGACAACCCTTTCCGTGAATAAATGTTTCCCCATATCCAATCTAAACCTCCCCTGGTGCAATCTGAGGCCATTTCCTCTCATCCTGTCACTTGTTACCTGGGAGAAGAGACCAACACCCTCCATGCTACAGCCTCCTTTGAGGTAGTTGTAGACAGCGATAAGTTTTCCTCTCAGCCTCCTTTTCTCCAGGCTGAACAGCCCCAGTTCCCTCAGCTGCTCTTCATCAGACTTGTGCTCCAAATTCCTCACCAGCTTTGTCACCCTCCTCTGCGCTCTCTGGTACCTCAATGTCTTTCTTATGATGAGGGGCCCAAAACTGAACATGGGATTCAGGGTGCTGCCTCACCAGTGCTGAATACAGCAGCACAATCACTTCTCTAGTCCTGCTGGCCACACTATTCCCAATACAAGCCAGGATGCTGTTAGCCTTTTTGGCCACCTGGGCACACTGCTGGCTCATATTCAGCCAGCTGTCAGTCAGCACCCCCCGGTCCTTTTTCACTAGTCATCTTTCCAGCCACTCTTCCCTGAGCCTGTAGCGCTGCCTGGGGTTGTTGTGGCCCAAGTGCAGGACCTGGCACTTGGCCTTGTTGAACCTCATACAATTGGCCTGAGCCCAATGATCCAGCTGGTCGGGATCGCTCTGTGTGAAACAGGTTAGCCTCCATAGGTCCAACAGAAGGTGTGTCCATCTGCAGACTGGTCACTGTCCTTGTCTGCTGTGACTGAGCAACAAACACTATGTCAGCATCTCATGTAGGATCATACAATAAACCCATACACAGTCGGTGATGTTTCTGTATTAACAATCCACTTCTGCCTTCTCTGTCAGTGCAGTGTTGCTAACAAGTCTTTCTTGTGGGCTTTTAAAAGTGGAAGAAATCAAGTATGTGCAAAATATTCTGAATAGCTTGATTAAGAAGGGTTGTTACAGAACGCAGATCCATTTGGCATGGTAGTGTGTTGTACTTTTTAGCATTCTTTTTAGGAGTTTAGTTCACTGCTTGTGAGAATAGAATTGATGGTGGATATTTAACTACCTGACTTTCACATGACTAAAGCATCATCCAACAAGAGCTCATTCACAAGTTCTGGTTTGTTTTTTTCTTTTTTAATAACCATGGAGCATTATGCATAATGCCAGCACTCTGACTTGAAATGCTCGCCCAATCTCCCTACAGTGAATTTAGTGCAGAGAGCTAGAGGCTCACATGCGATGCAAAACCACTGTCGGCAGTGCAAGTGCAGGCTGACCTGCCATGTAGTCATAGCCAAACCAAACTTCCTTTCTGTTCACTCTGGTAGTGCACGGCTGCAGCGTGACAGATATTGCAGGTGTGTAGATCATCACTGCCATGTGGGCATAGATTGTAGGACTGGGGGGTTTTGATGCCTTCGAGCAGTGTTTTTATTTAAATGATAAAAAGCAACTCAGGGAAGAGTCAAGATATTCTTCTGCCTTTAGAATTAGGATTCCAAATGCAGAAACACAGATGCCCAACTTTAAGCCTCCTATTTAAAAGTACCAGATGTGCTCACTCATTTTGGCGGGGGGCAGGGGGAGATTGAGTGCTTTTACTATCGGATGAGTCATATTGGGCAACTGTTTATACACTCTGGAGTTTTTGATCTTCACTGTGCTTGAATATTGATGAGGAAGAGTCTCTTTTAATTCAGCATTCCCATCTTTTTCCCAAGTTCCAATTCAGACACAGCTTAAAGGCATCTCCTAATCTTTAAACATACACTCCACCATCTCCTGCCCACCTTTGGGTAGAACACTTTCCCAAGTGGTTACAACTTCCAAAATCTGCTTTAGAACGTGATAGTTGATGGTAATGTGAAGTTATGGTTGCTGTGAGTCTTGAAACCTAGTTTTCGCTAAAACAGTCATTCAGTTAAGTGTTTTCAAGGAGCACTGCTATAGTGACAGGCATTACAATAAAATCCGGGAAGATAATACAGGATGTATGCTGTATGATTTTCAAGAAACTTGGTTCGTTTTGATAGCCGATTTGGAACTCTGTAATTATGCAGCAGAATGCTGAAAGCCAGTACTTTTCACCATATATCAAATTCTACTTGTAGCTAGTCTTCTGCGACTCAGTGGCCAAAGACTGAAGGCCCTGTCTTGTTCCTTGCTACCTTTCAGTTGTCACTTAGGCAAAAATGACATGGGTGTGCCATAACACTTCAACTTTTTTCGAGTTCTCAAGCTTGTTACATTTGCATCCCTGTCACACTGCTTATCTGTGGTCAGCCCATCTGCACAATGGCAATTCTTTCTGAAGTTTTTCTGGGTTCTATCTGATTACAAAATAGCAGAATCCTGGAGGTTGGGAGGGGTCTCCTGAGATCAAGACCAACACCTCTGCTCAGGCAATGTTGCCAGGACTATGTCCAGTAAGGTTTTGAATATCTTAAAGCACAGAGACTCCACTGCCTCTTTGTGCAACTTGTACTGGTGTTTGACTGCCCTCACAGCTGGATCACCCCAACAGTGCTGTATTAAACTAAGGCATTGATGCGGTGTCTGCCAAAAGTGGGGAGGACATCTCCATAGTTGTTACAATCTGATAGTATTCATTAACTGTTCCAAGCTTGAGGGAGCTGGGACTGTTTAGCCTGGAGAAAAGGAGGCTGAGGGGAGACCTTATCGCTGCCTACGACTACCTGAAAGGAGGTTGCAACGTGGAGGTTGTTGGTCTCTTCTCCCAAGTAACAAGCAATAGGATGAGAGGAAATGGCTTCAAGTTGCACCAGGGGAGGTTCAGATTGGTTATTGGGAAAAATTTCTTCACAGGTTTGTCAGGCATTGGAACAGTCTGCCCTGGGAAGTGGTGGAGTCACCGTCCCTGGAGGGGTTTAAAAGGCATTTAGATGAGGTTCTTAGGGTCATGGTTTAGTGCTAGAGTTAGGTTATGGTTGGACTTGATGATCCTGATGGTCTCTTCCAACTGAAATGATTCTATAATCTGAGGACCTTTAGAATAAAGTTATATAAACTGCATTGTTGGGGATTGGCTCAAGGAGCATGGACATGAGTCCACCAAGCAACTGTACGAGCAGAGCCCATTTTAGTTGACATGAGTAGGCCTCAGTTAGCATGAGCCTGGTGTAGCATAGTGGAAAAGTACTGAGCGGTTGCTCTCTGGTTCAGCTGAGCGTTTAGATAAACAAGCTGGGGAATTATCTCTAGCAGGGTGAGGAGGTTGCATTCCAGAGAAACCACAAGAAGGTTGAGCTCATTATGTATACTATCCAATCAATAGAAGACGAGTAGGCATAATTACTGTATACTATCCAATTAATAGATGACGAGTATGCATAATTATTGTAAGTCTTATATAAACCAGCTTAGTGCATCAATAAAGTTGAAGTATGCTTTATCACTCATATTGAGTCGGCTGCATTTCTTCCTCCGTCCGCTCGGGTCTGGAACTCTGATGGGACTTTTCTCTGCACTGCATCCTTCTTATGCATTTTCTTATGTATGTTAGGTTTATGTTTTCATACTGCATTCCTGGAGCTCACTGGTGATGTGCAGATGTCACAGATCACATGCTACATAGGTCTCTCCTGCTGGGCTGGCTTTCAGTGGACACAGCGTTATTTGGTGATGCTGCTCCTTGCAACTAGACTCTTACTTTCTTTTAATGTCTAAATAGCGTGACATTACGTGAGGAGTTTGGTCTTGGTGTGGCCCATCATTTATGGAAAGCCAGAGCACAAGCTTTGCAACTCAAAGTTTAAGTCAGCTGAAGGCTTTTACCCATAACCTGTCACGGTGTGTAAGGTGCTTTCTTGGAGAGTAGCTAGAGTTGTCCAAGTTGATTTAGCCTCAGACCTGTGCTGGGCTTTCTGTCAGGCAAATAGCACATAATCAATGAGTGAAGATTGGACCTTTGAGTCTCTGCGTAAGTGACTTAAATTCTTCGTTATGCCACATGTACCATAGCTCCTGGAAGCTACACAGAGCTTGCTTTAGCTATAAGTCTGTTCTGTATACTGCAGTTATTCAATGCACAGTATCCTCCCTACTGTACATAATAATGGCTGATTGTTTTGTTTCAGTGTCTGGAAGCAGGACCTGGCTCCCTTTCGAGGTGGCATTTCCAAGGAGATAATATCAGATGTGGTGAGCCGGAAGCTCGGGACACACTACCAAATCGTTAAGAACAAGTTGTACCGTGAGCAGGACTGCTTGTTCCCTGCAAGGTAAGAGCTGTGCAGAAGATCTTGCCTCCGCAGCTGGGACGCGGGAGTACTTCCAAATCTGATGAGTTCAAAGTCACTGAGCACAATGATATTTCAGAGGTGTGAATTCCTTATTGGAGCAGGAGCCTAGAAAATTATGTATGAGGCTTAAATGTAGCAAGAGGTGAATGTCATTGTTGGACTTCAGTGTAGAAAAGGTTGTTTGGTTATGGGATCCCAAAGAAAGCTGCTGATCAGGCCAGATTTAACAGGATGGGTTGCTTCAGTGCTGTCTGTACTGTGTTGAGGCTCAGCAGCTGGTATAGGCAGTTCCCAGCCTACATCATGATATGGTTCAGGCTCACCATCTCTTCTGCTCCTGTGCAGAGAGAAAGGCCTGCAAGAGACTGCAGGATTCTCCCTTCTCCTTATAGCTCTTTGCTGTATGTCGTTTCTCCACAGATGCAGTGGAGTTGAGCATTTCCTTCTGGAGATCATCAGCCGCCTCCCTGACATGGAAATGGTGATCAATGTGCGAGACTACCCTCAGGTCCCCAAGTGGATGAAACCTGTCATCCCAATCTTCTCCTTCAGTAAGGTGGGCACACCTTTAAAAGCTGAGCATTTCTGTGACATGTGTGTTCTCCTTCCTCTTGGGAATGTATTTTTGAGGATGGTTCCCCACGGATTTTCTGTGCATCAAAATTGCTTGCTCTTTTTTGCTCTTTATGTTTCCTTTCACTTCCAGTTTTCTGTGAGACAGACTTGCAGATTTATTCAATTGAACAGTTTTTCCTTTCATTACTTCCTCTGCCAGGTCAAAAAACGTACTGCTGCCACAGTGGAATGATGCACAGCTGGATGGGCTATGTGTCAGTATCACTGTCATTTGCTAGAACTCTTCTGTTAAAATTGTAGCCGTAACTACATCAATTTAATTTAATCAGCATTGTTAAGAATTTTTGATCAGCTGTCATAGAGTTAATGTCATTTAATGTGAATATTTTAGTCCTCTTTTTTGGTAGCACAGATAAATGTTTCTTATCTTCTTTTCAGTAATATTGCTGTATCCTGTGAACCCTTTTTCCCGGATTCCCTTTCCCACCTGCACATACATGCAGAGATGTACACACACATAGAGACATCTCTCTCTGCTTCTCTGTTCCCAGACTCAAGAGCCCTCCCATATGCTTTCCTACCTCTCCCATTGTTAAACGTCACTGTAACATAGTGTCTTATCCCTTTCAACAAAATACTGTTACACCTGAAGCTTCAGCTAAACTTGCTTTTATTTAGTGTATGCCAAATGTGCCCCAGTCCTGCACTATTGCTACCTAACCCTGATCACAATCCCATCTTTGGCTGAAGCCCAGCAGAGACAGTAAGGTGCAAAAAGAAACAACAGACCATTTTCTCTTGCTAGTTCAGACTCTATTCTGTTTCTGCTAACTTGTAGCATCTTACTCTGAACCCAGGTCTTCAGCTTGTGCAGTCTGAACAGTAATATGACCCATAACTATTGCCTAGTCCCCAGCCATCCTAAAACTCTCTCTAGAATTTCACTACAACATCACAAACACTGTCATTCATTAACCACATTCACTGCCAGGCGTAAAGCTAATTGTCTTGCCCCTCGACCATTGACAACCTTAGCTCTAACCGGCAGAACCCAAATTAACACAGAACAGGTTGCAGGAGTTTAATCTTTGCAGCCATATTCATAATCCTGCCCCCAGATGCCTTGCAGGTCCCCACAAGAAACCGAGTTCTCCAGTCACCGTTGTCCCATCCCATATTCTCCAGTCACCGTTGTCCCATATTCTCCAGTCACCATTGTCCCATATCTCAACTGTAACCTCAGCCATGTCCTCAACTGAAACCCAGTGACCAAAGCACAGCTCACATTTAACCTGCCAGTGTTTGGAAGGCTATAGGATGCTGGTCCAGGGTGTTTTCTAAGGCTGAAAGCAGATTGGAGGTTTGTCCTATTCTGCATATCAGAAGGCTGACCCTGGGGTATTGGTGGAGCTGTCACGGTTTTTTATGAATGCCTGTTTATAGAAGGATGGAGAAGGAGCAGATCGTAGAAGCACAAACTGAAGTTAGAAGGGACCTGAGGAGGTCACCGAGTCCATCACCTCACTCAGAGCAGGACCAGCTATAACAGATCAGGGCACTCCAGGCTGTGTCCTGCCTGGTTCTGGTCATTCCTGGGTACAGGGTGCCCACAGCCAGTGTTGGACCTCCCTCAAAGCAAAAGCATGTTTCCCAGTATGTAACTGGAATTTCCCTTCTTGTGATCCAAGCCTGTTGACTCTCATTCTATCTCTGCACTTCTGAAAAGAGTCTGTCTCCGTCTTCTCTCCCATTAGGTAGTAAGATATAGCATTTAGATAATCCCAAGCCTCTTCTTACCGGGCATGAACAAAGCCATTCCTCAGGCTCTGTTCATACATCATGTGCACCAATCTCCTATCTTGGTGGCCTTGGACTCTCTCCAGTTGATCTCCAGGTGACAGATAGATGCATAGTTGTAAGTTCACTACTAGTGCAAGGAAGTGACCTATAGTCTAGTTTCTTGAAAGCGTTTAGTCTTACTTAAGTGCTGATCTTCCCTCTGATTAAATAGGGATTTAAACATACAAGTGGGAGTGAGAAACTGAAATTCCTACATGACCTGTATATTTGTTACAGTGAATTGTTAAGTGATCTCTAGGAAGGCTGGAATGAACTGAAGTGTTAGAAACCTAAATGTCAAAGTATCTATATGTGTACCTTTCTCTAAGGAGATAATAATGCCTCTTAACTTATGAACAGTAGAAAATACACACAGGCACAAAGGTGAGTGGAGCACAGGTCTTCTGCTATTTACTAATCAGCTATATGATGGATCTCTTTTGTTATTTTCTAACATGGGAGTCCTGTGCTGTCATGCAGCAAGACACAGCCTTTTTAAAATCATGGAAACGTTTCAATATTAGGTTGTCGTTATAGGAACCCCAGCAACACCACCACGACCACAAAGCTCTCATTCTGGTTATGGAACAGTAATGGAGAAAGCTGAAAGAACTCCCAGAAAGGATGTTCATTCCTGGCAGGCTTAGTCAGTAAACTGAAATAGATGTCACTCTTTTTCTTACATTACTCTCCTTTTTCTTAAGACACCCGAATACAATGATATCATGTATCCTGCCTGGACATTTTGGGAAGGAGGACCAGCTGTCTGGCCAATTTACCCAACAGGTTTAGGACGCTGGGACCTCATGAGAGAAGACCTCAGAAGGTATGTTTTGCAAATGGATATGTGTGTGTGGGGGTTTTAATGGAAAACCAATTCAGAGTAAAAGCCAGCTAGCACTGGAAAGCATTAGGGCAATGTTGAAGTCCAAGGTCGTAGGTCTGTTGGCTTGTGGTGTGTCCTGCACACAACTTAAATGCTGTGTAAGAATTCTCCATGGAAACCTTAGGTGATGTCACTACAAGCTATAATTAGCTTCTCTGTTTCCAACAGTTTGGTAAGGAATGCAGAGGATAAAGTAGACACATTATTCATGCTATCAGGGCCAGATAACTATCATTTTTGCTGGGAGAGGGTTTGTCAATAAAGCAGCAGTTATCTTTTGCCTGCAGAAATCTCCCCTGACACATGGAAATATTTTCCTTTGTTTCCAAGTACTTCTGTAAAGACCTGTGGTTTTTTCACTGCAGGGATGATACAGGATGTTTGTATAAGCGTCTGGAAGGGTAAAGAAAAGCCTTCTTTAGATCTCCTTTTATTTGAGTGTTATGCAATAGAGAAACCTGGAATCATTCCCAAGAATCAAGAGTCATTACTGGGCCGATAGTAAGACAGAAGATGTTTCTGACTGGGAGTCTTTCTTTTGGCAGGATCTTTGACTATTAGCAGAATAAGGGGCTGTTTCCCATGGAGAGTGACAAACAATATGCAACAGTGAGTGAACAGAGAAACATAACAAGAAAAAACCCAACACCTTAATGTCAGTCACTTAACATCAGAACGCGAGACTAAACGTTTTCCGCTTCAGAATCTGAAGATCTATAGCTGATAGATCATAGCTGATGATATAATGTGATATAGTATAATGAAGGTCCAAAGCATTTACTTGTCCCTGCTTTCCCACTGAACCCTGCTTATGTCACTGGGTTACAAGCAGATGCAAAGCTTGACCTGCACAGATCAGTTTGGGAATCAGGATCTACATGTCAAGCCAGGTGTGACAAAAAAATACAACAAGGAGTTCCCCAGAGGGAGGCAGGTGACTGCACTGACAGAAATAAAACATGAACAGCTGTTTTGAAGATACCCTTAGATTTAAAGTGAAAGTTATTTGGCAAAACAATGAACCCTCGTGCTTTAAATGTGAAACACCATGCAGGCCTTTTTGTTGCTGTTTTGTTTGCTTGCTTGCTTGTTTGTTTTGGGTTTTTTTTGTGTGTGTTCTTTTGTTGGTGTTTTTTTTGTTGTTGTTTTTTGTTTTGTTTGTTTTTTTTTTTTTTTGTTTTTAATGGGAAACAAAGGTGATTAGAAACTCTAGTTATTTTGCATTATTCATATTCAGTGAAGTACCAAAAGATAAAGCAACAATGCAAAAAGTGCATTCAAATTTTAGTTAAATTTTAATGTCCTTAAAGGTCTGGTGAGGGAGTTGTGTGTAATTCAATGTTTTGACTGAAAGGTGTTCTGAAAAGTGGCCTGTATCATGTTGCCTTAAACACAGTATTCACAGGAAAACCTGTTTCATTGAACCTGGCTGGGAGTTTTTTTCTGCTATAGTGAAGAAAGTGATTTCCTTAAAAAAAAAAAAAAAGAATAAAAAAAAGAGATCATGCTGTGAAAATAGATGAGAGCCTCTGTTTCATGGTTTTATTAAATCATTTATTGCCATGTATAAACAATACTTTCAGGTCTGCAGAAAAATGGCCATGGATGAAAAAAATCTCTAAAGGATATTTCCGAGGATCAAGGTGAGCATATTTTCTTCTAGCAGGAGATTCTACTAACATAGACCATGACAACTGTCTGTATGAAGAAGTTTCTGTACCTTCAAGACCTAAACAAGTGTAACCCAGAGTGTATTTTTTTAAAAGTAAGGAAATTGAGACATTTTATACAGCAGCATTTCACCATTAGTGATTCTCTGTGAGAATTGCTATTTGCAACTAGTTCATTATAATGAGTCTAGTATTGGAAAAAGAAGTTGTGATGGATTTGCTACGTTATTTCTTAAGGAGTAAAACTGTCACACTAGGAACCAGCTTGTTTTGTTCTCTGAAGTGAACTGCAGGTGCATGATACAAATTTAAAGGTTTTATACTGACACGCATGCTTCTTGCCAGTATGAATACTTTATTCTCTATGCCAAGTGCTTGACAGGGAATCAACAAGTATTCTTGGTTTAAGTTACCTAAGTGGTGGGGTATTAGAGAAGATTATTTTTACCCTCTCTTCAGTGACAGTTTGAAAACAGTGTTAACCCTTTTTGTTCCTCCAACACCTTGTTCCTCCTCCATCCCCAATAGGGATAGATTTGAAGTCTTACTAGGTAGGCTCAGGAGATGATGAGGTGTGAGTTTTGGGGATGTAATAACCTTGCTTATCAGTAGTGTTTTAAATTAGTGTCAGAGCGATCAAGTGCTGAAGATGCTTAACATTTCTTAGCTCTCTGACTTAGAAGGGAGTTAAAATATTTGGCACCCCTCAGATAAGGCCTGAAGGAAACAACATCTCTGCTGATTTGTCCTGGGAGTTGCTTAAATCATGCTATGAAATATTTAGTAAGTGAAATAAAGAAACAGGGCCCCGAATAATTTCGGTACATATAACTCATTCTCTTCCGCTTATACGCCCTTGGACAGAAATACACTGTGTGATAGGCACTTAATAATGTTTTTGGGGCACATAGTGAGATCAGACTCATAAAGGGGCAGGATCTTGAGTCTTGTTGTTTGTTAGCTGCATTGGGTCAGGTGGATTGGCAATGACTGATACAGCATTTCTTTTGCAGAACGAGCCCTGAAAGAGATCCCCTCATTCTACTGTCTCGCGAAAATCCTGAACTTGTTGATGCTGAGTACACTAAAAACCAAGCTTGGAAATCTGAGAAGGTTTGTGGGTGTTATCTGTCAGGATCTTGAGTGTGAAGGCCAGAAGGGGTCGCACTACATGAGGGCTTTGATGGTAGAGGTGCATCTTGGTGGAAAGTTGTGGGTGATTGTCTAGATTAAGGGGGGCTTGTAGATCCCTTGATGGCCACATCTCTCTGACCAATGAAAGGAAGGAGTCTCTAGAGCCTTAGAGGTCAAACATTTTTCTCCCATCTACGCTTCTTGTTCAAGGAAACTAGCACACAGAAGAAAATCTATGCCAATCCGATTCTTCCCCTTCTAGCCTCAAGCTGCCTGTGTGGTGTTGTCAGTCTTTTTAAACCTTTTTCTGTCATTTCCATTGCTTGGTCTTTCTGATAACTGTTGCTGATAATGTTTTAGTTCCATACTTAGTCCACAGTCCAGCTCTCTCCAGACTGTCTTGGCTAATCTGTTTACACTTGGCTTCGCATAGTCCATTGTCCAAGCTGTTTTCCACCCTGTAGCTGCCAGCTAAACATTATCATTAGTGTATTTGTGCTGGCATTTGCTTACACGCAGTGTGTAATTTACCGATTTTTTTTTCTTGTTTGAAGGGCCGCAAATTCTTCATAATTCTTCTAAAAGCCCACCAGAGAAGGTTTTCTCAGAAGTGGGAATGGAGGGTTTTGAGACTTCAGCTTTGTTTCTGAGAAGGAAAGCAAATATGAAATCACTATATAAAATTTACTGATTTTGTAAAAATTCTGTTTATTTTAAGGACACCTTAGGGAAGCCTCCTGCAAAGGAAATTCCACTGGTTGATCACTGCAAATACAAGTAAGAGTTTTGATTAGTAAAGCTGTTCAAGGGCTATGGGTTATTTCTTTCCTTGCATGGTATAAGGTCTCTTTGTATCTTAAGACCTGATTCCAGTGACCAGCTCCATGCAGACAGGAAAGACTGTGAAAAGACACAAAGTGGTTAAAAATTGGGGAGCTTAGCATAGCCTCTTCCAGTATCAGTTTTCCTACGTCAGGTTAGGAGAAATAAAGTGCTTTGGGGAAAGTAAAGGTCTTAGGTCGCTAATAAACATATAGATGGAAAATCTTATTTTATTTTTCTAGTAAGAAGGGCTTTCTTTCCATTGTTCTTTGTGTTCCTGTAACAAGTTGTGTGTTCCAAATTATTTTTTCAGTGCTACAGTGGTAGCATTACTGTCTTCAAAGACATATGGAACTAAGGAATCATCTTTAGATGCATACTGGGGCAAGTGTTGCCATTGGATGTATATAGTAAAAGAGACAACGGGAAATACAATTAAGTAGATACAGTATTGATCCATACATTGTATGTTGTTTGGGAGATTGTGGTTTTTATTTTGTTTTGTAACTACTTTAGGGAGGGCTTTTTGGTGTAATATTGTGGGTTTCTGTGTAAAAGAACCAAAACATCCTCTTAGTGTGTATGTACTTGTATGTCTGACGTTTTGCTTTAAAATTGCCTAGTTACGATTCTACCAGCTAGAATCTGCTGATAGAAGAACTCAGTCATTTGGCTGGATTTGTGTTTTTGTGCAAATGTGATTGACTTGTCTCATTTTATATTTCACTAGACTGTTGCCCAGATTTCTCCCTTCTGTTACACAGAGACTTTCCAATTCCTGATGCCTCCTAAGCCCCTCGCACAGTATGGGCCAAGGCATTCTCACACGCTTTTCTCATAGCTCGGGTCTGGTAGGGTCGACGTGCACTTCTCTCCACTTTCTTCAGTGTTGGTGCTATACCAGAATGTCTGAGAGCAGCCCCCATGACCTGGCTGAGGTCACAGATGGTGAAGATGTGTCTGGAATTGGGCAGGGGCATCTCCTCACTTCCAGACCCCTGTTCTTGTCACTTCTCTACATGTATTTGTTCAGTTACTAATACAGCAAGCTCCTCATCCCTGCCCTGAGCTCCTAGGTAATACAAAGGATGCAAGATAATTTCAGGTTTATTCCTTGTAACTTACTGCTGAACTAAGTTTAGCTGTAATTTCCATCTCACGCCAAACATATATAATATATAATCCCCATTTTACCCCAAATAACTTAATTAAAGGAAGAACTCCCTTCCTCCAGCCCAAAATGTTCAACTTCAAAGATTATTTCTATGTACTGAGGGGTTTTACCCACAGGAAAAACAGCTTTCCATATAATTGGAGAAATGTGGGTTTAAAAATGCAAGCAAGTAAGCAAACAAACATCCCTCTGAGATACAGTTCGCTACGAGAAATCCTCCCCCAGTCAAGCCCACTTTACTAACTTGGCAGAAAATATGGGAAACAAAATTGTGGATTCTTTGTTATCTGCAAAGTCCATCTGTTGTGTGCTAGCCTGTTTAACCTCCTAGGGTTGCATTCCCAAGTTAATATGAAGCAATTAATTCAGATTAAAGCAGAATCCCAGAGGAAAAAACAAAACAAAACCCAACCAAGATAGATGTGGCAAAGCAGAACAATGAACAAAAAAGCTCACTCCAAGACAACAGAGAATTGGGAAAAAGCTCCTTGTGGTAAGAAATTCTCTGAAGTGTAGAGTCACAGGATCAGCATCCACATTGTGACCTTCCCTGCCTTGTTGGCAGCTGTCCATGAGGCCTCTTTTAGTTTGTCGCAGCGAGGTGTCTTTATCAGAGGTAAAGCAGCACACCTTGATTTTTAGCCTCAGTTTTGACAGGCAGCGGCAGCTCACCTAGCACATCCTTAACTTAGCTCACCTTGCCTGTGAGGAGCTTCACATAAACGTCTTGCCTTAGTTTCAGCAACAGGTGCCTGGCTTAGTGGGAGGGAGACCCCCATCTGCTCCCCACCTCGCAGCCCAACTGCTCAGTGCATTTCCTCACTAAATGCCAAGTGTGATCAGGTCCCTCTCTTTGCTTCTCCTTTTGAAGGTATCTGTTTAATTTCCGGGGAGTGGCTGCCAGTTTCCGTCTGAAACACCTTTTCTTGTGTGGTTCGCTCGTCTTCCATGTTGGAGAAGAGTGGTTGGAGTTCTTCTACCCACAGCTGAAGCCTTGGGTCCACTACATCCCAGTCCGATCAGACCTCTCTAACGTCAGGTGTGAGACCTCAGATGTGCTCAGGGGAGCACTGTGTGCCACAGGAAAACACTGGTGTGTTTGGGAGGGCAGTTTCGTTGGTATCATGCTAAGAAGTGCCTCCACTGTAAGCATCAGACAGAGGCTCGTGGAGGTCATGTTCGTTTCATTGCTGCCCCTGAAGAATCCTGTGCTTATATTTCTTAGAACAGTTTCGCTGGGGTGTGGAGGTCTATTACCCTCACTGAAAGCCACAGGCGTTGGGCACTTAAATTTGCAGCATGGGTGAGGGGAAGAGGAATGTATTGCAGGGCCAAAAATGTGTTGGCTCCCAGATTTCAGCATGCTGTCCAGAACTGATATGGAACAACTGAGATTGGCAGGTTTCTTCTGTGCTCTTAAATGAGGAGCACCAGTCCCCCACTCAGCTGTAGATCCTTAATCTCATCCTCCACTATAGTTTAGCTAAGGGACAGTGTTCTCCTTTGAGCTACTTGTTTCATAGCATTTTTTTGTCTTAATTTTAGGGAGCTGTTGCAATTTGTAAAGGAAAATGATGCTATAGCACAAGAAATCTCAGAGAGGTAAGTTGTGTGTTCCTTCTGGCTATCAGACACTCTTCTTCCAAAGCATTTTCTTATGTAGCTTTTGAAGGGGTTACCTCTCAGAGACAACCATAGTATTAATAGGGTGCAGTATAACAGATCTTCTGCAATAACAGCAGGAGAGTTGAGGAACTCGTAATAAGCAGGGGGAAGCGGAGAACGAAATTATATGCTTCGGTCTTTGGTTCACATGTGACCCATGTCAGGAACCCCACTGAAAGCTCTCAGAAGCTGGGAGCTTTCTTCTCAGTATGAGGCGAGTTGGCCCCTGGGAACCGTGTCTGTGTTATAAGCATAATGTATCCAGGCTGGCAGTGACTGGCTTCTGAGGCAGCATTGCATCGGTGCTGCTCAGGCTGTATCTGATATGTGAAAGCTGATATTTATTATCCCAGATAACAAATACCATCTTGAGGATAACAAAAGCACTGCAACTGTCAGAGCTGTGAGCGTGAATGAAAAATGTGAAATTAAACTAGACGGTACAGAGCGGTGCATGTTGTTTCTCATTTGAAACACGGAAGAGTGAAAGTTGATATACATATAAAGCAAAACAAAAGAGTCTTGTAGGAACTGGAAATTGGTTCTGACTGTGCCTTGTGTATCTCTAGGGGACGCCAATTCATCACTGAGCACTTGCAGATGGAGGATGTCTCTTGCTACTGGGAGCATCTGCTGTCTGAATATTCCCAAACCTTGACTTACAAAGTGAAAAGGAGGAAGAGCTACAGCGAGATCACTTCTGAATGGCTGAAAACAGAACTATAGAGACTCCTCTGTTTTTCCTCTTCAGCTCAAACTGATCTCTGTGGAAATCTGAAGATCAGTGTATCTTATTTCTTGTTCTCTCAGACTTCTCACCCTTTACACTAGGAGAACAGCAATAGGCTGACTTTGAAATTGTTCTTGTACAGCGGGACGCGGTCATACTGTCACCATAGGAATGTTAAGTAGAATGTTGGATTATGGCTATTAAATGGGGCAGTGATCTTCATGTCTGGAAGAGGGCTGTTAGCATTTGGGATTTAGTTACTACCCATTTCAGAATGATCCTAAATCCCATTCAGTCAATGAGAAGCCTTTCTGTTAATTTTACTGGACTTTTTACCAAGTCCTCTGTACTTGTGGGCAAGGTACACAGACTGTCAGCTACAATCAGCTGGGAGATACGTCCCCATTTTTTAGCAAATTGTCGATGTTTTCTCACCTGTGTGATAGCGTTTAGGGTATTAGGTGTTCTCTGACAGAAGCAGGTACTGGGGATTTGGGGTGATGTTTTTAGATAGCCTGGAGCTTATGTTTGTGTCAGGTTTTAGGGGCTGATGGTGAGGCTTTGATGTGCCACTGAAAGGACAAAGGATCCTTGCGCAGGTAAACTACCTACCTCATGGGGAAGCGGCTGGGGGTGATGATGTTGCTGCAGTGCTAAGGCTGCGTAGCAGAGTCGAGCAGTTGGCAACTGAGATAAAGACGGTTCATCCTCCGACAGCTGAGCTGGGTGTCTGCATAGCCACTGGGCCCCTGGGAACACCAGTTGGCTGGCCAGGCATCTTTAAGAGCCCAGAGAAAGTATACACAGAGGCAGAGTCAGATCTTCTTTTTCCCATATCTTCACAGATCCTCTGCTCTGATCCTCTCTGTTATCTTCCTAGGGTTGTGGGGTTTTTTGTTTGTTGTTTTTTTCTGAGGCTAGTAACACATCTGCTCACTTCAGTGTTTGCTTTTCTTTCCCACTGCTGTTTACACTCCTTTTTCAGTCTGGTTGAGGGAATGTCTTCGGTCACACGGTGGCAGCTACTCCTCACATTACTCATTCTGAGCTCAGTCACAGGTTGCTTGCGCTCGCTGTATTTATGCCCGCTACAGGCTGCTCAGCTCAGAGGGAGTGCAGTTTCTAGAATGCTTTGTGCCCCCCTGAGTTGAGAGTCCTGGTAGGAAGCAGCATTATCTCTGGCATCCAGACAGGTGCTCGGAAGAGGGAGGGCAGCAGCATGGGATCCCAGGAGGGCTGCTGCCTCCGGGGTGAGCACCCGTGACGGTAAAGCGGCCTCATGGCTTAGGAAGCAGCACGTTGATGGAAGAGTCATAGCAGCAGCTCCTGCTCTCCTCTGCAGTCAGCTTGGATCAGAGAGGAGGAAAACGCTACACGGAACGATAACGCCAAGTGCACCTCCACATGTATGTGCCCACACACAAGCCTCGGGGCGCTGCTGGACCCTGCCACGGGGACGTGACATCCAGCGCTGTTTGTCAAGTGCCGGTTGCTGGGGCAGTGTGCCGGTTACATGACCGGTGCCTGGATCATCAGGGTACTCAAACAGCCTGGTTTCTGAGGAAAAGAACTGTGCAAGAGTTGAAGGGTTTTTCTGGTTTTGTATTTTCAGTCAAGGCAGAGATAGCAGTCTGAGAAACTGAAACAGCTACATATAATTTTTTTTTTAAATACTTTTTATGAAATGCTTTTTGGAATAAAACAGACAAAAACTGAGTTTTGCTGTATTCATCGTTGCTTAGCCGGAGTTGTGATAAAACATCTGGATAGCCCCCAGCTGTTTCCCTGAAGATGGTGAAGCGTGTATTTCTGTTTCTTCTCTGTCACAGCAATATTCAGGGTGTCTCTACTTCCAGCCACTATGGCTGGAAACTTATGCTGGTCAGACACCTGTGTGAACTGGGGAATTTTCAGTCTGATCCCTTTCTTCTTTTTTATCTCTTTTTCTTTTTTCTTCTCTCCCTTCCTCTCCCTTCCTTTTTTTTCTTCTCCTCTCTCCTCTCTCTCCTCTCTCCTCTTTTTCCCGCATTCTTAAACCAGCCCCCACCCTTTCCTCTGGGTAGAGCCGACCAGACCCTTCACCTGTCCCTGGGCGGGGGGGCCGGTCTCCCCCGCTGCGGGCGCTCGGGCCGTTCCCCGCCGGGGCGCCAGGGGGCGCTGCCGCAGCCGCCGGGAGGGCCATGGCGCAGGGGGTCGACGCTGCCCCGCAGTTCGGCCGCCCGGCGCCGCCGCCGCAGGCGGGCTGGGAGCGGCTCCGCGAGCTTCTGCGGCGCGAGTGAGCACCGAGCTGGGCCGGGCCGGGCCGGGTTGGGTTGGGTCGGGTCGGGTCGGGTCGGGTCGGGTCGGGTGTCCGTAGGCGCTGGGCCCGGCGCTGCCGCCGTTCCCCCGGCCAGCCCTTCCCTTCCCTTCCCTTGCAGCGAGAGGCAGCGGTACCCGGAGGAGACCGTGAACATCCTCAAGTCGGCCTTCACCGGGGGAATAGTCGGCTGGATGTACGGCGGGCTGCCCGCTTTCTACCAGGCGCGGAAGGCCTTCATCGAGCGGAGCCACGGGGAGCTCTTCCACAACCGCGCCGACGCCGTGGTACGAGCGCCGCCACCCGCGGAGCCTGCGGGGCCTGGGGTCACACGGGGCGGGCCGGGGGTTGCCCTCGGGGGAGCGCTGGGTGTCGGCTCCCGCCGCACGGAACGCGGCTCCCGGAGAACCCTCTGGCCTCCCAAGGGCTCCGGTTGTGGAACAAGTCGCCGCGGGGGCCGGCGGTTGGTGGTGACAGCAGGAGGAGTCCTTGGGAGACCGGGTGCCCTTGTGTTGGTGGGAAGCACAACGTGCAGCTCCGAACGGGTGCCTGGCTTTGATAAAAATACCGATTTGTTTAAGTATGTAAACACCTACAGTCTGTCTAACCAGACGCTGTGTAGGTTAGCTGTTCCATGTTACCCGAATTCTACACGGTTAACTTAACAGAAATTGCCCTTTGTCACAGGAAAAGTTGATAACAACCTTTACCATTCTATCAAATGGCTAATTAATATGTCTCGAAAAGTTTTTTGCCTTTTAAACTGCAGCATGTCAGCGAGAGAACTCACCCCATAGCATCAAACTGCCGTTGTCCTCTTATGTTTTTAATGCTTGTTGTTTTAACACACTTTAAAATTGTTTTAGCTTATCACTACACCTCACAACAATGAGCAATTGTGACATTTTGTAGATAGAGTCGAACTTTCAGAGCTTTCTTCAGTTAAACTTCTGGAGGTTTCTAATTCATTTAAAATGTTGGTTACCTGCATTATTAGGAGAAAAAAAATCTTTAAAGATCTGTCTAATTTTACGTCATTTACTATTAGGATTTGTCCCCAGCGTAGCTGTCTGCCAAGTACTGGTGCCTGGCTTCACGCTGTCCTTCTGCTGACTGTTCTGTATCTGGACCCAGGCTAAGCACTAACACCACAGGCACTGGAAGAGAGAATTTATGTATTTTCATGGAATTAACTGCAGTATTTGTAATTTTTATGAAGCTTCTGTTTATCACGTCTTTTAAAAAGTTGCTTATTGCCAAAGTTTTAAGCACCAGTGCTAAACTGCAGAGCTTGGTGGTCTCTTAACATTTACAGTAGGTGGTTATTGTTTACTTATTATGGTTATTATTTATTAATGGCTATTATTTATTAATACTTATCAACTCATAATAATTAAGAGCTAGTTTCTAGTGGGTTGCCCCTTTCTTCTCTGCTGCTCTGCTGTACTGTCCTCAGAAAGCTCTCCCTTTCCCTCCAGACGTGTTTCAGCACCAGGATTAGAAAGACCAGTTGATGTTACAAACTGGAATAAGTGATTGATTTTCCTGTTGGTGGCTTTTGCTGTGAAGGTGACTGACTTGATCCCTCAGGGTCAGGGTATCAGGAGGAGCGGGGCTGTGATCCCTAACCCGTGTCCTCTCTCCCCACAGCAATCTGCGCACCGAGCTGGTCTCAGGAGCTTCCTCCGCTATGGCTGGCGCTGGAGCTGGAGAGTGGCGGCTTTTGTGACAATATTCAAGTAAGTATTTCCTGATGGCAGCATCAGAAGAGCCGGTGTATGCCGTGGTGCTTGCTGCTCCTCGAGAGAGTGCTGGTGATGGACTGAGGCTCAGAGTGTTGTGTTAACCCTGAGTCTGGTCGATAAGGTGTGAACATGAAGAGGATTTCACCTTTTATAATTAGCCCAGAATTCAGATCTTGTAGTGAACTACAATTAAAACTGAAAAAGCTCCATTCCTTCCATGTAATCCATGCTGTTATTGGCTTGAATACCATTCTTCCCTGGACTTGATGGCTTCTTTCTGCTTTTGCTTCATCTCTTTTTCCTTTCCTTTTTGTCTGGGAGAGTGTTAGTGTGTTGGCTGTTTCTGGAAGAGTTTTCTGTCCCACCCTAATTTTTCTCCTTTTTATTATATCTCGTTACTCCTAGTTTGTATACACTAGCGTTACTCACAATTATTTGTTCTTGACCTCAAATTCTTGCTGATGATTGTCTCTGAACGTCAGATCTACCAGTTGTATGTGCCTCTTTAGGCCTTTGCATTTTTACTACACACACACAATCACGGCAGAGATGCTGTTCTGCTTCGTTCATTTTTGTCCCCCAGATGTGTCAGTATATTGCTGACAATTTAGCTTCAAACTAAGCATGCTCTTCCAAATAATGCCCTTTTAAACTGGGAATATCTCCTTCCCACACATTCAAAATGGTAAATTTATGTGTAGCCCTAAACCTGCATTGATTGTGTCAGTAAGTATGTTCTGTTTAAATTCCCCTTCTGCTTTTAAGACACCAGCAGTATCAACGAGCATTATTTTGTATTTCCATCTCCCTAATTTTTTTTGTTCCCTTCTTCCTCAGTCTCTCTCGGTTTCTTTGGCTCCATTTAGCTTAGTTTAGTTCTTAGGTTCAGCCAGCATACCGTTTGCTTTCTCTCCTGGAGCCTTTGATTTCTTTACATTTTCCTGGGCTTGGCGTGTGGCCTCATCACCTTCCACCAGGGGTCTCCCCTGCAGCCAGATCTTCGCCCTTTCCCACCACCCCGTCATAAAAGGCTTTGGAAGAAGATTATTTGCAGCATTTCTGTAAGGTCCCAGTTGAAGATTTTTGTCCTGCCGTTGTGAGGATCTAGAGTTTTGCAGTTTAAAACCAAATAGTTTAATTTGACCTTGTACAAAGGCCAGGGTGACGTGATAGCTCTGGGAAGGAGAGGAAGGTCGCTGTTGACTTGCAGATGTCATGCAGTAGACTCGCTAAAGTGCTGGGGAGGATGTGGCTGCCGAACTGAGAACAGAGAGTGTTTTGGCTGATGTTTTCAGAGGAGATGGTGTAGCTGCCCTGGTGGGAAATGTCACGCTGCAAGAGTAGGTGACCCTGCTGGCATTGTGTGTGTGGCGTAGCTCTAGTGGTAGGGACTGTCTATCAGGCATGATTTTTCCGACACACAGATTCGGCTTCTGGGGTCTTACATCAGGATTACTGACTGACAGGACCTTTTCATTGCTCACTTTATTCTATCCTCGAATATGAGACGGAAGAAAAGAAATCTTTGATTAAAAAGAAAAAATATCGCAGATCCAGGCTGTGAATCCTGGTGTTCCCCGGCCTCTGGCTGTGCAGCTGCCTGCAGTAGAGTCACAGAAATCGAGGCACTGGTGGCTGGTGGGTGTGTGCGCTCTGGACAGATGGGCAACAGGGCAGTAAGAGGCGGCCTGAGGGCTGGCTTAATGAAATCCAGCTTTATTTCAGGCCGTGTTTTGCTACCTGTCTTCTTCCATGTGCAACTGCTGACTTCTTCTGTGCCTTATCTTTGCAGCACGGTGAGCACTGGTCTGTCTGTGTACCGCAATAAAACCACCATCAGTCATTTTGCTTCGGCGGGAGGTAAGGCTGCTGTCTCTCTGTACTTTTCTCTTTATGAGCCAGGGCCGTAAACGGAAAAGCATAAGCAGAACCTGTATCTTTCAGATTTGGGCAGTACACTGGTTTCTGTGCTCCTGGGTTTTGTTTCCTCTTCTACAGGCTGCAGTTGTGACTTTGCTCCATTATTTAACTGCTGCGTGCCTGTATTTGTAAGAGAGAGATATCGATGCACTTCTGAAACCAATGGGGAGTTTTGCAGTTATCAGTCCATCTTCAAGATACTTGCTGAAAAGTAGGGAAAAGGCAACACTCAGAGCATAATCCGCTCTCATAACCACATCTTTGGCAGGGAGAGCATTTCTTAGTTCTGCTCTTTGTGACGGTTCAGTGTGCTGTTTATAAACTACCCTTCTCGTGCCAAGTTTTGCATGTCTGCTTTTGGCAATAGGGGCCCGGGTAAGTGATCTGCTTGTTCGGTTTTACCAGCTTTATTGCCCTTACATTTGGATACGTGCTTTACTGATTTTCTGCCTTACATGGCAGGTGCTATTATTAGCTGCAGTTGAACAGAAAAAAGAGAGGGGGGAGGGATCATGCTCCAGCCTGCAGAGAGCTCAGTTTTACTTTCATAGATACTTCTTAGCATTTCTTGGGGAGTTTTCCTGAAGCAGAGGGAGATTTGTGCAATGTTTTAGTGCAGAGACCATGTGAATAAAGACCTGGGGAAGTGTTGCAGCAGCAGCTCAGCTCCAGCTGTGGCAGCGCCTGTATGTCAGGCTGGGGTGACAGTTTGGTGGGGGTTCCTCCCGCTGGCTGCGGCGCTTGGTTTCTGCTCTGTTAAAGGTGGATGTCAGCCCATGGAGAGCAGAAGTGCACCAAAGCAGCTCCATGTGATGGTTGGTGGGGGGCTGTTTGTGGTTTCAGTGGGTTTGTGGTTCTTTTTAGCTTTCACAGGAGCCCTTTTCAGAATGCACTTGGGCCTTCAGGGACTGGCAGGCGGCGTCGTGTTTGGAACAGTGTTTGGGTGAGTTGCAACTGCTGCTGCTGAGTTACTGAGGCACAGCTGCTCTTTGAAGGTTTTGTTCGATGGTGGCCTTGCACACCAAGCTGTGAATGACAGGAGACTACAGAAGCTTCCTTTCCTCTCTTGCCTTGAGGAATGTTCTGTGTCTCTCTTGGGACCTCATGATGATGACTTTTCTTCCAGCCTTTAAATAATTTTCTTTTTCTTCTTTTTTTCTTGATTTGTGTTGTGGTGTTTCCTCAGTGCTAAGAACTTGGTGCAATACAGCATCTCACTTGCTGCTATATGCTTGTTAGAGGAGATGCAAACTACTGTTAAACAGCAAATTATGAGGATGGGCTATAGCCACATCTCCTGTCCCCTTTCCTTGGCATTGTCACTGCTGAGCCCAGTGGTTGTGTGTGGAAGCACTGGGTATCTGCTGTAAGGAATTGTGTTGTCTGTGGATAAAGGCAGGAGTGAAGGACACAGCTTCTGGGTTCCTCTCTCAGCTTCATCAGCAACTGCTTCTGTAGCAGCTCAGAATCCAGACAGCGCACAAGGGGTGTTGGGGTGTAATGATACCACCTTTTGAAGAAGGGGGCGCCTTGGGAACTGCGCGCCCTAGATTATAAATCTGTGTAAAAATATTTTTTTTACAAAACAAGCTCCATCAAAGCTGAAATGTGGAGCAGCAGCCATTAGGAAACACTTAGGAACATGATACACAGTTGGGTTGCACAACGCAAGGCTGTAATGTGGCACATATCCTCGTGTATGTCTTGCAGTTGTGTGTTTCCTAGAGCTCCCTGGGCATGGAGGAACCCATGGTTCTCTCTCCAGGGCTCTCCCCATCAGGAAAATGACCTCTTAACTGAGGACAAGTTTGGCTTTTCAAGCAGAAATGAGATTTCTTCTCAAATGGAGACATTCAGATCCCGCCTTGACACATTCCTGTGTAACCTCATCTAGGTGTTCCTGCTCTGGCAGGGGGATTGGACTAGATGATCTTTTGAGGTCCCTTCCAATCCTTGACATTCTGTGATTCTGTGAAATTACTGACTTCTGAATATCCTCGCAAGTCAATTTGGGGATCCTGCAGGGACAAGAGAATGAGCTTTGTATGTGCTATTTAGCACCATCAGGGTGGTGTCAGCTGTGGGCCAGCCTGGAAGCAGCCGAGGGAGAGTTACTGATGAAAACACAAGTACCTGCAGAGGTGGACAGAAGCTAAGCAGGGGTGTGACTGGTTTAAGTGATGGGTTAGGTGATCTACAGGGATTGTTTGAGCACCTTAAATCCTTCCACCCCTTTGACCTATGTGTGCCTGTCAATGAGTAAATTCAAAATACATTATTGAAGGGGCTAGAGCAAGTCACAGGTGAAGACAGGCTGCGTTTGGCAACTGACAGTAGAATAGGAGCACCTTCATCTGTGGCCTGGTGTGAATATTGGGGAGCGTGACATGCCACTGATCTGGTGGGTGGCCCCCGCATGCTCTGTTCGCCGATGCTGGTAAGTTATTGCTGTTGTGTGTCCCCTGGGTGACTTGTGACTTTTCCGCTTCCTCCTCTAGGATCCCTGCAGGAGGCCTCCTAATGATGATGCAGAAGCTTGCTGGTGAGACCTTGCAAGAGAAGAGAAATCGTGAGCGCAGGGAGCTGTATGAGCAGAAGTTAGCGGAGTGGTAAGGAACAGCTCTGCCTGCTCGAGTCTTTGACTAAAAGTGTGTCCAGGTCTGTGTGGTGCAAACATTTAAAGAAACCGTGACACAGTAGGTTTTCCAAACCTTGGTCCTTCTGCTCTCGGTTTTTGGTGCGTTTCACATACCAGTCTGAGAACTGCTGATACAGTTTTCCCAGCATTAGATGTTGCTGCTTATTTTGTAATGAGGTATTTTGTTGAAAATTCATGCCCTGCCCTGGCTCAGTAGCTCTGCATCATTTTTTCATGTTTGCAGTGGCCAAGAAGACAAGTAGAACAAGGACATCAGTATTTCTTTGCCAAAATTGAGAGAGACCAGAACTCTGTTTCTCCCTTCAGTGCTGCCTTCTTTCCATCCCCATTAAAGGGAGGGAAGAAGAAGGATAGCTGGAGGCCTTGAGAAGAAGAGGCCATGATGCTCGTTGCATGTCTTACTAAAACTCACAAACAGTGCCAGTTCTAGAAGAAACTTAGAGCTGGGATTGTGCAGTGATGCCTTTGTCAGGACGATATAGGCATAAAATTACTTTGCACTCTTTCTTCTCTCATTAGGCAATCCAGGCTCAGTGTGACTGAAGTCTTAGGCCAAACAGAAAGCAACACTCATGGAGGACCAGAGATGGAGAGAGCAAGAGAATCTAGGAGCTACTGAGTCTTCTCCAGATCTCTGTTGTAAGCAGCTACCAAGTATTTTGATGCTGCTGGTAAAAATCTTCAGTCAAGGGGTCATGGAAGTCTTCCATGCGCTTGTGAAAAAGTGTTTTGCTGAAAACATTGTCCATGGATATATATCACTGCACAAGAGCTTGGAAGGGCCAAACGTGGTTCACCTGAGAAGGTGGAAATGCAGACTCTGCAGACTAGGAAGTATCATCTAGGTTTGGCAGGGCAGCCCCAGAGCCTTGTCTAGAACCCATTTTGCTGCTGAAAATGTCCAAACCACCACCGATGTTGAAGTATTCAAGGCAAAGGAGCCTGTGAGTAATCTGGATGCCAAAGGTACCTTGATTCTGAAAGCTAATTATGCTCTGGTAAAAGCTGCTCTTCAGACAGTGCCTGAAGAACTTGCTGTCGAAGCACGAAAGAGGCAGCACCAGAGCGAGCATTCTCCTCCTCTCGCCATCCGCCTCCCACACCTTGGCTTGGCTTGGCTTGGCTTGGCTTGGCTTGGCCTTGCTGGGACCAACGCTGTTTTGCTGACGGTGGTTTCTTCAGGCTTTTAGCAGGAAAACACACTTGGTTCGTAGAGTACTTGGGGTATTTTGCAATGAATGTTGGGGGAAGATGGAAGAACTGGGAATGATGCAGAAATACCCTGAAAAATAACATGGTTTGGGTTCCTCAATAAGGTATGGCTGAGGGGGCCACAGAAAGGATGACTTATTTTTGGTGATGATGGTGGAAGAATTGGCACTGTGGAGAGTTTAAACAACAATAAAAAGGCCTCTAACTTCATGTGAAGGTTGGAAATTAGGGGATTACCTTTGGGGAAATGTGGTTTGAGACACTCAATAAAGCCATCTAGCAGTGGTGACTGTGTCCGTGAGCTCTTTATCTTAGTGCAGTATGTACTTGATGTTGGTGTAGTATTTGCGTTAGAGGAATGTACATGGGCGATACCCCATGAGAAGAGCTCTATCTGAGTCCTGCCAGCGAGCAGTGAAGTCTGGTGGCACTGTCAGACATTCCTCTAGCAGGGCAATAACAAAGACACAAGCCAGGAGAGCACCAGCTCTGTTATTGTTTTGTACCAGAGATCAAGTGGTAAGTCACAGCTGTTACCTGTGGGCAGGGCTGAAGTTACAGTGACAATGGTCTGTGCCCAGAAAGGCCAGGTGGCCCATCACCTTGTCCCTCAAATAGGGGGTCAGAATTCTGGTTTCCTTTCTTTGTTGGAGATTTTTCTCCTATTAAACAGAATTACATCCAGGCAGGAGGTTTGGGGTCTCGTTCCCGCAAGAAAAGAGCAGTCAGTCTGTTCTGGTTGGATGCTTTTCCTCTGTTACAGCTGATTACTGTTAATTGAAATATGAACAGTCAATTCCACCCACCCAAAGCAGATTTTTGGCACAGCTTGCTTCCAAGAAGGTGTTGTGTTTTCTGACTTAAGAAGTGAGCTGTTTGGGTTTTTTTTAAACACCTCAGCGTAGTTCATTTTTTCATTGAAGAAATACGTGTATTTCAGGGTTATCATCAACCGGCTTTGATTTTCCTTTTCTATGTATAAGTGAAGCATCTGAATGAGCAGAGGTATGGATATGTCTGTACCCCTTCGTGTATTAAGCTCTGCATCCACTGGTGACAGTAGTGTTATTGTCCTCTGCCCCCTCAAAAAACAAAATAGCAAACCTTTCTGAGTCACATTTTTGCCATTGTGTTTACACAATGATGTTTTGTGTTTATATTTTTCCTTTTTTTCTTTTTGCTGTTACATCCCCACCCAGTATCCCACACTCTTATCTGTTCAGCAGTTGTGATGACATTTAGCTGTGTCATTGCTCAGTCTTTCTCTGTTCCTATTCAGTCGTGTTTGCTGTGGTGTCTAAAGAATACTAATTTTCTCGCGTCTGACCATGGTTGCAGGGATGTTCTTTCGTGGGAGGGAAGGCAGAGCCAAGGTGTAGCAGTCGTGTGGATTTTCTGTCCCTGTAAGGAAGGAAGGGCTGCTAGATGTCCTTGTGCTGCACATGAGCAAGGGGAAGCAGAGACTTCCATCTACTCTCGAGATGAGCAGCCATTTTTTGCTGAATTTAGTTCCCTGCACTTCCTCATTTGTATTGAAAGTCACTGTCCAAATGGGGAGTGAAGACTTTGTTCAAAGCTTATTTTTTAAACACAAAAGTAAGAGATTCCTCACACCCCAACTCCTTCCTCACACCCCCAGCAAAAGCACAGCACTGAGGTTGTGGGCCCTCTGCTTTCAGCGTAGGTAACACGAGTAGCAGCAGTACAGTGAGAACATCTTACACTGGATTTTGCTTTTGCAGAGGAACCTCCCTTTTTGGGGGGGTAGAAGGAAGACCTGTTGGAAACTGAGCACCACAGCTACACCGCTCAGGGAGTGCTCCGACAAATTGACAGACGTGACAGATGTGGAAGTTACAGGCTGGGTATCCGAGCGCCTTTTTGTTGTCGCTGTTGAGCACAGCAAACAGCTGGGTCGTGATGCCAGATGTACCTCTTGCAGCTTTGTCAACCTGCTGCATCACCCCCCTTGATGCTACACAGAGTATGTTTTTAGCAGCTGTGAAACGGGCTGGGGCTCATGTGAATAAGTGAAAGGCTCAACCACTTCCCAGCCTGTAGAACAGACATCTGTTACTGAGGAAAGGAAACTTGAGTTTACCATTTATTTTTTACTACAATTAAAGGAGGAACCCTGGGAAAAAAAAGTTATATACAAAATACCTGTGATAAACAGAGCAGCTCACCTGGTACAAAGACCCAGATATTAAGCTGTAAAGGTCTCACAGAAACCATTTGTGTGCAATTCACTGAATACTGCGTAAGGCAATAGAAAACATGATTCAGAGTACAAGTGCTTAAGAAACAAATAGACCAAATAACTTCTTCACCAAGGATATAAAACCAAACCGATGTTAAACATATTTATCAGGGAAACTTTTCATTTCCTTCAGAAGGAGTTACTTAAAGCGTCCCAGGAGTCTCTGCTGATGTAGAAAGGTCTGGCGCAGTGCAGAAGACAAGCCCTTCTCCAGAAGGCTGCGCAGTCACTGGTCAGGGGCAGCAGTCGAGCATGGGATAGTTGGAGGGAAAACATTGTGCCAGGACAACTGTCAGAGCTGCGGTGTGGCTGGTGAGGTGGTAACGCAGCGTTGGAAATGAGCAAAGTAAATACCAGAAGAGGGTGTTTCAGCCTGCAAGTTTGTGCTGGAAAGAACAAGTGTAGACTGCAAGAGAACTTGAGAAGTACGATAAACCATTGCCCGTACAATAAATCCGGCAATAAGATTGGACTGCCTTTTGGAAACACTGCTTTCTGTGTCACCTGTGTTCTGCTTGCAAGCAGGATGCACAACTGCAATGAGTGTTGTTTCCTTATCTCCTTTCACTTCATACAATGAGAAAGCAGTAAAAAAGCTGATGGGGCAGCATGACTCTGCAGGAGTAGAAAGGGAACAGTGTCTTATTTTTTACTAGCAACTCGATCCCTTATCCTCTCATAGCTCAATCCTCTATAAACCGCTTTTAGTCTTCCTGTTTCCTCCAGCAATTTCTCTCTCAGTGCATACCTGCTAGAAACAAGTGAAATGGGTGGAATATTTCTTTGCTGTGTCCTAGCAAGATAAACAGCTCAAGCAACAAAACGTCCTACAAGTTCGATGGCACAGTGCTCTCAGACTTTGGTCTGCCCTGCTGACTATACAGAGCAGCAAGGGAACGGGCACAGCTTGCAGTAGGACAGAGCAAGAGGGAAAAAAAAGCCCTGTCAAATTCAGGGCAGGGTTGAGTTGATTCGTATGCAGGGTCGCTTAGGAAGCTTGTTGGGGCTTGGGGCTTTTTCTTCTTTTCCCCTCAAAATGAGAAAGCACTTTTTCCTACACAGTAGGCAAGAATATCACCCAGATCAGATGAGTCCTATCCAACGTTGGCATCCTGTAGGGAACTTTCTTCAAGTCCTGGCTGGGTAGAGAGAACGCGCTGGCAGAAAGCAGTGGCATTCAACACAAAGTAAATCGCTACGTCCCTGTGAGAGACTCCCAAGATCTGGAGAGCCTACCTTTACAAGTATTCCTAGGCAAATGTAGGAACAAAAGCAGACCTATGTTAATGAAGAAAGGCCCTGAGTTACATTTCATTACAGCAGACAGATGTGAGAAAACCACTGAGTGTTACAGAAAGTTAAATGGGGCTTTACACTTGTGTGGTTAGGGAGGAATGCATATAACAGCTTCTACACGTGTATGCACGAAGGCGTGCACATGTGTGGTCGCACGCACCACCACCAGTGGGCCGTGCCGTGTCAGATACGCTCCTCTGTCTCCGAGCAATTATTTGGAGGAGTTCTAGCTTGGTACCTGGGTTGGTGAGGCCATCCTTTCAGGAGAGAAAGGTTACGAGAACTTCTGCCGCTGCTGTAGGTAAGCAATATTACTTAGCTGTTAGGTGTGCCGTCAGTATGTGTCATTCCCTAAAATGTCTCATAGCACTGAAAATAAGCATGAGGCATATAGTCCCACCTCAAGGTGCTTTTTCATGAAAAGTGTGTGCATTATTGCCTCTTCAGGGGAGAAACAACACATATATGTGTAAGGGTCAAGTCCAAATCCATAGTCTTCCAGCAGAGAACAGTACTGGCAGATACCCATGTGAGGCCAAATATAAAAAGTTTTAGCTGCTCCCAGTCACAACATGAGGGCACAGCCTGACTTGAGATCATGCGTTGGGGTCTGGGGTCTCCCAAAGGCCAGCTCTGCGTGACTGAAGGGGTAGGTGGCCGTGGGCTACCTGCTAGGGCTCTGCAGGCTCCCCAGTTTTCATAGAGGCAGCATCAGAGCCAGAGGATCCCAAACTCCTGAACTCGTGTGTCAATGGCAACGACACTTTTCTTCTGCCCTGTTGCAGGAACACAGAGGGTCCTCCCAGTCAGAATTCCAGCGATCTCATTGTAACAAGACCACTCCACAGCTTCTGTGGAGTAGGTGAGGTTTTTGTGTTCATTCTCACGAAGTTATGTTGTAAATCTTCTTTAAGCAGAGTTTACTGCTGCTGTCATCCCCTTCCAGAGAGCCAAAGGGTCAACGCAATAAGCATTGCTGTACAACAAACGGTGGGGACTGCAGCGCGGAATACCCAGGATGGGAAACCTGAGGGACACAAAGAAAAGGTTTTACTGATTTCCCCCCGCCCTTCTTCTTAATCCTAACTATAAGGCAGGATGTTGCAGAGCTGAGACAAGGGGGGATCACCTGCGACAGCCCCCCACCAGAGGGCTCCCATGGCAGCAGAGACAAAGCTGCCCGAGCTGGCAGCTCAGCACAGGCGCTGCATGGAGCTCCAGGCTGGCTCACCGCTCACCCTGAAAACCTTTGGACTGTACAGAGGTGCCATCGCTCTGCGAGGTGAGGATTGCTAATGAATGTGAACTATTTAAGCAGCAATAGGACGCATCACGCAGCTGCGAGGTGACAGCCGCTGAGGCAGCGCAGCTCCCGTCCCTGTCCGCAGGCAGCAGCCGCTCCAGGCGCTGGAGTTGGGGAACACCGGCCACTTACAGAAAACGCCTGGTGAGCTTTTCTGACAAAAGAGGAATGTGGCGGAATGGATTTATTCAGTAGGTGAACTCCTGCCACTCCCATCACAAAACCCCCCAGAATTCATGCTAACCAAGGCTCTAGTATCTGTTCCAGATAGGGTCTTCCCCAGAGGAAAACACGAGTGGGTGGTCAAGTTTGGAAATGAGACGAGTTGCCTGTATGATAGTTTCCCCTCCTTTCCATCTCAAAAATGTTAAGCTTTTAGATTACTGCAATGCACAGCGTGACAAATTCATGACTTCTAGGACTCTGCAGCGGTTACTCTATGGCATTACCCTGGCAATTGGAACAGGCTGCCCAAGGGGGTTGTGGAGTCTCCTTCTCTGGAGACATTCAAAACCTGCCTGGACACATTCCTGTGTAGCCTCATCTAGGTGTTCCTGCACTGGTGGGGGGATTGGACCAGATGGTCTTTTGAGGTCCCTTCCAATCCCTGACATTCTGTGATTCTGTGATTCTGTGAATTCAGCATGCTGCGGTGAGAGCAGGAAATGCAGTCACCTGGATAATGATGTGAGTAAGAACAGTTAGCTGCTAATCTTTCCTTAAGCTTCTTGACTTGAAAAATGTACTTTTGGAGGACACAGCCCTGAACACCGCTGAGCTTTCAAGCCAAAATGAATATAACGCTTTGTAGTCATAAAACCTTAGTAAGCCAGACTTTTCTACAGCCCATCCTTCACAACACCTCATTATTGAAAGTAACTCCTTATAAAATGCAAGTGTTTCCTGGGCAAGTCTTAGAGGTGAAACTTCTCATCCAGCTGCTGAAGGGAATGGAGATATCTCAGAAGTGGACTGGCTTTGCTGATCTTACTGGGGAAGATGGAGTTGTCCTCTTGTTCGCCCCTCCCTCACCACCATCTGGTCAATCATTCAGTTCTATCATCAGTGATGTTCCCCTGTTTATGCATCAGACCAGGCACATGGCTCACAGGGCATCAGCTAGAAATAACCTCTAGGGGATGAAACCACATGTGGGATCCATAGTAGTGACGAGCTACTCACAAATGAGTCCAACAGGACAGGAACTAAAAGGCTGCCCAGTTCTTATTTTGGAGGCCTGTAAAATGAGCACAAGGGCAGCGGCAAGGGGCGTCACTGCAGATCCCAATGGATGGATGAGCATGCTACAAGCCCACCTCTCAGATACTAACCAGCTTCCTTACACAGGTTCAGAGGAGACACTGACAGTCAAAGCTGTCAAAGGTTCCTTTTCTTGCATTTCTCTGTCTCCCTCTCTTTATCCCCATTTAGTTCCTAAAAATGTATGTTAATTAAGGAAGTGAATGCCACAAAAGCTTGCATGTCATTCATGCAGAGCCTATTCTGTGACAAAAGCAGCTTAACAGCCCAGAAATTTCAGTCCCCTAATATTTTTCACTAGAATCATTTTAGAAATTTGAAATAACCCAAACAAAGCAATACCTAACAAGAAACCTGACTAGGGAACACCATGTGTCTGAGTTGGCAAGAGTACCCTACTGCTTTTATTTACCTTAAAGGAGGGCACACACTCATATGAAAAGCTGCATATGGTTTTGTGAGCTAACATCACACGAGAATCAAATAATATCACAGAATCACAGAATGTTAGTGATTGGAAGGGACATGAAAAGATCATCTAGTCCAATCCCCCTGCTGGAGCAGGAACACCTAGGTGAGGCTACAGAGGAATGTGTCCAGGTTGGTTTTGAATGTCTCCAGAGAAGGAGACTCCATAATCTCCCTGGGCAGCCTGTTGCAGTGCTCTGTCACCCTCACTGAGAAGAAGTTTCTTCTCAAATTGAAGTGGAACCTCTTGTGTTTCAATTTGAACCCATTACCCCTTGTCCTATCATTGGTTGTGACTGAGAAGAGCCTGGCTCCATCCTTGTGACACTCACGCTTTATATATTTGCAAACATTAATAAGGTCACCCTTCAGTCTCCTCCAAGCTAAAGAGACCCAGCTCCCTCAGCCTTTCCTCATCAGGGAGATGCTCCACTCCCTTAATCATCTTTGTGGCTCTGTGCTGGACTCTCTCCAGCAGTTCCCTGTCCTTCTGAGGGAAGAACTGAGGGGCCCAGAACTGGACACAATATTCCAGATGTGGTCTCACCAGGGCAGAGTAGAGGGGAAGGAGAACCTCTCTCGACCTACTAACCACCCCCCTTCTAATACACCTCAGATGCCACTGGCCTTCCTGGCCACAAGGCCACAGTGCTGGCTCATGGTCATCCTGCTGTCCACCAGGAGCCCCAGGTCCCTTTCCCCTACGCTGCTCTCTAATAGGTCATTCCCCAATTTATACTGGAACCTGGGGTTGTTCCTGCCCAGATGCAGGACTCTACACTTTCCCTTGTTATATTTCATTAAATTTTTCCCTGCCTGACTGTCCAGCCTGTCCAGGTCTCGCTGGATGGCAGCACAGCCTTCTGGCGTGTCAGCCACTCCTCACAGCTTGGTGTCATCAGCAGACTTGCTGACAGTACACTCTATTCCCTCATCCAAGTCATTGATGAATATATTGAATCATACCGACACCAGTACTGACCACTGAGGCACTCCACTAGATGCAGGCCTCCAACTAAACTCTGCCCCATTGACCACAACTCTCTGGCTTCCTTCCTTCAGCCAGTTCTCATTCCACCTCACTACCTGATCGTCCAGACTGCACTCCCTCAGTTTAGCTGTGAGGATGCTGTGGGAGACTGTGTAAAATGCTTCACTGAAGTCAAGGTAGACCACATCCACCACTCTGCCATCATCTATCCACCTCGTTATGTCTTCATAAAAGGCTATGAGGTTGGTCAAACACGACTTCCCTTTAGTGAAGCCATGTTGACTGCCCCTAATGACCCTCTTATCCTTGATATGCCTGGAGATGGCACCAAAGATAAATTGCTCCATCACTTTCCCAGGGATGGAGGTGAGGCTGACCGGTCTATAGTTACCCGGGTCCTCCTTCTTGCCCTTTTTGAAGACTGGAGTGACATTTGCTTTCCTCCACTCCTCAGGCACCTCTCCCATTTCCCAAGACTTGGCAAAGATGATGGAGAGTGGTCCAGCAATGACCTCAGCCAGCTTCCTCAGCACCCATGGGTGCATCGCATCCAGACCCATGGATTTATGGATGTCCAGATTGCCTAGTTGCTCCCTAACCCAGTCCTTATCAACCGAGGCAAACTCCTACATTGTCCTGATTTCCTCTGGGGCCTCAGGGGTACAGGGCTCCTCAGGACAGCATCTGGCAGAGTAGACAAAGACAAAGAAGGCGTTCAGTAACTCTGCCTTCTCTGTATTTTCTGTCACCAGGGCATCCACCTCATGCATCAGTGGGCCTACATTGCCTCTGATGTTAGTTTTATCTGCCACATATTTGAAAAAGCTCTTTCTGTTGTTCTTGACCCCTCTCACCAGGTTTAATTCTAAGGAGGCCTTAGCTTTCCTAGTTGCCTCCCTACACCCTCTGACACCAGCCTTATATTCTTCCCAAGTGGCAGCCCCTCCTCCCATGATCTATAAACTCTCCTCTTCCACTTGAGCTTACCCAGGAGTTCCCTGTTTAACCACGCAGGTCTCCTGGCTCCCTTCCTTGACTTCCTACGTGTCAGAATACTCTGATCTTGAGCCTGATAGAAGCAGTCCCTGAACACTAACCAACTACCTTGGGCCCCTTTACCTTCAAGCAGCCTTGCCCATGGGATTTCCCCTAGCACTTGCCTGCAAAGGTCAAAGTTTGCCCTGCTGAAGTCCAGGGCTGCAATTCTGCTAGCTCTTCTGTTTGAAAAGCTATTTTGCCAAGAGAAGAATGGTGAAGAAAACTACCTGCAAATGTGATCTGGTCATACAGATGATGTTTCAGATGTCATTTTAGAGGTCAAGGGTGGCTTCATACATTCTTTCACATCCTCTTCCACTGCATCCCGAGGCTTACAACAACGAGAACGGACTAAAAAAGAAGATCCCTTATTAGTATCTGGAATTCCAGAAGATGAAAGTGGTGAATCCAAATGTATTCTTCAACAAAGTATAACACAGTGGAAAGGAAGGAGAAAATAAATTGAAGAAAAGAATCTTTTGGCTCTAGTTACTCTTATTTTTTCTCGGCAGGACTCATTCCTCCAGTACATCTGATTGTGTCTAGCCCATACCCATAGTCTGATCTGATAGAAAGCTCTGTTATATATAAATGTTATCTATTTAGTGTCATATGGATAAAACAGTTCTCATCACCTAGGACCTCAGCCGGGCACAAAGACAGGTTGCTACATTCTAAGATAAGGTCAGAAGTGAAATAATGTTAGAAGTTACATGTCACTAAATGTGGTTTACAAAGCGAGTGAAAGAACACTGGTGTTAGAAACAGCCAAGCAACTCTTTCAGTGCTTTAAAAGGAGTTCAGATTAAACAGGTCCCCTTAGTATCTCAGTATCTATGAATGACTTTGTTTTAGTAATTTAAGATGAATCTGTCTGTATTATCACAGCAAATTGTACTTGCACAAATTTTACAACATGGATCCTAAGCTATTCCTTAAGTGACTTCTAATCTTGGTCTAATCTTAGTGCTTTGTGTTAAATTAATTGAAGAGCCAAAAGAAAAAAAACAACCTCAAAGCAAAAACCAAACCAAACCGAAAAACCTAGAGAGTTTCCATTGCAAAGATAGCTGTGAGGTCCTCAAAGCAGCGCGTTACAAACCTCAACAAAGCATCTGCGTGTTTTGGTCACTGTCACTATCACGCACCTGAAAACTCTGATTTCCGTTTTGCTCTGTCTTTCTATTCTTCCCTCCCACACTTCAGCTCCTCAAAGTGTGGCTTTTTGAGCTCAGAAACCACTCTCAGCAACAAGGCAGCTCCCGACCCAGCTTTCCATGTGCCAGAACAAGAGGTACTCTCAGACCTGCTCTCAGCTCCCACAATAGCTCTTGTCACCACACCAGCAGGAAGCACTCTTAGGACAAATATTGCCCTTCCCAGACATGTCGTGGTGCACAGCAGCACCAAAATGTGACAACTGTACAAACTGGGGCACTGGACTGAAGCTCTACCTGGTGTTTCTTACAGTCTGCGCCTGGTCTGGGAAACGGCTGTACAAAATAGCACCGCCTGACTTTGCAAAGCTGCTCCCTGTGCATACTAGGAAAATGGGACTGAAAGGGAAGTTCCAGTTTATACAGCCATGTCCCATGCTGTTGCAGGTGATCACATCCTACCACACTGGTGTACTTCTTGCATCTACTTTAGAAGCAATTTATTTTCTATATAAAAGGCTATCTCAGAATGCTCCAGAATCTTACTAATTTAATGGTGAGGAACCTTTTAGTTTCCAGCCTATATTAGTTTAGAGCCAAATCTTCCAATTCCAGTTCTTTATCCATGCAGCTAACAGCACAGGCTGTGATCAGCTGTGATTTTTCTTGATTTCAACCTGCTCGCTGCTTTCCCACTGACACAGCCCCAGGGAACAGCCGGGGAGAACCAGCACTGGTGTCACAGGGCCACATGAGTGGAAAATGACGAGGTGCACAGATGTAGCCAAGAGTCACTGCTTTCCAGAAGCTTCCTTTCTTCATAACAAAACACCAAAAATAAAATTAGCCCAGCCTGACTCAGTGGCCACATTGGGTTTTTGAAGGGATGTGGTTGGTGAGGAGGCGAAAAGAAAAATAGTAATGCTACCTCCACACCGCTGACTTGGGAGTGAACCTGTCTGAAGTTGAAACAGAGGTAGAAGAAGACACAAGCATGGCAAACTTATGAGCATCCTAAGTGAACTGAGTCCCTGACGCCCAGAAAACAACCTCTTTCCAAGGAGGGGTACCACTGCACCTGTGATGAGCTAAGGCGCTCAGACTGGTGGCTTCTGGTTTAAGTGGGCCAAACACAGAGCATTCTCAGTGTAGGATTCTTCTCTCCAGACTCCCCCAGTGACCTGACAGAACTTGATTGAGTGATATTTATACTGTGTTGCAAGGCCTGCTGTCTTTCTCCAGGACCGCTTTTCCAAGCTGCTAACAGGGTGCAGATAGGACATCTGCTGCTGGTGACTTTCAATACTGGCTGGATGGCTACCTGCCTTTATAAATCCATTAGATGTCTACCCACATCTTTAGGCACTTTCTTGCTAGGTCAGCTTAGAAGTTATTAGGAGCAACAGCTAACAGGTGAGATTATTTTTGAGCCACAAAACAAAACACAAAATCTACTCAGCTGCCAGCTAAGCCTGAGATGCCTGATGTCCCCTTTACCACTGAAAAACTCCTGAAGACCTGTCTGGAGTTACTGGAGACTTCATAGAGTGGGACAAGGCACCTCAGCCGTGCCAGTTTTGGCCATACAAAGAAGACACATCTATCTCTCCTGGTCAGGGTTCTTCTAAAAGTGGGACATTTCTATGCTTAAGTTCTTTCTGTGGCCCCAGCTCTGTGTATTTTTGTAACTTTGGCTTTGTGACTTTTCTAAGGGATTGTCTAAGTAGAGTGTGTAGAGAGATCTCATTTTGAAACTGTCAGTGCTCATGATCACCAAGATTCTTGGCATCTTCAAGCATCTTCATACCTAAAAATGGATCTTTGTGAATGTCTTCAATTCTGTATACCCCCAATTTTAGAAATATTCTGGTCTGCTGTCAAAACTCCTCATCACCCCTTTACTCTCAAACCTAGTGCTGCCTGCACTCAAAGTGTAGGAAAGTCCTGAGTTGGGCTTAGGTTTTGTGACAGTAGAAAACAACAACAAAAGAAAAAAAGAAAAAAGGAAATGAGAAGAAAGGTACAAAAATACCTAGTGTGTCAGTATCATTTCTATAAATGTGTATTTTACATAGAAACTACATAAGCAATAAGAGACTGTTTGCAGAAAAAGGAGCTAAACTTACCATGCCTTTGGAGGTATCTTGCTGTGAGGGCGATAGCCACAATGAAGCTGATAATGATGAGAGTTGAAGCAGTAATGACATTATAAGATGGAGGCACAGTAGGGACAATGCACTCATTTGTTTTTTCTGAAACAAAAGAAATAAAAGATAAATAAAGAGCCCAAGAAGATATCGGCATTTTCATGTAAGAGCAGGTATGTGAATTTTGGTGATTCTGTCCAAATTCTAACTCAGATATTCAGCCTGAAAATTCACCTGTTCGATAAACAAACAGATAAAGCTGGCACCTAAATTTCTTCCATACCCCACATTTACTATGTGCTGAAGTTTTTAACACATCCACAGGATCTGAAATGCTGGGTCCAGAACAGGACTGAGACAGGCAATACTTAAAAACACATAAGCTGTTTTTAAACAAACTGGTGGCAAAGTCTGAGTCCACATCTAGAAAACTTCTGTTCTCAAAGGTACTCCGCATTTTTTCTTACTGTTTCCTCCAGATTTATGCCTAATTTTTTTCCTCTCTGAATTCACAGGTGACAGAGAATGATGTGTTAAACAGACAAGAATAGAGTTATTTCTGCATGGCAGGAAGAGTGTTGTGGCAGTGAAGCCTCTGGCTTTTCACCACTGGAGACGACCATTCTGCCACTTGGACATGAGAGCAGATAATGAGCCATTCTAGGACCAGACTAATTCAACAGGAGGTGCATGGTCATAGGTCTTCAGATTTTCATCATCTGCATCTGCCACAATTAAACATCATTCAGCTTCTAAGACACAAACCTGATGCACTGCACAATCTTCCCTCCCACTGTGGGGTTTGCCTCCTATGTTTACCAGAGGCTGTATTCTGTCTGGAGCTCTGTGTCCATGAAAGACTAGTTTGGAGGACCATTTCCATCTTACCAAAATGGGAATGGTTCCACATCTTAAAAATCAAAACCTGGGGTTTTGTGACTGCTGTTGTCACTGTTGATTGCACTCTCCTCTGAGGATCTGCGTGACAACAGCGTATTACTATTACTTTTTTTTTTGTTGCTCTCCTTTTCTATGTAGCATGATATTCATAACATTCTTCCATTACCATCTCCAGGGACATTATGCACTACATCTAGAAATAACTAATATTCATAAAGCACTAGTTTCTGGCATTCGTTCTGAAGCTGAATGGCACTTCTCCTCACAAGGCCCTTTGATTTTAGTAAGATTGATGAAGAAGGTGCCTTGATGAATAAGGTACAATTCCCAAGGAAAAACAGCACTTCTCTTGCTTCCCTTGAAGGTGCCCTTATCTCTACAGTGAAAACATCAGACCCAGAGACATTTCAGAATACTTTTTTGGTAACAACATTAAAAAAAATCCTTTTGGCTTTCAGAATTTTCTTCCAAATCCCCTTCTACTGCAAAACATCTGGACTGTAGTGTGCTGCCTTCCCTCATGCTGTTTCTCCTTGTGCCTCAAGCTTTTCAGAGCACAGACTTATCTATTATGTTATCACTTTCAAGCCACGCACAGTGATGGAATTTTTTTTGTATGACTTAAGCCTATATTAAATATGTGTATGAAAGCAGAGTTTTCCCTAGACCCCAGCTGACAGTTTCTGTCGCTGAAGCAGGAACAAACATGCTTGTTAAATGAAGAAATTATTTTTAAGTGCAACCTGAGGCTTTTGCAGCACGCACATTTCTCAAGACCCTCCATTCTAATACCAGATCTGTATCACGCAACTGGCAGCAAGACGGTGCTGGTACAGAGGGGCCCAGCATGGTGGCAGCCCCAGCTTGTGGGAGACACCGAGGCTGACATCAGCAGATCCCAATGGAACCCAGTTGCCCCCTCAGCCCAGCTGTGACTCATAGCAAAGCAGCAGGAGGACAGAGCCATCTCTGCTTGCCAGTCACTGCCGTGACTCTCCTCTCCCACCCCTGCTGTCTTACAGCCTTTGAAATATTTTGGTGTGCAGCCCACAGGCGGGATCATTGGGTCATCCTTGCATGAACATATACACAAAATCTACCGCTTTTTTCAGAGGCAAACCAGCAGATTCAACAAAATGGTTTTGTAACACAAACTATTAATAAAACGTACTCAGAAACAAACTGGTGGACTTGGAAAAGCCATCATTTTCAATGGAGCAAGTGATGCTGATGTCTTCGGTCACGTTGAGCCAGAGTGTGCCAGTGACATTGTACGGGCTGAGGCTGGACTTGGACACCCAGCTGGCATTCCACACCACAGACACGTTGTTGAGGGTCCCAGAGATTTTGGGTTTGGGAAAACCTCCATGAGAAGAACATCTTACCACCATCTCAGTTAATTCACAGGAATCAGCGGATACTTCTGTTGTTATGTTCGGCTCAGTGAAGTCAGCTGGAGCAAGAAAGATTTAGTTAACATTCTGTCAGATTACGGCAAGGGCCGCAATCCTGATCACTCACAGTCAAAGCAAAGACTCCCACACAGGGCATTCTTCCTTTATCATAATCTTTTTGGCCTGTCTTGTGCCTTAGTGTTCTCCTCACAGCCTTGACTGGACATGGCCTTGGCCTTTGCTTCTTCTCCTGCCTGGGCAGTACACAGACTTCGTGACCCCACCCCTCCAATGCTGCTGTTTCTCTCAGCATACACCAGTTTGTGGAACAACAGAAGGACTCATAAAACAGGTAGGAGAAACAGGGGACTGAATAAAAATCCATACTGGAGGCCAGGGTGGACAATTTCCTTCTCCCTCCCTCATTAGTCCTGTCTCAGCCAGAAGCTCACAGAGGGTCCATCTCTGCTGGGAGAGGAGGTGAGTCGCATGTTGGTCTCTAAGCCTGCATGGTCAGCAAGAAACTGAATTACGTTTTCTCCATGAGAGCCCCTCCAGAAGGCCCAGCTGAGAGCAAGACCAAGTCATACTAGCCATTGCAAATATGCATAGCAATACACAGGTCCTCTCAGACCATGTTCTCACTGGACTTTTTTCTCATTGCCAAAGACAGTTTTCAGAGGTTTCCCACACACACAGCTTGTTCCATGCCTTCCTGCTTGGTCAGATGTGTTTGTAAGGCTACATGGTGAAATGGATGAGAGGACTAACACAAGTGAAGAAGGAGAAGAAAGGTGGTGTTCTAAGCCTGCTTCCCTTTGCCAATCTGGTTCACCGTGTTACTGTAAACAGTTGCACTGGTAAAACTGAAGATGCCCGTGAGTTGTAATAAACAGCCCAGGGTGAGGAGGAGGAGGAGGCAAGGGGTGGAAAAGGAAATATTTAAGGCTGGAAAAATCTCCATGTGATGACATCTTTAGCAAGAGAGGCCTCAGAAAAAGCAGCTTAGTTTGCAGGTGGGCTTAAGTCACAGCATCACCACCGCTGCCAAAGGGACCAGATTTTCCCTCCCAGCCCTGCCAGCTGTAGGTCTGTAGCCAGCCCAGCCCCTCAGGCACAGACCCAGCCGTGGCATGGCCAGACACAGAGCTGCAGCAAATCGCTCAGATTTTTGGAGCAGCTACGGTTTTGTCTGCGATCGCTCCCTGCCTGACTCACCACTTGACCACATGACCGCTGGGATAAGGCTGACAGTCGCTATGTGTCTCCCACAGCTTCTGCTGACCATGAACCCATGGGCTAGGCTACCAGGTAACTAGTAACCAGTGAAAGAACCTTGCTCAACACTGCACGGCTGAACCAGCAGCGGACAAGGAGAGACTCACATTTCCTTCCAGGCTGACTACCTGTTGAGCAATGTGGCATTGACATCTAAGTCCCTTCAAAGCTCCCAGCTGCCTTCATCGAGGCTCCCCGATCAGTCACCAGGGATTAATACTTTTCTGCCTCTCTCAGAGTAACCCAATTCCAGCAGGGGTGAGGGGAGCTTTCCTTTTGCTGATCCCCACAATAACTGATCCCACTTTCCCAAAGGGAGCAGAAGTCCACCACAATTATTACAATCGGCCTGTTAAGATAGCAAAGGGGTTTCTGGAAGGAAAGAAACCTGAGTTATTTGCAGAGAGGAAAAGAGATCCGTTGTTTCACATTTTTATGCAGTTGGCTCCTCAGCCCTCACCGTTAGAGAGGGTGCTGCCAGTGCACTTCCCTTTTTTCATATTGGTTCCCAGAAAGATCACTAAATTTGTCTCCTTGCACATAACCCCACCGTGACAGGCAGGCAATGGCCAAAACTCAGGATCTTGTGGGTTTTTTCCTGATGAATCTCATTCCCGATGGGGAATGCTCATTCACTGGCTTGTCTGGAAGATTCCTGGAACTCTCTGCTGCTAAAGGTATTCAAATATATGTGTATATTTATATATGTTACCAGTATCTCTGCCTTTGGTTGAAATCAATCGGCACAAAAACTGTGGTGGAAATGGAAATGGAAAATAATGTCAACGGAACTTTTTGTAGCCTCCAAGAAAAGATTCAGATTCATTTTGAGCAAAGGGACTCAAGTTTTTTCTTTAAGGTAAAAAGCCCCAAATCTCCAGCTGAGCTCAGCCTTAGGTTGTGGAGCTGCAGCGCAGCCAGCAAGCTGGCCAGTCCTCTGAAGAGCCTTGGGGCTGGATGTGGGCCTGAGATGCTGAGGCGGCCACAGAGAAGCAATGACACCCTGTTCCTCTTTTGGCTTGGATGCTTCCTGTGCACCAAGGGCTTGGTCTCTGCTTTGCCCAAAAGACAGCAGGAGGCAGAGGTGGCCTAGGTTGCTCACCAGCAGTGGTACCTGGGGAGGTGTCCTGGGAGGGGCCCTTGCCCAAGAGGGGGCATCAAGGGGAGGATGGTGGGCTGGTGGTGGGAAAGGTTAATTTTCTGTACCAGGTGTAGCTTTGGAAAGGTAAGGGGGGAGGCTGCTAGTATGGAAATACAGGGGCCTTAACACACTTTCCAGCAGTCTTTCAGACTTGATGGAAGTCTATCTGCTACACTATGACTGATTGGAGAAGTGTCTCTTACACCCACAGGCTGGCACCAGAAAGCCTCAGGTGTCAGGAAGCAATCCACCTACCTGTAACAAAGAGGGTGACAGCCTCTTCACACACAACGACTGAGTTCTGCGAAGTTCTGAGGTGCTGAACTATACACTGGTAAGGGCCACTGTCTAGAATTTTCACAGGGGAGATCCACAGAGTGAGGTTCGTTTCGTTCATCTCTGTGCGGTTCTTGGGCGTGGAGATCATCTTCCCTTCTGAGTAGGCAAGCACTACATCTGTGGTGTTCTTCTGCCAGTAGACCCGGTAATTTTGTAGGCTTTCCGAGCTGGGAATTTCATAACAACAAGGCAGGCCAACTTTTGCCCCCACTTTGCCTTTGATTACTTTCTTCTCCAGTGCATAGCCTGTAGGTGGGGGACAAACAAAAGTCAGTGAGACAGTGGTACAGCTTTGTGCCAGGATCTGCTGCACAGAGCTTGTGTCTTTCAGCTCTGTCTACGCCCACTAACATACCCCATAACCCACCCAGCTGTTCACAACTTCAGCTCTGCACGCAGGGGAAGTCTACCTTGGCACTGCCTTTTATATGATGCTCCAGTTCTACTTAGGATCCCAAGCTAGAGAGGGCACACAATGATTTCTGCATGGATTTCTGAAGGGAAAGGCAGGAGAGTTACCTGCCTGAACAGAAATTTTGCTGGTCCCTTAAAAAATCCACACCTCAGAGTAAAGAATTTCCATGTAAAGGGATAAAAACACACATGCCCAAACTGCTATCTCCTCTGCTCCTCCTTTTCAGAGCTCAGTGTTTGGAAAGTCTGTGTCACCCTCGAGTGAGTTCCCTGTATGCCAAACAGGGCCACAGTGGACTACTAGTTTGGGGGTTTTGGGGTTATTTTAGAAGATTTTTTTAATATAAGAAAAAAACCCAAACCTTTCAAGATCCCAGAAGCTAGAAGCAACCCTACAATAGTAAACAAAGGTTACAGCCACACAGTTATCAGCTTCCTAGTATTAGCAAATGAACAATTTTGCCTAGTATAGCTAAGACAAATTTGTATTTGTGAAGGCCTGTGGGCTTCCCTTGGGAATACCTGCAAAGCAGCACAGGCATTCCCCAACTCCTGCCCAGTGACTGTGTCAGTGCCATACCCAGTACACAGGCATGTGCCTACAATAACAAGCTGAGGCCCTCACAAGGGGGAAATCAGGTCCAACTTTCACCAGGTTAGCAGTAATTCCCCCTGCTTCACACTACAACTTCTATGCACGCCACTCTCGTGGTCAGCCCGGCTTTCCCACTCGCCTTCCTCTTTGCAGTAGGTAGGTGCTGGTAGGGGCCAGGATCTGACATGTGAGGGAACAGCCTAGCAAGGAGCTCCTGGTGTTGCTGAAATGGTAACCCAGTACTAATCCATGGTCCTGTGCTCTACCAAGGCCTGGCAGGTGGCTGAGCTTTTGCCTGGGTTTGTGCAACCTTCAGGATGATGCTTATCCCTGGACAGCCTGCTTTCTTAGTACAGAAAATCAGGCTGCTTTACACTTGCCCTGCTTGCACCCATCTCTGGTAGTGGAGGGGGGATACCAATATGATGCACTCCATTGGCTGAGAGCAAAACAAGAGAATAGCCAGCCTCAGGACAGAGGAGATTCAAATTCCCTCTTCTTTCCCTGGAGAACAGATCTTCACAAACATGTCTGAGAGAGAAAAAGTCCTGACCAGGCAGTGTTTCACTGATGGGGAAAGCAAAGCATCAGCCAGTGGTGGATGTGAGACTCCACGTGCAAAGCCTCAGACTGAAGTGTGAACTGAACATTTGGCAAAGCTGAGCCTAAGAACAGCCACCTATCCTCAGCAGAGTCTGGCTGTTGCTCACACTTTATTGCCACTGCTAACCCCTACCCACAGCCACGCTGTACAGAGGCACAGAGCGCAGCACTCCGTGTGTGACATTCAGATTCAGCTGAAGTGTCCGAAACAGCCAGAAGCTTGTTACCCACCAGGGCTCATTTGCTTAGCGGTGACAATATCAGAACAGGTTGCCCAGAGAGGTGGTAGGTGCCTCATCCCTGGAGACATTCCAGGCCAGGCTGGACAGGGCTCTGAGCAACCTGATCTAGTTGAAGACGCCCCTGCTCATTGCAGGGGAATTGGACTAGATGAGCTTTGAGGGTCCCTTCCAACCCAAACTATTCTATGATTCTATGACTTCCAGACCCTTGGGATGCCACCACACAGCTGGCAGCCAGACCCTTGTGGCATGCTGACCTGTGCCCAGCAGCACACCCTGATGAAAGTGCTTCGCAATCCTCCAGCTGCCAGTGCTGGAGGGAGACAAGCAGATACTCAGTCTGTGACCCGGCACAGACAGATCTTGGGGCAGCATTGGAGGCCACTTGCTGAAGCTAAGCCCAGAGCGAGCATGTGACAAAATATGAAATAAGCTTTCACCCCCTCTACCCTGCGGCACACCTGTCCATGTCCCACTTGCACGCTTTACATTAATCTGTAGGAAACACACTGAAAAATACTGGGGAGGTCCTGGCAACACTATGGAATGTTTTAATTTAATTAAATCAAATAGAATATATAATTAAACAAGCAACTTCTCCTTTGACTGGTTTCCCTCCACTCAGCCGCTTCATTGATCTTCCAAAGGGAAACACATTTCAAACACATTTCTCCCCCACAACACTGCCTGTACTTCCCCTTCTAATGCATCACAAACTCTGAGCAACCAGACTGCGGCGGAGCAGGAGCCCACTCAGCCCGCTGATCTGTATCAGCCAGCAACTGGTAGCAAAATGGGAGAAAAAACAGTTCTTCCACACCGCACAGGGTAAGACCTGCTGTTCCCTGACAGTCTTTGGCAGCCAGAATTTTAGGGTTTTCTTGACATCAGCAGTTTAATCACTGCTGCTGGAACAGTTTTTGCCCTTTCAGGGGTGCACGTATGGTTTTGGCTTCCACAGCATCCTGTGACAAGGAGTTACACGGTTTGATTATATACTGTGTGAAAAAGCGTTTCCTCCTGTCCACCTTAAAAGCAGCCCTCTTTAGGATGTGATTCTTGAAGTTCCTCCTCCTGCATGTCTGCATTCATTTGTATGCGTGTGTGTTTTTTCCCCTCAACCACATCTTCGCTTATTCTCACAGTTCAGCTCTTACTATTGTTGGAGAGACTCACAAGAGCAGCCAGTCAGACTTTGGGATTGTGGAGCCTAATAAAGACAATTTTCTATTTTCTTTTGCAGCAATAGGGGAAGAGTAGGCGTAATGTAAATGTCATGGTGACATAGCATCATGAGTTGCATGAGGTTCTGCACGCTTTGCCCCTAAGAGTGTCCTTTGCAACCAAAAGGAGAACAAAAACCTTCTTGGCAGTACATGTGCAGGGGCTGGAAACTCCTGCTGATGTCACATCTACCCTTAAAAGGCTCTGTACCCTTGAAACTGCAAGCTGAATGCTGCGAGCCTGAAGGAACCGAAGTCCACAAAGAGTCATTCAGCCCCACAGAAGTCCCCTTTCACTTTAAAGGTGAACTGCAAAGCAAAAATGAAAATCCAGTTCTGTCCCGTTTCTGTGCTGAATGGTCTCTGTAACCAGCCTGTAGGGGAGATACCCACCTTTTTCTAGAAAAAAAATAAGAGGATCCCTCCCCTTCCCACCCCCTTGCAGCACACCCGCTCTCTTGATGTGCACACCAGTCACTCCGACACTGGAAGCCCTCGGCGTGTGGCAATGCTGAACTGATGAAAGGGCTGACTTTCTGTTCCCTGGGCAGAAAAACATGTTTAGTTCAAACTATGCCTGTGCTGCAGATGCCCCATGTGGTGAGGCCAGTTAGAACAGAAAGGTGAGTGTAGGGGAAAACTGTCCTTTCTCATTTGCTCCAAGAGTCAACAAGCAGGAGAGCTGTTGAGCCTGTATCCCTGTTTCCTTCATTCCTTCCCCAAGCTGTGTTTCAGAAATTCCATGGTCACAGAGACCTTTGTTATCCCGGCCGCACATACAATCAGGCAGTAGGGGATGGCAGATTGACTCTGGGACAGAAGTCCTGAGAGATATTTGACTGTAAAAGGCGACACAACGCTCTAGAGAAGCAGCGTTGAGCTGTTGTAGCTCTTCAGATAATTCCTGGTGAACAGAAACCCCAAAGCCATTCTCTTTCCCTTCTGTTCTCCATTTTTCTGCCCTTCTGGACCGCTTTGCCTTTTCTTGGTTTTAGCTTGGGTTACCTTGCTTTAGACACAACCCCCAAAGCAATGCACATGAAGGGAAATGTCCTTCTTGGTGGGCCTGTAATCCTGAGTCTGGGATGGCAGATGACAGAATTTATCACATCTCCCTTGGTGCTCTCTATTTCATAGATGATTTACCTTCACTGAGGGAAGGAGGGGAAGTCTTACTGCTACTTTGGATTTATATGCATGCTGTGTTATTTGCTAGATGAAAACTGTTCTCAAGAGATGTGCGCCTGGATTTTGCAATGACTGGACTGTGTAATTTCAGCTATTTGAGAGTTTAGTGTTTAGTGTTGTAATGTTCTTCACCATGAGGATGGTGAGACACTGAAACAGGCTGCCCAAAGAAGTTGTGGATGTCCCATCCCTGGAAGTGTTGAAGGCCAGGGGTTGGACGGGGCTTTGAGCAACTTGGCCTAGTGGAAAGTGTCCCTGCCCATGGCAGGGGGGTTGGACTAGATCATTTTAAGGTCCCTTCCAGACAAAACTATTCTATGATTCCCTTGCCCCTGTGTAAGCATCAGGTAAAACAGTGGATCTGCACATTTTTTGGACTGACAGTCCTGCAAAAAGCTCTGAGGCAAATTGTTTGTGGCACACCAAAACTGGGAGAAAACAGCCTCGCATTGCTTTTATTCCATAAGGTGCTTTGCAACAGCACCTGGTCTCTCTAATATTGAATTATGGGCACCACTGGCTTTGCTGATGATACCTTTTTTTGCCCTCTGCCGGTGCGTGGACTGGAAAAAGGGAGTTGGGGCAGCTCTGGGAGGAGGTGTACATCATGCCATGGTGAGGCAAGGGCAGTTCTGGTAACTGGGGCTGGGCCAGCCAAGGAAAACACGTCTCGTGGAGCTGCGGCTTTCTCCTGCTGGCCATCCCCTGGGGTCAGTGAGGGAATCATACCCAACAGTCCCCGGGTAATTCTGCAGCTCAGGCTCCTCATTTTCTGTGAGCAGCACATTCACCCCAAACTTGCAGGATTTATCCTTTGAGGACAATGAGGACAAAGTATTTTGGGGGGATTTCTGAGGAAGACAGATAATCAGTTGAAAAATGAGAGATTTTGAAAAGTTGAGTCTTTAAAGGACTAGAAACTCCCCTTTGGTCTTTTCTTTATCCCAGGTGATTTTACAAGTGAGGAATAAGATTTTACCAAAGCTTTCCATGGAGTTAAAATTCATCAAATGTCTTGTTCTACACCGGGATACATGAGGAAATGCTTTGTATTCAAATCAGTGCTGTGACAGACTCCTGTGAACGCACTGATCACAGAGAAGACCCCATTAGATGCCCAGATGACTTCTGCATGGAGCCTTCATGACAGCCCAACAGCACATAAAAACACTGCCTTCCTCTGCGTTTTGCAGTAAATACCCTGTGCAATGAGAAAGATAGGATGCAACAGAGAAAAGGTGGTGCTATTGTCCTCTTTAATGAGTCTGTGACCGTGTATTAACCTGGGCACAAGTGCCTGGCAAGCCTCCCTGGCTTTTCCTGCCCAGATTCCACTTCAGCAGGTAGAGGCATGCAAAAGGAGGTCTCAGCATGCAGAGAAGGGAGGAATGGCCCTTTCCCCTTGCACAATCCCAAGCCCAAACTTCTAGTCAGAAGCCACAGGCCTTCTGCTGCCCTTCAGCTGCTCTGGCAAAGCCAAGCAGCTGCGAACCCAGTTTGCTTTGCTCATGTCACGGTGACCTCTTGTGGGGTCGTGTTCCCTTACTCATCGCAAATGTGGTGAGAGAGAGAAGCAGAAGAGAAGACGTCCCAAAGAAGAACAGCGACGCACTTCATTCGGCAGCAGTCCCACTCAGTCTCGCTTCCGTGTACCCACTCATACTAGTTGAGTGTGCCCGCGCCCATTAAGTCACGGGATTAATCCTGGTTTATGATGATGTGATGCCTTGCCTGAGGTAGGGGAACAGTTTAAAGAGGTTTTTCTAAAAGTTCAGCTTTGCTTGCTTCTGTGCTGTAACCTCGGGCTGCCATGCTCAGAGCGGTACAGCAAGGGCACGGCCTGCCTTTCATGGCTTTATGCACTTCCCATCCTCACATTGCCACATTCCTCACAAACAAAACACTAAACTTGCCTCACCCCGCTCTATACTGTGTGATTTGGCAACAATTATAATATTCCCATGATGTGTTGGTGCCTGATTCCTTCAGCAACCTCCATTCCGTTTTAACACTGTTTTGTTTCACATGCAAAGCCTTTAGTGGAAAAATTCTTGAAATCCTGAAGCAGCTGTGAAAACCAGAGGACACCATCCTGTGTTTACAGAAATACAGCCCATCTTTGGGACTGTGCACTAATCCCATTGATTTTTTTTCCAGCAGCATGTTAACTTGAGGTTCTGTTGATGACAAATGAAATTATCAATCTTATTTGTCTCCTTGAGCATACTTTGATAAGCAGTGATTTTAGAGTGTTCACAGGGTGCTCTCAAGACATGCTGGTGTCTTAGACACACACACTACTCCTGCCAAAGCTCTCCCTCCGACTACATTTTCCTTTGCAGGTTGCAGACTGAACGCTCTGCTTTCTCCTGTCTTAACCATCAGAAAGCAGATTTCACACCCCCCTGATAGCCTTTTGCCACAAAAACCAGCAAGGCGACACAGCCAGACCAGGAATGAAAGGAATTGCCCTTACTGAGTCATGACTCTGTCAAAAACCTGGCTTCAAAGGGAAGGAAACTCCATTAATCACAGAAAAGTTCCATGATTGGTAATCGGCAACTGAGAAGATGAAAAAGAACCTGAAATACTTTGGTAAAGGGCTCAGTGCAGTGCTGCGGCAGCTCTAGCCAGCCGGGACCCCTCCTTCTTGCTCCTGTGGTACCCAGCTCTGTTTCGGTACTTCTTGAGATATAGATCTACTGCTCTCTGAGTCACCTCTGCCCCGGCTGGGACAAGCCCACAGCTTGGGTATGTCCAGTTTGCTCTGTTTATAGCATGAGTAAGATCGCAACTCTTTGCAAGTCAGCGGGCAAATTTCTAACCTTGGCAGTAGCCAAGAGGTCAGATCCAAGCAAGGAGATGGAGATGAGATGCCAAAGTACTTGCAGGTGGGGTGGGGACTATATTGTGTCTTAAGACCTTCCCCTTTTCTGCAGAGCCCTCCGCAGGGGTGTTGGTTGGGGAAGAGAAGAAGAAGGGCTTGCTTATCTCCTGTGCTGCATACCAGCAGGGACACCAGCGATGGGGATAGAAGGACACCTTTGACCGGGGGAAGAGCCTTTCTGAACCTTCCTCTTTCCTCTGTTCCTAGCACACAAGTGGGTGACCCTATTAGAATAAAAAAGGGCACGGGGGGAGAACACAAAATCTGGATGTTCTCAGGGGATTTGCATATTTTATTTCCTTTTGAGATGAAATTCCTTCAACTGGCTCAGCACTCTTTCGGTTTCCCAGCATGGGGGCAGAAACTAGATGTGGCAGTTGTGTAAGACAGGCCTTTGGGGGAGATTTGTTGCACACAAAGACAAAAATAAATTTGTTAATTTTTTCCCCTGCAGACTCTGTCCCTCGCTGACTGGATCACTTTGTACTTCCTCTATATTTATCTCCCAGCTGAAGATGTTCTCAGATAATTTTCCTAATTCCTCCAGTACCACGGCCATGCATACTGCTGTCCTCGCAGCAGAGCTTTTGAAGTTGAGATTCTCCCCACTGCTTCAGGCCCTGGTTTTCTTCAGTGCTTGCTAAATCTCACTGCCTCGCATACTCCCGAAGTAGCTAGCCCACTCTGGAAACTAATAGAAGCTGAAAGTGCCCAGTAACCAGGAAAATCAAGTACGATACCTCTCACATAAGACCAATCAAATGTAGAAAAATTATTACTTTTTTTCTTCTAAAGTACTTGCCCACAGCCATAGCAATATTCACCAGTGCAGCTACCAACGCTACAGACCTGCCAGCCATTATCTTGTTATAAAAACCTGAGTCCCCACTCAGGCACTAACTCATGAATGCTCTGCAGACAGCAACCCTGACAATAACCCCACAGCTGGAGGCCTGGCAGGAGGAGAAAGGAAACGGCCCTATGTGAGTGCTGCGTGGAAAGTGGTAATTAACTGAAGGGTGACTAGTGAAACGAGACCAAAGTGGCCCAGAGGTGTCTGAAAGCTACAAAAGCTGCAGAGGGAGTGAAATGAGAGAGCTGGGCAGGGGCTGCTGGAGGCAGCGGCTGGCGGCAACGCAGGGCAGCGCAGGGAAGGGGCTCTTGGAGGGTGCAAAGCAGCGTCTGACAGCGATGTCTCTTCAGACTGAAGTACTTTCCCTGGCATGGGGATGAAATCCTTGTTTGCTGGGCATGTAAAATTACACTGGAGGTTACCTGCTATGGCGAGAGCAGCGGTGCACAGAAAGACCTGCCTTGGTGATCTTTTGTAACAACTTTTTATATGATATGGTAGCATTCTGGGCTCGCCACAAGGTGAACATCCTAGGAGTGCAGTATAGCAAGAGAGGCCACCATTAGCCAGCAGTCAGCACTTTTATTTTCAGCCAGGGAGTCCCCTGGGACCAATGATATTTTAAAAGCATAACAGTGAAAAAGCAGAAGCAAAGCCTGTGGCATTTCCGTGTTGGGAAAGATTTACATATTCTCAAATGACCTTCTGAGACTCCCGATAGTGATGTTCCTCCAAGGGGACAGAACAGCTACAATTAAACTAAGTTAATCTATTTAAAACCAAAACTGACCTCCTTTTTGCCAAGCAAACAGCCTTCACTGTATTCAACACATTTGCCTTGCCACCTCATAAAAATACCACATCTACACGCATGCAGCACTGGTAGTGGGAAACACAGGCTTAAAAGGAAGGAGAGTTTTTCTGAACGTGGAAATTCTCCTCCAGCCTGGCACAACCTCAGGGTGCAGCCGGATGACACAGTGACATGCATCTCATGTCTTCTCCACGCGAGAAGAGGTGATCTGGCTCCCCTTTCCCTTCCAACCCCACATTCTCCCACTCTTTTCCTTGCAGATGGCTCAACATGCCACTTTGGTGTAAAAGAAGGAGCAAAAAGCCCCAGAAACTTTCTGCTAAGCTGGGAGTTGAATTAGCTCATTCAAGGATCAGAGACATGCCAGAATTAGTGTAAAGGAGGGACGGACTGTGCAGACGGAAGCGGAGGATTGAGGAGCAGGATCACACTTTGGGTGGCAAGGACCTGTTTGGTCCCCTCAGCTGTGCTGCGCTTCTGCATCCCCTCCAGGGTACAAAGAGTTGTGTGTAAAAGCAGACTGGCACTGAAGAGAGCAGGCTGACCCCCGCAAAAGTCTCACTCATCACAAGTGAGGCAGGGGGATAAGTGGCAGCCTTCATTTCTGTTAGATTAATTATGGCCATTAAGCCAATCTCTCAGAACTGAGGCAGCAGTGGGCAGGAAAGGTGTGAGGGAGGACAGGGTGGCAAGTTCTGCTGGTAACCTACCACAGCACCTAAAAACTTCAGCCCCAAACTTTGCATGTTTAAATGCAGGAATGTCACGCTGCAAAAAAAAAAAAAGGTTACAAATGTCTCAGTGATCCAAGAAATGCAAAAAAGCTGTTCCCCTCAGAGTAATGTGAGATCACTGAAGTTATCTGAGTTCATTCGGATCTAACTGGAAAAGGAAAAAAAAGAAGTGAGTGAAAGGAACGTTTGACTGGTAGATTTACAAACTCGGTATGCAGGCGTATGACTGTATTTTGACTGTGTAAGAATGTAGCTTGTCAATGTTTAATTTTCTGTGTTTTTCTAAGGAATTATTTCATTAAAACGAACAAAGAAAACACAACAGAAGAAATTAAGACATCTGTAAGTAAAAGCAAGAGACTTTAGTTGAGTTTCCGTTTCTCCATACAAGCTGTTACAGCAGGTTTCACTCTGGATAGATAGACAGACAGACAGACAGAAAAAGGAGTTGCTTAGTTCTGCTGCTCTTGGTTTTGAACGAAAGATGTTTCTTTTCTGCATGTCTGGAATAGGAGGAGACAGAAACTCATCCGAAAAAAAGAAATTAAAAAAACAGCTGAAGGCAGCAAAAGCAATAAGACAGAAACTCAATTTGCATCTAGTGATCAAGCGGGCAAATCTGGTACATAAAGAAAAATTTCTGTTATCCCCGCCATGAAATCTGCCCCAGGCACAATCCACACTGGAGCTGGCATGGAAGTTAGCCGCCCAGCACCTCAAGCTCATTGCTAGACACTCCAATATTTGGCAGGGCCACAAAACGGCGAATCTTTCTTGTTCGAACCCTCTTTGTCCCCTTGTGAAACCCAGCTCTGCTCCAAGCTCTTCATTGGCAGTAACATGTGAGAGGGGATTCCCAGAGTGAGTTACTTGTGAGCCAGCGCTCGCTCACAGCGCGGAGGGAAGTAGCTATTCCCCCCGCCCTCCCGACTCTCCAATAACTCCAAAAAGCTGTAGGGATTTTCCTCAAAACTTCCCAAAAAATTTCAATGCTGGGAAGAAACCAAGAGCTAGACAGTCCCCGGTCAGATGAAAACTCCAGGGATGTCTAAAAGGAATAGTCCACGGACAAACCCAGGCTCACTGGGGCCCTGCAAGCAGTGCTTATGCCAGATTTGCACACAGAAATCACAGAATCACAGAATGTCAGGGATTGGAAGGCACCTCAAAAGATCATCTAGTCAAATCTCCCTGCTAGAGCAGGAACACCTAGATGAGGTTACACAGGAATGTGTCCAGGTGGGTTTTGAATGTCTCCAGAGAAGGAGACTCCACAACCTCCCTGGGCAGCCTGTTCCAGTGCTCTGGCACCCTCACTGAGACTAAGTTTCTTCTCATATTTGAGTGGAACCTCCTGTGTTCCGGTTTGTACCCATTGCCCCTTGTCCTATCATTGGTTGTGACCGAGAAGAACCTGGCTCCATCCTCGTGACACTTACCCTTTACATATTGATAAACATTAATAAGGTCACCCCTCAGTCTCCTCTTTTCCAAGCTAAAGACCCCTAGCTCCCTCAGCCTTTCCTCATAAGGGAGATGCTCCACTCCCTTAATCATGTTCGTTGCCCTGTGCTGGACTCTCTCCAGCAGTTCCCTGTCCTTCTGGAACTGAGGGGCCCAGAACTGGACACAATATTCCAGGTGTGGTCTCACCAGGGCAGAGTAGGGGGGAGGGGAACCTCTGTCGGCCTAGGGCTAGGGCAGGGAAAGGCCATACGGGGTGATTTCTAGCAACTTCTTCCTGATACACCAAACTGGGACTGAGAACATCCTGATATTTGTAGGTAGGTGTAAAGGTGAAATGGCAGGAGAAAAACAAGCCCATGGGGATATCGGCGATGCATGCAGACCGTAAATAAATAAGTTTGTGCTGTAATCAAGGCTGTAATCAAGGCTGGTTCTGCCACTTTTCCCCTGTGCTGAGGCAGCAGGGTGCCCATACACATCAGTGTCTCCAGCAGCAGATGACATCTCAGAAGCAGCTCTAAATCACTCCTGCATTTCAGTGGGTCACTTCAGGTGAAGCCCAGAGTAGCAAAATTGAATTACAGAGGAAACAAATATATCTATGTAGCTTGGGCATACATGATTTCCTATGAAATACAACTTTCAAATCATCCTTTTTAATTAAGACCTCTTAAAGATGCCTTCTGCTATGATGTAAATATTCAGCCTGGCGTTCCCTGTGTTGCTATTTCACTCAGGTAGGGCATATGAAACACATCTGCTCTCATCCTAGCACCCTACTTGACCTTTCAGATCACTACGGTGTGGAGATGTGCAAGCGCCAGAACCCCTGGGCTCTAAATAAACCCAAGGGTGCAAGAAGCAGCCGCAGGCTCTTTGTGCCAGCTTTGACTGTGCCTTGCTGTGGTCATGACCAGTCCCACATGAGGTCAGTTCTGTAAATCCTGGCCTTGGTGACCCGCTTAACAACGTGTGGGAAGTCACTGGCAGGGTCATGGCAAACTCCCTTTCTGGGCTTCACCATTTTGCCATGACAAGGTCAGAAGTTGGTCCTTGTGGTCCCTGTGGGTGACCTAGGGAATGCATCACCTCTAAGTCCCAGTAAAGCTTTTAAAACCAATTGTTTGTGGGTACTGTAGCATGTATTTTCAGGGTTCACTGTGTAGGAATACCTCTTTTTGGAGAGAAAGGTGGCAGGGTGTGTACATGTGCATACAGAGGGAGAAAGAGAGCATATTGAGTGTGCTGCCCTTTTCAGCCTGCCAAGCAACCTGCTGCTGAGGAACCAGGAGTTCCACAGAGTCATTGTGTGGGAAACATCTAACAATTGTGCCTCAAAAGCTGATGTAATGCTTTTAAAAAACCTTTCTTTCCTCTCTGCCTCTTGCAGAATTAAACCCCAGAATTTTGTAACTGATCAGATTTGGAGAAGAAAGTCTCAGCAACAGGATGACCAAACCCTACAGGCAGATGGAGTTGTTTCCCAGCCCAGGCATGTCTAGACCTGCCTTACAGTCCCTCACCAAGCCCTTGGCGCCACCACACTTCTCACAGCCCCTGCAGCTGCCTCCTACCCTTTCTCTGGCTATTTGGGTGCTGCCTGTGGCTAGCCAGAGGCTTCTATGCAGTGGTCGAGGATGCCGCATCTCTGCCATCTTTGCCTCCCTGTCAAATTTGGTTGAAAGTGGGCAGGGGATTTGAAAGTTGTGAGCAGGGGCCTAAAGAAACAGAAGGAGACGTGGAAAGCAGGAAAAACTGTCATTCCCTTAGTAAGCCATATTAACAAAAAAAAAAAGGTACAACTACAAGAATATCTAGTTTTCTACCATCAAACTCCTATTTCTAGTACTGGCTATTAGCATGCATCAGATTGTATATCCAGCTATTGCCCATTTTTGTCCATGGAATCCAAATCCTTTTTAGAGAAACTACATGACTGGCTAATTACAACATGCTCACAATTTCATTAATCACAAGCTCTTACAGTACAGAGAAGGAAACCATTCTGCACATGATGGATTGTTTGCCTATTTCAGTACGGGCAAAATACATCCACGCTTGACACGAGTTTCACAAGCACGGAGGTAGGGGAAGGAGTGCGGGGGAAGACAGGAGAGCAAAGATCTCATGGGTGGTGTTTGAGGTGGTTACTTTCTTCACAAGTGAGCTTTGTGCTTCGATCCCTGTTAAATTCTCTGAGTTTTGTTTTAAGATTCTGAGACTGAAACTCAAAATGAAAGTCAGCATCAAGTATCTCCAAGTTTCACAAAATCAGCATGAAAAACTCCTAATTTTGCATCACTTGATTTTTAATCAAAGCCTCAGTTCAGCCTCGCTTTGTTCCAGAGTATCATTAGCTGCAATGAGACACTAAAATTGCCAATAAGCACAACCTATTTTGCATCCACAACGAAACGCAGCTGAGAAGTGACTTTTGTGTCATTTCAAGGTTAACATTTCACACAGCTGAGAAGACTCATCCCAAGCCTCTTGAGGTTGGGGGGGACCTGTGGACTTCAGTAAGCTTTGTGGCAGGTCCTCGCAGAAGAACAGGGGGCAGCCCTTGCAGCCTTCTCATGGGAACTTGTGCTGCAGGAGAAAACCCTCCAACCCACTGCCATTGCCTGGTCGTCCCCACTGTGCGCTCACTTTCAGTCGTCCAAAAAAAAGCAGAAACCACCCCACCACCGAAGCTAAAACCTGAGGGGCTGCGCCACATGTTCACTGTGGACATCAGCCACCCTGAAATCACCCTCCTTGCTCTCACCTCAGCCTGGATGGGTGACCACCTCGCCTCTCCGGGAGCTGGCAGACATGGGTCCCCAGCACTCGCCACCATGGTTAGCAAGCCAGCTGCCCCCAAGCCTCAGCCCCAGCAGAAGACACCAGAACGAGTGCCCTGGGGGGTTGCCATCCCCCAAAGGCAGGCATCCAGCACACCCCATCCCGTGCTCCCCCACCGGCCGCTCCTGCTTACCCGCGCTGAGACAGAGCCCCACCAAGAGCCAGAGCCCCAGCTGCCTCCTCAGGGCCAGCGGGGCGGCGGGCAGGCACACCATCTTCCTGTAGCTCCTGGGCTGGGAGGAGAGGAGGACACAGTTAAGGGGAATGGTGCCTGAGGAGCCACAGCACCCGCTACACCCCCTTCCTTCCTGCCCGCTGCCGCCTCAAAAAAACACGAGCACAAGCCCGGTGTGCCGTGGCGCCACGGGGTACCTGTGGCTTCCCTGGGCGAGCAGCCCCAAGGCCACCCCCTGAGATGGGGAGGAGGCAGGGGGTCAGTGCCTGGCCATAGGCACCTGGCTTCTGCTGCAGAGCCACCCAGACGCTTGCTCCCCGCCAGGCGCGGGGGAAGGCCGGGCAGCAGGCGGGCGCTCGGCCTCATAAATTGCCTCCCGCCCACCCACGGCTTCCTCACAGGGCGTGTGTGAGGCTGCGGCGGTGTGCGCGGTGCCGCCTTCGCCTCTCCTTGACGATACAGATGCACGTCCAGCACGGGGGAGGGAGAGTTTTGGGTTGATGGGGCAGAAAAGGGCCCTGCCTGTGATCGGTTGGCATCGAGTGTAAGTGTTGGGCATTGCCAGCACTGGTGGAGCCTCTCAAGTTGGAGTTTAAAATGCAGCTAAGTGAAACACCTGACACTACTGTGGGAATAATCCTATAAAATTATATTTGAAATTAAAAACCCCACACACCATTATTTCAGGTCCAGGCGGATGCAATCCAACAAGTTCAGTTACACAAAGAAGATTTAAGAAAGACCACCAAAGCTGCAACGTGTTGGTCGTCACAGCCGAGCGTCTGGACAGGGAGCAGCCTCCGGATGTGTCACCAGGACCGAAGGGACTCCAGAGAGCATCCATCAGCCCTGGCAAGAGACATGGAGGAGACCTTGCCTCCCCAGTGTCGGGTCCTCTTCTTCCAGAAGGTGCCCATGACACCCACAGCTCCTCCAGAAGGTGCCCATGGCACCCACCACCAGCCCCTTTGTCCCGCTCCCCAGCTTGCCCCAGCTCAAGGGCGAGGTGTGGGATGTCTGTGCTCTAAAGACTGGAAAGGTAGAGCCCTCGTGAGCCTCAGCGGCCAAACAAAACCAGCCTGAAGCAAATCCTAACCAGAAAAACAAAACACTTAGTAAATAAGAGCGCGTGGGAGGAAACGTGCTAAGTGATGTAGATTTGTACAGATATTGCACATCCTACTGCAAAATAAAACAAACCCCGGCATAGTGTAAGGGGTTATATTTAGCCCTAATAATCACAGTGAGAGGGATACACAGCAATGAAAACCTGATTGTCTCGAAGGAAAAAAAATAAAGTGCACATGCAAACCAAGATGAAAATAATTTATTTAAATGCAGATTTCTGTCTTGCTGATTTAAATTACTTTGATTTAAAGCAAATGCATCCTTTTTATCGGAAATTATTTGCCACAACGTTGCTCCAGTTTTTCTTCAGTATAGATGCCTTGGATTAGATGGAGTAGATGTACTAATGTAGAAGTGAATTGGGCTCATTGGATCATAATACAAATCAGAGTTTTATTTTGGCATAACTAACTAGGTGGTATTCTACAGAGAAATCAAATGGCAGAACAAGAACAGCTTACAGCTCTCCGTAGAGAAAAAAATGATTCCATATGAAAGGGCAGAAAGGAGTTTGCCATTGAGTCAGACTGGGACTGTGTCTCTCCATTGTGGGGTTTCTAGCACACATGTTTGGAGATTCAGGCTCTGATTTAAATCCTGTACATTTGTACTCTACCCATGCATTTTCCAACAGGAAGACCAGCACAACTGGCAAATGCTAGGACCATGTGTTTATATACAAGTATATTCATAGCACTCAGAGAAGAAAAAGATATCATGACTATAGTAATTCATCCATTGTTTCCCTAAGTCACAGTCCCAGTTCTCCGGCCATTGGTCCATCCTCCCCTCACTGCATGTCCCACGCAGCCGTGCAGCACTTTAGGCAAATAGGGACTGTCAGATGGGTCCATTCACTTTCTACTCCTACCCTAATCACGTGTCCTGCATCATTATAGAGTTATGGCAACTCAGTTATAGCTCTACAGTTTACCATGTCACTTTCATGTTAAATTCAAGTGCTTTTTTTTGCCTTGTTTTTGTTTTTGTTTTAAATATTTCTGCCATTAGTGTATTACAACTAGAAAGAAAACTCCAGTCTGTTACATCCACATCTGCATTTCTTGCTTGGGGTTTAACACTACTCTTAGACAAGCAGTCCCAGGGAAAGTGATTGAGCTCCTCAGCTGCCAGTCTCTAGCAAGAAGGCGTCATACCCCCGCTTTTTAGCCACAGAGAAACCCAGGGCAGCTAATCACTTTATTAAGACTGCCTAAATTTTCGATAGATAGCTGATCTCAAGGAGTGTATTATCGGTTAAAGCTCCTTCCCTTTTTCTAGGTATCATGGCTCTTGGTATCTTCTTCAGAGAGCTCCCTGATTTCCAGGAGACTGCAAGAACAGAGAGGGCATAGCAGCCAAGTGCGTTGTTCTGCTTTGATCAGGGGCAGAAGTCACACTTTTTCCATCAATTAAAGCTTCCCTAAGCGCATATCCTTGATTCTTGGAAGCCACCTCTTCAAGGGAAGAGGTATTATGCATCTTTCCCTAACATTTAGGATGCTAATTTCATACATATTGAAGTCACAATTCAGAAGAGGCTTCTTTATACAAGCACTGTAGTGGGTTCTATAAGAACACTAATTCACAGAGAAATCCCCATAGGAATAAGCTTTCTCGCACACTTTAATAGGCTTTCAGCATTTCACCTGTATGTGCTCCAGAAAAAGGTTTAAACAGGTAGAAGAAGCATTGCAGAATGAAAGCAGAGATTTGAATTTAATAAGAAAGTTCCTTTAAATTCTGCTAAAAACAATTACTGTGGAAAAAAAAGGAAGATGCGAAAGCGTCACACACACCACATTTTTCCTTTGCTTTCACACAAAACCGTTAGGAAAAAAGCAGAAAAGACAAGTGAAATTCTGCAGCGTATGTGCTATGTACAGGAAATTAATTTCACTAATCAGCACTTGTGGTAGAAATCCTTTGCACTCAAAGGGAAGGCTGGTTAAATATATTGCTGCTAGATTCCTCCCGTAGACCCCCTGACGTTTAACCATCTGATATACCAATATTTTCTGAATGGCAGAGCCACCACTGCAGAAACATAATTCTGGTGCAGTCAAACATTGTTATTTTGAACATTTAGTGACTGGTAAAAACAAAACAAAACAAAACACAGCCCCTCCTTATTTCTCAGTTGACATATCAGAAATCTCAGAGAAATATCATAAAGGGCAGAACTGTGTAAATACTGAAAACAAAACCACTGCACCTACTCTCTGGTGAGGATTCATAACCACATTCCCTCCTACAGAACTGGGATCCCTTTTATTGGTTTTAAGGTAAATGGATATTCCCATCTGCATTAATCTGAACTAAAAGCACATCTGCGTACTTTTAATACAATAATGTCTAGGTTGGATGAGAAGTATCCAAGATGTGTTTCCAGAGATGTACATCACCAAAAAATAGTTTTGCAGGTGCTCCAAAAACATCTTTGTCAGTGAAATGATCCTATTGCAAAGCAAAGTAACTTTTTTAGGAAGCTTTTCATTGAATCATAGAACCATTTAGGTTGGAAAAGAACTTTAAGATCACCAAATTCAACAGTTAACCCAACACTGCCAAGTCAACCACTAAACCATATCCTTAAGCACCACGTCTACACATCTTTTGGACCCCTCCAGCGATGGCGACTCAACCACTTCCCTGGGCAGCCTGTTCCAGTGCTTGACAACCTTTTCAGTGAAGAATTTTTCCTGATATGCAATCTGAATCTCCCTTGAGGCCGTTTCCTCTCATCCTGTCAGCATTGGATGGCTCCAATACCAGCATGTGGAATACAAGGTATATGGAGTAATGAACTGAATCAAGCTGATAACATTCATCTGTTCACCAGTGGAAGTAAATGACATCTTTTTTTTTCTTTTTTTCCTGTAAGAGAAGGGCAGAAGGCAGCCCTACCAAACAAGTCCCAGCATCCCAAGAAGTTAGGTCGTTCACACGAAGACAGACTGTCTCCTACGCAATGTCAACAACAAAACAAAAAACGTTGGGGGAAAAGAGGAAAATCCAATAGTTTCGAGCTACAGAAAAACACTTTCGTTTTACAAAGGAAAATAACAATAACAAAAACCCCACAGCTCAAGAAATGTCTTGTTCTTGTTTTTCCCCCTAGCCATCCCCAACCTTCAGACTGTAAAGCGGGCAAGATTTGAAGAAGTTAAATCCTTCATCTCAGCACAGATTAGAGCTCAAGTATGGTCTTGTTTACAGGCAAAAAAGGAAAAAAAAAAGGAAAAAAAGAAAAGAAGAAAAAAAGAGACTTCCAGGAAACAAAGGCATGTTTCACATGGGTAATATACTTTCAGCAGAGCAGGACAGACATCTCCAGCCCCTCAGAGCATGGGAGGGAGCCTGCCCATTTTGTGCCCTAGACGCTTCTCTGAGAGGTCTCAAAACTACTTTAATCCAAAGATGCCACTGGGTGATGGCCCACTTCAAGGGGTTTGGCATTCAATGTGCACTGGTGTTCAGGTGAACTGAAGGAAGAAACCTGGGGCAGTGTCCCTGTGCGGGGCTCAGTTCTCTCCCTGTGTTCAGCAAAGGTCACACGTGCTTGCTGGGATCCACCCCTCGTATCATCCCCTTGGTACTGTACTTCCCCACCTTCCTGTGCCCAAGGAAGTTGTCACTGGACCTGTAAGAGCCATTTTAAACCTGGGAGGTGGGCTTGGAGCCAGTGTTTGTGCCCTTCCCCTGCACAGTGTTCTGGGCTTGGTGCACCATTGTTCTGCAGCCCATCCAGTGTGATGCACGCTCCAGAGATCAGCGGTGCTCCGGCCTTCAGGAGAGGTTTATATGCTGTGGCAAGCCTTTCTGAGGGCTAAGGGCTTTGCAATCAAACAACATCCAACCTAGCAGAGAGAGTCTGTTTCCCGTTATCACTCAACTAGTCAAATCCACAGATTCCTTAGCTTAGTAATCTGAAGGGCCCAACTCTGCCCTCATAAAATCAAGGCACAGAGTCACTGCTGTCCAGGTGTGCTGGGGACAGGACAAGTATCACAAGTACAGTGCCCAGCTGGGACCAGAGTCCAGTAATGCCTAGGGCAGGCAGCACTGCTTGGTGCTGGACTAGCCATGCACAGGCAGATAACGTGCTTTGCTGATGTGATGTATGTCTGCTGTGCCATTGTAAGTCAGGAGTGACAAATAAAGTCAAAAAAAAATCTTCTGGACTCAGAAACAGAGAGGAGGAAATGTGGGAAATTAATTCAAGTGAGGTAAATGCAAAATGTACCCACACTGTTTGGCAAGCGCAACTTCATCCCTGTTACTGTGTGAATATTTGATTTTTACTGCTCAGAGCACCAGGGCTTCCTGCCAAAAGCAAAGTTGCCTTAATAATCTGGCATTGCCTTCTTCAGTTACCCTTGCAGCAAACTGATGTATGGGATCCACTTGGTCACTGCATGCTGTTGTTGTGAGGCATCACTGTGTACCCACCACACAGAAGATGAACATGCCCACATGGTCCATGCAGGAAAGAGCGAGTGGGTTGCTGCCCCACAGTATGCAAACTGATGCTCACAGTTGTCCTCATCCACCACCTCCCCCCAGGCTAGTTCCCGCAAAATCTCCTCTTGCAGCAGAAGTGGTTCACCTGCTCATAAAGGGGAATCTGATCTTCCCTGCTTTCCACCCCAGCGTGTGAAGACAGAGCAGCAGATACACTGGTTCTCCTCAACAAAGCAGGCTGCGCTGCCTGCAATGGCTGTGCCAGCTCTCCCTGCCAGAGAGTCACAGCCCTTGGCAGAAGCAGGTTGTAAGGAAGAATTGGTCTGATTTTTTTTAACATTTGCACTAACTATTTCAGGACATGGGTGGCTCAAACTCTGTTGTTGGCTGTTCTGTGCTTTAAGTTGCTATTTGTGCTGGTTGCTTTGTAGGCGTCTGCTGGCTCACAAGGGGCTGAGAGCCTTGGTCCTGTTGTCACAAGCAGCTTTGGCTGTCAGGCCATGGCAGCTTGGTGGGGGGAGCACAACTGTGCCTGCGATGGCCTGGTCCTGACTGCCCTCACTGTGGCTCAGGGACAGAGAGCAGGAGGGACAACACAGCACCATGTGCAGCGTTACTGGCTGCTGCACCAGGTGAGTGATCAGGTAAACACCACTGAAATGCAGCACCTGGTAGTACATGCTGGGCTGTATTTTCAGGTTTTTGTGCTATTACTCTGGAGACTTCAGTACTGGAAAGACAGGGACATGTTGGAGAGGGGCCAGAGGAGGCCTGGAACACCTCTCCTGTGAGGACAAGCTGTGAGAGTTGGGATTGTTAAGCCTGGAGAAGGCTCCGGGGTGACCTTGTTGCGGCCTTTCAGTGCTTAAAAGGGACCTATAAGAAGGATGGGGGCAGACTTTTTAGAAAGGTTTGTTATGACAGGACAAGGGGTAATGGTTTTTAACTAAAGGAGGGAAGATTCAGGCTAGACAGGAGGAAGAAATTTTTCACAATGAGGGGGATGAAACCCTGGCACAGGTTGCCCAGAGAGGTGGTAGATGCCTCATCCCAGGAGACATCCAAGGCCAGGCTGGATGGGGCTCTGAGCAACCTGATCTAGTTGAAGATGTCCCTGCTCATGGCAGGGGGTTGGACTAGATGACCTTTGAAAGTCCCTTCTAACCTAAACTATTCTATGATTCTGTTACATGTAAGAAACTTAAATGCAGCGATGAACAAGCATTGGAAAGGGACCTGCCTGACCTCAGAGAGCTGCTGCTGTGTGTTATGCACATTTACAGAACACTCCCTGCCTTGTTCTCCTGCCTGAGAGGGCTGCTGGAGCCTTCTCTCTCCAGGCAGGCAGGGCACCTGTGCTCCCAGCTCCTGGTTTTAGCAGTGCCGGGTGCAGCTGAGGACAGGCAGGTCTCTGGAAAGCCTGCCTAATCAGGCATTTTGCTATTTGGCACCAGTGACTGCACCATGGGGAAGATGATTTTCAGTCTGGTTCTGATCCAGACAGGACAGTATTGCTCTGTGTTACCTGGGGAACAGAGCCTGCCCTTGCGTGCACTGGGGAAAATAGCGTAAGGCTCTTAGTCGGCTTCAGGGTGGATCGCATGAAGGTGAGGTCTGAGGGATTCGGTCCTAGAGGTTTCGCAAAGGTCCACGGAAGTTCAAGATGTCCTAATCATAAAACCACAGTGACAGTGAGAAACTGGCACAGTGCAAATGTAAGCAAGCAAATGTTTAAACAAGTGTGCCAATATGATGACATGCGGATAAGAAAATGCACGTGTAAAATGAATGAATCAAGTTATGAAGTAGTATGTTTGAGAATTAGCTCTTTACATATGCCTTCTACATGAGGTCTGCTGTACATTTGTCCTGCCAACTTGAGGAGTTTGTCAATATGACTAAGGGCTGACAACCTGTAAGTAGGTTTTCTCTTCAGAATATTGTTTTGATTTTAGTAATCCACAGCTGATTCACATGGCGCTTGGTTTCTAAGATGTAGGCTTGCAAAAAATCCCAAGAATTACTTCCATACGGTCGATCAGAGAGAGGGACAAATCTCACCCTGAAACATTCATCCCTCAGTGCCCCCTTGGAATCTGTTTCAACATGCTAACCCCACGAAGAACACAAATCAAATCAAATAGCTTTTCTTGGCCATCTTTGTCAGTTTCATCAATTTACTGGAGTCCAGGAACCAGTCTCAGTAACAGGATCTGGTAGGCTGAAGGCAGAGAGAAGGGATAGGTCCCTCTTGGCAAAAACTGGGCATTAAATCAGCTCTGACTGTTGTATTTCATTTCACTCAAACCATTGTGTTCAGACCTCTCCTGTCTTTGAGAACGGAGTAAGGCAAATCACACCTCATGCCCACTAAGTATGTAAATGAGGAGTTAACGAGAATCGATGAGCATGCCGCTACCTTGCAGCCAAGCTTCCTACCTGCGATTTCCCCATATGGTCAAGCACAGTGTTTACAAGTGTGAATACCATTTTGACACAGCTTTGTATATACAAAGCAACACTGATTTCAACAGGAGTCATGCCTGAAGAGCAGAATTATACCCTCTGTTAAAAGCAGAGCTGAAAGCACTACCTGTAATCAGTGCTGCTAGGCATTGTTATCCTCTGCTTTGGTTGTGGTTAGTCTTCATTTTAAAGGCATTAGCTCTGCTGGGATGAAATTTTATACACCAGATATGGTTTAGACTGATCTATTAAAAAATCCAGTAAAAAAAAAAAAAAAAGGAGAAAAGGAACTTCTATTTCTAAGACTAACAGTAAGAAAATAAGAAGCTTTTTCTCCTTGTGCTGAGGTTGTGCTTATATATGTTTACTGGGCTCTGGCTTGTTTCTGTGTTGGAACAACAAATCCAATGGTCAAAAAAACACTGTCAGGGATCCTGCTTTTTCTGACCCTATGAAAAAATATGCCCATGTGTATGTTAAAAAGCACTAGGTGGTTTCAGTTTACATGTGCTCAAGTAGAGGGATCTGTACCAAAAGACTCCAAAACCTCCATCTGCAGCAAGGTTGTGCTGGCAACCTGCAGACTAGCCACTCCTCATGTTGGAGTCCTTTTCTTGCCAAACACAACATTTTTTGGCAGATCTGCTTATTTAGAGACAGCTATGTATCTGTCCTTGCTGATGCATCCACAGACATAGCTCGCTCTGGTGTACACACAAATCGGATGGCAACATGGGAAGTGCAAATTCAGGGCTTTCAGGAAGCAAAGCTCAACAGGACTCAATTCCAGAAACCTGCCAGGTTGACATTTGTAGGTGGGAGGGGGAGTTCAGGAGAAAACAAACAAAAGCAAAAGCCCCCAAAGCCTAAAACAAGAACCAAACCTGAGAACACTTAAACCTCAAACCTAAATGTGTTGTCCAGCTTTGGTTTGTTTCTTTTCCCTTTGAACCTAAAAAAGAGTGATTTTCTGTAAGTGCGAGCCATGGGACTTCCCCGTTTACATGGGTATCACACTTTTTTGATGGAAAACGTCGGACCGCTGGGGCACGGTTACCTTTTCATTTGTTGTGCCTTTCTTCAGAGGCACTATCCATCGCTGTGAGGCTCAGGTTAAGCCTGTCTCTTAAATTCAGCTGCTCTGCCAATGTATCTTGTCTTCCATTTAGGGCACTGGGAGAAGCAAAGACTGAGGGAGGGCTCAAGACCTAAATGTGCTCATGAGAAGCTAAGAGAGGAGACAAAGTGATCCCGTGGCAGAGGTGCTGTGTTTGGCCTGTTTGGCAAATGTGCTGCCCTTGCCCGTATACATGCAGGTTCCCTCTCCAGCACCCACAGCCAAGCTCTGGTTTTCACAAGTTTTCACCCTTCTGAAGAAGGCTGCACCATGGTGAGGACCTTCAGAAGAAGGTTGCAGGCACCACCAGCAACTCTAAGATCGCCTTTGGAAATGAGCCTGAAGCAGATGGGTCTGGAAGAGCTTTCCCAAGCACCCAGGCTTGTCTCTCCTACTGTGGGAATGATATATCTCAGGGCAAGGTGGCACAGCGAGCAGTGGACACCCAGCATCACCAGCCCTGTTGGGTGAGCGTAGCTTTGCAGTGGGCTCACCTGGAGAAGCATTCTCAGACTTGCTTCCCCCTTGCCCTGGTGAGGCACTGGCACTGTCCATCTTCCCACATCAGCACCCTGCTGTCACTGACACTGTCACTGACAAGGAGCTTCTCCTGCTCAGCATCCATGCCCCTGCACACCTTTGGGTGCTGGCCATGCTGTTTCAGTCTCTCCCCACACAGTGGGCTCTCCCTCTGAGCCTGGCCCTCTCTGCCCTGTCCTCTGTCAGCTTGGCAGGGCTGCCCAGAGCCACCCCCCATGCTTGCTGCATGCCCACCCAAAGGTGTCTTTCAATCAGCTGGGAAGCTCTCATCTGTGGTCACCACCACCTTTTTCTCGGTTACACTATGGTGAGGACTCGTCATTGATCAATCAAAACTCAGCTTTCTCTCTAATTTCTGAAAGGCGGGGACAAGCTGGGAGCAAAACATCTTACAGCTTCTCTCTGTACATGCAATCTTGTGCTTTGTGCTGCTGACTTTCATCTTGTTTCCCTTATTTCAGTCCTTGGTGCCATCAGCTCTTCTTGTGCTGTGGCCTGAGCAATCTCTGCAGTGACTGCCATTCAAATCTGAGTGAATCTTATTAGAGCTTGTTTTCCTGCTGGGTAAACAAGATCACCCTGTTGAGGAGCATTATTAATAACCCCTTTCCACCCTGCTTGCTTCCCTTGAGGCACAACTTCATGACACCCTTTCTTTCGGTAAATCCTTACAACGCTCACATTAATCCCGTTTCTCCAGCTTAATGGCTTTGCCTGTAGCACTGTAAGGACTGCCTTCCTGAAGTCCTCTGTCTACATAGTCAATTATCTTATCAAAATAAACCTACTTCGATAGCCTGGAATGAGATAGCCTTGGTAAACTCATTTTGCACTTTATCTCATTTCCCATTTACTGAGGTCAGGCTAGCTGGCTGCTTGGAGATCCCAGCTCACATACTTCTCCAGCCTCGGTTTCTTAATTATAACAATGACCTTTGCTACGTTCCTTTCTGCTGGTAGAAATTATGGACTGTGCTTTCACATACCAGCTCCTGAACTTGGGGCTTATATTGCCCCTCATTTCCCCCTAACCACACATACAACCACCCCCTTTTCAGCAAAGAGCGCAATCAGCTCTTCTAGTTTGCCTCCTCCTGGCCATGGCACAAGGCACCTACGGGTTCCTCATACCAGCCTCTTTTATGGCTGGATACATTTGTGTCAGTCCAAGCGTGGCCTCACAGGTTTCACTATCACAGCCAAGACAACTTAAGCCACGCATGGCTAGGTTACATCAAAGCGGCTGGCACGTCAGGGATATTCAGTGGCAAAAATGAGAAGGCTCTGGAGACCGAGGATGGGATACGCAACATTTCACTTCCCAAGCACTAGTCCCAGTGCAAGCAGATGACTGAACAGCATGCGAAGAGACCTCACACTCCTCTGCCTCTTACAGCCCCCCAGCTACTCCAGAACGATGGCTGCTTTGACAGATTGGAGACCAACACATTTCCCACACCCAGCAAATGCCTGCTCTGACACAAAGCCTGACCCCTGAGCTCATGTTCTTGTCATATCCGTGTCAAACAAGAAGCGGTCCTGTGCTCCCGCTGCTGAGGGTTTGGGATAAAACACCGCAAAGGGGTCTTTGATACAGAACAAAGGTGCAAGTGTTGTTTTCTCCTCTGCTCCAAGCAGAAGTGACTGCTCCGAGGCAGGGCAGAGCCACAGTTGTTGGGGCGTTACAGACCACAGCAATATTGGATCTACAAGAGACTCAGCATCCTTATTCCCACAACTCCCTCTGTCTCCTGAAGCTGGGATTTTCTTAACTTTCAGCTGACTTTTCACAACCTGAGGTTTGACATGTATCACCAATCAAATATGTTTGGTTTTTGTTTTGTTTGTTTTCTTTTCCCAAACCATATCCCCTTACACTGTCTTGCAGCTTTGTGCAGCCACATATCTGGCAGACCAGTGACAAAACATCTCCCCCCATATCTCAAATGCTATCTCAGTTTTAAGAGCAAGAGATTTCAAAATTAGCAGCTTCCTTTTCCTAGTGATTGCTGCCAAGAGCTTGCCCACCCTTTCTGTCATATCAGGGCTGGTGTGGGAACACACCAGAGGGCTAAACACAGAGGTGTCTTTGGTGGACTCCTCCAAAGCCTTCATTCCCCTGTGAGTTTGGGTACATGCATGGGGTGAAGGTGAAGGTGGAAGAAGGGAGACCTCTTGCAACACCTCCCTGCTCCTCCTGCCAGGACTTCTCCATGCATCAAGACAATGTCACCATTGAATTGCATCATGCAAAGTACGCAAGTACAGAAAGGAAGCAGGCAAATATTTTTAAGCCTTGTGAGAGCAATGGAGAAAACAGCATTCAGTGGTCTTGTTCACATGTTCCTCTTCCATGACACACTAGCACTTCCCAATTCTCTGAAATTTAATTCATGAAAAATCAAATACAGAAGTAACCTTTCAAATGTCGTGTTTTGCTGCCCCTAAGCCCTTTCACACTAATTCTTATACCACTTGGTTCTTTGGGTAAATGGTCAAAAATAGGAATCATGCTCAGGAACAGTGGTGTTTTAGAGGGAGCTGGTGAAGAAATAGCCAGAAGAGAACAGCAGAAAAGAAGGCTCAGGTCACAATCCAGCATCAGAGAAATCCCTGTGGTGGAAAATAACCACCCAACCAACTAACTCAAAGCCACCACAGGGCTTTTCCTAACCCACCATACCTAAGATTTTGCCTAGTCTCAGTTTAAGTCATTCAATCTAAGGAAAGTCACCCTTCAGCCTGCCAGGTTTCTGGTGCTATTAGCACTCCCCAATATGCTAATAAGAATTTCTGAGCACCGTTCCCATCCACCTGCTTCCCCAGACCTCAGCTAGTGCCTCCACCTCTTCCTCACTCACACTGAGCTCTCACGCCTGTACACAACCTGCGATTTCCTTAGACAGCTTGAGCATACTTGCAACTTGCTGGCAAAAGAAAAAGGAGACCCTACTCCCCAGCGTTGTTCCTTTCCCACCCTCATTTTTATACTCTCACCTCCATGTAGCTCTACTTTGGCAGGATGGAGGGCCAAACAGGCTTAAGGCTGCAGGAGGATGACCCTCATAGTAGGAGGAGGATGCATGCAGCAGGGAGGATGGAAAGCCGGAAGGAAAGAGGAGGAGCAGTAGTTTTTGGAGAGGCCCAGTAGTGAATTTGCATCTGCTGTAGCATGGAAGCACACCTTGCTTGTGAGAACCACAAGTGCTTGGTCACATCTGCTGCTGTTGCAAAATCAGAAGCCTCAGCAGAGCTACTGTCAGGGCTACGAGATGCACTGTGCTCTGTGTCCCAGAAGGCTGAACTCCCTCTCCTGTGGCTGTTCTTCATATTCCTTGAACCTGACACATCTTTTCTACAGCACAGCCTGCAATAATATTCCCCAGATCATATCTTTTTATATAGAAAAGCGAAACATGCTTTCAAAGCAGAAAGCACATTTAACACTTCAGACATTGTTGCTTCTGCAATACAGGAAGAACATGACATTTCACAACCTACAGCATGATGAAATCTCCTCCCGTCCCATCTCTAGGCAGCTGGCCATGCTTAACCCACCACATCCCTCTAGGACTTATCTTCATCGGCACGTGCCAGGAACCTCCAAATTCGGCCTGCCAGTGGCTATAAGGTAGAGTTGAGAGGGGCTGTAAGGCAGGCTTGGTGGGCCCCCCTGCTCACAGGCACGGCACCCCTCCAATGGGCTCCGCTAGTCCCCCTGATACACTCAGAAAGGGCATGGTCGCAACCACCAGCAGCTTGTGGAAAGCAAGTGGCAGAAGGGACAGCAATGCAGGCCCACAGATGCCTTCACCCTGCAGGTGGGGAGCACAGTGCCAGTGCTGGCGCACAACCGAAAATGAAAATGTCACTTGATTTACATCAAGGAGTAACCGGCCTGCCAGCCTGGGAGCCTCAGATCCGCTGCTTCAGCCAAACCCCAGAAGCACAGGCACCGGTGAAGTTTGCTTCGTGCATGTCCCCAGGCTCAAAAGCAGGACTTGTAGCCTGCTGGGGAGGTCCCAGTCCTACACACTCCTGTCTTCCCGCAAGTCAACCAAAAAACCTAATGGAGGGGCAGTAAAGATGATTCTGAGGTTCCTTTTGCTAGATGTGGACATGAGAGAGTTGATTGCAGCCCTCAGCTCACCCAGGAGATGTTCCCTTTATCAGCGACCTTTCTGATTCTCCCAAGTCAGTATTGCAGTGCCTCTCTCTGTGGTAAAGCAACTACCCTGCTTACTTCTTCTAGTCTGCAGACTTACAGTTATTTGAAACAGCTAGACTTAGTGGTTTGTGGGGTATTTTGTATATTTTGAATTTTTCTTTTAAAATCTGTGTTAAAGAGGACTTTTGGAAGCATCCTGAGGAGAGTGACAGGTGCTGCAATGCCCAGATCACACTTATTTTCCACTGTTTGCCTTTTGCCCTGGGCAGCGAGGCAGATGCTCTCTTGGACAGTCTGTGGAAGGAGGTAAGACTGGACAGAAAGAGGCAGATATTTAAGCGGTGACATCTGGTTTCTTGATTAAGAGGCCAAAGTCCAGTATTCTCCGAAAACAAATTGGCCACCCAAATTGGCCACCTCCTCTGCTGCCATCTCCAAAACTTGCTTCAGCCAAGACCTTCAAAACTTCTCGCACTATTCCCCAAATATGGCCATGCATGATCCCATGTCCAGGCAGAAGAACCTCTTTGCAACTGGCTTCCCCTCAGGCACAGGCTGAGTTTGCAGGAACACTCTCTCCTTCGTCAGCTGTGCTTCCCTGGACAGGACAGAGGGATGCAAGGGCCTCCCCGCATCATTACCACGGGAAGACAGGCAACAAATGAGGGTCACCACCTCACTAGGGTCAGCTGGAGAAACCAAGGCAGAAAGCGTCCTGCCATGCCTAGGGTGAAGGAAGCGCAGAGCCCGAAGCAACTGCTGCTGCCAGGTGCCCATCTCCTGCTGCCAACATCCAGCCAGGGTGAGGGCAGCAGCCCCGAGCATCCCTCTCGTGTGTGTGTGGGGTCATGCCCCACTGCCTCACCAGCAATCGCCACGCGGGCTCCCCGCAGTGAGCCCGCCAGGTCCCCGGCAGACCTCACGTGGCATTTGCTGCCCCTGTTTTGAATCTCCCATTACAGCATATTACTATTTACTGGCCAGTGACAAAGAGAGACACGCACCTGGGGACTGAGAATTAGGGTAAGCCCACAAATATTCCCCACTCAAAAAAGTGCCTGCTAGCCTTACAGAGAAAAAAGCGCTATTAAAAGAATGAGAGACTGCTAAGGGGTTGGCACTGGTCCAAAAGGAACATGCTTGAGGGCTCCAGAAGGTCCCTTGGAAAGTCGCCTTTGAACCTGAGGGGCAAGCAGAAGATGAATAGGAGAGGTGAAAAATGAGAATTCTAGATGTTATCCTGCAGTCCTGTTTTGGGGGCAGCTGTAGGGTTTAGAACAGGGGCACTTCCATTTTTAAGAGGGTGCACTGTGCATTTGTGATGTTCGCCTTTTTCCAGCTCTTGGTCTGAAGGTCTCATGTAGTTCTGAGGCAATGTCCCACAGGGTCTAAACCAGTACGTAGCTCCAGCAGTGCAGTGCTACCCTTCACAGCCCCTCCAAATAGGAGCCCTCAACTCTGGGCTCATCTAGAGAGGCACATTTTTTTTTTTAGTCAGAAAGAATTACCCTTTTTTTCCAGATGAATATGAAGGAAAATTCTGAGTCTAAGCGAGTGCTAACCACAGTGTCCAACACATGGTAGGGACACATCAGTGAGCTGCTCCAAGGTGGTACTTTCCAGGAGGCAGATCCTGCCCATTGGTCCACCACAGCCCAAATTTTCATTAAAAAAAACCCAAACCCCAACAAAACAAAAAAAAACATACAAACAAACATAAACGGCAAAAAGAGAGGTCAGTGAGTCTTTAACTCTTTGCATGGCTCAGCACCAGAAGGCCACCCTTGCCAAGCAGGAGTGGTCATGCCCATCTCACCGTGCCACAGGGTGAGTCAGGGCAACGTTGCCCTGCACCATCTTGGAGCTGGAGGTGCTCCTGGATGGAAAGTGCTCTCCTCACCCACCTCGTGGGCATCCTGTGGGACTCACACAAGGAGATCCCTTTGACATCAATGCATGCATTCGACCCTGAAAACTGCTGCCCTCCCCACCCCGTGTTTGCAGGTTTGCTCATTGCCTGTTATCTGCCAGCGAGGAGCCCTTGAAGTTTTTCCATGACACATCTCACATGTCACTTAACTCCATTGTGCATCTTGGTTTCAGTTTTTAGGAAGCTGAAAGAGCTCAGGAACCAGGAAACAATGATGACATCCAAAGACCTCAGGGCTGCAGGCATTTTGTGCTGATTCAGAGACATTCTCCCACTTTCCTGTCCCTTTGGGGAACCCTGCAGCTTTCCTCTATGTTCTTCTGCCCTTCCGGCTGCACTGGAAGCCCTTCCTCAGATAGCCAGCCAAAAGCAGGAGGAGTCTACCCTCTTGCAGGTTCAAAGCTTAGGAGAGAAAAAGCCCGCTTTGCTTTTAAGCTCTGCACCAACCTGAGTAAATTCAGAGCTGTTCTACATAAAACAGAACGAAGCAGAGAAGCAGAAAAGGTCAGCAGGCACCACTGGCAGTGCTGAGACACCGGCAGCTTCTTTTCCCACTTCCTTTTCTGTTACTATTTTCTCTACCAGGCGCTTGTCAAAGTCCATGTCTGCAACAGGGTGCAGAGGAGCAGCAGATTTCAGAATGGGCACTGCATACTGAACGTCTGCAGCCGCCGGGGTGGGTGCTCCCGCGCAGCCCTGTGCTCTCTGCTACCTGAAATTCCCCAGGGCCCTGTTCCAGCCCCCCGATCTCCCTTGCCCCCAAATTCCCCAGGGACTCTGCTCTGACCCAGTGCTACATTCGTGATTGCTCTGAAATCCCCCAGGGTTGCAGCTCAAAAACTACCACCACTTTCTTTCATAGGCAAGAGGGGGGATTTTTTTTTTCCCTTCGTGTAAGAGGCTCTGGTACCTTCTGGGGTGAACCAGAGCTCTGGAGACCTGGCGTGCGGCACGACAAGCAACCGCCATTTGGTAAAAATGTCCGGCCTCCACAAAACGCAGCGTGAACATGCTCAATCCTGTTTTTTCACTCCTGGCTCCTGCTGCTGTCCTTTCCCTGCCCCTTCAGGAGCTGTCCTCAACCACCTAACCACCACCACCACCCCAGTTAAAAAGAAAGAATAAAGCAAGGCAATGGCATCACCAAACCCCTCAAGATGCAATGTAAAGCAGTACCACTGGACATAGCAAAGACTAGCCATGGTTGGGCGGAGGCTGGAGTCACCCAGGAGCCAATTTGGGCCATGCTGGGGGGCCACGGGGATAGCACTGCCCCAAAACACCGAGAGACGGGGCAGGCACATCGCAGAATCACAGACTGGTTGGGGTTGGAAGGGACCTCTGGAGATCATCCAGTCCAACCCACCTGCTAAAGCAGGTTCACCCAGAGCAGATCACACAGGAATGTGTCCAGGTGGGTCATGAATGTCTCCAGAGAAGGAGACTCCACAGCCTCTCTGGGCAGCCTGTTCCAGTGCTCTGGCACCTCAAAGTAAAGAAGTTTCACCTCATATTCAGATGGAACCTCCTGTGCTTCAGTCTGTGCCCGTTGCCCCTCATCCTATTGCTGGACACCACTGAAAGGAGTCTGGTCCCATCCTATTGACACCCACTCTTCAGATATTTGTAAGCATTTGTAGGAAACAATTATTTTGCAAATATAATAGGCCCTCTCAGCAAATAGGATCTCTCAGCAAAGCATATTTTGATAACGATTTTGCAAGACCGGGTGTTCTACCTAAAGGCAGGCACACCTAATAGGGCAAAAAGCCCCTGCTTATATCCCCCCAAAATCCTGGCTGCAATTTCCCTCCCCTGTTCCCCACTGGCTGGGTACTTCAGGATTTACAGACTATCCCGACGCATACAATACCCTTCTCCTTATCAGTCTATTTAAGATATGGATTCCTGGTACTTTGGCTACACTTCCCCTAAATTAACTTGTAAATACAGGTACCAGTATATATTCTGCGAAGAGATTGTGTTTTACATGAAGAATTCATAGTTTGATGTTTCTCGGTCCTTCCACCTAAATTAACTTGTAAATACAGGTATCAGTATGTATACAGGTGCCAGCGTATTCTGGGAAAAGACTGTTTTTCACATTAAGGATTCATAGTCTGATGTCTCTCAGTCCTTCCCCCTTGTTGGGGTCAGGTGCCAGGTCCTCAGTTATGTAAAAACAACAGTTCTTCGTTAAATGTTCCTTACACGTTGATGAGATCCCCTCTCAGCCTTCTCTTCTCCAGGCTGAACAGACCCAGCTCTCTCAGTCTCTCCTCATAAGTAAGGTGCTCTAGGCCCCTAATCGTTTTTGTAGCCTGGTAACCGCTTAAGGCTCTGCTCAGGCTGCAGTGAATGAGCGCTGAAAAAGCATGGGGAAAGAAAAACCAAGGCTGAAAAAGATGGGGACACCTCCCCCCCCCTGCCCAGTGCAGACCCGCTGTGCTCCCACACAGGAGCCGGCTGCCCCAGCTGGGACTTGGCCAAGGGGAGCGGGGCCACTCATGAAACTAGTGAACGGTTTCAATGGAAAAAGCAGGGGAAATGCTGAAAGCGCCTTTCATTTTTACTTTTTTTTTTTTCATGAAATATTTCATTTCCACGCGGTGACTTCATTTCCACGGGGCAGCTTAATTTCAGAGTCGACTGCTGCGCCTGTCAGAGCGCCAAGAGACAACCTCGAAAATGAAACAGAACACCCGTGTCCTTCCCGCTCTCTCCGCCTGCACAGGGCACAGCGTGGCCGCGACCAGCGGCAGGGGGCCGGGAAGCGAGGGAGAGCCGGGGTCCGTCCAGGGACGAGCCGGGCTCCTCTGGGAGCGACACCCCCGGGCCCGCCGGCTGCAGAGTCTCCGCCGCCGGGGGCGGGCGGAGGCGCCTCGGGCGGGCAGCTACCGCTGAGGCCTGCGACGGATGTTCCGGGTGAGCCGCCTGCCGCTCCCGAGGCCGGGCAGGGCCCCGCGGCCCCTGCTGGCAGGGCTGGCTGCGTAAGTACCCGCCGGGGCCGGGAAGAGGCCGCTTTCCCCGGCGGCGCGGCTCCCCGGCTCGGCCGGCCCCGCCGTCCTTCCCCGGGCCTCCTGCCCGCCCCCCCACAGCCAAAGGGACTCAAGCAGGGCCTGAGGAGGAGCATGTTTGCGTGTTTGTTGTTTGTTTGTTTGTTTGTTTTTTTGTTTGTTTTGTTTTTGGAGGGGTGCATCCTTGAAAATACCCGTTGGGGGTATTTTATAAATTCTATAAAATTTTGTAAATTTTATAAATGTTATAGGTATGTTTATAAATATATAAAGGGTGAGTGCCATGAGGATGGAGCCAGGCTCTTCTCGGTGACAACCAAGGGTAGGACAAGGGGCAACGGGTGCAAACTGGAACACAAGAGGTTCCACTTAAATATGAGAAGAAACTTCTCAGTGAGGGTGCCAGAGCACTGGAACAGGCTGCCCAGGGAGGTTGTGGAGTCTCCTTCTCTGGAGACATTCAAAACCCGCCTGGACATGTTCCTGTGCGACCTCACCTAGGCGTTCCTGCTCCAGCAGGGGGATTGGACTAGATGATCTTTTGAGGTCCCTTCCAATCCCTGACATTCTGTGGTTCCGTGGGGTTGGCAGCTCTGCTGGTACAAGCTGGTACCAGCAGCCCCTGCCCAGAGCCCCTGTGCTTGTTGCCTCTACCCGGCCCTGGCCGCCCTAATACCGACCTAATGCCTCAGTACCCCCCAGGGCGTGAAAGCCTCCTGGAGCTTGAATCCTTAATGTAAAACAAAGTCTCTTCCAGCTAATCCCGGAATGCAAACTGGTACCTGTATTTACAAGTTAACCTAGGGGGAAGGGTAGCCAAAGAGCAAGGAACCCCTATTCTAAACAGACTGATAAGGGGAAGGAGTTGTTAGAATTAGATGAATAAAATATGTAAACTGAGGTAGGTGTCTGGTAGTCTGTAAACCCTGAAGTACCCAACCAATGGGGAGCAGGGGAGGGAAATTGCGGCCAGCGTTTTGGGGATGTAAGCAAGGGCTTTTTGCCCTATTGTGTGTGCCTGCCTTTAGGTGGAAAACCTGGTCTTGCAAAATTGTTAATAAAATATGCTTTGCTGAGAGATCCCGCCTTGGCCTACTATATTGGCAAAATGATCGTTTCCTACAGGTAGAGGCTTATACTGAATTGGGAAAGATTTTTATCTTTAATCTCCCTCTCTCTCTCTCTTTTTTTTTTTATTTTTTAAATAGTGTTTTCTACATTGAAGCAGTCCTGGGGCAAATATTGTGTCCTAAGGTGATGGACAACTACGTGGCATCGATGGTGCTGAGCGGGGTTGGTGACACGCTGGGATATTACAATGGGAGGTGGGAGTTCCTGCAGAGCGGCCCAGCCATCCACAGGGAGCTGGCAGAGATGGGGGGACTCAGCAACCTGAGCATCCGAGGCTGGAAAGTCAGCGATGATACGGTGATGCACCTGGCCACAGCTGAAGCCCTGGTAGCTGCTGGGAAACAAGCAAGTTTGGCACATCTCTATTCCCTGATTGCAAAGAACTACAAGGAGTGCATGAATGACATGAAGGGCAGAGCTCCAGGTAACCCTGCCGTAGTGCTGTCTGGGCAGGGCTGTGCTCTTGCTGATGTCTCCCTTTCCTGCAGCTTGGAGCTGAGGCTGGCCCTGGCTCTGCTTTTGGCTGTTGATAGCGTTAACTGTATTTCTTGTAAAGACCAAAGTTTTCCACACTGAGTACCTGTTTCAGGATGAACAAAAAAAAACCCCACAGAATAGGGCAAGCTGAAGTGGTTTGGGCTTCCCTAAACTGGATGAAAAAGATGCTGTTTTTCCCATGTTTACAAAATATTCTTACAGGTATGTTTGAGGCCTGGCCTTGAACTCAGGGGAAAGATGCTGACTATTGCTTTGGGGATGTGTCTTTTCCCACACTCAATGGATGAAAAACACATTCAGCAATGTGTAATGTGCACGCTGAGATGCTGTCTTAAAGCAGCACATTTGAACGGATAATTAATACAGAACTTCTCATAATAAATGCAATAAATCACATATAAATACATTAAAAGGCATAGAGATCCTTGCTTGGAATAATTAAGTTTATTAAACCCAAAGTCTCCTTTTAGCTAGCCATGTATGCCTGCTTTCTGTGCCAGGACAGTCAGGCCACAATGATCATTTCTGAACCCTGTACTTCCACCAGCTCTCTTTTTTCTGGATAGACACAGGGGTGCCGAGTTTGAGTCAGAGGCCGCAGGGACTGGCAGTGTGTGGCTGTGTTGAAAAGGGGCCCCTCGGCAGGCTGCGGTAGCCAAACCATGTGCAACGTATTCATGTAGCTCCTGGTTCACCTAGGCCTGCTGACCCAACTCATCCCCAATGACCCGGTCTCCCTCTGCACTCAAAGAATCGCAGAATCATTTCGGTTGGAAGAGACCCTCAGGATCATCGACTCCAACTGTAACTTAACTCTGGCACTAAACCATGTCCCTAAGAACCTCATCTAAACGACTTTTAAACCCCTCCAGGGATGGTGACTCCACCACTTCCCTGGGCAGCCTGTTCCAATGCCTGACAACCCTTTCTGTGAAGAAATGTTTCCTAATATCCAGTCTAAAACTCCCCTGGCGCAAGGTGAGGCCATTTCCTCTCATCCTATTGCTTGTTACTTGGGAGAAGAGACCAACACCCTCCATGCTACAACCACCTCTCAGGCAGTTGTAGACAGTGATAAGGTGTCTCAGCCTCCTTTTCTCCAGGCTGAACAGCCCCAGCTCCCTCAGCTTATGGCCCAGCCTCGTCTGGGTGCTTGAATTAAATTGGAGCTACTGGGTCTGAGTCTCTAATTTGACTAGTGCAGGCAGTGTGAAGTATCCAGGAAACACTAAAATTCAGCAATCAGATGCAAAGTTTATACATCGAAAAGAAGTTGCCTAGACATGCCCATAATATAGCAAGAGTGTTCTGGCTTGACATTAAACATGGGAAAGGCCCAATTGTGCATTGCTCTTGCAGGGTCACTGAGCATAGTGTGACAGATCTGTGTGTTTCCAAGGTAAACCAGGTTGGAAACTTGAGCAGAAGTGTAATCTGTTTGCCTTTCGACAGTGACCACCTGCCCTCGTGTAAAGAACTAGACTATCAGTATTATTTAACAGAGATAGTCTCAGTAGTTGGAATAGCCTAATCAATAAAATATTTAGGAAGGGGTAACAATGCTTGCCAGGATAGCAGGAGTAGGCAGGTTGAACTTCAAGAGACTCACTGCTGTTTGGAAAAGGAGCATCTTGTAGTTTCCCCAGCTGATGGGGTCTTGACAAGGTGGACTAACCGCAGCTGGCAGTCAGACAGCACCTGGAAGCTATTTTTGCCTCCAATATCTAAGCTTGGTGACTAAAACTCAAGATAAAAAGGAGAAGAACCTAAAATTGAAATGTTAGTAATTAGTAGCTAAGGATAATAGCAAATCTGCTGCAGCCCTGCGAGTGAGTGAGCTACAGTATGCCCAAAAGCAGTTCCCATTGGAAGTGAAAGATTTTGAAGTAGATTTGCTATGGACGCTAATTGGAGTGACAAGGAAAGGTCCCTGAACAAAGAAATGCAACTTCATTAATGGGTCCATGGACACTTAACCTTATAAAATTTGGGAGGAAGTGGGGAAAGTAATGCGGAGAAAAATTGAAGTCTGTTGGGAATGTTCTTGGAGCAGTGTTCTGGAGCGCTGCTGCTACAGCCATAGGAAAGGTGCTCAGCTCTGAGACCTTAAATCCTGACACTTAACAATTTAATGCCCACTGATGTGCTAATAAAGCAAATACCTAACCCATATCCCGAAAAGCTGCCTGCAGTCTGGAGTCTCTGTGCTGTACTGATAAATCCCAATGATAGAAATTGCGTGTCAATAACTTCTTTTGGCCGTTCAGAGCAAATGGATTTTAACTGAGAACATAACCCAGGGTGATGCTGTTCTGGCCGAACTAAGTACTCCCTGGGGAACTGCAGCCCTTCAGGCTGAGAATGGAAAGTTGCTGTTGCAACTTTCACCCAACACAGAAGATATTCCCCAGAACAGCGGGGGAAAGTCACATTGCTCGCCCACACAAGGAGTCCAGACCTGAAAACAAAAACCCACAGTAACAAAGAGATTCCCACAACATTATGAATCACCAGGCAGTGACAGTAGGGTCTCTTGAGTATGCAGCCCCAGGAGAGAACTCACTATCTTAATTCGATGGCAGGCTAATCCCTACACCCATTATTGGTCTTTGTGATGTGCCACAGTCCCACATTCATTGCTCTTCACAGAAAATGCAGCCACTGAATTAAGCGACATGACCATGGCCATATTTCTTTTTTCATGGTACAACGACACGTGCCTCCGCAGCTCTCCAAGAAACCTTCTTCAAAACTCGTGTCTTTTGGTCCAAGTCCTCTCCCTGTGGAGCTATTTACCACTATGTGGTGGTTTTAACTCACCTTTTTTAAAGTGTATGGATTGATTCCAAACAACTGTTATTGTCTGTGCTCATGAAGAGTCTAAATAAGTGGAATGGAAGCCTATTCCAGAAATAGTGTCCAATTGTACTTGAAACTTTTCCAGGTAGTCTTTCTTCACATACTGCTTTTTGCTCGTATTTCTTCTTCCCTTAGACCAGTACCCTCCTCGGATAACTTTTAGTTCCTTTTGGTTAGTACAGAGGATTCCTAATCAGGATTTGGTGGATTTCCAAAACAGAATTTCCTTATTCAAAAACTGCTACATCAGGTTGGTTTTTTTTTCTTTAATTTTCTAAACCTGTTTTTAAAAAAAGACCTGATGTGATTGAACTTAGTCTTCCTAAATCGGCTTTTAAATGTTTTAATATTTTAACTGTTTAAACACATGAGGATAATACCTGTAATACTTTGTAAATCAGTAGGGTCTTAGCTGTTGTATACTGGTTTGTTTTACACATTTTTTTCCTTTGCAGGTTATCAGTAGTCATCTTCTAAAACAATATGCACAGGTTTAAAGCTGTGAGTAGGTTGTTATTGCAAAATAACCCCTCTTTCCTTACCATTAAAGCATTGTCATCGTCTTAATTTTCTTCTGACTACTGTTAATGCAAGAACGATCTCACTTTTTCTCAAAGACTGAGGTTCCTGTTCTCAGCTTGCCCAAACATGTCCTGAAGAAATGTCTTTCTCACAGTTCCAGCAAGATTGCAGAGAACATTTTGATTTTAAGCAGCCCTAGTCCCTTTGCACTCCTTCCCCTTGTCTTCCTGGCAGAACATGTGTTTTACTAGGAACATATAAATAGAGTAGTAGGCACAGCTCTTTCAAAATGTGGCTTTGACAGGTTCTTTTTAAGGTCCTGTTATAGCTCATAAGCGCAATGCCTAGTGTAGTAAGATTTTTGAAAAAGGTGCTTCAATTTTCTGTTAATCATCGTAATTTTGGAAATTATACTGATATCTCTCTTAATGATTTTTATACGTAGCAGCCCGCACTGAGTTAGTAAACTACACGAGAAGCAGATTTAGAGGCCTGAACGTGTTTCCACTTTGAGACACCACAAAACAACCCAACAGGTAGTTGAGTTAGAGGTTGGTGGCAATGGGTCCCGGCACAGCTCCGTGCCACCCGCACCTGGCAGCCACAGCACCCAGCTGCTTTTCCAGTTGGAGACAACCATTCACGGGGAGCTGGTCCACCCATTCGCACTGCACAGAGGGCTGTAGCCCACGCTGGTCTAATGAGCCTGTAATGTAACAACGCTGTCGGAAAAGAAATACGCTAGAGATGCTCAGACCAGAACGATAAAAGGATCCACATGACCTTATTCCTGACAGCAGCCAGCCATTATTTATTTTTAGCACACATCCAGAAGCCAATCTTAAAGCTGTGCTTGGATGTGGAGGTATTTGGGTTACAAGGGTGCTGTAAATGCTGTGTGGAGGTAAAACAGACTGCTGTATACAAAATCCTACCGCTAAGCATATACGTGAGAATGCAGAAGCGAACAGCTCTGCAGAACACTTCCTGCAGTACCTGTCTGTGATTAGCAAGCTCCTAGATCATGGTGACCAAATTGCACAAAGGTAATTGAATTGTAGAGTTATATGAAGTTGCTAGACCAGGCTTCTTTGCTATGCCATTCTACTTAATTTGACTTTCGAAGTAGCAGAGTGCCTGCAAGTTTATCAGCTACCTGTCCCGGTTAGACAGCAGAATATAGGAGCAATGGTCTAATTTTGCGTGCATGGGCATGTCTGCTGCTGCTGCTCTGTGTTTCTGAGAAAGGACCATGCTGTGGTTAGGAGAAGACTCGTCTTTTGAGTCCACTTTTGCCATTGTCTAACACATTAAAACTTCAATGAAGCTGCTTGAAACCTGCCCTTGATTTACCTTTCTGCTGGAAAAGAAATATTTAAGATTTGGCCAGAAGAGAAACTAGGAGGAAAAGGCAAGGTAGAAGAGAATCAAAGATAATTTGATGTTTCAGACCTGTTTCCTTGTCCTTGCACACAAGCACTTGGGCTTAGCTCTCAAAACTTTTCATGGTCTTGGCTGGGGAGGCTGGTTGGGCTCTGAAATGTGGATGTGTTTGTGCAGATGGCTTTATCTTATGAATGTGCTGGACTAGCAAGTGAGTTTCTGAAGAAGCAGCACTGGAAGAAGCAGAGTAATTTCTTCTAAAAGTAAATAGCATTACTATGAAAGAGATGGAGGTGGGCAAGAAGGAATTGTGGTGTGGCTTCCCACCAGAAGAGAAGCAAAATTAGACTAGGGTGTCAGCTTGGAACAGGAGAAAACTGAGGAAGAGGTACAAAGTATATGCAGCCTTGAACAGTGGGGAGCATGAAAAGTTGTTATTGTAATATAGGAATTAGAGGAGGATTTGAGGGAGTTGTCAAATGGCAGTTTAAAACAAAAGGAAAGGCTTTGCAGAACAAAGTTGTGGCTCCAGTTACCATGGGATGCTACAGGAGTCGAAAGGCAGGCATGGATCTGAGCTAGAGACTGTTTCATGGTGGCTGGGGCTGCTGGGGTTATTGAACGCAGCATTTGGGATCCATCTCCTGACTCAAGTAGTCTCTGCCTCTCTGTCTGCTGGAAGCCAGGAGGGTCTCTTGGGGGAAACATTGCGCTTGCCTCATATTTCATAGCCTTTCCGTACGTATCTGTTAGTGGCTGTGTTTGGAGATGAGCTAGTGGGCTGGACAAACCTTTGGTCTCACCTTCTTCAGCTTATTGATGAGAAGTACAGTGAAGCCAGTTATGCAGACCGTGTCATGGTGAGGGAGATGCTACAGTCATCGCTTCCTGACAAACCTGAACTGCAGCAAGGGAGATCTGGGAAACACTTTGTATCAGTGAGGTGTGTGGGGGTCACTGTCTTTAAAGGGTCCTGTAAACAGGCCAAACAACTCTCAGGAAAGAAACACGGTGGTACTTAGACATGCGCTGGATCAGCGATTGGTGCAGTCTGATGGCCCTCCAAAGCTCCTTTATATATGTCTGTCTAGATTATCTATATACATACATATATATATACACATTTTATATATATATGCTTTATGGATAAGTTGGTAAATGGGTAAGTTATTAAATAAATAACATTAAATATAGACATAAACAATGTAAATTACATAAATCAGCAGCGGAATGTTTTTTACTCCCCTAGGCTTTTTAATTGTTTTCACAAATAGGAATTATCAGGTCTGCTTGAGAATATGCAGGATTTGCTGGCAATTTAGGGCAAGAAACATATGTGAGCAGACAACTGATGTTTTCACAAGGAGGGCTGGATACTTCACAGAACGCAATGCTTCCTTCCTGCTACCCTGCCTGTCTTCCCTCAGTTCCTGAGTTATGTGATGTTATTGCCTACTGATCTTTCCTTCCCCTTCCCTTCCCTTCCCTTCCCTTCCCTTCCCTTCCCTTCCCTTCCCTTCCCTTCCCTTCCCTTCCCTTCCCTTCCCTTCCCTTCCCTTCCCTTCCCTTCCCTTCCCTTCCCTTCCCTTCCCTTCCCTTCCCTTCCCTTCCCTTCCCTTCCCTTCCCTTCCCTTCCTTCCCTTCCTTTCCTTTCCTTTCCTTTCCTTTCCTTTCCTTTCCTTTCCTTTCCTTTCCTTTCCTTTCCTTTCCTTTCCTTTCCTTTCCTTTCCTTTCCTTTCCTTTCCTTTCCTTTCCTTTCCTTTCCTTTTCCTTTTCCTTTTCCTTTTCCTTTTCCTTTTCCTTTTCCTTTCCTTTCCCTTTCCCTTTCCCTTTCCCTTTCCCTTTCCCTTTCCCTTTCCCTTTCCCTTTCCCTTTCCCTTTCCCTCTTCCTTCTCTCTACTTCCTTCCTCCTTTCTCCTTTCCCTTCTTTCCCTCCTTCCCCTTCTTCTTTCCCTTCCATTTTGGGTTTTGCCGCCCCCATCCAGGTGCCATGTGTGAGGCAAACGCTCTGAAGCTGGATCCCGGGCGGCCGGATGGCTGGAGGGTCCCGTTCAGCCCCCGGGCAGGAGGCTGCGGGGCCGCCATGCGCTCCATGTGCATCGGGCTGCGCTTCTGCCACCCCACCGAGCTGGACACCCTGGTGCAAGTCAGTATAGAGAGCGGCCGCATGACCCACCATCACCCCAACCGGCTACCTGGGGTCCCTGGCTTCGGCCCTCTTCACGGCTTTTGCGGTGAATGGCGTGCCCCCCCCGGCCTGGGGGAAGAGGCTGCTGGAGGTGCTGCCGCGGGCGAAAGCCTACGTGCGGGACACCGGCTTCTTCGTGGAGGAGAACATGGGGCAGTGGTGAGCTGCGCTACCAGCACTGGCGACTGGTGAAATTAAAATAAACTTCATGTACAAAAGGGCAAGCCCTGTTATACTTAAGCTTCAGTAATCACATTATGCTGAACTCCTAGAGCAGCAGATGCATGCTGTGGGATTGAATCGATTCAGAAAGTCTCTGAAGTCCCCCAGGGGAAAAATGCATCTAACTTATTAAAAAAAAAAAAAAAAAGAAAAAAGTCAGGTTGTGTTTGGGTCATGTAGTTGTGACATTTTTCTGGATCCAGTATGAGGTAGCTAGACTTGTCATCTCAAGCAACCGTGATCTGATGAGAGATGAAAAGCAAGGCTGGGGAACAGCACCAGGCTTAGGGCTGAGCTCAGTTTGAAAGCTATAACCAAATGTGGCTGCAGATTGAGTGTGGCTCTGTGCACAGGGGTGCACATGGACAGGGGCAGAGGTAATCTGAATTTGGGAGGATGACTCAGTTCTCGCTCTGAGCCTTTGAATCCCGTGTAGCGCGACAGCAGCAGGTGCTGAGCTGCCTTCTCCCAAGTGGCTGGAGGGAGGGGAAATCTAACTCACTGAAACATGTCCTTGTGCCTCTTACTGTAAATCACATCCCTAGTTTGACAGACGGGGGACGCCTACCATTTTGCTGAGCCCTCGCGCCAGGCTCTTGCCAGGGCATGTTTTCAGCTGGTGCCTGGAGAGCCTGCGGGGAGCTCAGGTATGCACTCCTGCTGTGGGACGTCTCTTACAGCCCTCACTTCTTATCTCCCTTTGTGCAGGCGTTACTTCGAAGAGCAATGGGAGAAATACCTGGAGGAGAGAGGCATATCGGATGGGGTCTCGCTGCCCACCTTCCCCCCAAAGTATGGTGTGGAAGAGAGAGACTCGTTCTACACCTCCCTCAGCTACGACGGCTGGGGGGGCAGCAGCGGGCACGACGCCCCCATGATCGCTTACGACGCGCTGCTGGGCGCAGGGGACTCCTGGACGGAGCTGGCTCACCGGGCCTTCTTCCACGGGGGCGACAGCGACTCTACCGCCGCCATCGCGGCCTGCTGGTGGGGGGCCATGCACGGCTTCCGGGGGGTCAACACCTCCCTCTATGCTGACCTGGAGTACAGGGACCGCCTGGAGCAGGTGGCCAGGGACTTGTACCGCATCACCTAGTCAGGGGGTGACAAGGGCCCCCCGGGATGTGCTTGCCCCTCCTGCCGCGCCTTGTTCACTCAAGGTTCTGCAAACGGTTTGCAAACCCACTGGATTAAAGCATGCGAGTGTAAGCCAGAGCCAGGCCTGTTTTTTCTGTTTGGGTTTGTTGGCTTCAGTGGGGAGGCCATTTTGGAGCTATCAGCTGGGGGGAAAGCAGTTACACAGGTGTTTAATGGGAGCATGAGACAATGCGTCTGTCCCTCCAGCAGCCAAGCCTTCACAGAATCACAGAGTGGCTGGGATTGGAAGGGACCTCTGGAGATCATCTAGTCCAACCCACCTGCTCAAGCACCTGTTCACCCAGAGCAGATTGCACAGGGATGTGTCCAGAGAAGGAGACTCCACAGCTTCCCTGGGGAGCCTGTTCCAGTGCTTGAGACAGGTCTTCTTTCTGGTCCTCAAGGGGTTCAGGGGCACCCACTGCAGCACTGCTAGCAATGCTCCAGCAGCAGGACAGGCAGCACAACCCACACAAGCTGCCCCAAACCAGGGCCATGCCCACACAAGCAACTCAGAGGGGCTCAGGGACGTACGCCTGGCTGTGGGGAGCATACGTGGATTGCCAGAGATGCCTCCTGGCCAACCCAGGATGGCTCGTCCATGCTCGCCACTCTCTGCCCCTGATGGGGAGCACCAGGGACATCACTTGCCATCTAGCAGTGAGCAGGGGTAAAGCTAAAAGCTCTGCTCCCTAGCACAGAGCAGCAGATACAGCCCAAGATGACCTACCAGGGGAGTGTGGGGGCAAACGGGCAGTTCTGTCTGAGCTTTCTCATGCAGTTATTTTAGCAAAGGATATTTGTTTTAAATCAATGTGGAAAAAACCCAAACTCAACCTGACAGCTCGTCGGGATTGTGTTTTGCACTATTTCACAGCACTTCTGCTATACAGGTAAGAATACATCGCACTACTATCCCAATTTCAGTTAACGGGGGAGTTCAAGACTACTGACCTAACCCTTATTCAAGGTAAAAGTGGGTAATGAGAATTAAAAGCTTGCGTTTTACATCAACTTAAGCAACTTCTGTAGTGAACTATATTCTTCTGCTTACATCAAGGTTACTAAAGATTACTTGCTTCACCTTTGCTATGAATAATTCTATTAAAAGTATGTTTTTTCTTCAAATCCAGACCATGACACAGCAAAGTACTTAACTATTTTTGGAGCAATTTCAAAAATGGTGTATCAAAACCAGACCCTGAAATGCCTCTGTTAAGCGTTATATTCTATTATGGGATGAATTAAGGGATGGGAAGGAGAAGTATGAAGCATCAGAGGGTGCAAGGTATCTGCAAGCTCCAGCCTGCAAGAGGGAAGATGCACTGCTGGGGTGGGAGAAGAGTTGATGCATTGGGGAACTGGGGTGGTGGGAGAGGCTACCGAAAAGGGAAGCGGACTTAGAAGTTCAACACAGCTTTACGCAGGGAGTGCACATAAAGGCATAATGAAAGCCCAAGTCCGACCAAAAACCAGCAGCAATAGGATTCACAATTTCAACACAGTTTACTACAGCTCTCAGGTGTGTTGTATAAAACATGTTTTAGTGCAACATAGTACAAAGTTTTTGCTGATTTTTCTTTTTTTTTTTTTTTTTTTTTTTTAAAAAAAAACCCCAAACGTTCTTCCACATCATGCATGGATAGGGTATCTCTCTTTCTTCTCTGGTTCGTTACAGAAAGTTACAGCAGAGAGAGTGGTTTGACAAGCTTTGTGTTTAAAACTTGTTACAGGAAGAGTCTGCCTTTATAAAAACAGAAGTTTGAGCCTGGGCAACGCGCTGCCAGAGCAACAGAGAAATGTCACCAGCAAGGTACATTCAGGGACCACTGTGGGAGTTGCTTCCTGGGAAAGCCTGGGCTCAGTGCAGGAACCACTAGGCTGGGAAGGGACCCATTTTGGCCAGGGGGACAGGGCCATAGGACAGCCCTCCTGGAGAGCACTGCTCCGTGGTTCAGATGCAGCACAGTGTTCGCCCAGGAGAGAACAGCTCCCAGTGACTTCATTTTCTCTTCTTTTTTTCTTTAAAGCTGAAATGAGTTGCAGTTCCTGCCTGGGAGCAGTATGTACAGGAGATACTACATTTACAAAACAATACCCACTGGCTGCTGTTTGTGCCTCGGTTCTTCATTTCCATTCACTTCTCATCCCACTCCTCTCTTTGCAGATGCTTTATCCAGAAAGGGAAGACAAGTGTGTGGGTGTGTGATACATATGTGTGTGTGTATATATATATATATATATATATAGGAGTGTGATATTACGCATATGCTGGGGTCAGTAAGCAGTTATGACTTAAGGAGGCAGACTTCACCAAGGGATGAGTGAAATTTTGGCTTCCAAGTGGAAGAAGAAACCAATCCCATTCTGGTGGAGGAGCAGAGGTGGCTGACTTCAAACACCCTAGCGTGGAGGATGCATGGCGCAGATCTCCCACCTGAGGCTTCACCACCTCTGGAACATCAAGGCATCAGGGTCTAACCAGCTAGGGCTGCAGAGCATCTGCTGAGGTCCCCTTCTCTTCACAATGAGCAGTCCGACCCTCCTGAAGAGGACAACGGCTGTGGGTATGGCACCTCTCACACGTGAGGCCGGGGGGGGTCTTGCGGCTGCGCCTGGTCACCCCCCGTTGGCTTCAGCCATGCTGCAAAGAATAAATGGCCGGATTTGCCAGGAAGACATAAAGGAAGACAACAAAAGGCCATTTTTGGCAAACATTTTCTTCCGCCACACATAATGTTCAGGGCATATGGGGGAGGAGGCGGTTTCCTCCACAGGACAGGGCAGGGGTACTTGGCATTATGGGGTACGGGAGCTCAGGTGCCCCACGCGGCGAGAGCCCTGGTTTGGTTCACGAGAGCCATATCTTTCACAGAAAGAACAGCATTTCCTGCCACAGCGACTGCCTATGGCAAGAGCAGGTGACTTTGCCAGGAGGGGGAGCTTATGGAGGAATGGCTTCTCCTTCTAAAGCTCCAGAAACGAAAAAATGGCAGATGCGCTCACACACGCAGGGGAAGATTTCTCTCGGCTCAGGAGGACAGCAAAGCCCTCAAGGTGCCGATGCGCTGCAGGCTCCTTTCCTTGTCCAAGCTCGCACCGGGAAGCAGTGCAAGCTGCGGGGAAACTCGTGACACGTGGTGGTTAACTGCATCTCCCTGCTGACTGGCAATGGCTGCAGCTGGGCTCCTTGGCTGAACCATCCAGGAGCTGCCAACGCAACCTGTGGAGCTTCCCCTGCCCCCTTTTCCTAGAGTCATTGCTTTGGTCACGTTGAAGTCTTCAGAGGCTGGATCCAGCCACCTGTCCCCAGGCGACTGGGCCACAGAGGGGACCCACCTCGTCAGAGGTGGCAGCATGGACACCAGGGAGGAGCACGACTCTGGTAAGTTGGCCTGTACAAGGACCCTCCTTGCCACCAACAAAGTCAGGGGTTTCCATCTCCTCCTTCAGTTCCTGGAGGTAAACTAAATTGCTTTTGTCCTGACCACAATCGTGCTGAATATTCAGTCTCTCCAAGACCTGGGAACGCTCATAAAAGGTGAATTGCTCCCTCCTGAGAGAGCAGTAACGTGGAGGCAAGAAGATGCTGAGGCTACACCCAGACTTTGACATGGACCTCCTGATAGCCCAACTAACCTCTCCGGAGGTGGACCTGGCTTTGTCTGTTTTGGAAGAGGGAGGGGCTAGCTCAGCGCACATTGGGAAAAGACCTTCTTTACCATGGCACTGAGTCTGAGGAGGAAAACCAGTCTGTTTTGAAAAACATATTGATTTACTTCCAAAGAGATTGTCCCAAGACAAAACACCTGCTGGGAACTCCTCGCTGTGTGGAGGGTGGAGGAAGCCTACAGTTCTTTGAGTGACCAAAAAAGAAATGGCAACAAAAAAAGTAACGGCCCAAAAGACAGCAACTGATGGGAGCAAAATTAATTGAAGAGGAACATCTGCTATGTACAGCAAGCGCAGGGACCCTCCGTCCATTGGGGTGAGGGGGTGCGTTCCCACAGGCACTGGAGGAAGCCTCGGACCTTCCCGTCCCCACCGTCTGGGTGCTCCGCAAAGCTCAGCTGCCACATTGGAGCACAGACACTGAGACAAATGAACAAGAACAACAAAACCCACTCTGTTCCTTGGGGTTCTCGGTGTGTCTCTGCTTCTCTCTCTTTCTGCACATCCCCCAGGCGCCTCTGCCTCTTCAGTCCATGGTTCCAGGGTGGATGCTGAGGACCGGCGGCTCTAGGCAAGTGGGAGAGTAGTTGAGGTGAGGCTCTTTGATCCACAGCAAGGGGACCCCGTTCTTGCCCTCCGAGTTCTTGCTGGAGTTTCGGCTCTTGAACCGCACCAGGAGGATGGTGATGATCAAGATGCCGAAGATGGGGAAGGGGTAGAAGAACACAAAGTAGAAGAGGGCGTCATTGGAACAGATGACGGACTGCAGGGTGGAGCCTGCAAAGAGACAAAATATGGTCACATTTCATGGCTTCTCTGCAATGCAGGGCCTACACATTTCTTCAGAAACACAAAAAAACAGACGCTCATTAATCTGCGTCAATGCAGGAGGTGAAACTCTGAGAAAAATACAAACATTAGAAAACAGAGCAGCAGAAGAAAGTTATTGCAGGGCATGTTTTCACTTTATGCCCACAAGAGTTTAATGAGTGCCAGAAAGAGTCTTCGCTGTTACAGATTTTATGATACCTTATGAAGTGGGGAGCCTCGCAAAGCGTCGATTCCCTCAGTGGTAGTACAAAAAGGCAGCACCCCAGGACTTAATCCCTTAAGGGCCCACAAAACTCTCATGGCCTCAGTTACCTCTGGGGCCTCTAGACCACCTAATGTCTTCAAGAGTTGCTGGGAGGAGACCCTTGTGCCACAGCCTGCACCCTTGTGCAGAGCTAAGCCAACTTCCAAGGGTGTTTCCCAATGGGAAGGGTTAAGCCCCACTTGGGACACACCATGAGGTAAGCGCTGTGGGGCGGGCGGCCCCAGCACAGAGCTAAGCACAGTGTGGATGCTCAAGCCCAAGCAAGAGCTGGGCTACCAGCCATCGAGCTGGTTGGAAAAGCACCCTCACCACGGACTCACCCCAGTGCAGGTGAGACCCCGTCCCACTCACTCCTTGGCCTTTTTATCTTGGTTGACAAAAGACACAGGGGATGCCAGGGCCATATCCCCAAGAGGCTCAGTTCAAGGCTGGACAGGGCTCTGAGCAACCTGATCTGGTTGAAGATGTCCCTGCTCATGGCAGGGGATTGGACTAGATGACCTTTACAAGTCCCTTCTAACCTAAAGTACTCTATGATTGTCTTCTCACCTGCATCCTGCACGTGAACAGCGACCGTCCCTGACTCCTCCTCTGCCAGCCGGTACCACATGCCGTTGGGGTCCGCCAGCCACTCCTCCACACGGCACGAGTAGTTGCCTGTGTCGGCACCGCCGGCCTGCAGCACCGTCAGCCGGAAAAGCACCGCCGAGAGCCTCTGGAACCGCAGGCGGCCCTCCCAGCGACCAGCCTCGGGGCTGAAGATGGCGTCGGGGCCAACGCTCAGCACCGCTTCCCTCTCCTCCTCCTCCTCTTCCTCCTCCTCGCCGCGGCTGCCTGCCTCTTTGGTCCGCAGGTTGTACCATGTCACTGCAAAGTGGGACTCCGGGCTGGAGCGAGACAGGATGCTGCAGTCCAGTGGGAAGGACTCCTTCTCCTGCACCGTGAGGTTGGCAGTGGCCGTGTCCACCTGCAAGGTGGGGTCTGAGATGGCAAAAGGGGAGAGGTGAGCGCTGAGCAAAATGCTGTGGTCAAAGCCACCCTGCCCCGGCGCAAGTTGACCGTCACATCTCCGGGGCTGGCGCGATCCAAGCGAAACCCTGCCAAGTCCCACAGGTACCTCTGTGGTCAACCCCGAGGCGCAGCATCCTCACCCCACCGCACACCACCTGCCACAGGGTTGAACAGGTGCTGGCTGCGAGCACCGTGTTACCGCCTCATGCAGACCCTTCACACCAGCAAACGGGGGTGCACGTGAGAGCAGAAACCTGCCGCAGCTCATCCAGACGCGCCGCAAGAACGCATCAGAAAATATCGAGGTCTGTTGTGTGTGCTGAGGAGCAAGGTACTATCGCTCCCCAGCCACCAGTGCAAATAGCACTGCACTCCACGCTTATTTTTTATTTATTTGAAAGTGCTCAAAGGACTTCAAAATCAGTAAGACAAGAAGAGGAGAGGATTTTTTCCAGCAGTTTGGGAAATTATTTAGGCAAGAGGTTCCTCCATGCAGATGTGCTCAGCACAGGCACAGCAAGGATACTCCCAAAAGTCTCCATCTCTTGTCTTTTTCTTTCTTTAGTGCTTGCTGCAAGGCTGGAGAGACGTTTTCACTCAGCTGAGATAGAGCGGCCAGAACCAAAGATGTGCTGATTAAAGGCTGACTTCAAGAGCAATTAACGTTTGGTTTAGTCATCCTGCCGGGGAACACATACTCCAGGGATCGCAATCAGTCCGGATCTAAGGTTTCATTTAAAGATTAACAAGCCCTTTCCGAGGCGGAGGCTGATCAGGAAGGGCGAGCCTACAGCTCAGCACAGACAGAGGTGCTTTCTCCTCCAGCAAACACAGCTGGGTAAGCCCGCTCTTGTGCAGACACTGGGTGTCCCTGCAGGAAGAAGCCACCGTCCCCCAGCTCTCATCAGCCATGGGGCTGCTGTGCCCAGTGGGGACTCTCATTATAGCACCTGCCTGACACTTTTTAAGTGGTCCCGTAAGGAAAAGCTTAATTAAGGCCAGAGCTCTCCAGGCCGTAGGCAACACAAGTGTTTTAGTTCGCATCTTTCCCCAGAAGACTCCTGAGCAGAAACAGGAATGAGGTAAGTCCTGAGATTTCAGGCACTAGCGAGGTACAAAGGAGGAAGGGAAAGAAATGGCTTGTCAAAACCAACACAAAGCCTCCCCCACCTCTGCAGAAAGAGAAGAACTGCTGTCTGAAGGTGCTGAGAGCCTTTTTACCCCCTTTGTTCATGATTACAGTCCTGAAAGATGAGCATGGAGATCTTCACTAATGAGACAGGAATAAGCAAGTTTAGTAATTTTGTTAAGTACTGGCTGCTATGAAAGAAAAACGAACAACAACAGGGCACTTTTAGAAAAAAAATATGTTGAATTAGTGCACCCCCAACTCCCTTTCTTCTTTCCACTCCACATCCTTCCACAATTCAAAATGAACCTCAAGGATTTCCCCTGCTGTCCGTTCCCCCTCCGTCAGGGCTGGCAGCTCAGCCTGGATGAAGAACTGCACTTACAACCATGTGGGCATGTGGGGTACAGGGATTGCCTGGGGGGGGTCTCTGCTCAAGCCACCTTGGCCAGCAAAGTTTCCCAAGCATGGACCTGGGTAGATAAGGGCTGTGCTGTCCCCTGAGAGAGCTTCTCCTTCGCAGTACCAATCTGATCTGCCAGGAATGACCAACAAAGCCTTTCCAGAATCTTACCATTTTCGCAGCTCTGTTGCAGAGTTACAAGGCTAACACCTCACTGGAATGAGCAGGAATAAAGCACCACAGCAGTTCTTGCAAAGTGGTTGCTTTACATGCTGGAAAGTACCCAGCAAATGAGGACCATAACTGTTATTTGACCTACAGCCTTTAGGACAGACATTTAATCTTGAGTCACATGCCTCGAAACACAGGGAATCTGTATTTTCCAGGGAAATCATCCTTGCAGCTTATCTTTTGTTAAAGTAGATGTGACTTAGCAGAATACCCCAGGAATCTGGTTTTGAGGGCTTATGAGTCCATGAGTGCTGGTCAGTCTTTAAGAACCACCTTTTAGAGGTACAGGAGCAGACAATTCCACTGTGTCCTAAGTCAGGCAAGCAGGGCAGAAGAGCAGCTTGGCTGAACAGGGAGCTCCTCATGGGGCTCAAGAGGAAAAATACATTTTCTGATCTCTGGAGGCAAGGTCAGGCTTCACAGGAAGATTATGGAGCTGTGGTTCAAACATGCAGGGAGATGATATGGAAGGCCAAAGCTCAATTAAGAGCTGAAACTGGCCAGTGTTGTGTCAAGTAACAAGAAGGGCTTTTTTAAGTATGTTAATAGCAACAGGAGGTCTAAAGAAAACATTGGACTGACACTTGCTGAAGATGGTCACCTGACTAATAGGCATGGAGAAAGAGTAGAGGCATTCAACGCTTTTTTTGCTTCACTCTTTAATAATATTGATAGACCTTGGGCTGCACAGTTCCCCGAGTCAGAGGACAACGAGTGTGGGAACAGTGACTTTCCACCTGTGGACGCTGAACTTGTATCAGGTGAATATACACAAGTCCATGGGGCTTGATGGGATTCCACCCAGAGCACTGAAGGAGCTGGCAGATGTTACAGCAGAACCCCTCTCAATCATCTACCAAAGGCCCTGTGACTCAAGGGAGGTCCCTGATGACTGGAAGCCGGCCAAAGTTATTCCAGTCTATGAAAAGGGTGCAAGGGAACACCCAGGGAACTACAGACCTGTTAGTCCAACCTCAGTTCCTGGAAAAATTATGGAGAAGATTATACTGGGTACTACTGAAAGGCATTTAAAGAGTAATGCAATCACCAGGCACAGTCAACATGGGTTTACAAAGGGAAAGTCCTGTTCAACTAATTTATATCCTTCTACGATAAGGCCACCTACCCAGTGGGTGAAGGGAAAGCGGTGGATGTAGATATTCTGGATTTTAGTGAGGCTTTTGGTGCTGTACCTCACAGTATCCTTCCAGCCATCCAGCTGTGGCATGAGTGGGTTCATGGTAGGCTGGGTGAACAACTGGCTGAAGGACAGAGCTCAGAGGGTTGTGGTGAATGGGGATACGTTTGGCTGGCAGCTGGTTACCAGCAGAGTTCCTCAGGGCTCAGTTCTAGGGCCAGTTCTGTTCAATATGTTTATCAACAATCTGGATGCTGAATGCACCATTAGCAAGTTTGCTTATGATACCAAACTAGGAGGTGCTGTTGACTCTCTTGAGGGACAAGAGGCCTTGCAGAAGGATCTAGATAGATTGGAGCATTGGACAATGATTAATAGGACAAAATTCAACAAGTCCAAATGCCAGATTCTGCACCTAGGATGGAGTAATGCCAGGCACAAGTATAAACCGAGGAGTGGCTGGGGAGCAGCCCTGCAGAAAGGGACCAGGGTGTGCTGGTTCACAGCAGCTCAGTACAGCTCAGCAGCGTGTGCCCTGGCAGCCAAGAGCACAAACTGCATCCCGGAGTGCATCAAACCTGGCATCACCAGCCAGTCAAAAGAGGTGACTGCCCCACCGCATTCAGCACAGGCATGGCCTCACCTTGAGTGCTATGTGTAGTTCTGGGCCCCACCATTTAAGAAGGATGTGAAGATCCTTGAATGTGTCCAGAAGAGGACAACGAAGCTGCTGAAAGGCCTGGAAGGAGTGTCCTATGAGGAGCATCTGAGGACTCTGGGTTGATCTAGTTTGGAGAAAAGGAGGCTGACGGGCAACCTCATGGCTCTCTACAGCTTCCTGAGGAGAGGACATGGAGAGATCCCTGGGATCCAGTGACAGAACATGTGGGAACAGTTCAAAGCTGCACCAGTCAGAGCAGGTTTAGCCTGGACATTAGGAAGCATTTATTTACTGAAAGGGTGGTCAAACCCTGGAACAGGCTTCCTCGAGAGATGGTTGCTGCCCCAAGCATGTCAGTGTTTAAAGGACATTTGGACAATGCCCTTAATAACATGCTTTAACTTCTGGTCAGCCCTGGAGTTGGACTAGATGCTCATTGTAGGTCCCTTCCAACTCAAAGTCTATTCTATGCTATGCTATACTATTCTACTCTATTCACAACCCTTTGAAACCTGAGTTTACTCCCTGGTTTGAATTTCTGTACCACTTTTTTTCCCCACTAGATCCTGGGAAGAACAAGAAGCACCTGCAGTGATCCCTGATGCCTGCCTCCCTGTGTCTGGGCATGGCCAAAACGCTGGTGTTAGGCAGCAGGATCTGCCTGAACCACTAACACCAGCAAGTGGATTGGCCAGGAAGCCCATAAGTACTCCCTTGTCCATAGAGAGGCAGGTTCCTCATAGCCAACTCCTGCCCCATCAAGAAACCCAAGCCCTTGTCTCAATTGACAGATAGACCCATGGAGCTGCACACCCCGCATCTGCTTCTTCACCAGCAGAATGGGGAGCAGCATCATGAGAAACTGACAGGACACCAGCAAAGGTCTCAACCTCTGCTGCCCTCTTTTCATGCAAGGACCTTGCCCTTGGGGCACACACCTGGGAAGCACAGACATCTCCCATCTCATTCTCAATCAAAATGTGAATAAAATTGGAAGCCTATCTTATCTGATCTGCCAAAAGTGCTGTAAAAAAATAAATTTGCAGATGCAGAAGTGAGAAAATCCCACAGCCCATCTAGCTGTGTTTGCAAGACTTGCTCTATGCTTCTTCCAGAAAAGCAAGGGTGCACCCAAGAAGGCATGCAAGAAAGCATCAGCACGGTCTGCAGTGCAGCAGTCCTGCCCTCTGCCTGGACACACTGTCTATGACAGACAGATGATGACCCATGTTTTGTCCACAAGGGCAGAGTGCTGCTCTAAGCTGTCAGCACGAGACCCTCCTCACCTGGCTGCTTGACGGTGAGGGTGATGAGCCCAGAGATGTCCTCTGCCCGCTTGTACCAGCGGTCGCTGGGGTCGAGGAGCCACTCCTCCACGCGGCAGTTGTAGGCCCCGCTGTCCCGCACGGTGGCATTTTGGATGGAGAGGAGGTAGAGGCCCGGGGATGGGCTCTCCAGGTGCAGCCGGCTCCGCAGGTCGCCCAGTGCCACCACGTCCCCATAGCGCAGGATGTTCTGCCGGCTCAGCCGGGCCACCACCTCCTTCTCCGGGTGGCCCGGCCGCCACACATACCACTCCACCACCAGCTGGGATGAGGGGCTGGTCCGGCTGCTGACCAGGCACTCCAAGGTCACCCACTGGTTCTCCAGCACTGTGATGTTCTTGTGGGTCTGGTTCACCTGCAGGCGGTTATCTACGGGAAAAGGCCATTAGAAATGCAAGGTGATGGAGGCCCTTTGTCTCCCCACAAGCACTTCCTGCATGGCCACAATCCTGAGGTGTGATCAAAGAAACAAGGCAAGACAGGAAAAAGAAATGGGGAAAAAAAATGAAGAGGAAAAGAAAATAGGACTTGTGGTTTTTAGGGTCTTCTGACAATCTCAGGCTAGTCACCAACAACTCCCCATTTAGCACTGGGAACTAGAAACACATCATCTCCCAGCAGGACTCTGGGATACTAAGTGCACAGACACCTTGTGAAGTGAGGTCACACCTCAGTCTTTTCTCATCCTCCTCCTGGGGCAGGGCAGTAGCTTGGTCAGACTCTGACCAGCAAGCCCTCCTGTTGTGGGAAAAGGGGAAAAAGCAAGGGGGAGAACGGGCGGCTGATTATAAGGAACCACCACTGCAAAACGAGAAGTGGCATGAGGGCAAAGTCACACACAGTTTTTTGCTGCCTTGGGAATGTCCCTGGTTTTTGCTCCACGATTTCATTGATACACAATGAGGGGTGACTGTAATCAGCTTTTTTATGTGAAATGATGTGTCAGACACTCCTAACTCCTTCACAACTTCTTTTCCAGGGGCAAAGTCTGGACTTGTCTGGTACAGCCGCTGCAGCAAGCGATGGGCACTGTACTTCCCAGTGATGCAGGTGATGCAAAAGAGGGGACAGATCACAGCTCCCCCCTCCCTGACCATCCCACAGCCATCTCGGGATTTTGCAGAAAGAAACGGGGAGCTGAGACCAGCAGCGAGCGGCGCAGTCTGGCCTGGGCAACCAGGCAAAGCTGTGCTGGGGCCCATATTCAATATCCCTCTTGCACGCCCATACACAGAGCTTGTGTCTAGCCAGCCCAATCCAAACAGAGTATATGCATTAAGCATTGTCCAGTTGTGCTATCCAGGTCCTCAGCTTGTGGGGGCCCTCTTCAGCTCCTCCATCAGCCCACCTTTACCAGTGATGTCAGGTGCCACAGAAACCACCAGCAGAGCAGATTTCTCTTTTCCTGGCAGCCAGTTCCCCACCTCATTAAACTTGTTACTCGCATTTCATGTGCACAGCACAGAGGGAAATGAGACAAGGCTCCCTGCGCCTGTCAGGATATGGGCACAGAGTAAAATAAAACTATGTGCAAAACATAAAAATGCTTTCCCAGGCAGGGATGCACCATTTCTCTCTGAGTAGGTCACTAGTCGACACTCTTGCTACACGATGCTCTTGAGGATAAGGAACCCTGGCTGGATACAATGGCCTGCTAGACTGTGAGGGATGGACAACCTTCACGTGGGGACACTGAAATGCATATCAGCCCAGCCTCAATGGAGAAGGGTGACATCAAAGGGAGAAAACATCCCTCTTCATGCAGGGACATGCAGGCAGGAGGATGCAAGGAGGGGGTGAGAAGGCTGTAGCAGAAAGAAGAGCAGAGGATCCCTGTTGCCCCAGAAAAGCTCAGCGAGCTCACAAGCCATGCACAAGAGCTGACGCTGATAGGACCCCACTGGCATGGCATGTGGTACCTGGCTGTTTGACAGTGACCTCCGTCCGCCCGGACACCTCCTCCGCCAGCTTGTACCAGGCGTGGTTGGGGCTGAGCAGCCACTCCTCCACGTGGCAATAGTAGCTGCCGCTGTCTCGGACCTCTGCGCGCTGCACCGTCAGGCTGAACAGCCCCCCGGACGCCGAGCGCTCGAACTGCAGCCGGCCCCGCAGCCCCTCCTCCTCTGCGTAGGTGCCGTACTCGAAGGCTGAGCTGTGGGTGGTCTTGAGGATGAGCTTGCCATCGGCGTCGGAGGGCTTGTGGACGTACCACAGCACGGCGAAGTGCGAGTCGGGGCTGGTCTGGGATTTCACCGAGCAGTTGAGGGGGATGGGGCGGTTTTCCACCAGAGTGATGCTCCGCTTTGACTTGCTCACCTGCAGCTTGGTCACTGTGAGGGAGGAATGGATAAGGATGAGGAGAGGTGGGTCATTAACATGGGAAAAAAACTCCTTTCTTTTTGGGAGGACCAGAAAGTCCTATCCCAGCTGCAGGCACAGCTGGTCTTGCCTGTGTCCCACTTGCACCAGACCCTCAGGATAAAGGCATTCTGATGTTCTCCTACCAAATCTTCTCTCTTCTTTCACCTGCCCTCTATTCCCAGATCCTCCCACTGTGTCCCTCAGCAAGATGCTGCTTTTTCACAGTTTGTCCTTTAAAAGGTTCTCTTTCTTAATTCACTGTAGTCTAAGGCACCAAACCTAGCAAGAAGGCTACACCCAACCTCAGCGGGTTTTTTCATGGTGAAATCATACCACTTGCAGCTCAGGGCAACGAGCTGTTGACCAGTTCCAGAGAAAACCATTTCCAGGAAGAGTGAATTAAACAAGACTCCGCTGCTGTCACATGCCAGCCATCCCAGTGACATGTAACCCACAGACATGCAATAGCTAGGGGAGCACACGCGAGCACAACTGGAAAAGAAGAAAGAGCAGCAGACTGGAAAGGATCAGCAGGGAGGAAGCTCTGCTCCAGCAGCCAGGAGATCTGGTCCAGGTCCACCACAGACCACACAGCCCAGACAAGCCACAGGCGTGCCACCTCTCTCGGCTTCCCAAGTGTGACTGCGGCTCCCACACAGGTAGATAAGTGGTCACAGCGCCGCGGATGACATGGCAATGTCGTTAGCTCTTGTCCCTGCAAGGAGACAGGGACATGGGTTTCTGACTCCTGTCTCCCTGCAGGAGCAGGAGAGAAAGCCTCCCCTGCCACTGCTCAGGCTATACCTGTTGCCCAAGCCTTGACCCAGGGCATTCCCATCTTCAGGAAAGGACACGAAGTGTCCTTCTGTGACACTTATGCTTGGTGTGCCCTGCAGCCCTGCCAGCTACAGACCCAAGGAAAGCAGCAGCTCCCAGCCAGACACTCCGCTCCTCCCAGCAGGTCTGCCACCATCTCTCCTCCTTCGCGTCTCCTCACACAGCGACTTCCCTCTGCAAGGGGGCTCGCTGTCTTTCCGCCAGGTGAAGGGATTCTGTTGACAGCTGGAAAATCTCCTAACAAAACCTAGTGAGCGCCCTGGGCACAACAGAAGTGTGGCACCACAGGCATGAAGGACTGGAGGCTGTCAGGGGAGCTGTGCGCATCTGCAGTCTGGAACCCTGTCCCACGCATCCCGTGTTTGCAGGGAAGCGGCGTTGCGTCCTCACTCTCACCAAGGCATGGGCTCCTTGCCCTGCATCATGCTTTGCTTCCAGCTTGCCCTGAGCCCCAGGGTCTCAGATGCCTGTCGGCACAAGTGACAAGCGACAGGGCTGAGGGAGAGGATGGGCACAGGCAAACAACATCAAATGGGAGGAATGAACCCCCACTGCAGTGATGCTTTCTGCTCTAACACAGCATCCGAGATAGACATCCTGGTAACGCGTTAGATGTTCCCCTGGAGCCTGGATCGCCTGTGGCTTTAATCAGTATGCTAATAAAGACTCGATGGCTGTATTATGGGTATGGTACACAGACAGTGGAGGAAGGGAAAGAGGGAAACGGTGCCTTGGTTTTCCTCCCCAACGACTTCAGCCTAATGGAGAGATTTAGCATCACCCTGTTGTATTTCTGCTGTACCTCAGACACACTCCTTTCCCTTTGTTTCACTTCAGGATGGCAGCCTTAGCCACCCCACCCACACTCATCCCACTTTTTTGGCTCGCTTAAGAAAGGTTATTTCAAGCATTAATCAATCTTCTGAGTCCCTGGGAGATGAACCAATAAAGGAGAAGGTGATTCTCAGCAGCTTCCTTTCTCCCCCAGCCCCCTTTCCAAACAGTTTATTTTTAATTGGTACTGGATTATTTTCTGCAACCGTTACTAAGGAAACCTCTGTTTCTATAGCAACTGTGTATGTTAAGTCAGCAGCCCTATATCTATTAAAATGCAGTATATACACACACGCTATGTGTGGCGGGGTTGCTCAATATCAATACACACACACACAGAGCGAGGAGCGTGGGTACACGCAGATCGGAGCTGCCGAGATGCAAGCATCCCTCCCAGCGTTCTTCCCACATCGCAGCACCTCCGGGAGATGAAAATGAGGAGTATTTTTAAGGCACGGAGTATTTTTAAGACGAGTGTTTGGGGCAACACACCTGTACCTCGCACGTGACGGATGTATTTCACTGGAGGGGTGAGGGTTTGCTCCCAGACCACAACCACGGCAATTCTCCCTGTGTACAAACAGCGTGGACCCTGGAGGCCATTCAGTGGCTCTTGCATGGCAGGGAGTGAGGGTGATGAGGAAGAAATCTTATTAGTTCAGGCAAAAATGAGATCTTAAATTCCACATGCACGTCACAGTGCTCCTAGCCCTCCTTGGCAGTCACTACAGCAAGTGTTCAGGAATTTGCCCACACATGCACAGAGCCCTCCAAATCTTGATGAGATTATTGTTTCTACTGCCGCTATCAGTCGAGGCAGCAGGCCCTGGCAGGGAATTACAGGTCTTCCCTTTCCTAGACTGCAGGCGCTTGCACAGGTTCGTAACACCATGTACAAAGTTTCATCTAGATTAGAGGTGTCGGCGGTACATAATGACAACCCTGCCAATGCACTTCTCATCTAACATGACTTATTTTCCTAACAGAGGCACACCACAGAAGATCCAAGTGCAGGTTTTGTTTCACTCCCACAGAATTAGAGAGGACATTCTCAGTCTCTTCCAATTTATGAACAGCAAATGCTTCCCCATTCAGTTGACAAGCTCCTGCACAGTAAATGTGCATGTACCTCTTCTTCATTACCTTTTGCAGATCCCACAGAAATAATTCACGGCTTTTAAAGAACGCAGGTTGAAAACCGCTGAGTTGGGAATGCTGTGGCTCACAGGTTACGTTGGGGCAGCTTCACCTCTGAGCTGCAGGCTGGTTTGCTTGCTCATGCCGGGCAGAGATCCTCTGCCCACAGTCTGGTTAAGGCAGACCTTGCGGGGCTGCTCACACTTCTGCTCTCCCACTGGGATGACCATCGGCCACCACTCACAGATACACAAGCTAATCTAAAAGGTTCATTTTGCATTTAGGAAAAATGATTTAAAAGGGAAAAAAAACCCTACAGTAAGTCCTGAAGTTAGTAGTCCAGGGTGATAGTACAATACAAAGCCAGGGAGTCCACCTCTTTCCATTGTGTTGATGTCTACTCTAGCACAAAGCAGGTCTCACTATGCCTGGTGCAGCTTGCCAGGTCATGTTTAAAGACGCCTCCCATGACATGGAAATGATCATAGCTGCTGGTGCATGAGTGAGATTGCAAGAAGATTGACACCCCAGGCACTGAGCCAGCCAAACCTCACTCTCCTGACACAGAGGAAACTCCCTTTCCTGGCTTGGGGATTTGCCTGGGCAAAGAGCCAGGAAAGGGCTTGGCCTTAAATGCTGAGTTGACCCAGTCCGCCCCAGGGGCTGGGTTTCGGTGAGCCAGGGCAGGGCTGCTCCAGCACTCCGTCAAGCAGTGGTGGCAGTGGGTGCAGCAATGTGAACAGGCACAGTTACATGGCATTTTCTGTGGTGTTGTCAAGAAGCTGATGTTCTTCTCTTAACAGCCTCCTGAACATCTGCTCAGTGAGGGAAACAGGTGCATGTGTCTAGGTGAAGTAATCATGCATTTCATCTGCAAACTGTAATCCTGTTGCCACAATGTCTCCTGGCTCCCTGGAGGGTGCCAGTAAAGAGGATATCATACCTTGATGTACTGTAATTGGCCCTACATATGCTATTAAGGCTTTCAGTTTACACTGGCAACAAGTCATGGTTACAACTTCCATTTATTTTTAAGCCAGCCTGGTCTCCCAGCCCCTGTGAAGTCACGCAGCCTGTGTGAAGAACATGTGCAGGTGCTGAACTCTGCTGTGGTGCTTGAGCAGGGCTCAGAAGGGACAGAAGCCACCAGCTCTCTGATGGCACGGAGAGGCTTTCTCATACCACTGAGGACATCCTGTCACATCTGCTGGAGGTGCTCCAGAAGGTTCAACAGGTGATGACTTGTGATGGAGCCCAGCCAGTACTTGGGGGACCCTTTTGGGGTGGAAGAGGCTGGCAGAGACACCAGGTGTGCATGGCAAGCCCATGAAGTGTCTAGTAAGACACTTCACTTCACAGACCACCTTCCAGCATCACGGTCCCTTTGCACTAATTGCCAGGCTGGGGAAAATGTCCCCACTCATCTGCAGGGACACACATTGTCTCAAGATACAGCCTCTGGTCCTCAAAGCTTGTATCTCTGGGCTGGGGGGACTGGTTTGACACACCTTACAACCACAGCAGGCTATGACATGGCGAAGTACTTTACACACTGATATATCTGATATATGATACATGATATGGCAGGGTTTTTTTCACACACCATCAAGCAGGCAATCAGTCTCCTCAAGCTGGGCATGTGATAAGCACAGTTATACAAATATTTGGGAGGAAGGGAAAGCAACCATCAGAGGAGGAGGACAGAGGCAGCGAAGTGATTCACAGCTTTTCTGCTGACTTGCTGCTGTGGTGAAGCCACTTGGCTCCCTCCCCTCTGTTTGCTAATCATCAAGCAGGGGGTTACAACACCTACCTTTACTAAAGCACTTTGCAATCTGTACCTAATAATGCTGTGATAAAAAGATGCTCTGCCTTGGACTCCTTACATCATCTTCCCTTGTAGGCAGCAAGAACATACAACAAGATTTTACTTCCCACCGGGGGAGCCTCTGTCACCAGGTCCTGGGAACAGTGATGTTTAAATGCAGCTGACACCCTCCCTTTAAAAAAGCCCCCCCCAAAACCCAGCATGCTGCCCTGCCGCAAAGGAGGAGGTGGCTGCCAGCCTGGGAAGGAGCCAGCTCTGCATGAGCCAGTGGCCACAGTGCAGAAAGGGTGGGCAGGAGGACAGTCACCACCAGCCCACAGAGTCCCGGGGGAGCCCTGTCACCACAGCAGGGAGGCGGCAAGGGCTGTCGTGTCCCACTTTGGAGGCTGCTGCCCTCTGGGGAGAGCTCCTCCAGAAGACACTCTTGCCTGGAGAAACTGATGAAGCATCGCAAAAAGTTTTCCTAGGGAATGTCCTACTTTTAAAAGCCTCCTCTAAGACTTCACTGTGCTGAAGGGAGTGTGTGGAGCAGAAATGGGGCCAACCCAACCCGAACCCAGACATGATTTAACACCAGACACAAGGTTTAGCAGGCCGATCAGGAGAGACCTATTTCCAGGAGCATGGCCACAAGGTGCCTCTTCCTGTGAGGAAGTGGTAGCACAAGGGGAAATGGTCTCAAGTTGTGCCTAGGGAGGTTTAGATTTGGATATTAGGAAAAATTTTTCACAGAAAGTGTTGTCAGGCATTGGAACTGGCTGCCCAGGGAAGTGGTGGAGTTACCTTCCCTGGAGATGTTTAAAAGGCATTTAGATGAGGTTCTTAGGAACATGGTTTAGTGCTAGAGTTAGGTTATGGTTGGAGTCGATGATCCTGAGGGTCTCTTCCAACCGAAATTATTCTATGAGTCTATGAGCCCATTCCTCCCTGGCCCCCTCAGCATACAACCCTGAAGGGCACTGGCTGAACTCCTGGCACAAACACACCCCTCAGCCACCCAAAGGTGCCTCACCATTTCCCTCACTAGGGCCCAAAATGCACCTGATGCCCAAATTCCTCCTGGGGGATGCTTGCCTGGGATTTGGGAGACCCGTGTGCAGGTCGCTGCCCTGCCACAGGCTGAGACATGCACTAACGCTCAGACCTCCTGCCTTCCCCAGAGCAGGGCTGAAGAGCCTCCTCTGCCTCCACACACACTGCAAGGACGCCCGCATTAATGACCATGGGGAACTGGGGCAACGGGAGTCAAGCAAACACACGTCAGCCTCCTGACTCAGCGTGGGGAGGGGTGGGTGAGGTCTGCGAGGTTAGCCGAAAGCAAATCAGCGTTCAAAAGGGAAAGATGTGCGAGCCCTTTCAGAGAAGAGGCATCAAGGAAAGGCATTCACAGAAGGGAGGAAGATGAGACGTTCTTAGGAGGACCTTGCTCATTAAGCTTAACCGTGGCATAGAAATCATGAAAATAAGGCAAAGACTTCCAGTGCTGGGGCAGCCTCCCTGGAGATGGCAGGAACATGGCAGCACAGCTCCCGACTCCTGTTATTTTCTTTTAACAGAACACAATTCCTCCTGAAACTGGATTAACGAGGTTGCAAATTGCATTAGCCAACATGGGAGGCTGCTGGTGCAACAAGAGCAGGAGAAAGGGAAATAGTATTAGACTTTGCCTGCCATTATTACTGCCATTATTAACTTGTCACTTTACTGTAGTGTTCCTATAACAATGAATTATTGCCTGCAAACAGGCTGACATGATTGAATTACTGGGAGAGCAGCTCTATGGGAAGGAGAGACATGTTAACCCTTTCCTGAGGAAGGCTCAGCTGCTGCCCCCTCCCAAGTAGGCAGACAAAAGAGCCAAAGATTTGACTTTTAACACCAGCTTGATGTCTTGACCTTCAGCAGTGCTGGTTTCAGAGCAATACCAAAAGTTTCTATGGTTCCCATACTGCTGAGGTCCTGGTTGCAGGCTGCTCTGGGATGGACATGCAAACAAAAGCAGAATACATGTCTGTCTGCAGCAGGAATAAAGATCCACAGCTTGAGCTTTCCCATCTTTGCAGGTCTTCCTGCAGCCTCTGTAGCCTACTAATTTTGTAAAACTAAATCCTCAGTTTTCATGTTCATTCTGGTATAGATAACACAGGTGCCTGAACAAGCCACCAAACCAAATGACTGCTAGTCTAGATGGATGTGGGTCACCTTCTTTTCCCCCTCCCCCCTCGCAGGCACAGTACCGTCTGTTTGCAATGAGACAGGCTGTTAATCCCAGTCTGCTCTCTAAAAATCAGCAACATGACACTTCTCTCCCAAATTTACTGTTCTTTGTGTGAATGCTGCAAATAGCGCTTCCTGCAGCGCGGACCGGTGAGTGCTCCCAGCCCCAGGAGCAAGACTAGGAGCTGGCTGTGACCCACCTCCTCCTGAGGACAGAAAGAGGCCAGGAATAAACCACCAAGTGGCCCCCATTTCAATATGCTCAGCAAGTTGCCACAAAGTCCATTGCCCAGCAGACACAGATGTTCCTCAGCCTCAAAGCCTGCTGCAGCAAGACAAGCTGGGTACTTAAATAGCTGTGCACATCCCTGCCGACCATCAGCCATTCCAGCAGCCACAGCCCAAAATTCGGCCCCAAGCATAGGCACATGCCCTGAAGCACACTGTACCACTGCAGCTCAGGGAAGCACAGCTCAATGCCCTCAAAATGCTACCACAGGGTGCTGTGGCAAAGCAGAATCTCTCCTCAAACCCTCTGGTGGACCCAGCTGCTCCATTGTGTCCCTGCCAGCTTCAGCCTCACAGAAGGTGAGTACCACATCAGCCAAACGTACTGATGAGCAGCCCAGTGTCTCCCCAGAAGCAGCACAGTCAGCCCGCTGACCTACCAAACACATAGGTAGCGGGTCAAGTCTCGTGCTGTGGCACGAAGACTGCAGGTGGCGACAAGGACATCTGCTCAGCTATGGGACAGCGTGGGATTACCAGCCATGCCATGTCGGAGTCTGCAGAGCAGGTAACTAATCAGCAGGTAACCAAGCAGGACCTCAGGAAAGCACACTTATGTGACCCAGAAAGCCTCTTTGAAGCCCAGAAGCCATACATCCGTTAGCATATATGGAAAAGGCGCTGTGGTGTGTAGCTGCAGGGATGGAGAAAGCTGGGAAGCCCACAGTCTCCAAGGTCTGGCCATGGATAAGCCAGAAACCACCAGCTGGGACATACGGCAGGCCTGGCAAAAGCCAGAGCTTCCCTAAGGAAGAGAAACCATGTCTCTCTGAAGAACAGCAAGAAACAAATATATCCCAAAGCAGAACACCCTACAAACCTAAAACCAGAAACCTTCCTGCCAAACATTAAAGAAATGAATGCAAAAAGTTCTGCAGGAGAAAGAGGAGGGGAGGGAAGAATAAAAAATTCCCAGCTTGAGTTGTGCCTGCTGTCAGAAAACAATATACGGCTCACTGATCACTTGTAAATTAAAATATGGAGATACGATCACTGGAAGATAAATTCAGTACCAAACTTCAGCCACAGAGGATGAAGAAATAAAAAAATAACATACCAAGACATTTCATCAACCCCTCGTCAGAATGATTTCAAACAAAAGAGCACTACATCAATTAGAAAAAAAAGTTATTAAATGTACTTGAAGAGCAAGTTAGAACACATACAGCAGCACCACACACAAACTCTCGTCTCATTATGGAGGCTGGCCACCAATAGCCAAATTTCCAGAAAGACACCTGAGAAGTTTGTGTAGGTGCATGTTAGAGTACTGCTGTACCCTGTAGCATGGGGCTGGCTTTGGCATGCCCTGCATTTGACTCAGAGGCTACTGCTGAAAAACTGACTGCTACACAGAGATGAGATGCTGAGGGTGGTACGAAATGTCATTTTCTTGCTGTCCAGGGCGCAAGCTTCCCAGACAGACTTCGGGCAGGATCATGAGGTCTTTGGGACGGTGCCTGTGCTAGCATTGCCAGACCCAGGTTGTCAGTGCTGCCCTCTGTGCAAAGATGAAGTCCCCTGAGGAGGACCCAGCTGAATCCATCCAAGAGCTCACTCGCTCCCCTCACCTTTAACTATTCTTTCCACTGGGTTAATTTTCTGCAGGTTTGGTAAACTGAGCTGGCTCACAGCTGGACTGATGCTGGCACAAGGAACGGGACAGGACACCGTGAAGCCAGCAGCACATGTCAGGGATAAGGACCATCACCTCCCCTCTGTGCAGCCAAGTGCTGGATCAGCTCCACTTGCACCCTAAGCGCTCACAATGCTGCTGCCTCCATAAATTAACTGAAGGATTTGTCTGCTGTGTGGAAGAACAACCAAATGAAATGAGCCATCTGTTGTTTCTCAATAAATTGCCTTCTCAGACTTCTTACAGACTGAGGAAGTATTACAGCAGGATGGGAAACAGATCCATCACTATCTGTACTCCCTGGTTCTCTATTAAATGGGACAGGGAAAACTGTAGGAATGTTCTTTAACAGCATCCTAAATTCCTATTTAAGCAAGTAAGATGGCCCTGGGAGCCAACTTTTATGCATACATGTTAAGATAAAAACTCTGAGCCATAGGTTCTGCGTGTCAAGAGTCTGCCATTTTGCATAAAGAAACAGATCACAGGTTCAATGAACCCAGGATTTAGTCTTTGACCTGTGCCAGAACAGGTAGAAACCCCAAAATAACCAGCCCCTTATGAATTAAAGTTCTGAAAGAGCATTCAGATAAAAATCACCCTCATTTATTCTGCTGACACGGAGTTATTAATTTCACAAGGTAAAACTGTCATGGGAAGAAATGGTTGCCTTGTATTTTACTGAAGTTACTTCCTTTACATGGGAATTGCTGTACCACCTGGCTATGCAGATCACTGTTGCACTGAAGAGCAAAACCATTGTGTCCAGACAGCTGAAGACAACCTCAGACCATGAGGCAAATCAATGCTCCGGAAGGCCGGAGGCAGGAGATTCACAGTGCTTGAGGCTGGACCGTCTCTCCGCCTGGCCGTTCAGCACTGTTCTTCTCAAAACAGGACACAGCCTGTCTGTGCGAAGGACTGACTGGGAATATGTAGTTTCTCGTCTGAGGGGAAGCATCCCACACGATGCAGAAGCTAGAAAAATGGTCCAAGTCCCATGCACACAGATAGACAACCAGAGCTGCTGCTCAGGCATGGAGAGGGGGACGCCTGGGTTGGGTACCACTCACTGGAGGGCTGAGAACACAGCAAGAGAAAAATTGTGCTGCTGCAGCACTGAGCCTGCTGGCCCTGGGGCCGCTCACCTTGTGGAGATCAGCAGGGCAGCGGAGGGGCTGGGGCTCCATGAACAGACCAGGGAAGGGGAACAGTGGTCAACACCTGTCTGGAAACCTGTTCATCACCGGCGCTCCCTCTCCCCCAGGGGCTGCCCAGGCTGACCTGTGCTTTTGAAAACTTCAAGGACATAAGGAATGCACACAGCTTTACAGACGGACAATGTCTAAGTGCTGTTCACTGCGAAGTATTTCAGTCCACAGAGAGCAAACAGGGAATCGATGAGAAGCTAAAGTGTGTGGAGAGAAGACGTGCAAGACAACATCAAAGAAACTGCACGTGCACAGACTGCAAACAGGCTGACACCGTGGTTCTGTATATTCATGCTGCAAATGGGAGTGGAAAACTGCTCAGGAGATATCAAAGAGAGAAGCAGAGAGTGCTTTGAAATCGAAGTGAAAAAATTACTCCTAAAAAAGTAACCATGAAGAGAGTTTACTTGAACAGAGCAGTGTATTCTGCACACAGCCCAGGTCTCCTGGCATTGTCAGTCTTGTTCAGGGGCTGAAGATCATGAGCGCCCACGGCAAGATCAATGGGCACACACAGAGCAGGCTGAGGGTCCCACCAGATGCAAGGATACAATCCCACCTCCTTCACCCTTGTGAAATGCATCCGAGATGCTTCACACACTTAAAACCCAGCTTCTCAGGTTATACCCTTGTGTGCATTTTGCAGGCTAAAGCCCCAAGGGAAGTCCTGGACATAACTGACTGCAGCCAGCTCAACACGCTTGGCTCTGAGCGAAACATTTCATGGGCAAACATGCAGAGGAGCCAAGTATCACTGCTCCCAGATGGGAAACCAAAGGCAAGGCGAGGTGAAAGGCAGCTCAGACCCTGCTAGGTCAGTGTCAGCATCCTCACCACAGGGTTGGGAATGCTTTGGGGCATCCAGCACAAGCTCCCCGCCCTGCTGCTCCCACTGATGGTCTCATTTCCACATGGCAATATTTTCGTGGGATCAAGACGGACGGAATCTGCTCTGGTTGCTTCGGCTCTACAGACACCGATGTAACCTCACGCCCACATGTGATCTGCATTGGGCCAAATTTGCCCAGCTGAGAGATGTGGTGGAGCACCTCTCTGATGCCCCTGAATGCAAAACCCACAGCCAGCCTGACAAGGCCAGACAGCAAGTGTCCTGCTAGGAGAGGGGCAGGGAGAGCATCCTCACATGGATGCACACCCACAGCTGAAAAGCCCTGGGGAGACCTTATTGCAGTCTTTCAGTACTTAAAAGGGGCCTGTAAGAAAGATAGGGATAAACTTTTTAGCAGGGCTGTTGCCACAAGGCAAGGGGTAACAGTTTTAAACTAAAAAAGGATAGATTTGGGCTAGACATGAGGAAGGAATTTTTTACAACGAGAGTGGTAAAATGCTGGCACAGGTTGCCCAGAGAAGCAGTTGATGCCCCATCCCTGTAGACATTCCAGGCCAGGCTGGATGGGGCTCTGAGCAACCTGATCCAGTTGAAGATGTCCCTGCTCATGGCAGTGGGGTTGGACTAAATGACCTTTGAAGGCCCCTTCCAACCCAAAATATTTTAGGAGTCTATGATTCCATGAAACTCCTCCTCAAATCTGTATTTATACGGCAGTGCCTGAACACCAGAGAGTATGTTATACAACACACAGCAGGAGCAAGAAGAGGAGGCTCTCGGGTGTGTGTGACAGTGATGGTACATGGAAAAGATGGTGGACAGGGATGCTGGAAGCAGAGTGTGATGGCTAAGTGCAGAGAAAAAACACCCCAGGGTGTATCCTGGGTTAAATAACTGTGCCAAGGAGGTGGCAGCAAGTCTAAGTGGGGAAGCTGTCCCAGGGGACCTGACAAGTGTGGGGACAGAGCTCCCCAGGGCAAATGTGCAGGGTTAGGAGACTATCATGGATATGAGGTGGAGGAAGCAAACCCACCTGTGCCACCTGGAAAAGAAAAAAGGCCCCAGCTGGTGGGTTGTTAATGCAGGTCTATGCAAGGGGTCAGCCCTGGGTCACATAACACCAAACCCCTTCATTTTGTTTTTTCAGTGTGCCAGAAGCCAACGGGAAAGAGCAGCAGTTCTGAGGCAGAACAGCAGATCTGAGCCCACCAGGAAGGGAAAGCAGCAAGGCCCCGAGCACCCAGGGGAGAGGAGACGGCTCTGTGCCACGGTTGTGGATGCTGCTGAACAGGCTCCTGTCTCTCCTGAGCACTCCTTGAACTCCTTCATTGCTCAAGCAGGAACACAACTCTTTGCCAGATGGAGCAGGCGGCTGTAAAGCAGGCAAGCAGTGCTATTCTACAGAGCAAAAGCACTCTGGGATCAAGCACGCAGTAAACTTAAATTTCCAGACTTCACTTCTGTAAGGGAGTTTCCAGGTCATTAGCTTTCCTTGTTTAACTTTATTGCTGGCTGTTGCCAGCAGCAAAAAGTGTTTTCAAGCAGGCACTTTGTGGCCCTTGAAGACACTTGTTAGAGCCTCCATTCAAAAGTCTGGGAGAGGTCAGTACCCTACTGAACACCAACAGTAGAAAAGACACCTTTTGAATCCATCCATGAGAGGACTCCTCACATGCAGACATTACTAAGAAATGAGATGGAAGAAAGGCACTAACAGTAATATCTGATTTTCATTTGTTAGGGGAAAGCCCCTCCTTAGACTCTGCAAGCATCTTGGCAATTGTTTGAAAATCAGTCCTCCTTTCTGGACATTAAGCATGCCATAAACAGCCTGTTTTTCAAATTCTCCTCTGCCTCATTCCCTCCTCATCCTCCCGGAGTTCCCAGCCTGTGCGGTTACAACCATCTCCAAGTCTTCAGAGGGAAGGACAAGCAGGACACCGAGCAGCCTCTTTGTGGCTGCCAGGAATGGGCTTTGACCAAGAGGTAAGGGTCCTCAGCTCTCTGCTCTTCAGGTTCCTCTGGCCACTGCTACCCCAACACCATCAGGCTGCTGTCACTGGTGGTTTCTTGTGAGCCAGGAAAGAGGCAGAGTGCTCTGCACCCATCCTGCTACCAAAATAAGGTTTAGGAATAAACCTCCCACTTCTCCAAGGCCAGCTGAGGAGCCTCCATCCTCCCACTCCCCATGATGGTTTCAACTTGACAGCTCCTAAAAGACCAAACTTTACAAAGCAGTCCCTGGAGAGCCCCGGAAGCTAATTAATGATCTAATGAAGAGTCTGACTGCCTTGTTTGCTCGACGGCTCGCAGGTCAATCAATCTGCTGTAGCCCAGCTCACAAAAAAGCAGCAAGGAGCCCAGCACTCTGGTGTCTGCTCCGTTATCATCCCCTGCCACATCTCTCCTCCCACATTCATTACTGTCAAAAACCCAGCAGCAAGAGGGCAGATTTATAGAGGCTACTGCAGCTTCTCCCCATGTGCCTGATCCAGGATTAGTCATGAAAGCCCTGGCCAAGGAACAACACAAAGGATGGAGGGGTGGGAAGAGCGCAGAGGCACAGGGAGGTGGGTGCCATACAGATTGGGATGGCAGCTCTGTGTCTGAGTACGAAAGGGGTGAGGGAGTGCTCAGGGGGCTTTGCCACAAACTCCTGCTTGTGTAGCAGCTCTGCTTTTTCACCCCACTGTTGCTAGATAAACTCCCCAGTGCTCAGACCCCAGGCCCTCTCAAAGCTCTGCTGAATCACCCCCAGCTTGCGCTGCAGGGGAAAGATAAGTGCTGTAATGCACTTGAGGACAAAGGCAATTTAATACACCAGCACAAATCTGCTCAAGCCTCCTTGCCAAGAGTCCTATCCAGACGTCCCAGCCCGCTCAGATCGCAGCAGTGTCCCATCATGCCGCCAGAGACTGTCTGCTGCCCTTGTCTGAGCCCTGCAGACCGCACAGACACGCTGCTTCCAGACAGCACCTCCTGTCTCAGCCGCTCCATCCCTGAAAATCTGGCAGGGAGAAGCAAGATCCAAGGAGGAGCTGGGAACAGAGCCTGCCTGGCAGCCCTTGGGTCTCCCTGTGACTCAGATGCATCCATCTATCACCTTCCTCCTTCAGCTGGACCCAGGGCCTGGGCACTGTTCCCCACCCCTGCATGAGGAAGGGGACAGAGAGCAGTGAGGCGTACTGCTCAGCCAGCATCCTCACACTGACAGCTTAGCCTGAATCCAAATGCTCTCAGGGTCACCTGGGTTCAAAAAGAACTGCCTGCACCTCTGCGTCCCCTAAAGCCCACAATGAGCAAGCTCCAGGGAGTCACCGCACCTGTCCTCTCCAAGGACAAGACACATCTGTCCTGACTGATCTCCTGCAGATCACCCTAGTAAAGCTTGCAGGGGGGTTCTCTTCACCTTGGAAAGGGGCAAGCACACAAAGGGCAAGGCAATGGCTTCAGAAGGTAAAGGGGTGGTGAACCTCAGAATAAAGGGGTGGTGAGCCCCCAGGGCAAGCTTCAGCTTTCAGGGATGAAAGAACTTGGGTTTCAAAGATAGTCCAGATACCACAGCAGAAGGGGAGCCCCAAACACAAGGATGCAGGTGGGAAGAAATCTCCACCCTTGCACTTGGGGCTCGCTCCAAGCTCAGCTCGCACTCCTGTGCATCGTTTCCTGCCAGCTTTGGCTTTGGAGAAGCAGCTGGCATGGACCAATCCATGCTTTTATTGTTCCTCCCACTTTGCTGCAACATGAGCTCACCAAGAAATAACACACAGCTCGAGAGAAGGAAGTGAAAAAAGAGAGCACTGCATTCTAAGGACACAAAAGGGCCACAGGTGATCTAGCCACTTGCCAGTCTGGTCCACAATCCTTCCTGACAGATCCCTAGCACCAGCCTGGATTTCTGCTCCAGCCCGCAGAAGTTAAAACCCAGCACTCACCCCGCAGCAGCGCAGGTCCCTCTCCCTGCAAAGCGTGCACACAGGAAAGTGTGCCGATACCCATGCACAACCCTCCTCCTGTGCAACCAGCACGTGCCGGCTTGTGCAACAGTGAGGAGCAGGCCATGAAACAGAAATACCAGAGCTCGAGATCTGCTGCTGAGTTTTCATGCACCACCAAGTCAAGAACACCATGCCCTCGTGATACCTAAATTCTCTGTAAGCTCTCACATGTGTACAGCCAGCATCCTTCACAGGGCTCTTTCTCATGCTGCCAGTCCTTATAATGGGGCCAGGAATGTCACACTGAGAGGCCAAATCTGGCTCTGGATGCCATGTGGGGCACTTCTGCCATCCCACCTACAGATCCTTATGTCCGAGCTGGGCTAATGCTGCTGCTGCCTGCTTTATTCACTTGTTCCTGCAGAAACTACGTGTTTCGTTTCTCAAATACTGCTCATTTCTTCCCAGGAGTAGGAAAGGACTGGAGTGTTTCAGACAGCTAGTGTTTCCTCAACATTACTTGTTGGCCATGAGATAGCCGTCAGTGAAATTACAGGATGTTTCAAAAAGATGGACCCAATCTGAAATCACTTTATCTCAACCATGAACCGTCCATACGTGAAACTCTTACCACTTGAAAGGGCATGGTTATGGTTACTAAAACTGGATAACTCATTATACTGTTGGTAAATTTTTGTGTAATTGTAACATGCTGCCATTGTGAAATATACGTGCAATTCAGAAGAAGCACTGCCATCTCTACAGTTACCACCCAGCACAGATGACAACACTGCCAGAGTGCCAAGGAGAGACAGCCTGAGCGCTGAAACAGCAAACTGATGCACTAGGAGAAGCTCCAGCAGCCTGTCCCTGGAGGATGTGGGATTTCACAAAACAAAGAGATTAATGAAGCAATCAGGCAGCCGCTGTTTTACCTTTCTCACCTGAACCCACTTTAAAGGCTGGCAAATATCGATTGCCATGTCTGCACCTGGAACCTGTCAAATGGAAAGGTCACTATGACGAACAGGGAGCAGGAGTTTAAGAGGAAACGAGAATCCCAGCATTAACTTACAATCTGGAAGCACACGCTGGCTCAGTTTGCCAAAAGACCTCCAGACGAACCTTCTTTACAGTGTCCCGTAGTGGATTGGTAGTGGAGACAGTTCACCCCACACTCACTGGCATATGGGTCAAGGCAGAAATACATGACTAGTAGCAAGGCAAAGGAGAAAACTAGGACTAAGACATTCAAGAGCAGCCTGAAATTATCTCAGACTAAGGTGACTGTAGAGACACAAAATTAGACTGACAGAGCTCTCAGGTGTTCAGTCATTCAGGTGTACTTTTGAAGAAGCCCTGGATATTAATCTGAAAACCAGTATCTCCTTCATCAGCACAGGTCTGACTGTGGGGGCGCTAGGGTGTTCTTTCAGAGGTGACCGAGGAAGTCACCTCCCACATCATCCTGGATCCCTTCTGGAGATTATCCAGCCAAAGACCCAGCAATGACATGACACGACCCTACCCTCTGCAGCCTGCAAAAGCAGAGAGAAACACAGCAGTCGCTAGTACAACTTCTGGCACTGCATTCATGGAGAACATCAACCACCTGCTCTCAGAGGCTGCCTGGAATGTGGAAACAAAACACAATGAGCAAAACCGTGGTGCTGGGGATGCTCCGAGGAGCCTCCCTCTTCTCCTCCATCCCCTTGTGGGCCATAAAACCAGGAACATTGTGCAAGGCTCATTGGACTGACAGCTAAGATTTGTGTAGTTGTAGTTTGTCATGCAGCAGGGAGACAGGGAGAGGCAAAAATCACAGAGAACAAGATGACTTGTTCTGTTAAGGCATCGCTTGATGGTTACTGCTCCAGTAAAAAAGAACCAGTTGTCAGAGCATGGTTTAAGCACCCTTTAGACATCCTTCTGGCCACCCTGAGCGGTGACACAGAGGCTCTCTTCTGGAAGCTGTTATCAAGGATTTCTGTTTCTCTCTCTGTCTCACACACATACTTGCACAGAGATATGCCATGAAGGAGCATATTACTACAGCGACCATATCCAGTCAATGCTGTTTCCTAGGGAAATCAGCTAAAATGAAGAACATCACCAAACTGACATTGTGAGCAGTAAAACATGTATTACAAGGCAGGATAATCAAGATAAACGGAGAAGATTAACCTGGAGATGAGGGCAAGGAGGGAGGGAGGGAGCGAGGGAGGAAAGAAAGAGCATAGGGAGCTCATGAGCCACCTGGAGCTCACAGCATCTCCTGACTTTTCCAAAGACATGCTAAGGGTTGGGGAAGGTGGGGAGAGTACGAACAGGCCCACTGAGGGGAAAAACACAAAGCCCAAGCCATAAGACAGACCCTGGCAAGGAGTCCCTCTGCCCAGGAACACAAAAGGAGGACTGACTATGCTGCAAGGACCTGAGCCAAGACTAAAGATGCCACGAGAAGAGTGAGAGATGCAGCTAGTTACTAGACAAGAGTTTCAGCACCTCACCTATGGTGTGTGTGCCCTTGCAGGCTTTGGTAGGAGCACCCCTCTCTTTGATCCTGTTTGCCCCATCCTTCTCTTCCCCAGGTTGAGTCTGCTGTGATGAATGGAGGTGGCAACCTGAAAGCCACCTTCATCTCACAGGAACAACCCGGAGACTGGACTGAGCCTCCCAGAAGGAAACCCCATGAATAGCACATGAGGAACAAAGACAAGAACCAGTTCCCCAGAGGTGCACAAGGGAGCTCAAACATATCCATGGCCAAAGAACTGTGCAGTCCCACCTGCACCATGCACAAGTGTGAGATGTCAGTCACAGCCACAGAAGTGGTCCTTGCTCTGGAGAGGCCACTGCAGCACTGCTACGTACCCTGTCCCCACATTTCACACCCCAGCCCCTCTCACGCACTCTCAGCACTCACCCGGCCGTAGGACTCTGATTTCCAGCAGGTTGGAGGCCCTGTCTGCCAGCCGCGTCCAGCTGCTGTTGTAGTTCTTCCTCCAGAGCTCAGCCACGCACTGGTACTTGCCAGCTTCTGTGTCGCTCGCCCTGCTGATGCTCAGGCGCACGTTGTTGCTGGACTCGGCCTTCTCGATGGCAGTGCGGGTCCGGAAACCCGCATACCTGTCGCCCCACTGGACCCCGCCATCACGTGTGAAGGTGACCAGGTCATGAAACTCGGTGCTGCCCGCTGGCTGGAAACGCCATGTCACCGACACCGGTACCCATGATGGGTAGTGGGGCTTGATGATGCATTGGAGGTCGAAGGACTCGTTGTACGTCACCCCGGGGGTGCGGGAGATAGCTGTGACAGCAAAGCCGGCCTCTGTGGAAAGAGAGAAAAGGGCTTTGAGAGACACCTGCCTAACAAGGCCCTGCTGTCAACATGCAAAAGCTAGAGCGTGGTCATCCAGTTGTGAGCCTGGAATAACCAGACACTTGCGCTGTGTCGGCTCCTTGTTTGCAATTGCAAAGCAGCATGAACAGCAGCCGTAAAACTACAATGAAGTGCCTGCACAGTGATGATGGCCTGTGTGAGCACTGGCTGCAGCAGTGGCAGCATGATCACACTCAACTTCTGCCCAGAGGAGCGAGATCCCCCAAGACCCAGCCCCTGCACGCTGCCAGAGTCCCGCACGGAAACGCAGCAGCAAGGGAGCAGTGACAGGCATAGCAGCTGCCCAGCACCAGCCTGACCCCTCACAGACACTATGAGTCACATCCACCCCCCGGGCAGGGGGTCCCCACCCCATCCCCCACCTCAGGTCTGTGGCTGGTTGCTGCAGGTGAAGGAAAGATGAGGAAAGCGAGAAGTAGCAGCCTTCAACCATGCATGGGAGAGGTGGCAGTGGTTACGAAACCTCAGGATGGAGGAAACTAAAAGAGAGAGAAGCTGGTTGCTCCTGTTCTTTCATACCACATGGCTTTTGTTTTCCTCCAGATCACAACTCCAGGATGACTTATGCAGTTATTCTCACACATTCACCACTCTGCAAGCCAGTCAAAAGGACTGACTTGTCTACCTCCAGCATGTCGTTTGTTTAGGGGAGTTTAATACCAGCAGTCTACTAGTAATTTGAAGATAACATACTCCCACTTCACTGGCTTACATTTTGAGACAGAGTATTTCCATTGCTCATTTGTTCTGAGCTGCAGAGAAAAAGATTTTCTTTTCTTCCAATCACTTCAGTGCATCCAGCAGACTTGGCAGGGACCTTGTTTTCTATCATCAGCATCCCAAGACGTGCTCCCTTCCCAGGAGGCCCCGCAGGGTGTCCCACGCTGGCTGGCAGCTTTCCTCCTCCCTGCAGCAATGGTGCCCAGCACAGCCACCACCAGCCGGTGCCCAGCAGGAACAGGAACATCTTCTGGATCAGTAGAGAGCTTCAGCCCACCACCAGCTTGAAGTTATAGTTTGAGAGACGAGCTGGGAGCTCACTGCAACGCAGAGAGCTGCTGCCACAGGCGAGACTGGCCACAGCATGGACACCACCGTATCTGCATGCTGCAGCAAGTGTCTCTGCAGCCCCACGGCGTCACCGTGTCAGAGCTCTGGAATGTGTAATTACTGAGAAAACAGGTCAGTCTTTGGGATTAAAGCCTCTTGCAGCATGTTCCGTGATTACCCAGGAGAAGAGACAGAGACCCAGGCTGTCTGCCCTGCAGGACTGCTGCATCATCCCCACGCAAGCCCTTATCTTCATCCCCCGCAGCAGTCCTCCTGCCCCAGCAAGTGTTGTTACTGGGACCAGCTTAGAGCAAGAGCAGTGCTGAGCCTGAGATGGCCCTCGAAAGTCAACTTCACTTCACCAAGACCATCTGACTTCCTCAAGTTTAACCTCCAGTGGGCCCAGGCAGCTTCAGGAAGGGACTTCTCTTGACCACTGTGTGAAAGCCAGGTGTGTTTCTCAGGTCCTCAGGCAACATACTCATGGCACTTAGGTTAACACACAAAGGCCTTTCTTCCTTCAGGGCTTGGCACAAAAGAAGAGAAGCCAGGCATAAAAGCGGGCAGATATTCTGCAAGACCTCCCTACAAGAATACAGCAGCTCCCCCCTCACCCGGCTGGCACCCTGCTTCCCCAGCCAGCCAGGGACTGAAGTGTCTGCCAGGCACTCGAGATCCTCAGAAGTTCAGGGACATCTGGTCTCATCTGACAGCACATCCCTCTTCTGGCTATTGCTTCTGAACCACCCTGTAGATAAGATTTATAGGTTTGAACATCATCTGTGCTGTTTCAGCTAAAGAGTTTCTTACCCTGGCAGACTGGCAAACGATTAGACCTTAACTTGAAATGTGAGTGCCACTAAATTTACTGCTTTTTTTTTTTACTAGCAATTTCTGTAGCCATAAACCTCTCTTGTTCTTTCTTAGCACCTTCAATTTGAATTTCTCAGGACACTTCAAAAACATTACGCTGAACAAAAAATATCAGAATCAGCAGCAACGAAACGATACTCAATATTTCCTTCACTAAATTTTCATGAGTTACTTCAGCTTTGCAGATAGGAAGAGGACCTAGGAATTTCTTAGGACTTCACAGAACATGCTCAACAGCTGGCAATTTCTTTGCGACAAGGAGTGGAGGAGGAACCACTACCTTTCCACTGCATCTTCTGGAACTGCTGGGCAATTCTGAGCACCTTAAATTTTAACAAGAGTAAAAGTGATAAGGGGCAGAGCAAAGAGAAAGGCTGATAGGTGGACTTACAGCAGGCCAAAGGCTGCTGAACTCACAAGGAAGATACTGTTGAAACCACACGAGAATCTGCCTTTAGTCCTTTACAAACTAACATCCCTACCTGCTTTTGGAAGCTATATAGAAAAGATTTACAGCTCCGGACAGAACAGTCTCTGAAAGAAGGTCAAAAGTGAAGGCGAGAAAAGAAGGAAAAAAAGCAAGATTTTAATCTATGATACAACTTTGAAGGCTGGTCTCACACATCTTGCCAAAGCATAATACTGCAGAGAACCGAAAAGAAAAAAAAAGCCCACCCAAAATTCCTAACTTGACCTCGCAGTAGCGTTCTCCTATTGTTTATAGCCCTGGCATTCTGCAGATCAGTGGCCTCACTGGAGCAGTCATCCCTTCTTCCGTCTCCTGCAGAGTACTTTGGGAAGTAGTTCAGGACTTAATACAGCAAGGCCTGAGTGGGACCAAAGTAATTCACGGTCCACGCAAAATCCCTCATGCCCTACCCACCTGTTCCTAAACTGACGTGGTTTTGCTGTGTTTGAAATGGAGGAGCTCTTTGGCCGAGTACCAGCTGCAATGATTCCAGCTCCTAGTTCAACTTGGTCATGGACGATGTTGTGGTTCTGGGCCAGCAGCTCAGTGCCTGACCCATATCTCCTGCAGGCTTCTAATGCTGTCAGAGATGTTCCCCATTTCTGGTAGCTGGGCCAATAGATGTCCAGTGTTTTAGCCTCCTGTTCTGGCAAGCGGAGGTTAAGGTTTACCTGGGGCAGGCAAGGAGGCTTCAAGTGCCCATGGGCTGCCAATGGAGCAACACCGTGGCCCTGACCATAGCCTGGCTCCACTGCTGGGGGGACGTATCATGGGACTGGCAGCCTCCCTCCCTCCTAGGAAGGATGCTGAAAGCACTGCCCCTCTCCTCAGCCACCCCGCTTGCTTTCCTCCTGCCACAGCCACCCCTCAGACTTTGCCTCCACACGCAATGGGGCATGCAGGTGTTTTGCATCAACCTACTGCAGGCCACTGCCAGGTACCTCCATTTTGCCAGCAAGCAAGGGCAGGAGTGCCAAGAGCAACCCCATTTACTCACAGGTGACCTCCTGGGCTGGTCAGGCACACAGAAAGCACGGCCCCGTGGCCCCCGTGCCTTGAGTACTCACCCAGAGAAGTGATGGACACCGGGGTGCCAGTGTGCCGCTCCCCAACCATCTGCCACTCCCCATCCAGTGTCCGCGTCCACTCGGCCACCCGGCACTCGTAGTGGCCTTCGTCCGCCTTGACGCTGTTGAAGATCTCCAGGGTGAAGAAGCCTGGCCGGACCTGCTCCACCTGGATGCCCCCATAGCTGCTGCGCTCGGCGTACGAGGGGCCTGGCTGCAGGGTCCCCTCCCGATCCAGACGCACAATTTCGCTGCGCCGGTTCAGCCTGTCCACCAGGTGCCAGGCCACGGAGAGGCGGCTTTGGGGCCCGATGCTTGAGCGCACGTTGCAGCCAAAGCGCAGGCTCTCCCCCTCCAAGACATTGCTGGCGTTGTTGATAATCTCCAAGGAGATGCTGGTCTCTAAGGAGAGAAACGCATACACACAGGGGAGATGATACACACTCGCCACTTCTCGGTCTGCAAGAAGGACGCTGCCGGCCAGAGAGGCTTTCTACCAGGTGCAGGAAACTGCCCACACATTTGGGTCCAGGCACGTCTTAACTTCATGCGTGACCACATCCAAAACCAGCTTGTGGGCAGCGAGCTGCTCCTGGTGACTTGCACACTCAAACCATGTGTCGGCCAAAGCTGGGAGAAATCTCTCTGCCTACGGCTCACAAGACTTTGCTGCATCTTCTGGTCGCAGGTCCAGGATGGGATCTCAGCAAAACTTGAGGCAATTTGTGTTGCTACAACATGCATTGCATGCAACCGGCTTCTGCCAGAAAAAGCTTCCAGCTCCCTGGGCTTTTCAGTTCACATCATCCTGATCACCATCTTGCCATGTCCATTCCTACAAAAACTTTTGGGAGAAGCTCCCCCAAACTCCCATCGCTAATGACACTAGAGGTAGCTATCAATGTTTGGTAGCATCACAAAAAATGATATCCTGAGCTTCCCAGAGATGTAAGGCTTTACGGCTGTTTTTTCAGAGATACTCAGTGCTGGTTACTCTTGCTGTCTTCTGTCAGAGTTATGGACACTCAACACCCTTGAAAAATCATCACATTTGTTCCTAGAGCTGGTGATTTATCAAATGGCAGGAATGGAATCTCTCTGAAAGGTAGTTGTGCCTAGAAGTACTACATTTTAGAGATGTGTCCAGAGCAAGATTTCGAAAAGCCAAACAAATGAGCCAAAATATTGGTAAGAGAAAATAGAATTTCTTTTGGAGAAATGAGGATGGAAAAAAAAGCTACAGGAAAGGGCTGCATTTCCCTAGAAACCTGAGAGACAGGAAGCAAACATCATGTGAAATCCTCTTGCAGCTGCCCTCTGGCCAAAGCCCACTGCCAGGGTAGCCTGGCCAACATGTGCATGGTTCATCATGCCATGGCTACCTAAGTTTCAGAAAGCAAAATAAGGCATGAGTCAGTGAACTCTCTCCTTTCACCCCATTATTTCTGTGTTTATGATGTTTGCCTGACAAACACAAAAGGCATTCAGGCGAGCCTCCAGCAGGGTTGCTTTCACCAGGGTTGGCAGACACACAATGACCATGACAGACCTCCATGCTGAAGAGCAAACTGGGGCTCGAGAAGCACAGGAACCCTGGTTTCTCCCAGTACAGCTGTGTTGCAAGACAGCTGAACAACAGCCACTGAATGGCCTGCAGGAGCATAGAAGCTCTTAGGATAAACCAGAGCCAACCTGGTCTCCCCGCGACACCTTCTGAGTACTTTAGAGCAAGGTGGAAAGAGAGGTGTGAGGAGCAAGTTGGAAGCTACCTCGCACACCTTCAGCTCAAAGGCCAAAACCGCCAACTTGGGGCCATTACCAAGTTGGGGGCATGTTTACCCACCTACAGACCTGACACATATCCCTCCTTCTCTACCATCTCCTTCCCATTAAAAAAAGCCAAATCTTGCCAGCTGGGTTTTCAAGCATCCACAGCATGCATATTATTATCCTCCCTCTTCCCACCACTGAAGGTTGGGCACTTCATGGCATCACCAGCTAGCTGCCCAGTAGAACACTGTCGCCAGGAGGGGATGGGCAAATCTCTACTTACTGAGCGGCAGGACAGTGATGGGGATGTTCTTTGGCCGCTTGCTCTCCTTGTCGATGAAGTCCCCAGTCACTGTCTTCTCCCGCTCGGTCACCCGGCAGTTGTACTTGCCGCTGTCCTCAAGGCGGAGGCGGTAGATCTTCAGCACAAAAACATTGTCACTTTCTTTGGCTACCTTGAGCTGGCCCTGGGCCTCACGCTGGGCGAACTCGTTGTTGAGCACCGGCACGGCGTTGGGTCCCAGACTGGCGATGAGGGAGCTGTTGAAGGCCCAGGAGATGGAGAAGTAGCGGTCAGGGACATTCTGTGCCTCCAGAATGCAACGAAACTCCACCGGCTCACCCACAATATACGTCCGTTTCTCTGTCTCCAGCCGGACACTGAACTCCTTATCTAGGGAGAGACAGAACAACTCATGTCAGCACGGCAAAGCCCATCAGGAAATCCAGCACACCTCGTGTGAGGTATTTACAAACTGATACTCCCTGCACGGCCAACATCCCTCAAATATGTACATCCACAGGTTACAGGCTTGCTTTTGCTGTGAGAAACTGGATCGGCTGTGCTGCAGGACAGACAGTTTGCTGTCCAGCACACAAGAGCTTCAAGACTTCCCCAGTCATGACCCTTTACTCTTGGGAGCAGCTCTTCTGCGACACCAGCATCCAGTGGCACTGCTGGATGCAAGCTGGAGCCTAGTCCTACTCACACCCCACACAGCTGGGGTTGAGAGGCAGGGTCTTTGGGGATATCACAGAGGAAGAAAGAGCTCAGCCAGGTCCTTAGATTCTCAGCAGGAACCTGTGGTGTGGGCTGGGAGAAGGATTTCAACTCGCAGATGGACCTCGTGCAATACAGAAGTGCTTGCCAAAAGTTTTTATTTTCTGCTGTCACTCTTATCTCCTCACTTACCAAAATTCTCATTGCTTGCGCTAGCACCAAGTGCTTAAGATTTATGTTGCATCTCATGCATCAGCCCCAGATTGCTGGTTATGTCAGGAGAAAGGGGCTGCCACCCAAGCCCCCTTGCTACCCCAGTGTCCCCTAGTTGCTATTCACTGACATCTGCCCTGCCCGCAGGCAGCACTTGGACCCTCCTTTGCCTTGCTTCACCCTGTCAGGGACACACAGCAAAGGCGAGAGCCAAGCCCCAGCCACCTAACATGGCACAGCCCTGTTTTCCACCTCTTCACACCACCCAGCCGAGCGAGTAAAGGTAGAGGAAATACTGACCGGTGGCTTGCACGTTGACGATGGCGCCCTGGGAACGCTTGCGGGTCATGGCATACCAAGACTTGTCTGGGTCCTGGATCCACTCAGCCGCCTCACAATAAAACTCGCCCTGATCCGACGGGTGGAGGTTGTAGATGGTGAGCTTCGAGGTGGTCTCCCCAACTTTGTCCAAGCGAACGTCCCCCGTTGCTTGCCGCTGGGCATAGGCGCTGCCAGCCCGCAGGACGAAGTCACGGCTGAGGGAGATGATCTCCACGGGTGCCTCGCTTCCTCGCTGCCGGTACCAGGCGATGGAGACGTGGCTGTGCTGGGTCGTGCTTTTGGACACCTCACACTTCAGCTCCAGGGAGTCGCGCTCCACTTTGTTCAGCGTCTGGGGGACCGCCGTCACCCGCAGCGAGTCGGGGATCACTGCAGCAAAGGGGGATGGGGAGACACAGCCCAAGAGTCAGCAATGCTGAGTCTAAAGTCCAGATATATTAAAGGAGAGATGGGGGAGAGGTTTCTTTTTATGGCTGTAATTAATCATTAAGTATTAGAAAAGTGCTGTTGGCTCACACCTGTCCCTCAAAAAGGGGAGAATTGCCCCCAAAGCCCTTGGCTGCGAATGACCGAAACCTGCAGCACACACTTCAGTGCTGTGCTAAAATTCCTGCTCAACAGCCCCAGTGACTGCACAGGGTTGTCCACGAAAAAGTCAGCAGATCCAACTCCCTTCTCCTTTGTTTATATCATACTTCATGTTCTAATGACTCCTTCAGGCCAAAGGAATGGGTTTCTGCATCCAGAGGGAAGTGGCTCCTCTGAGGGCAGCAATGCAATTGCAGCCTGCCCAGCTCCCACTCCCAGGACACGGTCATGTCAAGGCACTTGGTAATGAAACTGCTGCGTACTTTTCCAGCTGATTAACTGGAGGAAAGGACGTACAGCTGCTAAAATCGGAATGAAAAAGAACTGCAGCCCCCAAACCTTTCTGGATTTTAGCAAGCGCCTTAATTTTTGCAAGAGGTTCTACCACCAGAAGACAGACTTTCTTAAAAAGAAGCCCTTCTAGACTTCGTTGTCTCAAGAAACATCATGTGGAAAGATGAATGCAAAGCTTCTTCCCAGCTCTGCAGGCAAGCCAGCGTTAGTGAGCCTATTAATGCCCACGGTTTCACCATGTACTGGTGGAATATAATTAACATATCTCAGTTTGGTTTCACTGACAGCACTGGAAGGTTTGACGAAATTAGCTGAGCTGCCGAAAACTGCAGCTGTTCCGCTCAGGCATGGCTACGGAAAGCAATGAGATGCAGTGAAGACAACTACTGGGATTATTTATGGCAGAAAAGTCAGAAGAGAGGAAAGAAAAAAGCCATGAAATGGAGTAAACAAGAGGGAGTTCTTCCCACATCCAGCCCAGATGGGAGCATTTGCTTTTACCACATGCTCATTACCCAGGCAATGCCCTGCCCCTGACAGGGAACGTACCTGGTAAAGCCATTTACATCGCAGGCCATTGCCACTGTCCCTGCAGCCGGGTCTCCTCTTCCCTTCCTTCCCCTCATCTTCCTCGCTGAGGCTCCTGTCCCAGTGATAGCCTCTGGCAGACCAAGGCCAGAAGCCCACCTCACTTCGCCTTTCTCACTTCCCTCTGACTTCCAGACCTGCAGTGACAGCAGCAACTAACTTCACCGGTTCACACTGCCTGCACAATGAGATTTAAATTTCTCATTTCAAACCTTTCTGAATAATTTCCATAGCCGTGCAGCTCCTTTCTCTTTGCCCTCCAGCCACGGGCTCTTATAACTTTTCTTATGTTATTTGAATAAATTAAACCTGATCATCACCTTGTTGGGAGTTATTATACTTTTCTCCTGAGGTGCTTCAAAGGCAGAGGTTGCTACACCAGCCTCCGCACGACAGCATACAGGGCGAAAGCGGGCAGCTGTGAAGAAAACCTGCATGCCCTCCTCCCCCCCCGATTTGAGAGCCCTGGGTGCCCCCCTGGTTGCCTGTGTGCCCCCCAGCCCTGCTCAGCAGAACAGCCGCTTGCTGGCTACAGGCAAAGGGGTGCCCTGCTTACCCAGAAAGCCTGCCTGGCTGTGCAGGGTGAGTACAGGCCAGGCACTTGTTTGCCAGACATGGAGCTGCCCGCTCGCCAGGAGTAATGCCAGGAAGCCTGTATAAAGGCTTGACCTCAAACAAGCTATGCTGTTCCCCAAGCAGGTTAGAGGCCAGCGCAGGCACCGCTTCAGCCACTGGAACCATGGCTTCGTATTTCCAGGTCATAACCTGACATGCTGTGCTGCATTCCTCCTACTCTTTCAGTTAAAAAAGCCAGCCGAGACTCTCCAGGTTAGAGGAATCAGTAAGACCTTTTGGGCTGCATGCCGCCTTGGAGGACATTGTCTACATCAGCTGGGTATGGACATACGTTCAGTCAGTGTCACCTTCCTAACCCAGAAGGATTAGAGACACACTCACCAAATGAAAGCACAGTTTCCGAAGGATGAGACGTCAAGAGGGACAGGCAAGAGCCCTGAGCTGGCTGGGGTAGCAGAAGGGCTCTGTGCTTCACTCTCACGCTTGACCAGTGATGCACGAACAACTTTTTCAGTTACACTGCAAGATGCAACTGGGGTACCGTGTTTGGGGACTGGGGAGGCGGGTAGGAGAGAGGGGAAAACGCCATTCTCAAGAGGCAGCTGAACATGGCAGCAGGTCACAGCTCATTTCAGAAGCCCGATGAGCATTTCATTCTGAGTGCTGCGGAGCACTGGGGAGTCCCGCGGGAGGGCTGCAGGTCCACTGGGGCTCATGCATCACCCCAAGGCACAGAGGCTGCTGGCCTGTGCCACCAAAAGGGCTACAGGCATCGCTCAGCCCATCAGGCTGGAGCAGATCAGGAAGTCATGGACAGAAAAGCAAGCAAAGGTATGACAGCACACATGGGGAGGTGTGTTATCACAAGAGAAGTTCCTCCCAAGCCAGTTATCCCGCTCAGACTTCAAGGACACCAGTTTGTAGATCAGGACACAACTAATTCTTTGCATGGTGTTCACCTGGAAGCCAGCCATCACGCTGCCAGGCTGCACGCACCCATCCCTCAGTTACCTACCATGGGAAGCACCAGGGTTTCTAGGGGCACCCTGCAAGTTGGGCTCCACTTGAAAATAAGGGTAAGCTTAGATGAGAGTCATCGCTGTCTGAAGGGGAGTAGGGCCACACCTGAATCAGAGCCGAGATGGATGCTGCAGGACACATCCTCTCACCTGCACATTCTCATCCAGCTCCAGCCTGTTTCTCCCCTCTTTTCAACATCCCATCCAGGCAGCCTGCCTTGCACTTCCCCCAGCACCCAGTGTCTACCCCTGCAGCTGCCATGATGCCCTGGAGGTGCCAGAAGAGCTCCCCTCTCTCCAACATCAAGGTTACGTTTGGCAGCAAGCAGAGACGGGGAGATGAACAGCTGAAAAGCACTTGGTGGGAACAAACCTGTTGCACTACAGCCAATCCCAAAGCCAGTCTGCCCTAGCCACTGCTGACAGCATTAAGCTTGTACTTACCAGCACTGACAAAAAAGAGCAATGAATACAGAATTTCCTGTTAGTCCCCAAGCTGCAGATTACGGCATAGGGCACTGGAGTAGGTACTCAGCAGTGGGTGGACTGCTAATCAGAGGGTGCTCAAAAACACCCCCAAGTTTTGAGAGCTCCTGAAATATTAAATGTAAATATTACCACTAGAGGGTGTCAGGGACCCGGCTAGGGAGAGTCCCAGAGCCCTGCTGTCAGGACAAAGAGGAGGAGGATGGGGGGAGCCTGGAGATGCTTCCCTTTCCCCTAGGGTGGTGCCCATGGGCATCCCTCCTCAGGAAGCCTGCACACACAGCTCCAGTCAAGCCCACCTCAAATGTACACACCTCCATAGATGAGCACTCAGTGAGCTACATAAAGTATTTACAGATTGGGAATTAAGGCCATTTAGTTTAGGATAAGGAACTGGCTTATAGTCTCCCAGAAAACAAGCAGGCAGCAGAGACTGGAGTTCCCAGGTGTGGCCTTGGCACACACCTCAAATTCTTCAATGTGCTCTTCTTTGAGGCCCAGGACCAGCTACATTTGCAGTAGTTCCTGGAGCCATGCTGAACTGTGCCTCAGGTGGACAAAGACCACGCAGGTGTCTCCCTTCTCCCTGCCTGGCTCCAATTTCTCCTCGGGTATCCAAAAACCCAACCACCCCCAAGAGGTAGGCTATCAAAGCTTTTATGTGCCAGACACAAACCAGAGAGATACCAACATTTCATCTACTCCCAGGTAAGGCAGCAAACCTGCCTGAGATGCCAGTTCCTTGTCAGGTGATGCAGGAAGAACATCAGCCTGGAAGCTGGTAAAACAACACTGTGAAAATCACTTAGCAACAGGGCAGCCTTACACTGTAGGCTCTTGAGGAGTAAAATAATTTAGACAGGCTACTCAGCACAGTGGGACCATCTCAGGGCCACTGTAAGACAAGTAAAACCCACCAGCCTCTTCTTCCCTTGGACTTCACTATAGCTTTTACCCACTGATAGACTTTAGAGGCACCCTGTGGTGATACCCTGTGTTCCCAACTGCCCAGTTCATACTACCCGGGCAGAGATAAGCTTGCCAAGTGTCAAGAGTGAATTATTTAGGAAGAACAAACACATGTATTCTCTACTCCTAGGGAGCTGCTTCTGGCTGAGAAATACTGCTCTGGATTTTGCAGGGAATTAGTAGAAGAGTTATGTTTCCATCTGCCCCATGACATCTTGTTGCCCTGCAGGGATCCCAGCTCAGTGCCATGAACCTCCTTCCCCAACCCCTGTGGTTGTGCATGCGAGACAGAAACAAGCTGCTCTACAGGAACCACAATGCCAGTGCCACTGGTCCAGAGGTGAGCGCTGGCAGTCACCGAATGGCACTGCAAATGGCACTGTGGGGACACAACATTTTATTATTACCCTCTGCAAGCTGCTATCCCTCCTGCAGCTAGCCTTGCCATCCCAGGGAGGGACAGTCTGCCAGCCTGATGCCACAGAAACAACTGGAAGGGACCTGTCCTCTCCCAGCCACTGCAAGCTCTCAGGGAGCCACTTTCCTTATATCCCTGCCCCCATCACTATTTGGATCCTTACAGGATCCAAATATGTGTGCATGTGTGTGGCAGGAGGAAGGGGGTGGTGATGAGGCAGGGAAGATATCTAGATTAGCAATGTAATCCTCTCAAGCCTTGCAATTAGCTGTACGTGCCGATCCATACCTGCTACAGCACCCTAGACACCGCTCTCGGTCATCAGTCATAGAATCATAGAACAGTTTGGTTTGGAACAGAACCTCAAAGCTCATCTAGTTCAATCCCCTGCCATGAGCAGTGACATCTTCAACTAGATCAGGCTGCTCAGAGCCCCGTCCAGCCTGGCCTGGAATGTCTCCAGGGATGGGGCATTTGCCACCTCTCTGGACAACCTGTGCCAGTGTTTCACCACCCTCATTGTAAAAAATTTCTTCTTCACAATTGAGCCTGAATCTCCTTTCCTTTAGTTTAAAACCATTACTCCTTGTCCTGTCGTAACAGACCCTTCTAAAAAGTCCGTCCCAAACCTTCTTGTAGGACCCTTTTAAATACTGAAAGGATGCAATAAGGTCTCCAGTCAAAAGCTTATGTAATGCCTTAATCATGGAGGAAAACACATGCTCTGTTATACTGCAAAACCAATGAAGACCCTCAAATGTCACCTTTGGAAGTGGACAAAACTGAGCAGGGTCCTCTGCCTGCCTTCTTTTTAAGTCCCACCTAAAAACTCACAGGCGGCCTGGGCCAGGCAAAGCTGCTTTCCTGTTGCTGCTGCTTGTAAGTTGTTCCCACTGCCCAAGGTCCTACCAGAATCTGAGGAGACAAACCGACCACCCTGGGATGTACTTTTTCTGTGACTAAGTGCGTGGGGTCTCTATACAAAACCTTCTATCCACTCTTCCTCACCCACCAACATAGGCTCCTGATACCACAGGGAAAACATAAGTCATAGAATAATAGAATAGTTTGGGTTGAAAGGGATCTTAAAAGGTCATATAGTCCAGCCTCTCAACTGTTAATAATCTGGTTGGTTTGGGGATTACATGCCTTTACTAAAGCCCCACCTGCACTGAGAAATAAGGATGGCTAAAGACAGGTTTAAATGAAAGGCAGCTGAAAGACTAATTGTTTAAATAAATTAAAAAAGAAACCCTACACTTTTCGGAATTAGTCAGTGAATTCACTCCAAGCTCCTGACGGGGTGAGCAGAACTTGTCCTGTGGTCTCTAGAAAAGCAGTCAGAATATACTATTAATCCTCCTGTAAATATTAAAGCCTTATTTCAAATGAGAAGTTGAACTATGAAGTTACTTTTTGTTGCTGCACAATCAAGAAGTACAGTGTGAAACACTATAATGACCTGCAGTTAATTATAACGCCACAACATTCTGCAGTAAGAGCAATAAAATAAAATAACACATCCCCAGTTTGCATGCTTGCAGGTTTTTAAAAGGGCAGTTTGTCACTGATTCTGCTGCTGGCAGAAAGCAAGAGTGGAGCTGAAGAGTTAAGTAAGATGGCATGGCAGTTGTTTCACAGCAGTAGTAATGAATCCTTTGACTACAATAGTATCCTTGTTTGTAAATTAACGACTGGCTGGAACGATTATGCCTATAGAAACGCGTCTCCCAAAGAAACTGGGTGAGTTCAAGCAACCAGTGGGAAAGGACACAGGAAAAAGAAGTAAATAATGTAGAAGACAGGGAAAAAAACAGAATCAGAGAGAAGACGTGAAAATTGGAAATTAGGTCAGCTTTCTGACTCAGGGCCTGAACTCCCGCTTGCTTGCTGCAGGCTCCGTCAGCCACACGCCCAGCTTGCCCCGTTTGGGGCTGTCGCTGTGCTGTCCCCCCACGCATCGCACACCCTGCTCCTGCTCTGTGATGTGCCTTGTGAGAGGAGCTTCCCGGCCAAATCCCTGCATGGGACCCCCTCCTGCAGCTTCCCAAGCCCCACCCAGACCCACAAGGGTTGGCAGTGGGTGCCCCGTGGCCACATCAGCAACCCCTTCCCCATACACCCAGGGTGGGTGCGCAAGGGGAACAGATACGCAGAGCCGCAGCTCCAGCTTGTCCTTCATGGACCCCAGGGAGCTACAGCTTTCCCAGCTGCTCATGAGTGCTGTGTCTCCAGAAGAAAACACCCACCTTTCCACCAGGTTTTACCCTGGGGCTCCAGCCCTGCTGGCACAGTGCTGTTCAGAGCAGTTCTCTTAGCCTCCTCCTGCCACAAGCAGTGGATACTCCTCCAAAATTGCTAGCCCTCTTCCATTGACTGCTCCCGGCACAGTGCCAGGGGCACATTCATACCCCATGCCCCTGTTTTGCTGTCTCACATCACCTCTCTGCCTGGAGCTGAAGCTGCTCTGAGGAGCAGGGGAAGGCAGGCTCCAACTAACAAGCTCCTTTCTTCTCTCCCCACCCACTCTACCCAAAAACACCCCAAGGAACATGTGGTTATTAGGACAGTTAATTTAGGTGGAGAAGTTCAAGTGACCTAATTAAAAAAAAAAAAGAGAGAGAGAGAAACCAGAAAGGGGTTGGTAAAAGCACAAGGAGGCACCCAGCAGAGAGAGTCATTTGTTCATTAAGCAAAAATTAGCCAGAGCATCAGTTGAGCAAGCCCTGACCACAGGTGGCCTGAGGGCCAGACACTGGGGACACGGAGGCACCGAAGAGCACAGTGAGCCGGGTGGGGCAGAGAGCACAGGCCTCACATCTGCCTCCATCTCCCAGACAGAAGGAGGAAAATCCCTCCTCCCTCGCACATGCAGAGTTTTTTTTCAATCCTGGGCTCAGTCTGAAGAAGCGTGCAAACCAGCAAGGAAAAAAAGGCTCAAGGCAGTGGCAGAGATGACATCCAAAGGGACAGGGGTTTTCCCTTCCCTGCAATGGGGGAAGTCTGCTTTGTGACAGCCTGGATGCCTGTGCTCTGCTACCCAGCACCTGACAAGACAGGCTCTGTGCTCTGTGCTTGGGCTCTGTGGTCGCAGTGAACCCCTGTGCTGGTCTGACTGAAAGTGAGTTAACTTTTTCTCATGCAGTCAGAAACCTTTCTTTTTTGTAGCTAGCATGGTCACTGTTTGGATTTAGTTTGAGAACAAGAAAATAACACTTCGGGACAGTGTTAATGTTTTGAATTGCTGTTGTCTGAGAGCCAAGGACACTCTGAGTGCTGTGCCTACAGGTATGAGGCATCGAGCAAGTGGGGCATGGATGGGGCAGAGCTTGATTGACATCCAGACTGATCAATGAGAGTATTCCATCCCATTAGTGTCATGCTTCATATTTACCGAGAGTTGGGATCTTCTGGCAAGGAGCTGGGATGGAGACCCATTTTGGCTTCTGCTCTGTTTTGGGGTAGTTCTGTTCAGGAATTTCTTCAGCTCAGACTTTTTGCCATCCTGCCCTTTGCAGAGGTCTCTGGGCCTTTCTGCTTTTTTTCTCTCTCCAGGATCAACTGTTCGGGACCAGGTGCTGCTGCTTGGGACTGGCTGCTTGGTGCGGATGGAGTTTGTGAGGAATTGCATTGAGTATCTTTTATTTTATATTCTATCTTCATTTTATATATATTAGTAGTAGTATATCAGTGTTATTTTATTAAACTGTGTTTATCTCAGTCCACAAGTTTCTCCCTTCCCTTTTGATTCTTTCCCCTATTTGGGGGCGGGAGGGGAGAAGTGAGCGAGTGGCTACCGTGGGTTTGAATTGCTGGCTGGGGTTAAACCACAACCACCCCATTGAGCAGGCCAGCACCCCAGGCAGACCCAGAGGAGATCCAGGCATGCTGCAATGCCTGGTGTGTCCCTGACCGTGGGACCTTCCCATGCCCACTGCTCAGTGACACCTGGCCAGGCTGCCAGCCCAGCACCGCCAAGCACCACACCAAGCCCCTCCAAAACAGGGGATATATCAGGGGAGGGCAGCAGTGGGCTGCAAACCACCAGGCACCACACTGACCATTCACCTGCAGAGGCAATAATCTCCAGCAGCAAGCCAAGGTGAGTCAGCTCACAAATCCCTCTTTCTCTGTCTCCCTCCCTCTTGGACAATCTCACCTTCACGAGGGTTTAGCTCTCCCACTGATCCTGAGCACCACCAGCGAGCTACTGCAGCTTAACGCAAGCCTAAGCCACTGCAAACAGCAGGGCACAGCACACCAGCATGCACCTCTTCCACCAGGGGTTAAGCTGATGTGCCTTTTACTTAACAGTACTTTTGAGCTAAGAGCAGAGACAGGGGAATTTGCTGTGGCTTAAGCTGGTACAGGGCAACCTGCTAAGCCACAGCCTCCCAGAGCCCTCAGGACAGCCAGGAAAAGCAAAAATCCCCCCAAAACCAGCAAACACGGAGCTGAGGAGCAACACAGACTGGGCTCCTCTGAAGCCACGCATGCAACGCTGTCTTGATGTTTTACACCTCTGAAGCTGAAGTTAAGGAATTATAGAAGTAGGAAGCTTAGAAAATCCTCTTTTCGGCAATTTTTTAAAAACCTTATTTTGCTCAACCTAGCGCGCTTAGGCAGGCAGGCAATACAAACAGCTGAACAGGGAGAGAGTCATGTAGTATCACTTCAAAACAATCAAAACACATCTCAGGCCATATTCCCCCTGGACTATAACAATGTTTGTGGTGCTTTATAGTGAGGTAAGTCACCCATCTCAAAAATCAATTCTCAAGGAGGATTCTCCTCTACTTTAATTACACAAGCAAGAGCAGGAGCAACACTGGAGATAAGAATGCAGAGCTGCTTTCAGAGATTAGTGGCCCTGCTTCAAGGGCTCGGCAGAGATCACACAGGAGGTCAAGGCGTGCACGTGAGAGCTGTTTTTCCTTCATTTGCGCAATAATGAAGGTTTTGAGACCTTGCAAACGCCTTTCTCTCATCTGCCTCTGGGACCTGACCTTTCCCAAGCTGCAAAGCTCCCAGACCAGAGCTTCCAACCACCCCTTCTGGCCTTAAGCTCAGCAGCGGGGATTTATTTATGCCTCCGAGGCAAGATGGGACAGACCAAGACATACTTGGGAGACAATTTTTGCGAGCAGCATTTTTTAAACTAAAAACTCCAGAGAATCCCAAATGGAGAACCTGGGCCCATCCACTCCAAACTCTACCTTTCTGCTGAGCACACAAGAATGGAGCATTTCATAGAACCATAAAATGGTTTGGGTTGGAAGGAACTTTAAAGATCACCTAGTTCCAACCCCCCTGCCATGGGCAGGGACACCTTCCACTAGATCAGGTTGCTCAAAGCCCCGTCCAACCTGTCCTTGAACACTTCCAGGTACGGGGTATCTACAACTTCTCTGGTCAAGCATTCAGAAGCAAAGCACCAAAGGAAGAACAAAATTAGGCTTTATTGTCTACTACAGCCCAAATTTCTTTCTGTTCAGCTCAGGTCTGGGTCTTAGGTTCTCATGGGAAAACAAAGTGAAAATGGCATACTGATGAATGGACAGAGAAGGATAGACCAGAATCATATCTTCTTCACATGGAGATTACTAAGGACACAGGGTGACTAACAAGTAGATGAGAAAAGGTTTTGAAATTTAAGCACAAAAAAATCCCCCATACAAAGACAGTGGAGATCTTTCTTTAACAGTCCCATTTAGAGCATGGAAATTGTTCATAACACATTCAAACACACATCTTTACCAGACAAAAACCACCTACAAAGCCATGAAGTCACTGTGAGCTGGAGAGCTTTCTGAGGGCTGGAATGAAGGATGCTGGTTCTTTTGGGTATTTCCAAGCTACCTTCTTCCAACAAGGTTTTGGCAGCTCAGAACCATTATCCTAAAGCTGGCACTCCTGTGATGAATGAAAGGCACAGTCTGGCTCTTGCAGGATGGAGTCCAAGCTCTCCAACCACGAGGACCACCTGCTCTCCTCCTGCACTAGAAACTGTGGAAAGCAGAATTAAGACAAGTAATGGAAATTTAGCCAAACAGTTGACAGACTTCTGCCATCTGATCAAGGTATCGTAGATAAAACAAGCCAACATCCACTTCTGCAAATCTGTTTTCCCAGTGAGGTTTCTTTTTCTACTGTACTCTGCAATCTTGCCTCTTATGCACATGGCTATGGCTATGGCCATTTCTCCTCTTCTCCAAGCTTCTTCTGGTTCAGGTGGTGGGGATCTAGGGGGCAGAGGATAAGGGGAGATGAAATTCTGTGCTTGGAAGCACTTTTGAGACTGTGCAAAAAGGTGTTCTCTTGTCCCAGTGCAGCAATCAGCTAGTCTGGCACACACAAGCAGTTGACTTTCTGCATGAGAGTGCTTGGCATCTTTATATTGAAATCTTTTAATAAATGTATTTATTTTTATATTCATCGATCTGGGCATTTCAAAATACACAGTGCCCTTTCTTTTTTCCTCTTCTCCCATTCCACTTTCAGATTTCTGTGAACTTCTCTGGTTATCATGCCAATGAGAGATGGCCAACGCTGAGTTGCTCTCCTTGCAAAAGGGCACTGTCTGCAATGCTCCAGCAGCATCCTTACACGCAGCTCCAGAAGAGGACATCATTGTTCCTTACAAACTGTGCTATATTTCAAGGAGATGAGGAAGACAACAGGGCATCTCGAGGCAGTGGGAAGAGCTGTGAACAAGGATCAGTTGACGGAAATAATGACGGCTCTCCATCATGAAGCAATGCACTGCTTTGGCAACGTGCATGAAGAAACCCTTGTGTTCACCAACTCTAAGGCAGCAACTCTTAAACCAGACACACAGGTGGAAAGGATTCACTCAATAGTTAGTTCCTGCCATACAAATTGTATTCCAAACATTTTTTGAATGGCCCTCAGACCCTTCTTATGTAGAGAGGGTGTAAATGACTATCCACAGGAAGCTTTGCTCATCCCCAGCAGTGAGTGCTCCACACAACCACAATGAAGTGACAGCAGTAAGACACAGGCAAAACACCAGCTGGTCTTCCATGACACATACTAAATGATGAACAGCAGCATCATTTCAGAAAGAGATGGACACTTCTTCCAGCTTCACAGCCACTGGTTGCTTGTCCTGCCCACCAAGTGACACCCAGCAGGCAAGCAGCCCCATAGGAAGATGGCTCGCTCAGAGCCAGCAGCACAGATGCACGCCACCGATGGTTACAGGAAGAAGGGAAAGGTCTGAATCTTGCAAAATACAGGTAGGTCTTCTAGGACACAGTTCTCCGAGGTTTCCAGGATACGCCAAATTCTTTGCTGGAGCCAGTGGGCATTTAAAAATAAGTGTTCAGGAAATAAACCTCACATTAAAATAAGGAGAAGATGCTTTTGGTGCAGCCATCATTAACCCAGAGGCACACACTGTATCAAAGTAGCGCATTAAAAAACCCACTCAGAACAGTAAAGAAAATAAGTCACGAAATAAACTAGCAAATAGGAAGTTTCCACAATGTCTCCAGTGCAGGATCAATATCACTGACTCCAGCAGAATCCAGGACTTTATTTATAGCACTTCCAGCCTTCTACTGGTGAAGCCCGTGTGAAAGCCAAGCACAGATGACACACTGCTGTCTGCAGGTCTCCAGACAGCTCCAGTTTTCCCAGTGCTTGTTCCATCATTGCAGCCAAGTGCAAAAGGCTCTGCAAGCTTCCAGCTTCCCAGCTGCTATTTGCTACCCTGTAGGTAAACAGCAAAACGACTAGCGTGAAGCATTTCACTCGTGCTGCTGCTTCTCGGGAATGCCCTGGGCAGAGGTAGGCTCTGGAGCTTAACCGGCTGTGACACCATGAGAGGCATGCCCAGGAACAGCAGCAGATACACTGCTGGTCGCTGCCTGCTCAGCAGACTGAGGAGAGCGCAGCACAATGGAAATATCGCCTGCTCACATCAGCCTGAAGGGACTCTTGAGCAGGAGGAAGGAGAGGGAAGTTCTCCTCAGCAGTTAACAAGAACGGGGGAATCTCTAAATGTCCTGGACTCCTATGAAAGAAAAATAAGGGAGCAAGACCCAAAGGTAATACTTTTAGGCTGCTGAAAGACAGGAGTCTTCATTATGGGCTTGTCGTCACAGTAGTATCTTTGTACAGTATCTTCTTACATCTCCACCCTTTGTATCAGCCTCTAGCTGGTAGGCATCATGAGGTTAACCTCTTTCTACAGATACTTAGGCTTCCCGGGGAGACAACAACAGGAAAGGCTTTCCTGTAGTATTTCAGCCACCTGTGTTTCACCTCCAGAAGTGCCACCAGCTCTGCCTGATCTTCACGTCAGGCTGAATCTGCTCAGGGCTTGTTTCACCTTCTGCTGCACAAAGATAACAGCTTGTCTCGCAAGCATGTCTAAAGACTGAAAGCCCAAGATCTCTCATGCAGATGAGCTATGGTATGCAAATAAAGAACACAATGGGATCCTGATAAGGTATTTATTCTTACATCACCCTTGCCCTGCGCTGTCTGTGGGGGGAATAAACTTCTCACACCGATCAGATTCAAGTTGCTTTTTTACAAGCAAGTAGAACTGGAAATCAAGACTGGTCGATCTGCTGAACTACGTCCAATTAGTTGATGCGAGTGATCATTGCATTACCAAAAGCAGAGCACAGCAATGGAAAATGGTCAGGGCAGATTAATTATTTAACTCATGGGCAGCTGCACAGACCCACAAACCATTTAATCGCTTTTCTCCTGCCACAGGGAAGGAGGCTGACCCCCTCTTGGCACCACCGTGGGGACAGGGAGCTAGCTGTCCCTGTGCACGGCTGAGCACCGAGGCGCTGAGGCTCTGCAGAGCATCACCCTTCTGTGTCAGCTGAACGAAGCGCAGGATACAGTGCGTGTCCCCACCGATGAAATTAAAACTATGCAACTACAATGCACGTGCGTGCTTCCATCTCCCACCAAACTTTAGCAAGTGGCTAAATATTGAGATAGAAAGTCTCAGAGTAAGTTTAACAGGTTTCATGAAACAGATGGAGAAGCAGAGGAGATACCCACCAAATATTAATACTTCTCTGTGGGGATCAGTGCAATGTTTGGTCAACCTTTAGACACTCAAGTCATCACCTGGAAGACAATCATGGGGACACCTCAATCAAGGAAGAGCAATGATTGCACTTTATTAGATGCCTAGGAATTCAACCATGAAGCAAAACTCACAGGAGGCCAAGTTTCACTAGTTCCTCTGCTCACATGTATTCTTTTTCCTTTTATAAAACAAATCTTCTCCAAACTCAGCACTGATATCAGCACGCTATCCTATCTAAAACAGGGGACCCACTCAAACAAAAAAATCCACCAAAAGGAGTCTCAGGAGACTTGTTTTGTGACGTTCTCTCTCCTTGACTATCAGTGTTTTGTTCCCTAGTCATAAAAAGCAGGACAGTTTTAAAGGCTATCGTATTTCAGATCACAGCCAAATTCCTGTAAACACAACCTTCAAAAAAGGAAGAATCAAAGAGCTTTAGCCTGTTTCTTTTTCTGTCACATTAAAATGGCAACAAAGAAATTTTTTTCCTTAATTATTCTGCTTTTTTTTTCCAATTTTGAATTGCTTGAGCACATTAGGTATTCAGCCCTGGTAGACTCAAGGGTGACTGAAGAACTAGTGGAATCACAATGGCACAGAAGGGAGAGTGGGGAAATCAATAAGAGAAGAGAGCTTCAGTTGGACTCTTACAGCTCCCAAGTCCCAGCTTGTTTCTATAATATTAAAGAGCACACTTGGGAATAAACTTCCTGGGGAAAGACTCGCTACCTGCAGCCCCTTGGCAGAGACAGGAGAAGACTCACAGCTCATCCCTGAGGCTCCAAACAGCCCTTCCAGGCACATTCTTCCAAATGCCACCACTCTATAGCAAAATGAATTATACAGCAACACTACACACTACTCCCCCAAAATAAACAAGCAGGGAAGTGATTTAAAAAAAGAAAACAAACAAAGAAACACTTTTGTTTAAGGAAAATGTTAAATCTTTTAGCCATAACTGAAAAAACAAACAAACAAACATAAAACACACAGTAAGCTAGCTCCCCTTCAAATTCATTGCAAGTTTATTTGAGTACTTGGTCATGCTCAGACATTCTGGATCTATTAAGGACTAGTTTATGTCAGAAAAATCCACACAAAGTGATTTCAGTTAAACTAATGCAGCCTCTTATACTTGTCTGTTAAAACAGTCTTGCAGCAGACTTTAATCCACACAGTTTACTTTGATAATTTAAGGAATTTAAGGACATCCACATAGCCAAGAGGTAATAAGGTTGTGGAAAAGACACACAGGCCAAATGCAAAACTCAATACCTCACATGTTGCAAGTGAAAATCCAATTTCTTTCATGCTACCAGTGTAAATTCAACCCCCAAGAGTGCCGAAGAACAACATGAGAAAATTGTGACAATTAAGTTATTAGGAAGATGACAAATGCTCCTCCTTTACCCATAGAGCTGCTGAGGTGCACACCACCATATTGAGAACATTAGGAGCACAGCCTTCCACCAGCTTCAGTTAAGTCTGATGGAGGAACCTTTTCCTATGGCCCCCAAGATGTTTGTACCCTGGAAACACAGGCTGAGAGTGGGGAAGAGGTGGCCATGTCCCCCACCAATATACCACAGAATCACAGAATGGTTGGGGTTGGAAGGGACCTCTGGAGATCATCCAGTCCAACCCACCTGCTAAAGCAGGTTCACCCAGAGCAGATCGCACAGGAATGTGTCCAGGTGGGTCATGAATGTCTCCAGAGAAGGAGACTCCACAACCTCTCTGGGCAGCCTGTTCCAATGCTCTGGCACCTCAAAGTAAAGAAGTTTCTTCTCATATTCAGATGGAACCTCCTGTGCTTCAGTCTGTGCCCGTTGCCCCTCATCCTGTCATTGGGCACCACTGAAAGGAGTCTGGTCCCATCCTCTTGACACCCGCCCTTCAGATATTTATAAACAATGATGAGATCCCCTCTCAGCCTTCTCTTCTCCAGGCTGAACAGACCCAGCTCTCCTAGCATCTCCTCATATGAAAGGTGCTCTAGGCCTCTATTACATTCACCCTGAGCACAGCAGTGGAGCTGGGGGCAAGGGATGTGCAGCCTAACAGGGGCAAACAGAGATGACTGGCTTGCTAAGTTTCACCTCACCAGACTCCTACTTCCTTTTTTTTAAAAATTTATTTTAAGCTATAGTCAATTATATCCATGTGACTCAACCTTTTTCTTTTAAGGAAAAGAGTCATACCTCTGCTTTCCACCTCTAGAATTCACGGTGACTGCTGTGGGCTTACACTGGGTGTTGACTAATACACTGTTCAGATAGTCTTTGAGACTTTTCCAGTAAACTATGCAGCACTGGCTCCCTCCTAAAAATGTTATCTTTGTGGAAGGACTGACACACGCAGCCTCATGCACAGCATGGATGGCAGCAAGACTGTCCCTGCTGGGAGTCAGGCACACCATAAAGAAACACGCCCTTAGGGAGAGGAGGAAAGCCAAAATCAGGGAGCTCAGCTGTGCTGGTTTGACTGAAAATGGGTTAATTTTCTTCATGCAGCTAGAAACCTTTCTTTTTCATAGCTACTACACTCATTATTTGAACTTAGTTTGAGAACAAGAGATAACACCCCAGCACAGAGTTAATGTTTTTAATTGCTCTGGTCTGAGAGCCAAGGACACTCTGAGCTGTCTCCACAGGTGTGAGGCATCAAGGAAGGGTGGCAGAGATGGGGCAGAGCTTGACTGACATCCAGACTGATCAATAAGAGTATTTCATCCCATTAGTGTCATGCTCCAGATTTAAGGAGAGCTGGGACCTTCCAGGTTGTTCTTCTGCTTGCTCTCTTGCTTTGGGACACTCTCTTTTGAGCCAGGGGAGTTTCAGTTGGGATGTTTAGTTCAGCCTTTTGCCATTTTGCAGAGGACTCTGGACTATTCAGGTGTGGCTTGCTGGGACTGGCTGCTTAGTGTGGACAGAGTTCATGGGGAATTGCCTTAAGTCTCATTTATTTCTATTTTTTATATATTTATATATATATTTACATATATATATATATATTTACTAGCAGTGTATTAGTATTTTGTTATTTTATTAGCCTGTGTTTATCTCAATCCAAGTTTCTCTCTTCCCTTTTGATTCTCTCCCCTATTGGGGGGTGGGGGAGGGGTGGAGGTGAGTGACCGGCTATTGTGGTTGTATTGCTAGCTCAGGTTAAACCACAACATCAGCCTTTTCCCATTTTGCTGTGCACAGCTACCCACAGAGTCAGTCAGCACTGAAGATGCCAGGCAGGCTTGGAGCAACCACATTCTTCTACCTGTCTGTCTGTGGATTACACCTGGCCACCCACAATCACAAGCAGTACCACACCTCCCCAGAGCAGTGTGACATCTTCATCTGTCAGAGCCATATCCCACCAAGCCAAGAAACTCCCCACAGTGACAAGGACCTAAACAGGGACAGAAGAGGTGACCAGCTTACAAATCCTCCCAGGAGCCCAATGGGAGGTTGACTCCTCCTTAGCAAGCAGGGTGCCACAACCCCTCTTTCCCAAATCCCAACCACCTCCATCAGGACACAGCAGAACAAACAGCCCCCCACAGCCCAATGCTTTTGGGTGGAGAATGGTGGCATTTTCCCAAGGTACGATCCAAGTTCCTTTCTTTCGCTGCCTGGCAGGGACCTTGCTGGATGTGCAAACCCACGCAAGCACTGAGCCGCTGCCTCTCTGATCTCCCCGCATGTGGAGTGCAAGCCGGCAACGCCCCAGGAGAATCTGCGCTTATTGGCAGCAGCAGCTCCTGGCATATAGTCCCCCAGGAAGGAAAGGCTGGATCATAACCCACAGCTGGGGAGACATGCAAAAAGGAGGATACCATCAGCTTTACACACTCAGGAAACTTCGCCTCACTGAAAAAATAATTGCAAGGTTTGGGCTTTGTTTGTTTTTACAAAGCCCCCAGTATCCGTCACATTATTAGAGGAGATTATGGAGCATCTCTGCTGACATACTCAACAGCACACACCTGTGAGAACCTCTCATTTTCCTTTTAATATTTCCCTCCTCCTTGTCTTCCATGATTTTTCTTTATTATTATTTTCATTGTTTTATTGCAGGCTCCTCATTTATCTTCAGACTCAGCCATTTAAATTTTCATAAGAGGCTTCACTGTCTATCCCCTATTTCTTCAAAGGCCTTGCTGTATTTTTCTGCATCTTCTTGGTCTCCCAGGCCTAATTGTTATTATTTTTAACCTTCAGTAGTTTCTTTCGCTTTCTTCTCTGGTCTAATCTCTCCCTGCTCCCATTTTCCTCCTCTGTACTAAGTCCCTTTCATCCGTCACCTCCCTCTCGCCCCCGGCCAAGCATCCAAATACACATGGAGCAAGCGTAACCAAGCATAAATATGAAAGGGATCATGCAATTTCAGCAAAACGCTTGCCCCTACCTATTCAATATTTGACTTGTAATGATTAAGTCCAAGAAGATAATTTTTTTTTTTCTTTTTTTTTTTTTTTACAGAACTCTGTAGGTCTTTAATAAACCTCAGCTTCCACCTCGATGGCAGCCAGGACTACAGTTGCTGAGCTGTTTCCTATGCATTACAGCAGATTTGCTCCAAGGTAAGCGAGAGGGATGCCTGAGCCGGTGGGAGCTTGAATTATAAGCGAGGAGATTTGATTCCCCAGTTGCTGGTTTATTGAAATTCAATGCCTCCCTCTCACCTGCCGCTTCGTTTTGCTAACCTCTTCTAGCTGGCCTAAAACTTCCAGTCTATGGCACAGGCAAGCAGCCGTGCTCCTCTCAAACCCAAGGAGCTGTGCCCTGCAGCAAGACCTGTCAGAGAAGGCATTGGCAGAGGCACACCTCAGTCCCATTGCCTAACAGAGGGACACGCTCCTCCTCAATGGAGGTAGATATGGAGGTGTCACTAAAGTCTGGCCTCAGTGCCAGGGGACAGCATGCGATGGTTACATCGCACACCAGCTGATAAGAAGGGCTGCGGGCGACTCCTCTTGCCTCGGAGAGGGACACACGGGGGTTTGCATTCCTTGCACAGAGCACTCACCAGGGCCTTGCACTTTTACCGCATGCAACCTCGCTACGCTCCAGACAATACGAACAACCGCTTCACCCCTGAGTACTGGGAGAAGAAGAGGAAGCTGTCTCCTGCTGGCAACGTACAGCTCCCACCAAATTTGAACCTTCCGAAAAGCACACGGGCTTGAGCTGCACCTGGCAGCCCACAGAGCAGCTGAGCTGGAGGAGCTTCAGGGCACAGCAGCCAGCTGGTGCCTAGGATGCCAGCTCCCCTGGGCCCTACTCCACAGAGACCCGTGGTGCTCGCTGATGTCTGAGAAGAACGATTAAACCAGCACACAGCCCTGCGATAAGCATGTGCAGGAGCGGCCAGCCCCTTTCACTGCTCCTCCTGGCCAAAAATGCAGAGGCACAAGGAGGGCACAGCGAGCATGTAGACAAGGAAACAAGACGTGGCATGTAACAGAGCCCTTTCTGGAGACTCATAATGCACTTTGTGAACATTTCATTATAAGTAACCCCTCCCAAAGGGAAGAAAATAGCATCTTTTCCGAAACAGGGGAAAACATGCAAAAACTGAATTATACATGCCCCTGGGTGAGGCAGTAAGACAGAGCCTACCCTACAAATGCCCATCAAGGAGTATGACAGTTCTGACATAGCACTACCAAAAATACTGTGTTTGCAGAGTGGAATAGGACTGGAGTAATGAAGTAATCTCCTAACTCTCCGTTCTGTCTCCACATTTCTAGAGAAGAGACAAGGTTACTGCAAACAGCAGTGAAGACTTCACTTCTCACCAACCTGGGTGCACAAAACCTGTCTGAAAAAGAAAACATAATATATCTATTTTTAGAAATATTTTGATTTAATTCCCATATGGTCACCTAGGTTTTAAACTGGCTGTTTACACCCTCCCTCCACCACGGAGATGCTTTCAGTAACCTGGAAAGCCTCTGGGGAAGATTTGCTAGGCCAAGCCTACCTCACCTTTCCAGGTGCTGCTGCCCTGCACCAGCGCTGGACAGGACCCCTGCCCATCCGCCGCATACACATGCACCACCAGCAAGCACACCAGGCTCTGCAGGGAAGGAGGTGCTCACATGTAGCGTCCAGCAGGAAAAGCAGGTCTCACCAGTACAACCAGCCCCACAGGAGCAGGCTGTGAGCTCCGGCAGAGGGAAAGTTCTTGAAAACACCCTGAATTCCCCAGCATCCCCCCCGGCTGCTTTTCCCACAGGGCGGACCTCAAACCAGCCTCTCACCGGGAGGAAATAAATAAATAAAATAAAATACACCCGTGTGTGGGCTCATGCAATTTTAATCAAACTAATGTCTGCAAAAAGGGGGGCAGAGGGGCGGGGGCAGGGAGGGATTACTGTGCCACTTGTTCAAAGCGCTCCCGTTTATTCCACATCTGCGATCCCTTTTGAGCTCCCAACAGCAGCGAGGAGTAGGAGACGTACAAAGCGAGCGTGTGGCACACGCTGAGCTGTCTCTTTGTTTTAGTCACCGTCTGCTGCTAATGTCAGCAAGAGAGCACTCCGGGGATCGACGCCTCTGTGCCGCGCCAGCTAATTACACACCGACAAAAGCACCCGGAGGGGGGAGAATAAAAAGAGAGAAAACTGAGCATCCTAGAAAAAAAAAATAACAATGGATATCTTAACAGTGGGCCAAGAACTAGGGAGACCACACCTGCTTCCCACGGGGCTGGGGGAGAAGGCTAACACGCAGGAGAGGATGGAGAACATCTTGAGCTCTACCAGGAGTGGTCCTGCCCCACAGCAGTGAGGGTGCCTAGAAGAGGGGAAGAGGACAGCATGACAGCCCTGCCCTGGCAGCAATGCAACATGGTGGCAGAGGAATGTTGAAAAGGCAACTGCAGGTACCTCCAGGGGTCCCGGCAGAAGGAGACGGCAGCAACGTGGAGGACTGGACTGAAAAGTTCTTGGGACTGTTTCCTCCAGAAGCACTGGGCAAAGAGCTGGAGCTGCAGGAGGGGAAGAGAAGCTGGTGGCTCACAGGAGTACAGAGATATTTGTGCCAGCTGTGTCAATGCCTGGCGTGTTTCAGAGGTGGAGGAGAGGAGCTCTGTCCCTTGCCTGTCCATGCAGCCCTGAGAGCCCCATCTCTCAGCTGGCCTGCTGCTAAGCCGGCAATGCCGATGCTCACTGGTATCACAGAGAACACGAAATGTTTAATACCTGTGTGGGGGACGCGGTCTGTTAGCTACAATACCTCCCTTGGATATTCCTGAGAGCCACCCACCGTGGGGAGAGGCAGAAAGCAACAGAGCTGCTCCAGAGCAGGTTCCTGCGGGGGCTCAGGTATTAACCTGCCCCCAGCCCCTGAGACTCGACTACAGCTCCCAGACGGGGATTAAAGCCAGCAAAATGAGAATTTCAAACGCACATCCGGCAAACCCATGTGCATTCCCTGCAGCGGCAAATAATCAGGTGCCAAGAAGGAGATTAACCCTGTGGGACTGAAGGAAACAAAGGCATAAGAGCTGGTCGGTTTAAGAAGCTGCTTCTGCTGCTTCTCCCAGATGAACACAAATCTGACCAGCAAGCATGAGGGTAGTGCCCACGTAAGAAATACTGATTGCCAGGAAATATAAGCCTCTGATTTTATGCAGATCCACAACAGGCAGCACAAAAATCCCTGTCATAGCTATTATGGCATAGGTGAGGCAGGTAGGCCCCTACTCAGGTTGTACCACAGGATACATTGCTTTGGAGTTCATTTTATCTAATGGCGAGCAGGCCACAGGGCCCCGTGCACCAGGCCCTGCCCTGCCAGCTGCCAGACCTACAGCGGGCAGCACACAGCGCCCTGGGCATCGACTGCTGTGCCCTAACAAACCAGCCACAGGTCCTCACTTGGGCTCAAAGCAATCCAGGCTACTGACTGAGCAGCGGCACTATGGGGATGTCCTTCACAGGTCACAGAGCCTGACTATTTTGGGAGGGTACACAACCAGCCAGGCTGGAGGGGCTGCTGTACACGCAGAGGTGGAGGAGCTGTGTGTTGGCCAGCGTTTACTTGTTCAGTGGGATCACCCATTCAAAGCTGAGATGGGGCATCACCCAGTGCACAGTGAGAGGCTGTTCTTCACCTGCAGGCAGATGCAGCCAGTGCCTCTTTTGGGAGGAGGCTCTCCCTGCATGCTACTGTCAGGCTAACAACTGCACGAGACTTTCACATGCTTCCTACTCAACAGCTAGATGTGTACCATGACAGGCTTCAAGTGCTACAACCCTAATGCTTGTGTTGCTGGAGCGGGAACACGGTTCCCAGTCAAGCAGCCTCCAGCAATACCACCTTGGGCTGTGATCTTGTCACGTTTCATAAGCTTCATCAGGTTGTGCTCTGGCTGGCATACAGGGGGTTTCAGCAGCAGCTGGCTGGCCTGCTGCTCCAGACAGCGTCCCTGAACACTCAACAGCAGCGCTGTGTCATGGCAGCCAACAGGAGGATCCACATTTCAGTCTTGACAACCAGCAGATAACAAGGGACAGGATGGGTGGCCCTCTGGGCATCAGCTCAGTGGACCAGTAATAGGACTGGGACTGCGGTGGTTAGCTCAAACCCATCATACTTTAGCAGTGATGGAAAGCATCTTCTAGCCTTTTGTGGAGAGGACCAAGGAGCGGAGGGTTCCGGGGTGGCTCCTGGGGCACACATGTCATCTGAAACATCTTATTAGTGCAAACTGTCCACAGTCATACAGCTTAACTTAGCCCTACTAGAGCATCATGTGGCCTGAACATACCACAGGAAATGACAAATCCATCTTGCTGTACCGATGGTCTGTGACAGGGCTGCCTGCAGAATCTCATCCCGTTGCTGCCACAGGGCAGCTCAGCACCCATGCAGCACCCTGAGCTGCACTCTGCCTAAGCCTGTCCCCGTGGACACGACCAAAAGCCACTGCACTGCTGCCCAGCCCAGCACACCTCTGGTGTCCCAGTTCCTCCTCTCCTCTTCCCTCCATCCACAGAAACAGAAGAGATCTGAGGAGCCCACTGTCCCCAAGGATGGGCACGCAGCTCACACTGCTCTGGCCACAGACACAACAAAGGGAGCTGAAACGATCTGAGAGCTCTGAGAGCGCTGGGCGTGCAGGCATCTCATTCCCTACCACTTGCCAGCCGCTGTGACTCACAAAGTCACTTCAAAAGGAGCTCCTCAAAGCACCATCACTGCCTTTGACTTCTCAGTCACAAGGTGGAGAGGAAGAAAGGGTAGGAGGTGGCAGTGCAAAGGTAATTACTAGGTCCTGACGGCCCTGATGGAAGACAGCACTGAAACCCCCCATTGCCAGCTCTGGAGTCAAGCGCCTGACAGCACATCCAGGGCATTGCAAGGATGCAGAGAAAGGGTGGGGAAAGAGGCCCCAAAAGGTCCCTACAGAAGGAGGCTAGGTGGAGAGGCCAGAGCCCATGTCTCTAACAGTTTTGGGGCCTCCTCCCATCGGAGAAAGGAACAAGGATGCTCCTTCCACCCTGGCTGCAGTCCCTCATCAGTCGCCCACACGTGCAGCTCTCCCTGCTCCAGTGCCTCCAGGATGCCACCACCCTCCTACGTGCCCTGCTGCTCTTCATGACACAAAAACTCCTGTCCAAAGCCTTCCCACCTGCCACTTCCACACCCCCTCCTCCTCTTGCCTTCCCAGTGCTGCTGTTCTTGCTTTCCTTCCTGTTCCCTTTTCAGCTCTCTTTCTTTTTTTCCCCACCTTTTGCTTGTTTTTAACTCTCTCACCTCCAGTCTCCCTCAGCCTGTCACTCTCTGCCTTGCACGCCTCCATTTGCTCCCCTTCACCTCATTCAGTCCAGCACTGGGATGACCACAACCTTCCCTTTCCCCAGCAAGGGCAGGAGCCCCTGGATTCCCCCGGACCACACAGCAGCCAAAGGGCTCCATTTTTGGCTCAGCTTACCCTGCACTCCAGGCTTGGAGGCAGGAGCCCCTAACGCAAAAGGATGCTCATCCCCCAGGGCTACCTGTGCCAGCCACTGCGTCCTCTAGATATGCTGGTACCCTCATGGGGCTTCAGCTGCTGCACAGCCTGAGTGGGGATTTTTGGATGACAGACAGTGCTCCTACCATGTTTCCCCCAAAATGAGCCCTAGTATGATTTTTCAGGATGCTCAAAATGTAAGCCCTACTCCAAAGTAAGCCCTAGTTACAGTTCATAAAAAAAGTCAATTTAAATAGTGTCCAGGCAGCTATACATGTAAAAAAGTAAAATTAATTGGCAATAGAATGCAGCAGGACAGATAAAGTTTAGAGAGTTATGATGATGTTCCAGAAAATGATGACATGACTGTATTTCAATAAATGTTGATTTTTGTTCATGAATATTGGTAAATATAGATTGTTGTACATGGACAAATGAAATAGAGTCACAAGAAATTCAAGATAAAATCCAGGGTTTGGAGAGTTATGATGAAGTTTCAGAATGCAATGATGAGACTATATTTGAATAAATGTTGACTATTTTGTTCAAGCATAAATATAGATTGTTGTTCATGGAAAAATAAGACATCCCCTGAAAATAAGCCCTAACACATATTTTGGAGCAAAAATTAATATAAGACCATGTCTTATTTTTGGGGAAAAAGGGTAACTTTACTCATTAGATAAGCTTTGCAGCGCCAACACACAGGTGTGGCCTAAGCAGCATCCCCACTTGGTGAGACATTGGCCCATGATATCACTGCAGAAGGGAAGAGGCTGGCAGCATCCCTGTGGCCATGGCGCATCTCCACACTGTCCCAGAGCAGCTGCCCCTCTCAGGAAGGTCCTTCTGGCCAGTACCCACAGCCAGGGCGCTCCTCTGAAGCACAGGGGCTTTCCAAATGAACAACTCATGCCTCTAGCAACCCACCTCTCCACCAGCTTTCCCTTCCCTATAGACTGGCATTGCTGCACGAGCTCTCTCACCTCCCAGCCGCAGTGCCAGGTGGGCTGCCCATCATGCACAACCATCACCCGCAGTTTTGTAAGAAGTCCTATCGGTGGACAGGTGGTATCAGTACACCTGAGAGAGCTCGAAAGGTGACAGCAGACTGCCAGAGCGCCTGTGGTCATCTGTGGCATGCTGACACAATTCTTCAGCGGACACGGCTCAAGAGCCTCACATGAACCCTCTGATAAGTAACCTGATGCTTTGGGATCTCTCCTCTTTGTTTCCATGCAGCAGCACAATGCCATTAAAAGAAAATATATATACATATATATATATATATACACATATATATATATGTATAAGTTTGTTTACATCTTCTCACTCTCAGTAAGTTTGACATTACAGGTTACAGTCATGAAATGTTTTTGGTAAGGAATGGCTTCATAAAAATCTTCCTCTCTTGAACAGGCAGCTAAAAATGAAGGCAGACAGGGTCTGAGGAAGTTAAGTGCACAGAACACATTGTGCCTAGGACAGAGGCATCCCTGCTCGTAAAACACTGCCCACCATGACATGCTTCCCAAGGCAGACGTCCCTAGCTACAACATTTCTTTGCAGAGCCCTAAGTTATAATTTTAGCTAGTACGCAGTAAGAAATAAAGCCCTAAAGGGCACAGTGTGTTGAAACACAGTGTCAGGGAACCAGAGCAGGACAGAGCAGGGATACTGAAGAGCAGCCAGCCCATTAGTACCAACTGAGCACATGACAATCCCTTAAGGCAGAGGCTCATTCAGATTTTAAATGGGGAGCAGAGCAGCCCCACCTCTTGCCTCCATAGGGCCAGAGGGTAAAATCACGCTTCTCTCTGCATTCAAAAGTGCCTTTGTTCAGGTTCCTCCTGTTAGCTCTGGCTTTGCTCTTCTTTGCAGGCTCTCTAGAAACATTTCTTGTTGATGCAAGGGCAAGTGGGGCGGCTAATCCCATCCCATTAGCATCCTCTGAAATACTCCAAGGGCTGGGGATGCTGTCTGGGTGCAGGTGGCCAGAAGGCGGCTCTCACTAAGCCAGCATGACTTCTGGATGTGTGCACACACATCCAGTCCCACAGTCATTCACCCTCAGTAAAGCCTGCTGGAGGGAGAGAGAGGATAAAGAAACAGCCCACATGTGGCTTGGAAGAAGATTTTTCTCCTATGGGCACAGCTTTCCCAACGCCAAGGGTCGCCACTGATCTTTTCTGAATGTGGCATGAAGACTTTAAATTGGGGGGAACACAGTGTAAACCTGACTACTGAGCACCACTATCCCACAAGGGCTGGGGGGGTGTGTGTGGCACAGCTCCTGGTGCCCCCAAGGGGCAGGTACATGGTTGAGGAAAGCCATCCCCTCCTCAAATGATGAGCCAGCGCTGCTTGCAGTGCTCTCACGTTCCTTGCTACTCTCCTTCCCATCACATCTCCTATTTATAAACAGCTGTTTGGCAGTATTACTAATCAGTCCCGCATGGAATAATGTTACATTTCCCTCAACATTATTATTTTATTTTCTTTCCTCCCCACCTCCAGCTGCTGCTTTCCTTCCACCACCTCCAGCCTGGAAAGCAATAATACATTTCTTCATTTCATCCAGGCTCTACTTCTCTGATAACATAAACAATTTACTTTTAACCCATGGAAAAAAAAAATTAGAAAATTAAATACTGTTAAACCCACTTAAAATAAATACTTGCCGAAGGAATATCAGCTGGAGACTGTGCTCTGACTTATAATAATCCCACTGCGCCCAGGAAAATCCTCTTAAACCTATATCAGATAAAGATTGTAAAACTGTTATAGGGCTAAACCGACTGGGCAGCCACAGAATCAAGATGGAAAATTTATCCTCCCAGTTTCTCTCTACTGAGGCGCAGCTCTGTCCCCACGCAGGTCACCCTTCCTTCTCAATACACAAGCAAAATTGGTAATGCTGCCAGGGGCTTTTGAGTTTGTTGCTGTTCTGTGATTTGCCTGAGTGCTGACCCCCAGTTTGACTTTATTTTGTTTTGCAAATCTTCAAAAAAAAGATTTGCATCCACATCACAGTGAGCATGCAGCTTTGTGGCACAGAAGTGGACTGTGCTTCCCCTCTACTGCATGGGGATCCCATCATTCAACCATCAGAACCTGAGAAAAGCATCGGCGTCAATGACAGAAACAGCTGCCCCTGCCTCTCAGGGTGGCAGACCGACAGAAATGCAGAGCAACCAAGTCTAAGGGGCTGGAACTAAAGAACAAATAAAGCAAACCTCCAGGGAAAATGAATTAAAAAAAAAAAAAGAAAAAAAAAAGGAGTGGGAAGAAGGAGTAAGCAGAGCAAAAACCTCCCCAGGGAAGCAGCAGGAAAAACAGGCAACGTGGAACGTGAAATTTTCGCTGGTAATCGAATAACGGGCCGCTCCATCGCGGGATTTCTCAGCGCTGCAGCTGGCTGGAGCCACGGGGACCGTATTCCACTTTCAGAGTTCACTGAGCAATTGCTAAGGCAGGGGACGGGTGCCATATGTTACCAGCTGTGCTCGCAGTTATTACTTTCCCCATTTAATGCTGAGAGACTGTTTGGAGGCACAGAAGCAAAGAAACCTGTACACTTCGTGCCTCACCCCTGCCACCCGGTACTCTGGTGAAGCTGCCAGAAATGCCACCAGGCTCTGCCAGCAAGTCCAGGAGCAGGTCCCCATGACAGGGGGTCACCAGGCTGTGCTGGTCGCTCAGCCCTACCGGTACCCATCACAGAGAGGCAGAGGTGGCAGATATGAGTGCCCCTCAGCCGCTCCCCAGCGAGGTGGTCGATAGGGTCAGAGGCAGCCCCTGGAAAGCCACTGAGCATGCAGGAGGTAGGAAGCAGGTACCAGGCTCTGCCCATCCCACGTTACAGCCTGCTGGCTCCACCACCTGCTCAACCAAGCCAGCCCGGCTCCTTCTGGCTCTCCTTTTGTGCCTGGGATATTTTTTTCATTGGCCAGAGCTTCTCGCAGTTTTGCATGCAGTGAAAAAGTAATCGTTTTGGGAAAAAAGATGTTGGGGGCTGCCCAGGGCACATGGGGAGGAAATGTTAAATTCAGGATGGAAGGTTGCACCAGACTGTTTCTAACACCAGCCAACCTTTTGCTTCTCTTGATTAGCAAGTAGACCCTGACCTGAAAGAGCTCCCTCACATGCCAAGTTCACTTTCTTGGAAAGGATGGAGAATCCAAGATTTAAACCCAGGATCCCAGGTAATCCACCAGTGGTAGAGCTGGCCTTCAAATGCACCAGGATCTCCAGCTCAAGAATTCTCTATCTTAGTTAAAAAGCTTTGTGTCCTTTACCTCCTATCGGCACTTAACACTCAGACATGGCGGCAATCTACACAAACAGCCCCTACTACCAATTGCTCTTCTCAGAGTGACAGACTGAGAGGCATCCTATAAATCAATAGGACATTTTCAGGTACCAAATACCTCATTTCACTAGGAACTCCCAAAGCGTACGAGAGAAGAGCCATCAGGACAAGCAAAGGGGTGCATGGGCTGAGCAGAGTGTTGCCTTTTCAGCAGCTCCGCTCAGGGCAGCAGAGGACCCCAAAAGCCTCGCATCCTCCAGTCCCACTGACACCACAGAGGCAAAGGACTGGGCAGAGGAGCGAGCACTGCGGTCCCATCAACCCAACAGATGCCCAAGTAGAGTCAACCATGGCTGGACCTGGAGAGAAAGCAGACTAGAAGGCAAGACTCCGAGCCTTCAGAAAGAGGGGTTTTGCAGGAAAGACTGTTTCAGTTTCCAAAGATCATTTTAACTGACTGGTCTGATTTTACTATTCAGGCTCAGCGCTGCACAGAAACCTACTCAAGCAGAACGCCACAGCTCTTTACAGTCTGAAGGCAAGTCAGCGTTTGGGCTTCTGTGCCTCCCTTCCTGACAAATAAGAGACATGAAAAGTCTGGAAGTGAGAGGGCTCCTTTTAAAGACCAGCCTAGATTTGCGAGCAGAGGGCTGTGCAATTGCCTGAGGCTGTATTCATTTACATTTTTAGAAATGCATTTTAGGATACATTTTTTCTTACAACGCATAGGTACAAGTGTACAGACACGCATAATAAAAGGACATGTATTCTTATTGTGAGCCTTCTCCATACGGTAGCTAAATTTAAAGCAAAAGGGACAATGTAGGAAAAACATATGGAGTACAGCAACGTGCCCCCAATGTGTCTAACGCCAGGTTTTTGAGAAACTGGTAGGTGGACAGTGGAAGAAAAAAAAAGAACTAGTTCCACAACCGAGAGCCTTGCCTGCAATGCATGTCACACCACCAAGCTGCCTGCAGTTTTGAGGGACAGGGCAGGAAGGTGAGGGAGGAAAAAAAATGAACAGCAAAGAAGGGAGAGAACAGATACAAGATTATCCCATTTTTTTTCAGGTATGGTCTGCCTAAATTTTTTTTCCATTTCTCCTGCGCAGATAGCAGTGGAAAAGCCATGTAATGTAATACAATAAGAAAGTAAAAATCAGGCAAGCAATTACAATGGGAAAGAATAGGAGATGGAATACTGCAATCACCAGGAGTAACTGGAAGTGTTTAGCAGGAAAATATAATAACAGGGGATAAGATAAAGACACACAAAATAATGAGTGAACCTTGTCTAGCAATGTGGGGACATGTACAGAGATTTCTGTTATGAGCTTTCACTTATAACCTGAATGGTATCTATAAAAAAGTGGTTTTAAAAGGTACAAGGAAGAAGCAAGCCCATGCAATTAATTGCCAGAGTGTACATGACTGAAGCCAAGATTAAAAAAAAAAAAAAAAAGACTGGAAATTTAAACAGGTCTTAGCACCTACCTCTTACCAGCAGGAGTTTTAAATTTGGCAGGGGCACAGAGCCTCTGGACGGGCTCCGCGCCCACCTGTGCCACAGGGGGCTGTAAGGGAACTGCTCCCCCTGCCAGCTCCAGGGCCACCGGCCCCCTCCAGCCAACAGCACCTGTTAGCCCCACGGCTTCTGCAAGGGCAAAACTGGGTGAGCTTAAGCTGCTAGACTTCCAAGACATCAGAAATAACTAAGCAGGGCTGGAGATGAATCCTATTCAGCATCATTACCAGGCAAAGCTGAAGTATAAGCCTTTGTTTCTAACTCCCGCTATCTGAGGAGCTCAAAGCGCTTCACAATTATTTGGCTTAGATTTTGTGAGAGGCTTGTACGCTATTATCCCTAATTTTACCAGCTGGAAAATGGTGAAGGAGACAGAGAGTGTCGTACCCAGGGACATGCAGTGATCCAGCAGTACAAAGGGACCCAATGCCCACAGCCCCCTACTGCTCTGCAGCATCAAAACCCAGGTACTCTGGTTCACTGGGGCAATTCCCCAGGCTGCCCCATAAGAACTGTCAGAGGTATATATGTTTACTCCTTCTCATTCCTCCCCTGTTAATAGACAAACAACCCCTTTCCATCCATAACAAGAATAGAAAGAAAAAGCATAGTAATACAGGTCAAATTTTTTTTCAAGGCTGCTACAGAGAGATTTAGGCATGTAAAGGAGGACAGTAAGAACAAAATACCCTGTGTGTAGCTGCAAAAGACCACCTAGGAGAAGGTGTTTGATATATTTTTTTTTAATGTCAGCTAAAGGGTAATTTTAAAGTGAAGGACATTTTACTCCTCTGGGGAGCTAATTACTGCAACAAGCACAGCCCAAACAGGCAAAGATGAATGTAACTCACAAAGCAGGAATTTCAACAACACCAACCCTAGAACTCACTCTGGTTAACTGACAGCTTGGCCAAATAAAGCATACACATGCTTCACGGAGGTGGCAAAGCCGCCAAGATGGCCTCAGAGAGATTAGGATGTCTGAGCTCAGAATCTCCAAATTCTACCTTCATACACCTGAGGAGAGAAACAAACTCCTGCAACCTCTCTAAAGCAATAAGAAACGCACAAAACACAAAAAATATGCCAAAAAAAAGAATTTGGGCATGTAGAATAAGCCCTTCCTGTTCTCACCTGGTTGAGACCACCAATGTTATGCCATTATTTAGCACCAACATCACCATTATAAATCATTTTACACCTTTCCGTAAACACCCTCCCCCCAAACTGCTGCCTCACAGTGCTTCCTACTTCACAGTGTATTGTGGGATCAGAGGACGATTCAGGGTGGAAGGGACCCTGGGGGTCTGTAGTGCAACTACAGGGTCAAGCAGGGTCAGCTATAAGGTCAGACCAGGCTGCTCAGAGCTTGATCCTGTCAGGTCTTGAAGTCCTCCAGAGACAAAGCCTGTTCAACCTCTCAGGGCTCTCCTTTCGATTTTTGCCTGTTGTTGCTCATCTGCAAAAAGCCTGGCCTTCCCCAGGCCACAAGCTGCTTGCTCATGTACAGTGGCAAACACCTTCCCCTGTCTCTCAGGAGAAGAAAAAGGCAGCAGAGAAAGAAGAGCCCCCAAAGACTTCTATCAAAACCGCTAGATCCTTGTCTGCAAGACTGCCATCTCCCTCTTTGACACCTCCCTCAAGCAAAGACACCTTCAGCCCAGCTGACGGCTGGAATAAACCAGCAGCCACCAAGGTCCACGCGCCCCACGTGAGCAGAAGCGATTGCTCTCACCCCAAGTTCCCCCAGGTCCCCAGGAGCAGATGGTGATCTCCCAAACACAGCAAACCTGCAACACGACTTTCTCCCTCTGCTCTGCGCACAGACAGATCACGTATGGCAGCACTCGATGAAGAAGAGGGGAAGCTGCTGGCAATGAGCAGCAGCAGCTGGTACGGGCTAATAAAAGTTCATTTTTTTTCTTTTTTTTTTTTTGCCTGCTATAAGCTCTCCACAGATTCTGGAGATTTTTGGCTCCAAGTTCAACAAAAAGAGACCTGTTTTTGTCTCTTGAGCGCCTGTCTGAGACACACACAGCCTTTTCCCTTCCTGTATTAAGTGTCTGGCCTGCATGAATTTTTCTTCTACCTCCAAAGCCTCTCAGATAAACCAGCTATCCTTCCCATCCCAGCCATGGGCTTGCAGCTGGCCACACAGTTACATGCCACAGCTCACGGGCACAGAGGACCCCTACAAGACAGACTCCTAAAAGCACAGTCAAAGTGGCCGTGGACCGAGTTCTGGTGCGCAGAGCTGCGACTCGCAGCTCAGCATTTGGAGACCCCACCAAGCACAGGTGCAGCCAGCAGTGACCTCAGGCAGAGAGGCAGCTGCTTCTTCATCCCACCTGTGCCCTTGCCCACCACCACTCCCAAGCCTGGCATGATGCTGAAACTTCAGCACAATGGGGCTGCCAGCCAAAAAAGCCACACCAAGGCCCTGGGAACCATCACAGCCAGGCATGTCCCAGGGGAACATGCGCCAGCCCACCCGCCAGGGAGAAATAACAGAGAACAGCAGTGTAGCTATGCTGAGAGCATGGGCTTGGGAGCTACTGAACAGTACTTTGCTAGCTTGAATCCTTTCTGCCCCCTTTTCACCCAGGTGTTGTGGGAAGGAGACAATGGTGACCATCCCTGCAGGCACTAGAGCTCCACAGCAGCTCCTGCCCACTGCCCAAGCAGCTGTGTCAGAGTACTGCTTGTTTCTCAAGTCTGCATCAAAATTGCTCCTTCCCAGCCTGCGGTACTATGGAGGTTGTGGTATCTCCCCCCATCCAAACCCTTTTCATTTTTTTTCATTTTACTTGTTTAGGACTGATGCTGTACAGCTGACTCCACCAAAATAAAGAGTACAAGAGCTGCTACCTCCTCAAGTGCCTTGAAACCTTTTCTCCTGCTCTGTCACTACCTGTTTAAGAAAAACCTCAAAGCTTGATTTCTCCCCTCAAATCACTTACTCTGAAAAAGAGCTCAGTGTTTTTGGGAGCACAGATAAAACACTACCAAGATAAAAGTATGAAGATTCTGAAGTTAGACCTGTGCCTCTTCACTGTTACCTAACTAAGGGTACAGGCACACAAACAACTCATTGCAGAGATATAGGGGAGTACAAATTTGCAGTGACTCATGCACTCCAAAGTTACTACCACGTGCCCACTTCTACCCCACAGCAAAAGATGTTTATTTACCCACCAACATCAGATGAGAAGCACAAACCAGTATCTCAGATTGCACAGCATTCCTGCAGCTTCACCACTTAAATTACTGCACAGAAACCTTCTCTTCTGCCTGTGTTTCAAGAGTTATTAAGACAAGGGATAATTCCAACAGTAATCTGGAGAATACTGCTGTCCTGCCAGTGGCGATGCTATGTTACTGGGATGTTGCTTTCTCTCACCTGCAAATTCTTTGCTCTCCTTAATTTCTTCAAAAAGAGAAGGAGCAGCCCATGTGCTTCTCATAGCCAGCAACAAGGAGGCCAGGACTCCGACACAATTGCCACTCAGGTACATGAGGTCCCCAGATCCCCCACTGAACCAATCCAGTTGTGTAACTCCCCTCTTCAGTATGACCAAGTGTCTTCCAACAGAACTACAAAGCCAAAATTTCCACCCGTTGCTTAGAAGCCACATGTGGAAAGTTTCCAAAAACAGACACGTCTTCAGTCACTACTACAAGAATTCATTTCACTCATCACCAGCTGCCCAGCCCAAGTCTAACATCCAGGCTCTCTCTTTAGTCAATTTAGAGAAGTATGCACTTAATTTAAACCAAGATGGGTCGCTCTCCAGATTTGTCCCTCTCTGTCCTTTGATGGCAGATATCACCTCAACATAGACCTTAGGCAACATGCGTGGTGTTGGACGAGTGGGAGGCCGCTCGTGCAACCTTCTAAAAATCTTTTCCCCCCATCCTTAGTAAAAGAACACGAACTAGCCTCAGCAATTTTGTGTCAGCCCCAGGGAACTGAACTCTGAAGGCAAACAATGGAGTTGCAGACTTTGTACGTGGGCTAATCCTTTCTCATAAATCAATCACAAGGCCACAGTTCCACATTATCCTGAAGAGCTGCACCCATTTTTTTGGCCCCTTCGCTCAGCACCTGCAACTGAGTCTGAGATGTCTTAAATTCTTCCTCCTATTACATCTCCCAGCCCAGGTATAACTCCTTCTTCCCAATGATGTAGCTCAGCAGAAGATGAGAAAAGCTATATCAAGATACAGAAAGACTTATTTTTGAAGCAGCTGAAGTAAATTGAAGACTGGTGAAAAAGGACAAGCCTCGATACACATTTCCCCATGGCAGAAGGCCCTTGAATCGCATTATTGACCTCATTCCTAGCTTCAGTGAGATTAGCACTTGCACTGCGTGCCTAAATTCATGTGAGTCCCACAAGTGCCTGGGGAACACTTCTTATTCCTGGTCATCAGAGACATCAGGTCCTCAGAGTGGTACTCGATCTTGGCCGCCACAGGGCTGTATCGCCTGGTAAAAGGGGGAGAAACTCTTCAGCTCTTCCCTCAAGCCACAGGACACAACAATTCAAAGCTCCCAGAGCAGAAAGTCTGAAATCAACACTGCTCCAAACTCATCCATTTCACACATAAACAGAGAAAATACACATGCTAACAAAGCTGACTCCCTCCAGGCTTTGCTGCTGCCAAAAAAGAGCCACTCATTCTAATGAGTCAATTAAAAATTCATAACTGGATGAAAGAAAAAAAAACCCAACAAGTTTGGTTCTGTTTCTGAGAAAATGAGAACAATAACTCTCATTTATCTCTCATGTACCTCTTCTTGCACGTTGTCTGCAGCAACAAAGCTGGCCTGAAAATGTACAACCTGTAGCTGAGAGCTAAAATAATAGGAAAAAAGAAAGGGCACATGCTCTGCCCAGCCCATTTCCCCAGCACAGCTTCAGGGTCCCACAGGGCTGAAGGCAGCATCGGTTCACGTGAACAGGACCCAGAGGGGAGGCCTTCTGTAAGGGCTTGTTGTCTACAAGGGAGCACTCCGGAAAACTCAGTTTCTGTCACGGTTTGCTTAAACCACAGTACACACCTATGCAGGTACACATATTCAAAACACAAGCGATCCTAAGTCCCTTCTGAAGTGAATTTTCAGAAATGAATTACTCTAAACCAAATTACAGCCCCAAATTCTGAGCGCAATCATCCATGAAGGGGCATAATGTGATTTAACTAATCCACTAAAAGTTACTTCAGATCAATTTACTTGAGCACCCTGGACACACATAAGCCCCGAAGCCAATGTCCTCAAAGCACTATTCATGGGTGTCTAAGGAGTCCCCAGTCCTCTGTGCCTTGTACCAGTGGTGAAGGTGGGACAGGGCAGAAGCACCTCATCCAGCAAGCCGCAGGCTGGCCACTGAAGAAGCTGCTGAGCCACAGTTAAAACCTGGAGGGCACGGGCTCCCCAAGCGCCTGGGTGAGCAGCAGAGGAGTTCCCCGCTGCCCAGACATTGGGCACACTGGCTGTGCTCGCCTGCATCCCCATCTCGTGCTGCACCCCACACCAGCAGTGAGCACAGGTACCCTCATTCACAAGGGGTGCAGCCCCCAGCAAAGGAACCCAACTGCAAACCCTGAATACCCCGCAACCCCACCTTGCCTCAAGGCCCTTTTTCCTTTTTTCCCCCCACCGGGTTTTGCTTTTTTCAATGGGTTTCACTCCCTGAGGTGACTTTGCAGTAGCAGCGCTGACTCAGACTTGTTTAAACTAAAAGGAGAACTGCAGACCTAGACACCTGAAGCAAATCACGGAACTCCAAAAGCAAAACAGCAAAAGAGTGTTCAGGCATCTACCTCCCAACTCACAGACATCAGACGGGAAAGCAGGTAATTGAATAAGTGCCTGTACCAGGGCTGTGAGGTTTGCCTGGGAGAGTGGCTGGGCTGGCAGCTCCAAAGAGAAGGAGTCAATGGGCACACCAGCAGGAAGCACCTAACACAGCTCAAAGAAAGGCTATTGTGATTTAAATTTACACCTCGGCTCCTTTCACAACAGGTTTCCTGTGTCAACAGGGCCTGAACCAGCAACAGCTAGTTCCTCTGAATAATGCCAAAGTGGTTTCCAAACTAGAGACCTGCAGGCTCACGAATGTCTCCTAAGGAAAGCAAGCCTGCTCTCTGTAGGCTTAAATTTGCTAGAGGGGTGTCTCTGCTGTGGAAGAGCTCTTTTAGGAGTCCTTCAGCCTAAGAGTTTGATGGAAGCTATTTGACCGCTGTTAGCCAAGTTAGAGACTTCACACGCAAGCCCCTTTTGAGACACAGAAAGCATGCTGAAGCTTGAAAAGGTCAAATAAGCTAGTCAGAGAGGTGCTGTGGAAATACTCCAGATTTTAAAGATCCTGTTTTTGATTTTTCTAGCGCAGAGTGAAAAAAAAAAACAACCAACCTCCAAACCAACTCCCCCACACTCTTCTACAGACAGCTCAATTTGATCAGTGTGCTGGTTTTAGGATGCAATCAGCGCTGCCCTCTGTTAAGAGCCTGAAGACAACTGTCTCTCCCGTTCCCTTTACGTGTTGCTTGTTATCGCTCCTCTCTTCCCCGCTCTGCTATTTCACCACCTTTGGCACACAGCTCTCTCCTCGGCAGCTTTTGCCATCTGGAGCAGCCTCCCCACCCCTCTCTCTCTGTGTAAATCAGTTCCACATCCCTCTCGCTTTCAGCCACAGCTTCACATTCCTCTCTCTGGCTGTGCTGCCTGGTTTATCTTCTTTATAAGGGTCTTGTTACTAGAGAAAGCTTGATTTCTCCTACACTTCTATACCATGATTTCCTGTAATTCACGCCACCGTGCCACCTGCTCTCTGCTCCTGTTTTCCTCACCAGTGTTTTTTCTGATGGCTTATGTGGACTACATCAAGTATGTGAGGTTCATAGATTTCTGCTGCAAGACAGCTGGGAGATGCCTCATTGCCCCAGCCACATAATTAGCAGGACAGCTTACCCACAAGGTTCATCTTGGCGCTGTAACTCCCAAAGTACCTCTCGTCAGTGTTGGGCGTGTGGCACTCGTACTCCCCGGCGTCCCGGTCCTGCAGCTCAGTGATGTGCAACAGGACGGCGTCCCCCTGCACCCGCTCCACGTAGATCCCCCGGCCACGCACACGTTGGGTGTAGATGGCGTAGGGGAAGGATGGGTCGACGGTGCTGACGATCTGCACCTCCCGCTCAGGGGCCGAAGGCAAGTAGATGGACCACTGGAAGTTCTGCTCCGCCGGGCCCTGGTAGCCGCTCACCTTGCACCACAGTGTGATGTGGGACCCCTCCGTTCGGTACAGGGGTCCTTCCTGCACTGTCACTTGCCGCTGAGCCAAGGCCATGCCTGCAGGAGGAATCACAGAATCATTTTAGTTGGAAGAGACCCTCAAGATCATCAAGTCCAACCATTACCCCAACACTGTCAATAAACCATGTCCCTAAGAACCTCATCTATGCATCTTTTAAACCCTGCCAGGGATGGTGACTCCACCACTTCCCTGGCTAGCCTGTTCCAGTGCTTGACAATACTTTCCATGAAGAAATTTTTCCTAATATCCAATCTGAACCCTCCCTGGTGCAACCTGAGGCCGTTTCCTCTCACCACTTGTTACTTGTGAGAAGAAACCAACACCCTCCTCGTTGCAACCTCCTTTCAGGTAGTTGCAGAGAGCTCCCCTCCCTTCAAAAGGAGAGGGGCCCAGCATTACTCCTCAGCAGCAGCCCCCACGCCTCCCCTGGGACGTACCAGCGCTACCCCTTCCATGGCCATGCTCAGCAAGGCAAGCCCTTGCACCCCATTTCACAACTGGCACATTGGGATCTGGCACAACACCTCCCCCAGCCATGATGCCGCTTTCTTGCTGACCCAAGTTGTGTTTTTTTTCCCAAAGGTCCTGTGAAAAAAATGGTGTTGAGATAACATAAACCTTTTCTTTGGTAGTGATAAGAATCCAGGCATGAAAAGGTACTGTGTCGCGTGGCAACAAACCAGAAACTCAAGCTGACAGGACTTTGTTTTCAGTACTGTTTTCCAGCCCCATCATCCTGCGACCCCTGGCACGGATTGCTGCTGGAGGGCAACAGGAGGTGTCCCATGGTTGCTCTGCAGCACCCTCGCGCTGCTGGTGGGACCCTTGGATCGACAGAAACTCCCTCTTCTCCTGGCACAGACCAACCAGGACCATCTTCCACCAGGAGAGAGGCCCACGTGCAAGCCGGAGTCTATGCCCCATCTTCTCGGCTTTCCAGGCCACCCAACAGCAATGGTACAAACACTCGTCCTCCATTAGCAATCCCACCGAAGGCTTCGGCTGGTACAAAATCCTGTGCTTTTTCCCCTAAACCTAGCATGGCTTCTCCAGTCTCTGTTACGCTTCTAAAGGCACACAGGGAAATACCACATTTTGGGCACTACCTTCCCAAGTCTATTTGAAAGGAGTATGTTTAGTACGTAACAAAAACAATTAAAGTTAATGGAGGGAGTGGGCATATTACACCGAGACTCACCGCCCCTGGCTGCTGGAAATTGAGACCCAGTGCTGTGCATTGTACACATGCAAACTCCTGCAGCACAAAACAAAGACAATCCCACAGCACGGCAACCGCGATCTGCTGTATTTTTACACTGATTATGGATGGCTGGCCCTTGGGCTCATGGCACATTACCAGCACAGCCCTCCGGGGGCTGGATAAATTACAGCAATCTATCTTGTTTGTTGCTACATCAAAGACTCGAGGTCTGGAGACCACGGTGGGTGTTCATCGGTTATTGAGTTACCAGCAGCATGTGCACATGGCGAGGCCAATCACCCCGGCTTCTGTGACTGCTTGCTTGCCATCATAAAACAGCAATAAGCCGACTTAAAGCAGGTCCTGCATAATCACGTTTGCAAATTTCATCCTCTCATGTGTATGTTGGGGTTTCCCCCTCCCCTCTAATTTTTGATAAAAATGTTCAAATCCAGAGAATAATTTAACCTTTCAAAAACTACCAACCTGCAGGTGGAAGAGGTAGCCTGGCATCTGGGGATTACTGACTCAATCCCACCCTCCGGACATAAACGTCCAGATACGAAGTTTTTCTCCACAGCCAGCCTGGACCTGAGCCAGGATAGATGGTTCTTACCAGCTTAAAACAAATTGTGATAAATGGGTTCAGCACAGCCATCAGGCCATGCAGCTTAACAGATGGAGTGCAATTCGAACTATTAACTTGGGCTCAGCTCGCTGCTGCTCCAAATTATGTTTCTTTTTACTCTTTATGAAATAATGTGATTTAAGGGGAGGACAGGGAAAGCTAGCATATTCGAAACCAACAGGGAGAGGAACAAGAGAGGCAAACACTCCCCCACTGTTTGCTGTACCAATCTCTTCATCCTGGGGAAAGATACTGCTAGAGACAACTAACATCTGAGGTGCAGACAGCCTCTTCTCTCACCCTGTAAAGGCCGAAGGACAAAGCAAATACTACAGCCTTTGAAGTGAACTGTTTTCAAAGAAGCAGGAAGGGCAAGATCTTTATTGCACACCTAAAGACAACTCATAATACAATTTTCGTATGCACATGTAGCCTCACTAGAGTATACAGATACCCTGCATGCAATGACACAATTAAAACTGCACCACAAGGCAAACATGCAGCGTTAGGAATTAAAACTTGCACACATAAAACTCATTCAGGTATTTATCTGCTGAGTGCACAACCTTGTTTTGCAGGCTTTAAATGCAGTGCTGGGTTTGGTTTTTCTTTTGTTTGTTTCTTACATAGGAATTCTTTGAGAAGCTTTCCAACTATCCAATTCAAAAACATTTTAAGAGGGACACATATTGGCCCTTCTAAAGCTCACTGGCAAGATCACATCCTCGGGCACCCACAATGCACATCTCTGCACTCTGATACTTGCAGCCTTTTGGTAGGTGTCAAATCCCACCACCCTCACAGCCAGCACTAATGTGGGCTTCCTTCCTCCCTTGCCAGTGGTTTTTGGGACCTTGCCTGTAAGAGACTCACTTTCTACATTCCTCCTCTCCTATTCCCTCTTGCACTGGATTGCTGCACCTTCCTGACCCCGGCAAAAGCGAGAGAGGTAAGAGCCAAAGAGCTCCTGGCTTCCTGTTCTGGCTCCAGCAGCCCAAGGAATTGAGGGACAGAAGAAGCTGGTGCAGAAATAGCTCTGCCCAGCTCCAGCATGGACAGAAGACAGAACAGCGGGAGTTTTGCTACAGCTTGCAGCAAGTTGCTGTTCAGCCTCCGAGAGGTGAGACACCATGGCTCAGCAGTGGGTTGAATGGGCCGGATCTCCAGAGGGATAGGGGATGGCAAATCCACAGAGCTCTTCCCACTGCCTGGCCATGAGCTCTTGCTCCAACACCGATGGGCACAAATGCTGTTCGACACTTAAAAAACCCACACACAGCAGAAGCAGAGATACTTCTCCAGTAAATCATTTTAACTGAGAAAGGGAAGGAGAAAAAACAATCAGCCTGAGACAGACATCCACCACTCAAGTTTTCCCCCCAAACAGTTAACTTTTCGCACAGTGAAGGGTGTTTCGGCAGTTTTCAGGCTCTGGGAATTGCAATATCCACAAACATGCAGAATCGAGAAAAGAACTGCATTTCTTAGCGAGCGAGCACTCCGATTAACAAAAATAATGAGCCTGAGATCACATTTTAAACTCTTGTCTTCCCCTCTTGAAGTGAGAGAAATGCTCACTGAAGGAGGAGCTGTGTGCTCCACACCTCCCATAGGACTCCTAGGAGACTGTTATGGTGGCATTTGGCTGGTGCTTCACTGGCACAGCTGGCTTTTAATTGCAAATCCAATATAAATTACTGACAATGCAAGGGCTGATACAGAGGAGGTAGCAAGCCAACAGCTACTTTAAAATTAGTAAGAAATGATAGGTTTGTGTTTTTTCCAAAAGGCAGCACGATAAGGAGGAAGCGTTCCCTGATCCTTATCCCCTACAGATGAGGATTATTGTCACAGCTCCCCATTGTCTTCTGAGCTTACAGCAAGCCAAACAACAGCCAGGCAGCTCTCACTGCTTCCGCTGGCTCATCCATCTCCCAGGCCCTGTTTGGGAGACAAGAGGTGGGTGGGGGCAAGAGAGGACAGTGCAGCTGGGTGATCAGACTCAAGGTCAGGCAGCAAGGAGATCGGGTGGGACCCCAGTGCCTGCCCTATGCCAACCTGCCCAGCTGGCTCCAGGGCCACGGCCAATGTCACACAGTTCTGAAAGGCAGGTGAAAAGCAAGGGAGAAATGAGATGTCAGAGTCACTCAGCCATTCGCGTCTTCCTTGTCATAGCACAGCCAGGACTAACTACAGTGCCTCTCCATTCAGTCTATGGGCAAAAAAGGGGCACCGAGCACCCCTGCCAGCCAGTCATCTCACAGAATCACAGAATGTTACGGATTGGAAGAGACCTCAAAAGATCATCTAGTCCAATCCCCCTGCCAGAGCAGGAACGCCTAGATGAGGTTACACAGGAATGTGTCCAGATGGGTTTTGAATGTCTCCACAGAAGGAGACTCCACAACCTCCCTGGGCAGCCTGTTCCAGTGCTCTCGCACCCACACTGAAAAGAAGTTTCTCCTCAAATTTAAATGGAACCTCCTATGTTCCAGTCTGTACCCATTGCCCCTTGTCCTACCATTGGTTGTCACCGAGAAGAGCCTGGCTCCATCCTCGTGACACTCACCCTTTACATATTTATAAACATTAATGAGGTCACCCCTCAGTCTCTCCTTCTCCAAGCCAAAGAGCCCCAGCTCCCTCAGCCTTTCCTCATCAGGGAGATACTCCACTCCCTTAATCATCTTTGTTGCCCTGCGCTGGACTCTCTCCAGCAGTTCCCTGTCCTTCTTGAACTGAGGGGCCCCAGAACTGGACACAATATTCCAGAAGCAGTCTTATTCTCACCCAGAAGCACTGCAGGTCAGCTTCTGAGTACACTTTGTAAAACCTGCACCCTCCCAGCAGCATCGGCTGACTGTGGCAAGATCTGACCTTTCCATGGGGAGACGTGCAGAACTCAGGTTTTCCAGACACAACTGGCCATTTCAGGTGTCTGATTTCAAATACCTTGAAGATGCCCTGTTTCAGAACATGCCAAACACTTTCTCTTTGGGAAGGAGGTGGACCTTCAGGTTCCCTTCGGAAGAACAAGTTTGTGAAATTGTATCTGAGAACATTGATTCAAGGCTTATCGCAAGGCATAGGTAAGTGTAACGAAAGAAAGAAAGGATGGCTGTGTACACAGAAATTCTGCCACAGCACTGACACACCAAAAGAATAAATAAAAATTAAGGACAGAATGACGAGGAACCTCTTACACAAACATTCTCCCCATCTCTGAGAGTGTGGCTTATGCTGTGGCTCCTTTGGGTGTGGTGCAGGCAAGTTGCATCAAGGTACCTCAATTATCAGCAATCACTGACAGAAGACCTTTAACCTAAAAGAGAAACTTGAGTTCTTAGGAGGAATGCTATCCTGGGTCTCTGACCATTAGAGAGCAATTAAAAAAACCCAAAAACCTCTTTATATTTTTCAGTATCTTCCAGAGGCATAGAGCTGACAGCGCTGAACACCAAATGGATTACATAGCTTGAGGGGATGTTTCCATCCCTGTAGCTTTACAGCAGTTTTCCTTCACTTAGAAGCTCTAAAGCATTATTTGTCAATAACTGATAATACTAATCCTAAAATTCCTTTAAAAATTACTTTGTGCCTTCAACTACAGTTACTAAAAAGAAGACATTTCCAAAGAGATGGCTCTCCCTCCACTCCCTGTCCCTTGCACAAATACAGAGGGCTTTTTTGTTGTTATTTTTTGTTCAATTTATAGGTGCTCCTGACAAAGTGTCAGAGAAGATCAACGATGACAAACACTAGGGAACGGCTTCTGTGTAAGAAATACTGGAGCAGGCAAGGACTCTGGCCTGGAAAAAAAAGGTGACTTTAAGAGGATCTGGTAAAGGTCTATACAAATACGCATGCCATGGAGAGGGTGATCAAGAAATGACCATTTACCATCTCTTCTAGTTTAAAAACCAAGGGTTGTCAACCAAAACTGGTCAGATCCAGTTTTATAACAAGTCAGGCAGTTCTTGCAGCTGCAGATAGGAGACCTGGGGATGTCCTTGCTGAGGGGTGCTGTGGATATGGGATGTTTACATGGGTCAAAATGTAGGTGGGACAAGTACTTGAAAGAGGACTACTAAATAGATAGATCACATCAGGTTCCAGAGGCTGTCGAAACAAGCTACAATTGCACAAATGTCTCCCTACAGCTTTTTGAGACATGACACTAAAGGTCCTCCATCTAGCCTCAGTCTGAACTGGTACAGCTGTCCTCATGCCCCTTCACAACCTGTGTCATTACAGGCTAGGCTCTTCAGCCGTTCGGGTCACATCTGGTCTGCAGACTGCATTGGCTATACTACAATAGAAACTACAACAAGCATCATTTAAGCTTTCTCTCTAGAAACACACGGCTATCACTGCTCTGAACACGGCAACATGCACCTGCAGTCCAGAAAGTCAACCATGTCCTGTGCAGCATCAAAAGAAGCGTGACCAGGAGGTCGAGGGAAGTGATTCTCCCCCTCTACTCCTCTCTCATGAGGCCCCACCTGGAGTTCCATGTCCACCTCTAGGGCCCCCAACATAAGAAGAACAGGGACCTGTTGGAGCAAGTCCAGAAGAGGGCCATGAAGATGACCAGAGAGCTAGAGCACCTCTCCTACGAAGATAGGCTTAGTCAGGGTTGTTCAGCCTGGAGAAGGCTCTGGGGAGACCTTATAGCAGCCTTCCTAAAGGGGGCCTACAAGAAAGCTGGAGAAGGATTTTACAAGGGCATGTAGTGATAGGCCAAGAGGTAATGGCTTTAAATTGAAAGAAAGGAGATTTAGATTAGATATAAGGAAGAAATTCTTCACCATTAGGGTGGTGAGACACTGGAACAGGTTTCCCAGGGAAGTTGTGGATGCCCCATCCCTGGAAGTATTCAAGGACAGGTTGGATGGGGCTTTGAGCAATCTGGTCTAGTGGAAGGTGTCCCTGCCCATGGCAGGGGGGTGGAATTAGATGATCTTTAAGGTTCCTTCCATTCCAGACCATTCTGTTATTCTACAACGATGCTATGAACATGGCCACCTGAACTGGTTTCCTCAAAATACCCTCAGAATTGAAGCGGGAGTCTGTGCCCATGTGCAGGGAAGGGAATGAGAGTGTACATAAACCCTTTTTGGCTATGACAAATCAGCATCTGCAGCAGACCACAGGACCTGGCAGAAAGACCCCAGTAACAAACACAATTCAGACACAAATGCTAATGAGCAGTTATGCTAGAGCATCTACTTCCTAGCTCGAAAGATGCTCTGGGCACGCAAAACTCAGGCGCAGGTGCAAGCACCCAGTGCACCACAAGCTGTGGCAGCTCCTGCTCTCCTGTGGGTCTGGGGCTCACTGAGGCAGGAGCGGTGCAGGAGCCCACGCTCACCACCTGGCTGGCCCCTGGTCTCCAACACAGGGCACAGCATGGTTTGAGGCAAGACGAGTGCCAGCAGACTCTTCTTCCAGCTTCACCGGGTGCCTTCAGCCCTGGTCCAATGCCCCAGGAGGCAGCAGGCATACCCATGCCAGGCAAGGAAAGGATGCCATACCCACAATAGGGAATTGGTGTTTTCACTCAGTCCAAGGGCGCTACTACTTTATTAGCAGCACTTTTAACTTGTTACTTGCTGCCCATATGCTCATAGCCAACCACAGAGAGAAGGCAGCATTGGGGGGCGATGCCACAGCCTGCAGGTCACGGCAGCAGGCCCAGGGAACAGCAGGGCAGGCAGAAACAGCCTTTGAGCTGCAGCAGGTGGTGCATTGGCCACTTTCACAAAGTAACAGGGTGCACACAGCTAATTGTGGTCTGGCAGGCAGAGCTCCCCCATAACTTGCTCCTCCTCAGTGTTTCCATTCTTCTACCCCAAAACAGAAGCATCATGCCCTGCACAGGCCTTTGCTTCCAGCGAGTTGCTCAGGGACAGTTCACAACCTCCAGCTCACGTTCCGTCTTAATTGACATTAATTTTTCATTCTTCCTTAGGCATGATGCATTCCAGGGGATGGCCTTTACTCTCTCGCTTCCCTCCACAGGGGAGGATGCATATGGCTTTTGCCAAGACCAGCCCCTTACTCAGCCGTGCTGCAGAGTCCAGAGAAAAAGCAGGGACTGGTATCAACAAAACAGTGATTCATTTCAAGAAGGATCTTCCACGCTCACCATTGTCCAGCCACTGAGAACACTTCCCCAAGCAGCTGTCTTATTTTTCATCAGCTGAAGACTAACATAATCTGTATGGGAGACCTTGCCCTAACAGGCAACACCAAACAGAGACAATCTTCTAGCAATGCACACCTCCTATTCTGTGAAGCCTCCTGTTAATGTGCACAAATAAAAGTTAGGTTTGAGCTTAATTTTTGCATAAATGAGTCACAGCAGGGACAGTCTCTGTACACTGCAACCTGCTGCCAGATGAAAAAAAGCCCACAATGCTATCAGAAGAAAACATGTGGTAACCCCCCTCTTATTACTGTAAAGCCTCATTCTGAGAAAATACAGTCTTTTGCTTGATGTATTTTTTGTCATGCAAAGAGAGTTCACTGTACTGAAAGGCTGGCTGGAGCCACTTGTGGAACAGCTCTGTCCCTATCCTCCACTCTTTTGCTTTGATGTTTAAATCATGCTACCAAGGATGCCTGATCCCCTATCCTCCTCCTCCACTCCTGCCACCATCCCACCACTCCCAGCACATGGACCGTCCTTCCTGAACCGACTCAAAAAGCTATTCATTCCTCATTCAGATTCCTCCCACTGCTGAGCCAACTAAGGACAGCTAAGTAGAGAGGTCAGCCAGGAACAATTTATACAATAATTGGTATGGAAATATCACAATCAGTGGGGAAATATCAAAGCACAGGGAAACTAGACAGGAGCCGCCAATGAAGCTCTTTGTTCTTCCAACACAACTACTTTCACTCATCTCTGCTGGCTGCTCCGTCTCACAGCGCTCACTTCCACAGCAGATGTTTACTGTCTTTTAAGAAAAATGTTTTCAATAAATATGAAAGAGGTGACATTTCTTTTAATCACCATAGATTGTTCTGGCCTGTGACTAGCTTCCCAAGTTCTGACTGTAAAAAAGGTCTTGTACCTCTGCTAGAATTATGCATCCAGTCAGACATCCAACCCCCTTGCCAAGATCAGAGCCACTTTTCATCCTTTGGTTCTTCTCAGATCTGGTCCTTATATTGACAGCCAACTTCCTTACTTTCCACAGTACAGCATTGGTATTCTACAGCTGCACGGTGCTAAATGTGATCTGCCCTTGCGATTTTTTTTCTTTTTTCTTTTTTTCTTTTTTTTTTTTTTTTAATAGTATCATTTTGGTTGGAAGAGACCCTAAAGATCATCCTGTCCAACCCCAACCTAACTCTGGTACTAAACCATGTCCCTAAGAACTTCAACTACACACCTTTTAAACACCTCCAGGGATGGTGACTCCACCACCTCCCTGGGCAGCCTGTTCCAATGCCTGACAACGTGTTCTGTGAGGAAACGTTTCCTAATATCCAATCTAAACCTTCCCTGGCACAACTTGAGGCCATTTCCTCTTGTCCTATTGCTTGTTACTTGGGAGAAGAGACAAACCCCCTTCATGCCACAACCTCCTTTCAGGTAGTTGTAGACAGCAATAAGGTCTCCCCTCAGCCTCCTTTTCTTCAGGCTGAACAGCCCCAGTTCCCTCAGCTGCTCCTTATCAGACTTGTGCTCCTGGCCCCTCACCAGCTTTGTTACCCTCTTCTGAACTCTCTCCAGCACCTCAGTGTACCACGCTCTGCTAGGCAGCTTTCCAGCCACTCTCCCCTGAGCCTGTAGCGCTGCCTGGGGTTGTTGTGACCCAAGAGCAGGACCCAGCACTTGGCCTGTTGAACCTCATACAATTGGCCTCAGCCTGTCGATCCAGCTGGTCCAGATCCCTCCTTATGGCCTTCCTATCCTCTAGTAGTTCAACACTCCCACCCAACTTGGTGTCATCTGCAAACTCACTGAGGTAAATTCGGTAGGACATGGGGCTAAGCATATTTTTAACTTTCCAGAAGCAAGGAAACTGAGGCACCAGAGAGACTGCTTTGTGAGACTGAAGCCTCTCACACTACAGCTCTCCGCAACAGACATTTACCTTAATCAGAAATACCATAGGTAGAGACGAACCTGCCCTGGTGGATGCACAACACGAGATCTCACTGCCCTTAAAATTATATCATCCTCAATCATCCCATCAGAAAGTAGATTTAAAGCAATTTGGCTGCACTAAAGTCTGAAGCTAGTCTTTAATCTAGTATAGCCTTACTTTGAAAAGTCACTGGACCAAGCATCCAGAAGCCAGCCAGCCACACCTGTGGTCAGAGTAAAGAGCAATAGCCCATATGAACAAAAGGAAAGAGGACAGCAGGGCGGCCCTCCTGCACACAGGTCCCTGAGCTTGGCAGCTCATGGTGCTCAGCCTCCTTACTTCACACGGGCTTTGAAGAGGCTGGTGGATCAAGGTGCACCTGATGTAAAAGGTGAATAACGATCTGTGGTGATGTACAAGGGAAAGACTGAGCTGAATATCGTGATGGTTCAGATTCATAAAGGTAAACAACTGCTGGGGGGAATTCGCATATCTTTGTGCAACACACCTACTGCTTATTATAGTTTGACTATTTTCCTGCAAAGATGTTGAGAAAACAAGACCCTTATGACCTGCAGTCTTTGTATTCCCCTAAGGACATCCCAGTTTTGACTAATCCCATAGAAAGGCACTCCATTAGCACCATGGACTCTTTTCTGTACTTAAGATAGAGCCTGTCCCTTTAATATATTTAATCAACTATTTCTCTTCCTCCAAGGTCAAAACAGAGCCTTCCCAGCTCTTTTCCCACTCTCAGATAAGCTTGCTCTTCATATACCATACCATCACTACCCTTATTATGGGGGAAAAAAAAACAAACCAGCACACACACAAAAAAAACACAAAAAAAACACAAGCAGAAGCTCCCTGGCAGATGATACTTATATTGGGAATATGCAGGCAGGAAGTGTTGGTTTGCCCACGCACTACATCTAGCTTGCATTGCTCCTTGTGTCTTGTCCTCAGGAGTTTCTTCTTTCCTACAGCCCACTGAATACATGCCCTAGTGACTTATATATTTCACTACTGCTGGTTCCAGGTCTGCTTAGGCACTACAATACACAGCAGCATTTACAGTGGCCTGCTGGAATGCCCAAGGCAATGCCTACTTTTATATTTTCCAATGAAAAGCCGTGATAGCTTCATTATTGCCTTCCCAGCCTGAGCTTTGAAGCTGTAACCACAGGTACTCACTTTAAGATTTAGTGTAGACCTGCACAAAAAAGAGAAGTCTCCCAAGATTCCTATGTGTGCTTTTTCTTCTATTATTTTAGCTCTTAAAATACACGTAAGGACACACCATTTACCCTGGCGTCTCTAGCACTGCTCCCAGACCTCTCAAAGATTCAGCATTGTCATGCTAGTACCAAAGCCATGAAACGTCAACACACATTTCAAACCGCTGCACTCTTAGCTGGTATGTGCTTCCAACCTATCAAGAGGAGGGGGGGAAATGAAATTGTTTGAGCGACGAAGCCAGCCAGGAAATTTCTGACATAGTTCATTATGCCCTGCAGCCTGTGAATTTCTTTTTATTATCGTTCTTTAGTCTTCAGGTCCTACATGTTCAACAGCCAGGGTCACTCTTAGAATTGTCAAATGATATTCCCTCTGTGATCACTCACTCTCAGACAATAAGAAACTTCATTTTGTTTCACAGTCAATAATGTTTTAATGTCACTTTTTTTCATTTTCCTGCATGCTCTGCAATCCCTCCCAATATTAAACAACTGAACATCCCTATTATTGCTGTAATTCACCCCACAACATCCCAGATGCTTAAAAATACTCTGCCAGGAGAGAGGAGCATAGCGTCTCAAATCTCACCTTCACATTATCCTTGCCAACAGGAAACAACATTTACTACCCAGCCTTTCATTAAAGGAATTCCTTCTTTTTCATGAAGAGGTCTTTCAAAATACTTCTGATCCATGGAGAGTTTGGTTCCTTACCTTCCCTCAAATATGCTTTTCCTGAAGAAAAGCAAAGCTTCTTGCTGTCTTCATTTGAAAAAAATGGAGGGAGGGAGCACACACAAGTGCCTCCCTTTACCTCCAAAGAGAAACTTCAGTGTTTTGGCCCATCTTTTTATACTCCTGGAAGTTGCTTATTTGGCTTCGTTCCCCTCCCCGTGCTCCAAGTGACTCCAGGCTTTCCCCATCTCTGGTAGGGATGACATTTGGAAATTCAGCACCCTGACTTTCTCTGGGACCTCTACTTGCATGCTTTGTCTTCTGGGCAGAGCCAGAGCACCTCCTTTCCAACCTCCAAATCCGTACCCTCAGGTAGCCATTTGTGAATTGCTTAACCTCAAATTGTCTGCTTTTTAAGGAGAGAGACTTAATAATCTGCAAGATATGGACAGGTTTGAAGAGCTGATGACAAACTGCCCTGCTGCACACCCGTCCTTGCCTCCCAAAACCCACTGTTCCTCCAGCACTCCAGCTGTGTCCTTTGGCATGGGCACTGCACCTGCCCCCCACCTCCTTTGGGGCACACAGTTCTGCAAAAGTGGCACTGCAAAAAGTTCTAAAGTGTAATATCTAGGAATGAATGCAGGCACCAGCCATCTCTCCCACTTCCTTCTGGCATGCTAAAGAAGCATTTGTGCCCCTCAGCCACAGTTATTAGCATAAGAGAACATCCAATTTGCAAGGCAAAAGCTGCCATTTTGCACCTCTTCTTCAGCAGAAAGAGCTCTCAGGTAAACAGCAAATTAAGTTAGCCTCGAAGTCAAGTGTATTGGTTAAAAGCATGCATTTCCCTAAAACAATTCTTCCACCCCACCATAAAGGATCACAAGAATAAAAAGCATGGCCATACAACAGCAGACAGTTTCCATTTCCCTCCCAAATTCTGCTGGTTTCTCTTCACTTCACTAAGCACCAGCAAGAAGCTGCCCCTCAAAAACCTCTGTGATTCAGTTAGACACCATCCCTGAAAAAGAGACACAGATGCAGAGAGATTCTTCAGCTACCTGCTGCCTCTTTTTGCTAATTAAGATGTCAGAACTCTTCATCTCCTTACACTGTAATTTATTAGTTTGACATGCTACAGAGACTATCAGCAGTTGTCACCAAATTACCAAGGCTCCCATTTCAAATGGGAGGACAGGTGCTTTCTGGTATTTGGAACAGAAAACAAAACAAAAGAAAAAAAGATGCAGAAGCATCTATGTTACTATTACTTCCAGTCTGGGAGGGACAAAGTACAATCATTCCCTCTATGCACATTCATAACACAATACTATTACCAATGAGTAAGGAGGATAATCAGATGTGATTTTCCTCCCTGGGTAGGAACAACGCCATGCATTGGGGCGATTGACCAGCTGGAAAACACCAGAAAAACACTTCTTTTTTTCTTTAAATGTGAGGGGTGACTGCACATGGTCACAGGCTGCCCAAGGATGTTATGAAGTTTTCATCCGTGGAAATATTCAAAAGCTGTCTGGACATGATCCTGAGCAACCTGCTCTCTAGGTGTGCCTGCTTGAGCAGTGGGGTTGGACCAGGTGACCTCCAGAGGTCCCTTCCAACCTCAACTATTCTGTGAAGGACACTCCAACAGGACTGCATTCGTTGCTGTTATAGGCTCTTATTTACCTTAGCTCAGTGCCAAGCACCTACTCAGAGCAGCCTCAATGTGCCAGCTTCCATACAGACAAAAGTGCAGCAGAAGCACACTCATCTGAGGAAATTCAGTCTAGAAATGTGGTTTCACAATTGCACTTAAGCTGATCTAGATACCAGCTGCCATGGAAAAAAAGAAGTCTCACTTTCCCACTCGCTTTATTCCTAGCAACATACGCACTCCTCTCCCCATGCTTGACCCCCATAGTGAGCTGAAAAAAGAATGACACAAAGAAAGAGTTACTTGCTTCCACTGAGACAGCGTGAACACTTTTTTCTTTGGGGTTCGGGGACAGGGGCAAAGAACCCTTTTCATTAGCAGCTGGGATATTCCACCAGCTCAGCAGTGCTGTGAGGCGGCACCTCAGGCAGGCAGCAGATGGGTAAGAGACACCAGGGAGCAGGAGGGAGCGAGGCAGAGTGAGGGAGCATCATGGTCTCTCTCCACTGGGAGGCCCTGATGGTGTGAGAGTCTCTAACAGGCCTTGTGGCAAAGCATCAGGGGAAGCAGGGCTGCAGGTCACTCCCAAACACACAGAAGAAAATAAAAGAGCTCTGAGCCACCATTGTTAAAAAACAGCGCTAAGAGTAGCAGGCTTAATGAAGCCTAGCTTTCCCTGCCTTCAGGAGGGAGGCTGTCTCTGAGACTAATGACTTCACTGCAAGCTTCAGCTGGAGCTTCTCCTTCAGCTGGCAGAGTCATTTGGAGGCACTGCTAGAGCCCTTGAAGAAAAGGGCCTCCTTCAGTCCCGTGCCACCTCCCCAACTGGGCTACCTACACTCCACAAGACTTGCAGGAACTCGTTTATCTCCAAGCTCTCTGCTCCCACCAAATTTGTGTGAAACTGGCCAAAGGGCTACCCGGTTATCCGGGAAATGGTGGCAGATGAGGCAGCACAATCAGGTAATCCATCCTTCTCTGAAAGCCCAGCCTGAAGAAACCCAACGAGAGGCTGGGAATTGAAAACCACACAGAGGGAAAAAGCACTAGAAAAGACACAGTAGAACAGTGCTAAGAAGGGCTTTCGAAGGGAAGACAAGCATCTTGTATTTGGCAAGGCAGAAGAGGAGGAATTAATCTGAGAGTTCAGCGGAATGAGCAGACAAAAAAGCCTGAACAAATTGCAGAGGCAGAGATGGATAGGAAGTGCTGCAGCTTACACTTCTTAAGCAGGAAGACTCAGGTGAACATGCACATAAGTAAGCGCCAGAGACAGAGGTCAAGATTTTAATTTGAACAGAAATATGAATTCATTACATCAACAGAGAGAGGCTAGTCCAATTCTTATTAGTGGATAAAATTACCAAGAGGCAGGGACTACAGGAAGCGGTGGACAGGGTCACAGAAAGAGCCTCTTGTAGCCATAAAAAACCAGACCCTGAATCTGAGCATGGTGTACTCATGAGGATGTAAGAAGAGCTCTGTCAGAGAGGCAGGGGAAGGCAAAGACAACAGGACTCTGAGGAAACCGCTCCAGAAAGAGACCAAAACTGGCCATTGCAAGGGCACTTGCTAAGTCAAGGAAGGTAACGCTGGAGCATGACTGAGACATAGAGCAGTGGGGGCTGTTAAGAAAACCCTTGCGAAGTAAATCACAGGGACAGACTAAACTGACAGAAAGCTGGGAGGCAAGAGCTCCAGACAGAGCATCCCAAGGGGTTTGCACAGGACAGAGCAGCTGCTGAAGGAGGAGGGGATAAAGCAGCTTTGGATTGAGAGAGGGGAAGCTACGAGTAGCAAAGCAAACCACAGAGACAAGGGAAAACGAGCTGGGACCCTTAAGGCAAGCAAAAAGATTAGAAAATCTACCATTGTGAAAAGCATGGAAGGGAACACAGGGCAAACCCCCAGGTAAAGGCAGGCCCTTGTTCGTATGCCAGTCCTCTTTGTACAAAAAGTTGCTGAGGACTGAGGAGCAAATGTGAAGGTAGAGAAGGGGCTGTCCAGGCTGAGGGGGGAAAGTATTGTTAGCGACCATATTGTGAAGCAGGAGAAGTAAAAGCATTCATGAGGAACAAGGCAGAAGGAAGGAGCCGATCATTCTCTGAGATGAGTCGGTGCGGTCGAGGGATTCATGCTGGCGGTGCGGCACCTCATGACAGCAGGAGCAGAGGCAGCAGATGGTAGGGCTGGGAGCTGGGGGAGAGGGTGGAAAAAGTGTCCTGAGGGGTAGGGGCAGATGCCACTGCGTCAATGGTATAAACAGCTACGGGACACAAATACTGACAAACGAAGAGAGGTGGAGGGAAATCCAAATCCAAGGTGCAAGAAGAAAGGTGGCATCAAGGGTGGCAGGGGAGAGGGAAAGCAGAAAAGACCCCAAAGTGGGAGAGTGGCATTGGCAAGCGAGAGAGCTTGGCTGGCAAGCCAGATACCTCATTATGGCATGGGTGATATAAGCATGGGGAGGAAGGACCCTGGACTAGGCAACAGTACTTGCTGAACAAGAGGCGTCCCAGCCTTTGGCACTGAGACAAGAACTACACACCAGAGATGTGATGGAGAAAGGAACATGACCTTAATGACCACAAGTCTCACTTGATGTGTAGAGCCTGAAAAATGCTGCAGGTTGGATTTTTTTAAGATCATCAGCTCAGCAACACCACATGTTGGCACAAGTCCAAACACCCTCCTGCCTCCCAGGGCAATGCGTGTGGACACCCACGTGAGGACATGTGGCAGTGTGGCCCTAGAGATGCTCCAAAGGCATGCCCCAACTTCAGCAAGAGCTAACTTGCCCCTTTGTAGGGCTGCAGGTTTGTCTGAAGGTCTGGAAGAGAGCACAGTCCCAGTTTACAGACACAGACTATGCGTCTGAGGGTGACTAAACAGCATTTGTCACTGAACAAAAAAATCTTTCCCAATCAAACCCTTTCTCTGCCAATACACCACCCTTAGCATCTTCTTGCCTTCACTCCCCAATGAGCAGATGTATGCAGAAGTTTTGATCTTCAGCTGCTTACTTAGCAGAGCCTAGTCCCTTCTGATCATGGAGTTAAGGAAAGGCTTACATAGCTACCAGGGAGGGAGGTTTTTTATTTATCTGATTTCAACATGCCCAAGTTATCAGACTCTAGAGAAATTCAATTAATGAGAATAAAACTCTTGTTTGATGCAAGACTGAAAGGGTGGGGTTTTTTTCTGTAAATAGCTGCACCCCAGAGATTTTACACTGATTATAAGCCTTTACAGCAACTGACTGCTGCAAGTTGAGCAGATACATCGACCACACCACAACACCATGCATGCTGCAGACCTGTCGGGGGCTGACGGAGCTGGAGGAGACCCGTGTAAAGATGGGAGGAGGTAGGGAGGGCCAGGAAGACAGAGCCTGGAAGCAGAGAAAAACAAGCCCAAAGGAGCTGCTGATTCCATCCTGGCTCCTCAGTTTACTGTAGTGGACTGCAAGTAGTAAGGGTTGACACTGGTTGCATTAACGCACAGTTTTGCGAGTGTCTGACCACGGCGGCTATGACATACCAGCTCCAGACACAGAGCCAAAATTAAACGCCCCGTACAAGCTCGCAAGGCAAGGCAAGAGCACCGCTGGCATGAGGCTGCTCCCAGTAAGCATGTGAATGCCACCCCGGTTGCCCAAAGCTTCAGCCACCCCAGGCCATGGAGGTACCCCCAGCTCCACCACAGCTGCCTGCTCCCCACCAAGTCCCATGGCACCTGGTGCCTCTCCTGCCAGGGCCTCCTGCCACCATGGCATCTCCTGGGTCTCCCCTGAGAAGGGAGGACAGTCCAAAGGGCAGTGGGGGTGAAAGGACCATGGCGCACCTTGCCCCAGATTTCCTTCTCAAGCCAGGCCATGAATGGGAAGGCACTGAATTTTCTCTCACATTAAGGCAGGAAGGGGGCCATGATCATGGTGGGATGGCTGTGCATGCACCCCATGCCAGCAGCAGACCCCTTCTCATACCCCGCCCGGTGTTGAGGGCTGCCTTCCCCAAATGGCTCTGCAACCAGGGGGGTGATTTACAGCCAGAGACAGCAGCACTGACATAAGCTTTGCAGCCTGCATTTTGCAGCCATGATGGCATGATGAAGTCAGACATCTGCTCTGCTGTGCCCAGGCTAAAAGGGTGACCCAGATCCCAACATACGGGGCAGGCATGGCTGGCCAGGGCTCCTGTGCTCCATGCTGGCTGCTGTGCCACTGCAGATGCTGCCCAGTGTGGTGGGAGGTCCCTTCAACGCCCGCCTGCATTTGAGGTGCCATGGGCCGTCCAAACAGGCATGGCTGCGGGGACATGGGGGTCAAGCACATCACAGGGTGAGACAAAACAGCTACTGAGACCGCTGCTGTCACAGAGATAGGGGCTGCGTGCTTGCAGTTTCTTTTTAAAAATTAATGTTTCCCATACCAGTAAAACATACGCAAAGCATGGCCGCACATCCACCCCTGAGCACCCTGCAGGAGCCTAAAAGGAGAAAATTTCAACAGTGACCACCCAAAGTGGTGACCGTAGCCAGGAGGAGGTGAGGCTGCCATACCGTGGCCGCTCCAGCTTTGCTGGTCTGCTGCCAGGGCCGGGCCCAGCCTGTGTGCTGCCGCCTGGCAAGGTGCCACTAACTGGACACAACCCCTCTCCCAAGGTGGGACCGAGGGGCTCTGGCAAGCCCAGGGAATGATCCCCAAATGTTAGTACAGCAATGGGTCATGCCTGCGCCTGGGTTAGCCATGGGCACCATGGAAGTGGGGGAAAGAAGGAACTCTGGTGGGAATATAGGCTTTGGAGAATTTTTCTCCCAAAATCCTCTCTTAAGGTCATCTGGTTGGCCTTAAAGGGAACATAAGAAGGAAGATTACAAATCATTGAACCAATAGAAACCAAACGTAGGGTGCAAAACTCTTATACAAACCTTTATTTTTTTTCAAATACTGTCATGAAGATAAGCATGGCTCCTGACTCCAGCTTCCAGGCAGCTCTCGTCCTAGGAGATTTAGTCAATGTTTATTCAACGCGCATTTCACCAGGAGACCAAACAAACATCCATAATTTCCTCTGACACCTCCTAGCTACACTGCTCTGACAAAAGCAACCAGAGGCATCCAGTACCATTACATGCCAAAGAGAAAAGAAACTCCAGCTCCTTTACTAAGTCCCTTCAACACAGCAAGTGAGCGAGAACCAGCCGGAATTCATCAACTGGTTAGGGCAGCACCAAAAACACCTCCTGGCTGTATACCTGGGAAAGACACATAGGTATTTCTATAGTCTACTTACGCAGAAACCTCAGGAACTCTTCCTCCTCTTCCCTAAGGGAGATTCAAGACATTTGAGGTTTAACAGCTGCAACAAACAGTCTCCTCTTACAAGAGAAAATATTCAGGAACAAGATAACAAGACACACAGTTACCGAAACAGGATGAAAACATGGAAAAAGCCTCTGGGGTCTAAGCACTGTCCTAATGATTGCAGACTGCCACTCAGAAAATCTGAACTCGAGTATACAGCTCTCATCACCACTTGCCGATCAAATAGGAACGGCAAGATGCAAATCTTGCTGCCTGCAAGAGAGGTAATCTAAGATACCATTTGTGAGCAACCTGCTAGCAATGCCACAGTCCCAGCAAACACACAGAAATAAAAATCGGCAAATCCTGCAGTCATTCCCCAGTAGATTACTGTGCTTAACCCAAACATTAGTACTTTTCTGTTTGGGGAAGCTGAGGGCACAGCCTTTATTACACTTAAAACAGCAAGGGAATATATTCTCTATTCAAATTTGATTGCAGACATGGGAGATGGGTTGGGTTTTTTTTTTTTAGAAAAAAAAAAGGTTAGAAGGGAAATAATGCCAGCTATGCTCATTTAAAATAGTTTTAAGGACAGTATTTTATTTATATCACAGCCAAGAGGTATAACAATTCTACAGAGCCAACTCAAAATTAGCAAATACATTTTGCCTGTAGACCAGAAGAGAATGCAGATGCTAAACCTGTTATATAGACAGCAAAGTGTCATCAGAGCAAAGAAGGTAAAAATAGCAAAGTTATCTGTAAGATGACTAAGAAAATGGATTTTCAAAAATATGCTTTTAAATATGACACCCTTTTCTTAGAACTGCATGTATCCATTTAGCTTTGTTAATTTCTCAATTCTTTCTTTTGATAATTATTTTTGGCCTCCCACTAACATACTTCCCCAGAAGCCTCGCTTCACCCTACCCACACTCAAGCCTGGCATGCAATGTACTCAGAACGATTTAGAAATTGATGCTGATCACCCCAGTAACTACAGAGAATCTCTACCACAGCACTTACAGGGTCATGTATTGGAAAACTGGATTCCTGCTGTCTCCCACCCTTATTTCTACCCCTTCCTCTTCACACCCACCCATCTCAGCGGTCTCCATGCCTTCACTGGCAACTTCCAGGACTGATGAACCCTCCCTTCTCACACAACTCCTGCTTCCAGCACTTTGGCAGGCAAGAAACAGTCTACCTCTTTTTCCAGGCCACCGCCAGCACCTGAAGGAGGAAGCTGGATGCTGTCACCTCAGGAGCAGCAGTGGTTAGAAGACGTGGGAGCAGCAGAGCTGGGCACGGCTCCTGCAGCTGGGGTGGGAGTTGTGTCCCCCAGCACCTCTCCCTCTCGCACATGCCACCAGTGGCCAGGTGTAGAGACAGCCGGCCTCGGCTACAGCCACGCTGCTCTGCACATCTCCCTCTCTTCCACCAACACCCAGATGCCTCCCTAAAGAAAACTGCCCTTTCCTCGGATTAAATCTCTTTAGGGACTTAGTTGGCCTCCACATAGCTGCAGCCGCTGGTAATCTACATTTTCGAGGTAACAGCGGTAGTTGGTGCTTGGCCAAGCCTCTCAAGTCATTCCTCTGCCGTGCCAAAGCCCTGTGTATGGCTCCCCTCCAGCTACTTCTCACAGAGGGAAGGGTACCTGCTGGCACCCCAAAAAGCCACCTCCTGCTGCTTGCCCTTACCCCTGCTGGGAGCCCAGCCCTCCTCTTCCAGGAGCCAAGTGCAAAGTCCTGGGCTGCCCTGCCCTGCAAGCAGGTTCCCAAGGCTCAAACCCATTACGTCAAGATCATTAGGATGCTTTTAGTAATGTATCCCTGCGGATCTGCTAGAGCAGCTATCAGGTATTCGATGCACAGTAAATCCTTGCTCACACTCTCATCCCTACATCGTCGCCCAAAACAAGCCAGGTGAAAGAAAGGGACAGGCTGAGCTACACTGCTTCGCGATCCAGATGAGAGATGGGAGAAGCAGGGTGGCACCAGCCATGGGCAGGTCTCTGAGAAGAGGTGACAGACCTCTCCAAGGCACGGCTCCTGGACCCCTTGCCTGCTCGCTGCCATCCCACGGACCTCAGGGCTGTCTCATGTGGCATGGCCACATGATGACAACAGGAGTAAACCAGCCTCCTTCCCACTACATGTTCACTGCCATCTTTTCCTCTGCAAAGGCTTAAAAAAATGTCAGCCCAAGCACCAGGGCCAGGCACAAATCCAAGTAACTGCTGCAGTAAGCGCTACCCTTCCTTTGCATGGTGGTCACAGGGCAGCAACGGTCCTCTGCCAAGCTCCCCGAGAGCACTCAAGCCAAAGCAAACCAATAGCACACCCATGTGCATAGCAACTGGCAGTGTTCATCCTTTACTTTGGCAAAGTTATTCCATTTAAAAGATAAATGGGATGATCTCCCACGACTTGCCCCACAAAGGCAAAGAAAATTGCAGTGGGAGCAAGTTTTTAGCCTCACCTCTGCCACCTTCAGCAGCAGGAGATGTACGTCCTAGTGCATTACGGGAGATCTCTAGCTATAGAGGGCAAAGGGGCTAACGTGGCTGCAAAGGGACCCTGAAGGTCACACGCGGAAAAATCAAGAGGAGTGGATGGGGTGTAAGAGCAGCAGAAATGAGGAAAGAACAAAACAAAACCAGGCTTCTCAGGCGAGACTTAAACACATGCAAAAATGCAGACAGGGTACCTCTACACTGTAATGACGATGGCAGTACCTAAGAGGTCACCACTGAAGACACCTCCCCTTACACCTAGGCAAGGGAAAGGGTATGGGAGGAAAAGCAATTTGAGACGAGAAAAAGGAAGGTGTTTTGATATATACATATGAAGATGAGCAGGCAGATTTACACCCAGCTTGCAGTCCTTCAGACTCTGGACAACCTCTTCCCCTCTGCAACACAGGCACCTCAGGCTGAACTCTTGATCCCTGCTCGCAGGCAGGGCACTTGAAGCTGATCTTGTTCAACTCTGCCTTATTTACAGCAGAAAGGAACAAGTGCTTGGCGACTTAAAGCATTTGGCAGCTACACACTCTGGATTAGATTTAACTGCCGACTAGCTCATGGCATGGGACTGATTAGACGTAACAGCTCCTTACATGCCAGTGACCCATAGATTAACTGTGCTGCTGTAACACTGACGGCTGGAATGAATCACATCAGCTCCAAGTTACAGTCACGGGAGCTGTGCCCCACGAGCGTAACTGAGTGGCAAGGAGAGGCTGGTCCCATTGACACAGGATAAGCGAGAGAGCTTGTCCAGGTAAGTAACACCACAGAGCTCAAAGTAAAAATCAATTTTCTTCTTCTCCTAACACCAAGAGTGAAATCAATCAGGGCATAACAATCTCTTACACACTATGCTCCCAACATGTGTAAGAAAAAAGCAGCCTGCTTGCTTAACAACAGCAAGCAAAACCTCAGCCCTAACACTGCACTTTTCCTCAAAAAAAAAGAAATCAAATCCCATGACATCTCTTTAAGGAACTGAGAGCAGAGACAGAGCGACTTGCCCGCAATTATACCACAAGTCAGAAGAAAGCACTTGGAATTTGCATGCTGTGACTCCTGCTGTAGGCGCCGGATAACACCGCAGGCATAAAGGTCAAACCCTTCAGCAGGAGCCCTGAAGATATTGTCTGCAGGCCACAAGCAGTCAGCAGAAAGCTGGGAGATGGCACAGCGCCAGCCTGGGGTTTCTTGGTATCCATGCCCTTCATTGCAAAGCGCCTTAGCACCTGGTGGGGTGGTTGAACAATCATCCCCTGCAAGACAGAGCAAACATCCCTCCTCTGTAATGGGATTAGACAGCAGAGTGGGAAGACAGGGTACGGGAAGATCTAGGAGGGGAAAGCAAAGCTTGACAGCATATTCAGGAGGTGGAGGAAGCTGAGGACCAAGGATTGTGTGAGCAGGGCGGGAGCAGAAAGCACTGAGCTGGGGAGATGAGATGAGATGAGATGAGATGAAATGATACAGTGAGAAGGGGTAGAGTACTTTGAAAGCACACCAGAGATAAATGCATTGAGATAATTGCTTAGAAAGGAATAAATATTAGCAAGTACTATAATTACCTTGAACACTTTACAAAGCTGTAAGAAGAAACATGACTAGAAGAAGGGCTGGCACACATGTTCATTGGGAGCTCCTATTTCAAGCTAGCAAGAAGGAACCAACAGGGCCTGACACCCAGGTGGGTAATTTCAGCCTGGCAGCCAGCCACAGCCCTTTGGCTAGATCCTAGGTACTGGGTAACTTGAGTTAATAAGTGCCAGATTCCAGCAATACGGTTTTCTGGAGTAAAGAGCTTCTGGACGACTTCTGGCAACAAGCACCTGCCTTCTCCTGTGGCTCTTACTCAAGCTCTAGCTATGCTTTCAGAGAGATTTGGAGGATTCCTGTGGCCCTGGTGATTGTGCTGAATGGAGACAGAAAGTTTCATCCCAGAAGTCAAAATCTCAGTTTATCTAAACAGCCTAATCCTGATACCCATGCTCTAATGAGAGACCAGAGCCCTTCTTTCCCTGAGAGGTAAACAGATACTGTTTGCTTTTCAGGAGCTCAGTATCTCACATACAAGTTTCCATTTCTCTAAGGGCCTCAAAACCATCCATTTCACACATCACGCTGGCTCAGTGCCAAGCTCCTCTCAAATGCAGGACAGACACTTCGTGCTACAGAGTCCATCAAAAACCACACCTACCTCACACTGTGCTCCCAGCTCCCTTGAACAAGCTTATCAACTTCCATACAAAGCCCAAAAGCCATAAAAGTGACAGTGTGCCTCAGGCAGAGAGATCTGGGATGCAGCTGAGAGGGAAAAACAACCAACAAGATAGCAAACAAAAAAAAAAATCCCAAAAAACCTAGATGTATCGCCCATTCCCTGCTATTCCCCTGTAATCACAATTACTTCAGAGGGGAAAGCATTTGCTGGGAAGCGAAGCTATCTGCTTTTCTGTGTGAAGTAGGGAACACCTGGTGAACAACACCTATTCCAGACTTGTGCCACCAGTTAAAACAAAACAAAACTTAGAACTGCCACAACAGCTGTACATCAAAATCACCTCCAACCATTTCAGACCCTGATGAGCAGTTCTGCAAGGGTCAGAAGAAGAAAACCCAGAACACCAAATTGAACAATCAGCGTTAGAGTAACACTCCATGGTGCTAATGGCCATGCAGCTGCTCCATGGCATACGCTCTGGATCCGGATGGTTTCTGCTATCCCGATGGGATCAATTTTGTTGCCAGAAACTGCGCAGGAATCTCCTGCGCTTCAGCAGCAGCCTCAGCCCTTCCTGACTGGCAAAGTCTTATGCCTGAATAAGATCAGAAGAGACAGGCGAAGCTCTAGATGATTTTTCAAGTCCCAAATGGAATCAAAAGCTTGGAAGGAAAGAAGAAGTCAGCCAAGAGCGGGGGTAAGTACACTGTTCAGGAACGAGAGAACAAATACAGATGGATCCTCACTATCTCCATTTTTTTTAATACTCTGGAGCCTTTGAGGCTTTAAAAGCTATGGGTGTGGTGGAAAACCCAGCATTTTGTTAGATCCATCCTCCAGAGCCTGTTCTCATCTATCTTTTTTATCAGCTGGGTTCTCTACTTTCCTTCTCCTCCTAGTGCTTTCCCCTGGCTCATCTTTTCCCCACTCCTCCACTTGACACTTCTTCCTTCCCTGTGGATCACTGCCCAACAAGAGTGGGAAATGGACCTGGAAACACCAAGGAACCACCAGCAGTGGGGTAAAATCGGAAAGAAGGAGCCACAGGAGGGTACAGGCAGCGGCTTCAGCCAGAAACTGCAGATTAAACAGAATGCTGGGCAGGGCTGGCAGCCTCTGTCAGGAGCTGGGAACAGTTCAGAGAGCCTCCCCAGGACCCCCCCCTTCCTCTGGGCCTCCATAAACATCTGCAGGACGTGAAAAATGGATCTACTTTCAAGTCAGACAAGTCCCCCAATCCCTCTATGTATCTACTGGTTTTGCCAAGTTAGTTTTCAGACCAAGCAAGTTCTTCCAACCAGTTCCTCACGTGAGTACCCTGACCTGCACCTTCAACCCCCATACACTGGGCAGGAACCAGCCTGGAACAACTCCTTTCAGGAGCAGTGCTGCTTTTTAGCATTTGTACAAATATTGTGCAGCAACAGTACTGAGTGTCAAAGCCTCTCTGTTTTTGAGAAAAGCTTCCCATCACTTAGCTGAGATGGTCTGTTTTTGTGCTTATGTTCAATTACTTATTGAAATGTGACTTTAGCGGCAGCTTAGAAAGGCAAGATTTCCTCTCATCTCATTGCCATTTGCTAATTAAACCTCCTAACGACAAAAAGCTTACTAAGATACATCATTGGAAACATGTTCTTAGTACACTGATGGAGACAGGGTGAGCAACAGGTTAGAGCTGGAAATGACAAATACACATGCAGACATCTTAGACCCACCGAAGGCAGCTGCAGACCCAATTTCTTTGCCTCACAATTTGAGCAAACCCCTTTTTGTCAGGAAAGGCTCCATTTTAGCCGCTCCATAGCTGATAAGAAACAGATGCTAAATGTCTCCTAACATTTAACCAGAGAACTGCTCCTTAAGAGGATTTTATAAGACTAGGAAAGAGATGCCAATACAAAAATGGAGTCGAACCAATTTAGCAGGTTATCATTAAGGAGTATTTAGCATCTTAAAAGCCAGAGGCAAATCACAATACTGCAGTTTTCCAGACACTGGCTGGAGGGCCTAAACGTCCTTGATACCAGTAGACAAGTCAAATCATGAGCAGAGGAACCTTATCAACAAGAAGAAAATCCAATTGTGCTTGAAAAGCTTCCCCCTTCTTTTCCAGCAATTTTCTTGGTGCTGTAAGTTTTTTTGGCAGGGTTAGCTTGCTAACCATCAGACTGCAAGGAGCACTCTTTCAGGTTGTAGCACTCTGATTCATTTGAACTAAAGCAACTGAAACATCTCTGGCTTCATAGTAGACTGTATAACCTTTAAGACCACGGCTGAATCCATGATTGATTTTGTAGGAGTAAGAAAGAAGCCAAGAGAGATCAAAAGGAAGCACTTTGAAAGAATTAAAAAAAAAAAAAGGCAGTTCCCTGGTTAAAAAAATTCAGTAAGCCTCCCACCACAGAAGTGATGCTCTCCCTTCCCAAGCTCATTGTGACCCTCTCTCTCCAGGCCCCCTCCCTGTGGTCTGCTGCACTGTTTATTCTGCCTTTCACTTTATATAATGGGTCTGGTAAAAGTGTTCCAAGAGCACATTCGATTTACAATAAAAACTGCTTTAATAAAGACATCTAACTTGACGGAAGGTCAACTAAAAGACGACAATTCGCATAAACCAAAACCTCCTGTGTAAATCAACAGGATTTGCAGGAGCCTCAGGATGTCGGCCAGTCTGCAGAGAGGGTGTCTCCTCACAAAGAACTACATTTTAAGGATGCACAAGAGTGGAGCCTGCCAGCCCGGCACTGACAGGGCATCAGGGTGCAGCAAGGCAGCCTCCCACCAGGCTCGGGCAACCCAGCCGAACCTCACTCAGAAGCGAGGTGATGGCCATGGCCATCGGCAGAGCCTCTGCCCGGCATGTTCCCCAAACACAGCTCACCCTGGCCCACAGGACCGGTACACGCCAGGGTGACCTAGAGGCAGCAAAGACGGGGTGGCAGCGGCACAACCGGCTTGCAAAACGGAGCTCGCAGTGGAGCACTTTGGGCAGACGCAGATGGAGAAATCACGATCTTGGCCACTGTTGCTAACAACGCATCGAGGAGCAGATGAGGCGCCAGCAACACTCCCGGGCCGCTAGCTTCAGTAAACAAAAACCACCCCAAACCCTGTGTGTGCAAACACCCACTCTGCCGTTCTCTCCGTCTGTTCCCCTCCAGCCAAGCAGCCCTCAGCTCTATCAGCATCCAGGCTTGTGTTTCAGCCACTGCCCCCTCCAGCCCCTGTGCCTGGGCAGGCAGCAGCAGAGCAGGCGGGTGCGACAGAAGAACTGAGTGTCAGGCAACTGCACGCTGCTGCTCCCCAGCCAGCACTCCTTCTGCACCAGGAGACAGGCCTTTAAGATCATCCCTGCATTCTCCAAGAGTCGCCTCTGCATCATTATTTCACTCCAACATGCCATTTACAAGTGAGCTGCAGTTTCAAGACGTTGTGCAGGCTCTACTCCCCTCTAGGAATCGCAAATAAATCACCAATTACTATGCATGAATAGAGAGAGGAAGAGGGTAATGAGTCTATGTACATATATACATATGCAATGTTTGAACACAAAGAGCTGTAAATTGCATTCACAGGTGGTATTCTGGAGACTGCAGGAGACTCAAAAGCAGAACTATTCATAAACCAGTCACCGACATGAATGAATTCAGCATTCCCCAGAAGCCTATTGTGTTTCCTATATATTACACTATAAATATGAGGAGTATCAGACTTTGCATCCCTGCAAAAAAGAAGGTAAATCTTGCAACTACACATAGGATTAGCACTGGCTGGCACAAGTATTAATGGTCTCATCGCTGCATGAGGATTATTTAGAGCACTTGCTCTATTTTCCCATTTTGTACTTGCTGTGATGAAGTGCCACTTGTTTAAAGAACCCTGTAACAAACACTGCAGCAACAGGGAAAAAACAGCAGAGATCTACAAATGTTACACCCACATGCCAGATGTGGGTTTTCAAACCCTGGTTTTGCAGTTCCTTGGATTCTGGTAGCTAGTTAATGTCTGATATATTACATTAAATCATCTACCGGCTCTTTCCATAACCACGATTCTTCCTTCAGCAATTCTAATGAGTTTCCAAAAGGATAAGGAAAAAATTGAGTTGCATTTTTTTTTCTGCATACTCAACCCATAGTACCTTATCCATATATTCTAGCATTAACATTACTTGTTTTGAATGCAACAGTCTTTTTCTAGCCAGTCAGAGATCTATGTTACAAAATAAGGCTTTTTACTCCAGCCACTTCCCCACTAAGTCAAATGATGTCTCAGTTTTACAAACAGCAACTTTTGTGCAACTCGAGGCTTTGAGGCACAGTCACACGTGTGCAATTTTGTTAAAGCCAGCAGCTGGGCAAATGCAGATCAACCGTCTGAAGAAATCCAGGTTAAAAACACCAGAAGAAAACTAACTTCAAGCATGCACGTGGTACGCTTCTTACGGTTAAAAACTGCCTTGCATTTAACACAAGGTCAGCAGAGTGTTTCTAGAAACTAGATGTGTCCATGGGATTTGTGGATCACTGAAAAGCAACCAGTTCTCCAGGTGACGGAAGACATCTCGCAGTTCATCCCCTGGGGAGGGCGAAGGTACCTTACAGCCAGTTTCAGGACAAGCCCGGAAAGGCAGCTCCTGCAAACAGAGAGCCAGGACAGCCCTGGCAGCCAGCCAGATGCCTGGTCAGCCCCGACAAGGGATGTCCAGCACAGGCCTGGAGGTCCCACTTCTTCTTCCCCGTTGCGGGAACCCATCGGCAGGACAATGCCCTCTGCTGATACAGCGCTACATCAGCTGGGAGCGCTTCAGAGCGGCGTGCAGGACACCGGCCGCTCGTTCGCTCACTCCATATTAGGAAGACTTAAACCAGAACGGTGTTATTGTTCTTCAACGGGAGAAGCTAGGCATGCAAAGCCACGACAGCATGCGATTGCCGTTTGTCTACACCCATCTTGCAGGCTACAACAGACTGCCTGAGCAAAGTCACCCTGGACAAACTCAGCTTTAAGATGGCTTTTTTTTCAGGGAACCCAAAGAAAAAAGCTACTGGCTAAGGGAAGTTTGAACCTCCTCCAAAACCATTTCAAAGAGTCATCTCTCTCTTTCCTGAAGACAGAGAGAGAGCATGAAAAACCACACAGACATGCAAATTAGAGACATGGACACAGGACTGCAATTCAAGTAAAAACATTCCCAAATTGGCAGAGCAGGAATGTGACAATTCTCAAGAGAGTAAAATTGCCAGCCTTGCTGCTTCTTCCCTCAACAGCATTAATGCCAGCAGAAAATCTTACCAATGAAAAGACAAATCAAAACAATTCCGAGGTTACTCTGTACATACACAGGCAGAAAGCAGCATGAACGTGCCGTACTGTATTTTCCACAAACGTTCCTATCAACTCATCAGTACTAAGCCAGGCACACGGGCTGCCACAAACACCCTAAGAGGCACTTTAATTGTCTTGCATTCTGCTTTTCCCAAATTTGTAGGAAGGGATCTTGCATTGCTACAACATCTCTAACCCAGCAGTGTGGACTCAAAGGACTTTACAGAACTGCGTACAGTCACCCCCTGGGCAGGCACTTGTGGGACGGGACAAAAACACACACGTTTAACGGTTCGTAGGGTACAAACTGCAAGCAGAAAAAGAAGGGACGACAGGAGGAGTTTGGAGAAACAGCACAAAGCAATAAAATTGCATTTTACGACAGCAGGGACTGCCTTCCCTCTACGTTTCAACGCACTCTTCGAGAGAGAAGAGGACTTTGTTTCTGCAGCCTACCTTATCCCAGGCATTTTATCTGCCTTCATTGTGCAAAAAGCTCAACGCCGACCCGTAACTCCCTACCCATTACGATTCCCCCTCCGAGACGCGTCCCCTGACCCCAGCACGGAGTAGCCCCCTGTCAGACCGCTCGCCTTCCCAAGTTGATGCCGGAGGAGGTGCCCGTCCCCTCCGTTCCCTAACCCCCACGCCCCGGCTGGATCCCGCGCCGCGCCCCGGCGAGGATGGTCAGCGGGGTATTCCAGGTGGAGATTAAACCCTGATTTTTATTTTTTTTTTTTAATATCTATCTATTTATTTATTTATTTCCCCTCCTCCCTCCGACTGTAGAACAGCGCGGGCACTGACAACTCCTAGGGGAAAGCGCTGGTAGGGAATGATCCTCCCGGGAGCCTTGCGAAGGAGAGCACCCGCCGTGGGTCCCGTCCCATCCCGTCCCGCCCCGCCCGGGGGACCCCCGTCCCGTCCCGTCCCGTCCCGCCCCCGCCGGCGGCCGGCACTTACCGAGGAGCAGCAGGGAGGCCAGCTGCGGCCGCAGGGTCCGCATGGCTGCCGGGGAGCGGGGCGGCGGCCGCCCTTACCTCCCGCCGCGGGGCGCCGCGGGGCGCCGGCTCCCGGGGCAGGCGTCGCGCCGGGCCCGGCGGCACAAAGGGAAGGTGGCGAGGCCGGCACGGGGAGGCGCCAAGGCAGGCGGGGGCATCGCCCCCGCAGCGGGGCAGCCGCCGCGCCTCCCCGCCCCGCCGCTCCGCTTCGCTCCCCGCCGCCGCTCTGCGCCGACGGCTCCTGGGGCAGAGGCAGGAGGCGAGGGAGAAATCGTCTCGTCCGCAGCGCAGGAAAAAAAATCAGAAAAAAATGGGCGGGCGGGTGTGCACGAAACAACAACAAAAAGATCTCACCCTAAAAGTTATAAAAATAAAGGGGGCGCCGCGCTCCCCGGCTTGCCCCGGCCCGCCTGCCCTCACCTGCCTGCCCGCCCGCTCGCTCGCACGCCCGCTCGCACGGCGCTGTCGCCGCCGCCGCGGGGTGCCCGGCGCTTCCTCCGCGCCGCCAAACTCCTCCCCCGGCCCGCCCCGCCGCCGCCCGCTCCCCCCGGCGGCGGGCGGGGGAGGCGGGCAGCCCCCGGTCGGCGGGTAGGGCGCGCTGCGCGGCCGCGGAGCCGGGCAGGGCCGGGGATGTCCCGGCGTGTGGGCGCCCCGGGGGCGGGGGTCGGAGAGGGCGCTGCGGAGCGTGGGTTTTGGAGGGTCGTGGCTTGGGTCTGCGAGGCCAGGGGTGAAGCCGGGGTCCTAAAAGAGCGCGGGATAAAACGGGTTCCTTTGTTTTAAGGGAAAAAGGGAGTCCTCGGGCGCTCCTCGGAAACGCGGATTGCTGGGAAATGGCATAAATGCTCCCTTTTGTTCCCATGCAAACCAAAAATAACAGCCGGACTTCCCAAGTTTCGACCAACTCGTGACTATTCCACTGTGATGCACTGATACCGAGACCCGAATCCAAGGCTGGTATTAATGCTCGGTTGCCAGATGTGAGCCCTCCCCATGTGCAGGCATTGCTGCACTTGGGATACTGCCCAGGCAATCAACACTACGATGTGTCAACACCAGAAATGCATCTAAAGTACATCCAGGAAACACTGAAATGCATAAATATGGCAACACTGGGGACTGGGTTTTATGCTGTTTGTAAATAAAAGCTGAATGAGAAAACCCTTCTCAAGGGTGCAGATGTTCAAACGTCTTTGCAAATGGAACCCCCAGTTGCATGTTAGCTCAATAGATGCCAGAAGTGACAGCAACAGCAGAGTGAGGTACCCTCTTAGTGCTCTGATCCTGCAAGGACCCTTTGCAGGAGACACTTCTGCCTGAACTCAGAGTCCCCAGTGAAGTCTTTGTGATGCAAATGCAGGAACCCAATCCTCCTGTGCCACAAAAAGGCAGAAACCAGCACAATCCCAAGCCATCTTATAAAAGATGCCAAGCTCAGCCCAGTGACAAGCCATGTTCTTCAGAGGCTGGTATTGGGACTGACACCGCTTAACGTCTTTGGTGACAACATGGACAGTAGGATCGAGTTTTCTGACAACACCAAGCTGTGTGGTGTGGTCAACACGCTGGAAGGAAAGGATATCATCCAGAGGGACCCTGAAAGGCTTGAGAGGTGAGGCTGTGCAAACCTCATGAAGTTCAATAAGGCCAAGTGCAAGGTCCTGCATGTGGGTTGGGGCAAACCCAAGCACAAACACAGGCTTGGTGGAGAATGGATTGAGAGCAGCCCTGAGGAGAGGGACTTGGGGGTATCGGTCGATAAGAAGCTCAACATGACCTGGCAACATGTGCTTTCAGCCCAGAAAGCCAACTATATCCTGGGCTGCATCAAAAGAAGCATGATCAGCAGGTCGAGGGAGGGGACTCCCCCCATCTACTCTGCTCTCGTGAAACCGCACCTGGAGTTCTGCATTCAGCTCTGGGGCCCCCAACATAAAGACAGGGACCTGTTGGATCAAGTCCGGAAAAGGGCCATGTAGATGATCATAGGGCTGGAATACCTCTCCTGTGAAGACAGGCTGGAAGAGTTAGTGTTGTTCAGCCTGGAGAAGTCTTTGGGAGACCTCATAGCAGCCTTCCTAAAGGTGGCCTACAAGAAAGCTGGAGAGGGACTTTTTACAAGGTCATGTAGGGATATGACAAATGGTAATGGGTTTAAACTGAAGGAGGGGAGATTTAGATTAGATATGTGGAGGAAATTCTTGACCATGAAGGTTGTGAGACACTGGAACAGGCTGCCCAGAGAAGCTGTAGATGTCCCATCCCTGGAAATGTTCAAGGCCAGCTTGGACAGAGGTTTCAGCAACCTGCTCTAGTGGAAGGTGTCCCTGCCCATGGCAGGGGGGTTGGAACTAGATGATCTTTAAGGTTCCTTCCAACCCAAACCATTCTGTTATTCTGAGTCCTTAGAAGCTGTACCCATCAGAAGTCAGAAGCTGCAGAAGCTGTCTGTATTACCATATGGACTTGCTTCCCAAAACGGCTGTTGTGGCAGATGCATTGATAGCCAGCTCCTAGTGACCCAGCAAATTCTGTTTCTTCAGGCTAATAATGTTAAGCTGTGCCATTTTCAGAGTGGGAGGTTTAATTTGCAGCTTTGTCATGCTCTCTGCACAGAGGAGCCAAAGAAGAGAATAATCGGAGACATGTGGGAGAGAAAGGGTTAGCATTGTATTTGCAGTGAAAATGAAACTCACACTTTGGCCCATAAGCTTTAATTACATCAAGACTGCCTTCAAGTGAGACATGGAAAAGGAACAGAGGTGATGATAAGAGTTGACAGAAAATACCAGTCCATTTGCCTTTTCTCTTAAGTGATTTGAGGGCTGAAACGTCATCCAGTATAATATCACTCAGCTTGCTCAATATTTTTCACGTGCAGTCTCCTATTATAAGTCCTCATGGGCAAGCCTATGAATATCTAGAGCAAGCGCTATAGGGCTGCTTTGAAGGAAACTTACAGTATCTTTAAGTGGATGCAGGATAAAGATCAATTATTCTAATGCTTCAAAAAAATGTATAACTAGAGAAATAAATAACAGGAAAAGAAAAAGAAAGGCAAATTAAGAAACACAGGGCACAGGCAGGAAAAAACATTTTTTTCAGGATAAACTCAATAAAAAGGAAGCGTTAAAGCTTGGTGATACAAGAAAGCATTTCTAGATGGCAAGGGATATAGACTATGAACCCACTATATTCCTGAATTAAGAAATGATATCCATCTCCACCTGAAGAGATGGGGAGGAAAACACTAGCATGATTCAGGTGAGGTCCTGGCGCAGGTCAGGGACAAGCCAGGAGTAGACACTTTGTTTCTTGGCTCTGAATACATTACTTTTGCCAGTGAAGACAATTCAAAGTGAATTTGGGTACATTCTTGCTATTTCTAGGCACTGTGTGACTTTACAGCATACGAGCCTAACAGAAACATAAAAACGCCCTGTAAAAATGTTATCAGAGATTCACTAAACATTCACATCCTCTTCTCAGAGCTCTTGCAGGGTATTGCATTAATGCATAGTAACAATAAAAATATAAAAAGACCATGGAAATGACATTATAGCATTATAAGATTAATCCAATTCCAGTCAAATTAGATTATAATAAGAACTGTGTGTGCTAAAGACTATTAATGGGAACCTGTGTTTCAAAAACTTCATCACCTTTGTGCGCGTTCTCCTCCCTGACCCCAATAACAAAAATAGCTTGGTGTTCACGAGAGCGCCCTTCTCTAGAGGACTTCACAAACACTCTGGTCTTCTGAGGAGAACATTGGCCTCGCTCCTGCATCAGTGGGGAAACTGAGGCCCAGGCAGGGCGGCTTTCTCAAACCTGGGGAGGCAGCCAGCCCTCCCTCGGGCTTGGCTCCAGCTTTTCAAGCTCCTGCGGTGGGGCTTCGACTCCCTGTGGCCGTTTGTCTGTCTGTCCATGTGGCTTATTCACGCAGCCGAATGGGAACAAACACCACAGTCACCTCGAAGACAAAACCGTTTCAAGCACGAGGTTGCTGCGAAGTAGCTTTCCAGGAAGACAGATCTGGGCTTCCTCGCACTCCCAGCACAACTGAGTCACTCAGGAGCGCCGTCCTCAGCAGCAGCCGCATCATTTTGGTCGGGCCACGCGGTTGCTCTTTGGCAGCAGGATGGCTGTAATAGCTGGAGGCAGACGGGCGTGACTCAAGCAATGCTGATGATATACACATTAGGTCACAACCCACACCGCTGTCTTTCTTGTTGCTTGGTCGCTGCCAGCAGTCTGCTTGGGCTTGCTTCCCCATCACTCGCCTCCGCAGGCAGGGGCAGGAGCCGGACAGCGGCAACTCACTCTTGGGGCGAAGGGGGAACCATCCCACCGGCTGCCGTTTGCTGAGCTGCTCTGTGCTCACACCAAGTCACAGATGCTCCCCGTTGGGCAGGAGAAGCTCAACCAACACGTACCTGCAGACCAGGCGAGACTGGGTGGCTGCTGTGTGGCCGAGAGCCATCAGGGTAGATGCTTCCCAAAGCTCTGGGCTGCCAGAGGCTGCTGTAATACAACAGCCGTGACTGAGAGCTGCATCCTTGGCCCTAGGGGAGCAAAGTGACGGCAACATCCAGACTCCGAATATGCTGCTCGCCCCATGTGCAAAGGCTTCCCTTGACCCACAGATGAAGAGTGAAGTTATGCTAGTGTCTGGCCCTCAGACAAAAGAAGTTTGGCAGAAATGCAACATATGTACGTTATGAAATAAGAATGCTGGTCCTTCTTCAGGACAAAACACTGCACACCCTCAAGTGCTGGACCCTGTGGGTATTTATCCCAGTCCTCTCATCATCAGGCAGGGGAGGGAACCAGGCACAAGACAGATTTGCAGCCTTTAGTGTTTGTAGCAGGCAGTAACCTGCATGGCTAAAGGTAAGAAAGTATAGCAAAAAGGGGACTGGGCTCAACCAAGCAAGGCAGGCCCCTGTCTTGTCTTCCGCAAGACAGGAGGCTCCATAGTCTTCTGCATGTCAGGAGGAGCAATTTCCTTCCTGTACAAGAGGAAAAGAGACATGGGCAAAAGGATGAGGGGGAGATTCAACTGCAGTTGCAGGAGTGACTACCTCTCTGAGGGCAGTGACTCCAGCCAGAGCTGGAGAACAGTTTAAAAGGCCGTATATATGGCTCAGAGAGGGGGGAGTGTGAATCCACATCCCCCTCCTCTCAGAGGCTACCTGAGTGTTTCAAATTGAGCAATCAGAACCAAACCATCCAGAAACAGAAAGCACTTAAAAAAATGTCGCATTTGATTCACCCAAGATCACATAACACAATCCACAGAACTCGGGGTCTTCTGGCTACTCCAAGCCTGAAGATGTGTTTGGGGAAGGTCACAATCAGGTCAAAGCTCCTCTGCCACATTATGAAGGGGAGAGGAGACACTCCTAGAGCTCCAGGCTAAAGTGGAGAGGAACGACCCAAGCCATTTAGTTGGACTGAAACATTGCCTAAATCATTTTCTCCAGACCTTATTTACACTGCAAAGTTTTGAACATCAGTTTCGCCCAGAGGAAAAAGAAGATATTTATATTTAATGGCCAACATTTAAGCTCCTTTAAAATGAGCTGGGAGGTTGCAGTTGAAACAGAGAGAAAATCCTAACTGCCCTGGCACAAAGCAGCAGTGCTGCCATTGCAGAGAAGCTGACATCTGTAACTAGACTAAGGTTTTGGGTCTAGCTCAGCCTAGACTGCATCCCAGGACCAGTATGCCAGTCCACAAATGGCACCAAGGCAGTTCTCAGGCAGCTGAGGAATATGAAGGAATTCCCATTTTTGTGCCCTGGGCAGAGGGATGAGGAGAGGGAGAAGGAGGCAGAACAACAACAACAAAAAAAAGCCTGTGTAAAGATAGATCAACACATTTCCAGATTTTCAGGACATCTGTCAGCAAGCCGCAGAGTATATGGCAGCTAATCCCTTTGCAGATTTTCTTTTAACTATTGCTTGACAGAAGACTCTGCCAATCTTTTCATAAACGTACCCACGCCTGAAGTTGCGGTCTGCCTGAGGTTACGATCTGTCTGCAAGCAAAAACATTGCACTACCAGCTTGGGAAATGACATTAGGAAAACACCTCGCTGAGGAACATGAAGCAGCTTCAAGCTTTGGAGTATGCGCAAAGCAAAAGATGTTTCCTGAAGATGAAGAAGGCCAGAGGCAAGGCAGCTACCTGACTAGATATCCACAATGCACCCACCTTCTCCGACATCCCTGCTGGCTCGCTCCAGGGCTGGCCAAAGCCAGTGCAGGGGGAGAGGGCTGGTGCTGCAGGGCTGGGCTGTTGGTCACCTCTGGCTTCAAAGCCTTTCTAGAAAGCTGTGGATTATCCTCCCGCATGTCCCTTCCACACACAGCTGGAGGGGCAGCGCAACGTGGCTTGAGAGCGAAGAGTTAGAATAGTGCGAATCTTCCTTTGTTCCCGGTTTAATTCTCAAACGCTGTGTTTTGCAGAGTTCGGCTGTTGCGTTGCTCATCTGCTAAGAGCGGGCAGAAAGCAGTCCATAAGACTGTTCTTCTATACCGCAGTGGTAAAATGTCTTGGTCCTGACACGGGCACACGCAAATTACAGGGGCAGGGAGCCCTGTGGTGCCAAGAGGACTGGGCTCATTAAGCACAGCTGACACAGGCAAAGCCCCAGGCGCTCCTGGGCAAGCTGCTGTAGGCTCCGCTGCTCTGGCCAGCCGGACCTGCAGCTGCTGCTGGGACCTTCCCAGCTTCCTAAGGCTCTGGCTGAAGTACATGCAGGAATGAAATGAACACATCGTTTTTTTGCTTTCTCATCCTACCTACAAAAATGAAGCTCAAGTTTTTGTGATGTTTTGCAGGTTAATTCAGACCTCCTCATGCTTTTAGCGTGTGCCAGAATAAGGCAAGTGAGTAAAAGATTGACTGCAAGCCACATGATTACTGATGGAGCAGCAGTTTATCTTTGTTTTCTTCCCCGCTGGGAAGAAAAGTAACATAGAAAAGCGGGCAAATGGACATTTCTGTTATCAACATTTTTCAGTGGCAGCCAGCAAAAAAATGGGTGTTTCAGCAGTAAAAAGAAAATTAAAAAATCACCTTCGTCAAATACACTTTCAGCCTCCCACCCCACAAAATTTTCAGCTTCTGGTTGCACTTCACATTTTTCCACAGAATCATTTTGAAGAAAGAAAATCTATTTTCTGGCCCTGTCTAACAATGTGAGATTCTGGGTGTGTCTGCACTCCTTCTAAACAGTCCCAGGCAACTGTAAAAAAAAAAATAGCAATCTCTCAGCTGCTGTCATTTATCATAAAACATTTCTTTCATCCGGTTAGCTACGATAAGCACTTTGATTGTTACTCTGGAAGAAATACGTAATCATTAGGTTTCAAAGTCCACACCTTTGCTTATGTGACTGAAGCCAACTCATACCTCTTGAAGTATTGGCTTTACAGCAAGATAGCAGCTGGTATTGGAAGACGGCAGCACTTCTGCTTGCATTTTGCTGTGGGCGTTGGTCACCTTTATGTAATAACCAAATTATTTGGGACTCATCTGGGAGGGAGAAGTGCAGGACGCCATGCCCTTACTCCGAGGATTGTTTTTTGCATTTCACATTCAAGAATCATTATATAAACCCTAAAATATTCATGACAGCAGGAATGAAAGCCCAGGAGTCTCACCTTCTATAGAAGTTCCTGAATGTTAAATTACTAGACTTGTTTCCCTATTCATCCCCTCTACTGGCTTGTTCTCTTTCTCCCTCAGCTTTTTACCACCCACTCCAAGCAGCACACCTCTGTGGGGTCAGCATTCCCAAACACAGGAGACTTTGCTATCTTGCTTCCAATCCAAGCCAAAAGCACACAGCACAGCCAGCCAGATACCTGCCTGCAACACAAGCAGGCAACAAATATCTTCTCTGCTACACTGCAAATGACTCATTGCCTCTGACTTTTTAGCTCCCAGAGTCTCCCAAGGGAGGCAACAGGTTTTGTGCATTAGCACTGCAGACAGGTATTTTAAATTAGTGTACTTTCAGAGCAAACGCTGCCTCTTGTCCTTGCAGTGAGCTGTAGGTAGGAGGTTGTCCAAGTATCCCTGCACCACCCTTACAACAATAGAACAGACAGATGGAAAATCGAACCTACACCTCCAGAAGAAAATGGAGTCAAACATCATTTCTGGAGAACCTCTCTGTCCCTCCTCTTTTACCATTACCACCAGTTTCAGTATGGACCAGGGGTGACCTTGGTTCACTGCTTTCCATCTTGGCCACCTGACAGTATCTTGCACCCCCAGAGGCATCATGCCTCGGGAAGGTGAATGGTCCATCCTGCCATTCCTTGGTCCTCTGGGCTGAGCCTGCCAGCAACATGCCCATGAAATGCCAACAGCTGGCACTGTTTTGTGCCGATTCTTCGGTTCGCGATGCCATTCGCTTGTGTGCTGAGAAGAGCTCCTCTGCCACATGAGTGACATGATATTTGCTGCTCAAGAATGGAGAAAAAAATAACTTATTGTGTCTGTAAGCTTGTTCGGTGTCACCCCCACCCTGCACCCTGTCACTTCTTCTTAGAGGCTGTGGCCATGGGGAGGAGGGAGCCCAGTCAGCCTTCTGCTGCTGCCCTCGCCATGCTCTGCCTCCTGCCGCAGCAGCAGCTGCATCACTGGGGATGAGCCAGGTGAGGGCAAAGCTGGGAGAAGAGGCAACTGGTTTGCAGGATGCTTATTGCCAGGCCGATTTGCTGTCCTCAGCAGTTTGCTACCTGAAAGCAACTGCTGTGACTAAAGCTGGCCCTGGTACAGATGGTTACCAAATTGTAGGGATATTATCTTACTCCCACTTTACCCTGATTGAAAAGACAGCTCAAGGGACAGAGCGGGAGAGAACAGAGGTTGTGGGTTCCCCGGAGACAGGACTTGATCATGGCCCCCTCACAAACACCCAAGCGATGCTGATTTTGACTCACTATTGGGCAAATCACCCTGGCCAGCCAGTGCGGACACGTTTTTGTTTGCAGCGCTGGAGCCGTCTGGATCATCCCACCCGTGTGGAAATGTGATTTAGAGCAGGGCTGCAAACCAAAAGTCTGAAACATTGCTCCCGTAAAACATATGCCAGATTCCCTTGCTAACCTCCCTTGACAGATAAGCTATAGCAGAGCCTTCTTACCCAGGGGAGGAGGGGAACTGTCACTTGCCCTGAAAAGGCTTCTGGTTTCAGCCAGTGAAACTCACCAGCTGTATTTCAAGACGAGCTGTTTGCTGTGCTTTGTTTTCTTTCCAGTACTGTTAGAATTCCTCTGCAGATGTGTGTTTCAAGCTAGAGCTAACAATGGGCAGCCGGAGCTGAGGAAGGATAAACTCGCTTTCCTCCTGGCTTGTATTAGGATAATCAGCTAGCTACTGCACCTCTCTTTGCCTTGGTTTCCACCCCAGTAGGAAAAAGTAATGCTCACTGCAGTGTTGTGTGAATTTTCTGGCAAGCACCTCTGCCAGAAGAGGAAGAGCTGCCAGTACCTGCACTAGTGCTTGGACTGGGCTACATGGACCTCAGACAAAGCCAAGGAAGACCAGATTTGATATCATCATACTCCTGAGACAAAATACAACCAGAAAAAAATACCCAAAGCATCGTGGTAGAAACAGAGTAAAATGGGACTTTTGCAATTGTGTCACAGACCAGGTAACAGAACCGGAGAAGAAGCAAAGCTTGAGTTTCGCAACCTGATTATAAGTTAGCTCCACTTTCACCTCAGCAGTTAAATACAACAGCATTATAACACAAACGTAGTGTCATCATGTTATTTCACAACTTGCACGAATGGGATGGTCTTTAGCATTCATAAGAGGAAGCTTCCTTATACCAACAGGATATGAGCTTCCCTGTGTCTGGAGGATGGAGCGATTTTGGAAGCTGTCATAGCTTTTAGGAGCAACAGGCATGGAGCGGGGCCCCCATGCAGGCGGGGTGGAGGAGGGAAGAGGAAATGCCCTGATTCACTGTTACCGATTGGTAAGCAAAGCAACAGATGGATGTGGATAGAGGAGTATAAAGATGCCATGAGGCAATGTTAGTCATCATGATTAAGCCACAAGAGTGTCTACATTTGCAGTTATTTAGTTTACTTGTTTGTAGACATACATGACAGGAACTTAGAAGAGATGTGGAAAGGGATGACAACAGAGTATTGTGGGTGTCCACAGCAGGCTCCTCCCTGGCAAGAATGGTCACACGGGTACCACTCAACAATGGTTTGTCTGAAGAACTGTGAAGGGAAGGCTGGCACAGGCCTCCATGCCTCCCACGTCATTTGGTAAAGGGCAGCCCAGGAACAGCTCAAGAGGTGTGAAGGCATGAGGAGTCAAGGAGATGAGAGGGAGCCAAAAAGCCAAGCTCGAGGAGGATGAACCCATTACAGCATCATTTCGAGGAGTGCCTTCAGACCTGCCCTGTCAAGGATGGAGGAAAGGCTGCAGGCCATTTTAAGAGTCTGGATGAGTGGTTCAGTATGCTGATGGCTAGGGAAGTCTGCACATCAGCAACATAACACAAGACAAGGTTGTGAAGACATGAAGACAGAAAAGCATCCAGGGTAGAAGAAGCAGGTGCACGGTGGTCCAGAGTGCAGGCCATGTGTGAGGAAATTGTGAAAGGCATCAGTGGGGAGGAGGTGTGTGGGCAAGAATGGGCTGGTGTTAGCATTGCTGAACTTAGCTTTTGAAAACCATCCACAAAGAAACAGAATTAATTTTTAATTTGAACTGAAGAAGATGGAGGTAAAGACAAGACACAGGTTGACTTGCATTCGATGTGGTGGTTGGACTTTTGTTGGTAGATGAGTTTGGGGAGATGAGACAAGTCCTGATAGAGGTAAGAGAGTCATCGAGGAGGAAAGGTGGTAACCTGAAGGATAACAGGTTTATTTAATCTTCACAACATTATTTCCACTTGACGTGCTTTGCAAGGTCTGAAATGAAAGTGCCTGTGTTGAGAGAGAGAAGGAAAAACTAAAAGAATAGGATCCACAGTTCCATATTTTGTGTGTCCTTCCCTCCCTCACAGGTCAGTCAGCAGGAGCCCCGCCGGAGGTGCATCCTGAAAAGAACAAGAGCCCTCCTTCACCTTCAGCACACAGTGGTCCTACATCTGCTTGGTGAAACCACCAGCTTTCTTGCAGGGCAGCACATACATAACGTTTTGCAGGATGGGGCTTGGAACAGGATGTGGTGGGATGCGTGTTGGGAAGGACTCATCACACTGAGATACCCCCTTTGCAGCACAGACCTTGCAGTCCTGCCAGACATAAAGCAGCATAGTAGAGCTTCCCAGAAGGGAAATTACAGTCCAAATATGTTTTCTGTATAGGAAATCTGAAAGAGGAAGAAGGAAAAAAAGACCTTATCTATATTTATAAGATGAAGCTTTTCCTACATGAATAAACCTCTTAACACATTTTTTCTGGGCGCTGAGGTTATATATTTAATAGGTTTTTCTGGTATCACTTAAAAGTAGATCACCACCATGCAATGACGCCTGCTGCACTCTTTTTCTGGCATCCTCACTAGCTCCCTTCACCCGTGCCCCCAGTAACTAGAGCACTGTGTGTTATTCTCACCAGACTCTGAGAGAGGATTTTTCCTTTACTTAGAAACTTCTGCTACAGAGCTGCTTGCTCACCTCCTTTTTTTTGGCCCTCCGTGCTTTTCTTCTTTCCAACTTCACAAAGAACAGAGGAGACACTCTCCAGAAGAGAAGGGAAGGCACACACCTCACTGAAACCCTCCTTCTAGCTCTTCATTAGCATCCTGGGGCTGCAGATCAGCTTATTCAGCCCTGGAGCTCAGAGCACAGGGAGTAGAAAAGAGCACGGGTCTCCAGTCAGCCTCTGTGCAGATGAGAACTCAGCCTCTTGTGCCGTGGGCAGTGTGGCTAACACCTATATTGAACTTTTACAGAAGTTTATAGAGCAAAGGAAAAGCAAGTAGCTGCATTATCAGCATTCCCAGGTTTTTCCACTCCCCGCTCTTTAGCTACCTCCTTAACTAGAGAAGAGCTCTCAAGGTCCAAAGAGCCGTTCCCATGCATCGCTTCCCTGCCCTGCTGAGTGTTCCAGCACAAGCATCCTTTCGAGCCAGGCCCTGCAAGCTACCGATGGACATACTAAAGCATACAAACAAGGTCCCGAAGAGTTAAACCCTGCAGAGCTATCTGAGCCCTCAGCGAAGACTGCTTTAGTTTCCTCCTTCCTAGCACCAGCCCTTCTGCACTGCAACGCAAAGAGCAGAGTTCTTTTGCCATGGCAGAAAACTTTAATGGGAGAGATGTCAGGTGTAGGTAACCAAAGAGGGGGGTGCATCTGTCGTGTTCAGGGCCAGCTCTGTGAAGTAAATGCTTTATAACCAGCACACTCCTACTTTCCACTTTTCAGACTTGGCATTTGGACTTCTGTCTAACCTCTTTCCCCTTCCTGCTATGTTGTGGGCAGAAGTTTCATTTTGTTGCTTTATTGTGTCTCACCTCCTTATTAAATACAATAAGTTAAACCCGCTGCCTTTACAGCCATCTCTCAAGAGGAAAGAAGTAAGTTACTGTGGTGTCACTCCTGTATTCCTGACCTAGGAGAAGAAAAATTGTGGCACTGCTTTCTTTTGCCTCTGCAAGGAATAAATATCTTGCACTGATTCTTAAGCTGTAGCTCACTGTAGACTCTTCTCTGTTTCCTCCATCCACTTCCCACTCTTTAGGACAAAATAACTGCCTCTTCATCTCAAGAGATTTATCTATTCGCTTTTGTGCATGGACAGAAAAAACATTTCTTCCCCCACAACAATGCAGCTAACTCTGTGGTAGAGCATGACAGCTATTTCACAGCACAGAAGGAGTGGCGGAGAAAATGCAGTTGTTTTTGCCTTCAGAGATGGAACAGCAGATTGGAATGGCAAAAACTGCAATTTAACTGGAACCTTGAGAAATCCTTCACGTTTTCATAATTTAGCCCAAAGAAAAAAAACCACACAACTCGCCTGTAAAGGCTGGATCACCAAAGCACAGGCTGACTCAAAGGGAAGGGCTTTGTTTAATGAAGTGCAACACTATCTACTAGAGCACCCACATATTTCTTAGAAGTCTTTTCATCTACCTAGTGAGTAAGCCCATTTCTGCTTACTTGAGAAGCTGGGCAAGCTCAAAGGCTGGAGCGCAAGGACTGCAGGTGGAATAGAAAAGGTGTGGGTCCCACTCCTTCACATGACCCAGATGCAGCTCACAAGGCAGCCACCTCATCTTACCTGATTAGAGGGCATGAGAACTAATTATAAGCACTTTTTCTCCTGGTATGATTTCTAAGGTAGGCATTAGCCAAACACTACCCCTTCCCCCCCAACCTTTCCCTGCCCTAACCTACTCCAGAAAATGAAAGCTTCAGCAGAACTGTATCCCCACCAAAGCTGGTTCAGGGACTGAACCTGACTAAAAGCACAGTATGGTGAAAGTGCCTAGGTATCAAAGTGATTAGCTCAATATAATTATGTACTCAAGACATTACAGATAATTTGGAGGTTCTGAACTTCTGAGCACACAAAAGCAAACCCTCTCTACGCTGGTAAGAGCAGAAGGTCAGGACATGGGAGAGGTAGGTTAGTTAAACAAAAATCAGCCTTCAGCGGGACCTCATATATCAATGTAATTCATGTATAAAGTAATAAACAGAGGAGATGTTCTGTGCACAGCCTCAGGGAGGAATCCCGGTAACATCCCTGCACTGTCACAGTCTGCCAGCTTCATTCTCTGCTCCTTCGGTGGGAGGTGCACCAGGAATTACACAGACACACCTCAGCTCCCATACAACTCAGATGAGCACTGCATGTCCTCACTCTTCCTGATAAGGTCACTGTGGTCCCAGACTCCTTCAGCAACCAGTGGGAGCAAGGTGGTAAATGTCTCTGCTGGAGCTAATTGTCAGTGCAGCGTGGTTCTCTGCTCAGCAGCTTCATGCAGCACAGGACCAAACATCTACTGCACGAGAGTGGCTTGGCAGAAACACACCGCACAACAGCTCGGGGTTATTGTCTCAACCCCGAGTGTGGCTATTCTGTTTTTCATAGCATGATCCTGCCTCATAGTCATTGCTCTTCTATGTTACAGCACGGGTCTGTGTGAGAGGGCTCCCAGCAGACAAAGCCAAAGAGCTGGAGACCCCTGGGGCTCTGGGGATGTTATAAACAAAATCTGAAGTCTCAGAAAGGCAGATATCTCTCCCACTGTCAGAAATCAGCTCGAGGGAGGAGGCAGGATGTGACTTCTAGTTACTTCCAAGCCACATGTGCCCTCTCTCCAGCCCTGGCAATTTAAAAAATTTGTTTGCCTGGAAGTATTTTGCAGCAAAGGTCTCTGAGCAAAAGAGGGTGGATCAGAAGCAAAAGAGTGACTATTGCATTATGCAGCATCCATCACAACAAGGGAATTAGATTTTGATTTGCTTGCTGAAGTTTGCAATTTCTACTCTGGTACCTGGTGGTCAATTCCCTGCCAACATCTGTATAACATCAAGCATTTGCATCCATATGGAGAATGTATAATTAAAGCTTGCTGCATACAACTGTGAAAACTTTCTCATATCCTCCCTAAATTGCATTGCAACCCTCAGATGAGGGCTGGGAGCCAAAATGGAAAAAGTCTGGCATAAATATTTAACTAACTTGAGATACGTATTCCTCAACTATTAGCTAATTATTTTGTGCCAGCCATAAATGGCATCTGGTTTGTTAGCACAGGACACACAAGGATGCTGCAGGCTGGACACATAAGTGGGAAATGAAACGTGACTCCATGCTAATTAATATTAATGAATGTATTGAGAACCAACATCTCTTTGAAAATATGAGCTCAACAGGAGCCGGAGTGTGATTCATTATGATTATTGCCAGGGTGACAACCATTACCAATCTCAAAAAAGCCTCTGTTTCATGTACCGTCTCTTTGGGAAGGACTTAATTGGCTTCTGGAAGAAGTGAGGATGAACAAGGAAGGTGGTTTCAGACCAGCCTACAGGTATGTGTCTATCACCCTAGAGTAGGAATAATAGTAATTATTCATTGTGTGTATGTATGCTGAGGTTCCCTTGCTTTGGTTGACTTGCCGAGGCAATAGCTGTTGCCTGCTGTCAAAACCCCGCCGTACTTATTCCCATCCCTCCAAACTCAGTCCTTGTTTTCAGCCCTCAGTCTCGCTTCCTCCAAACTCAGTCCCTTCTTCCCTAGATACCACCCACTACGCTGCTGTTTCAGACTGCCTTGGCAGCCTGCTAGCTCAGCTCTGATGCCTTGTACCTGAACTGAATGTATTTCGCCTGGGAAGGAGAAAGTTTGTCCTCTTTCACACAGCATCTCTCTGGGATGTGCTCACTATGGTGCCAAGGGAAAGTCTGCATGGTTACCGCTGCAGCTTTCTTCCTTAGCTAGTATACAGCCATGTGATAGGTATTGCCAAACATTTCTGTTCCCTTCTTTCAAGTCTATGTGTGTTGCGCTTCATTCCTGAAACACTCTAAGCCATTAACAGAAATTATTGTCCTCATATGGAGACCTAGAGCAATCATCGTTTGCTAGCCAGTTGCTTTGCTTAGCTAACATGTCTGTACATCACTTGGCTCTAGCATTGAGCGCCTGTGCTGATAGGTCTGCAGCTTTAGCAGGGCTCAAAAGGAAATGCCAGATCCTCTCTCTTTGGTTAAGCCTGTTCAGTCAAGGACAAGGTCTCCAAGTTGTTTTCTGCCCTTGAAGCAGCTCCTGAACTTGCATTACTATATAAAATTGGGAATTATATCGGGTTTTTTGATTGCATCAATCTTTTTGCTACCTAGGAATTACCACTCATCCCATCATTCGCCAACTGTTTCTCTACTGTTTTCTCCATTTTTCAGTCAATTTTCTGCTAACAGCCAAGTAGTCCACCAGCTGATTTCCCTCTGGCCTCAAAAAAACATCAGCAAAAATCATCTGAATCTGAAAGCCTGGTGCTGCTTCACACAATAATTTTCCTGAATCAGGCAAGTCCCTAAGACCCACTAGGATCACCTGTATATCCCCAGAAAGGGAAGAAGACCGCTGTCTCTGAACTATCATTGCAGTTCCTATTAGTGCAGCTTTAGCATTGCCACTCCTGCATTATCTTCACCACTTTTGCAAGTCTTTGTAAAATCAGTCATGTCACTGAAGACTAACAGAGAGAGAGCAACTGATATGCAACTTGTGTCATGGGTTTACAATGGGAATCGGAGACTGGATCTAGGAATCCTCCCCCAAGGTAGTCCATCATGTCTTGTGACTTTATATAAAACCCCTTTATTTCCTCTCATCTTGCTCAAGACTGGATGGAAAACTTGGTTAACAAAAATGTAAAGAATCCCTCAATGCAGCAGAGACTGCTTCAGAGCCAAGCTTCCCAGGGGAAATAAATGATGAACAAAAACAAACAACAGCACAGCTCAAATGATTCCTCCCCTCACCACAGTCCTGAGATTTCATAATTGCTCCCTTCATGGCCATTTTGGTTTGTAATATGCAGAGTAAAGATTTCCATTATAGCTGTGTTTATTTAATCACTATAATTTTTTTAAGTGACGTTCAGGCTGTTTAAAGCACCATGCTGCCAGCCCCAAGAAAATTAGCCATCAGCTAGTTGCACTAGAAGCTGCTCTGCTGTGATCCTTAGCAAAGGGTTTGCTCCCCAACAGTCTCTTAGTTCTCAGATGGATCACTCACCTCTGGGACTGAGAAGGCTATGCAACATGTTACTCCCTTTGCCTTATCAGGCAAGATAAAGAGGGCTTTTTTTCTGGACATCAGGGACTAGTCAGATACCCATCAGAGGGCAGATGGACAACTGACAAATGCAGAAAGCATCAGGACATTGACTACATCTGCAACACAATCTTTCCAGTGAGGTTACATTGAATATTCTCATCGTGCATGGCAGAATATCCTGGCATGAATATTTAATCATGCAGGGAAAATATAAGTAGATTGAAATTCTAGGTGATGACAACTTTCAGATGACCTGGGTCCAGACTAGATTTCGTGATTTCAGAAGGGGAGGCTCCACCTTCCGTTCCTGACCTCCCAAGCCTGGAAAACACCTTAGCCTTTATAAAAGCAGCAACAGCTGCTGCACAGGGGACTTAAGCCAAATGGGACAAACACATGGAAACAGTCAATACCTGCAGCTACTGGACTGAAGGCACTTCCTTGGTCAAGGTGTGTGAAACCTGCTGTCACTCGAGGCAGCTGGCAACAGCAACATTTTCTTGGCACTCTCATGGTTTCCAGCACCCCAAGTCACTATGCTCAAAACCGAACCAGATTTCCATTTCCATCTTCAGGCTGAGTCACCTGGGCTACTGGGCAAAGCCACCCCATTCTGTGTGCTTGCAACGTTTTGGGAATAAAAGGTCCAGCTTCTGAAACAAAACCCAAGAGTCCAGTGGATGGGATTTCTTGGCTCTAGTGGATCTAGGCTCCTCAGCAGAGATCTCAGGTTAGCCTAGTGGGCCTCCTTCACATAGGCCTTTCTGCAGGTGCTCCACCCTCACCTGCCACACTTCCCAGAGTCTTTACAGATGAAAGAGAGACGGAAGAAAAATGAATTGCGCATGCATTTGTTTTGGGGGAGACTATAGGCTAGCTCTGTCTTGATATGAGGTGCTCAGATGCCACAGAAACAACAGAAAGCAGACACCTCAGTTCTTCTGGCCTAAAGCTACTGCAGCACTGGGACCCAGAGCATGATCAGGCAAAAAAGATGTACATTTTCAAGAAGACAGGGCATTAACAAGCTTATTTCTTTCTGTAGTTAGAAGTGCAAATTCCTCTATTCCCTTGTTTAAATAACTGTAACTCATTTCACACTTTCTGCTGATAGGAATATAATTCAGTCGTTTCAGCAAGGTTGTCAGACACCATGAATGGCCCCTGCATTGACAGCTCCAAGCATTATCCTCATTTCCTAGTGGGAGAGATATAGGAAGTTCAATATCATCTCTGCAGAAACAAATCCACATAAAGTGAAGCTATCACAGCAAATTTTAGTGAGCATGTTTGCGTCACAGATAGGTAGAGGGGGGATGCGGGAGAAATGTCACTTTACAGGCAACAGGCAGATGTTAGAAGAGCACCAAGTGGCCAGGTGGTGAAGGAACCCACTTCTGATTTACAATTGCAATGATTGCGATGAATAGGGAGAGTATGTGATTAAAGACATGCCTAAAAATAGCAGTAATGATTTCCGCTTGTATGCCTTTGATCAGACAATCTCACAGTATTTTATAAATGAAATCTCCCAATATCTCTGTGAGGTTAGAAAGCCTTCTACTGACATGAACATGTCAGAAATAAATAGCAGCTGAATGGTGTTAGACAGGTGATGGCTTAGGTAATTCATCCTCTCTTGGAAGAAGAGATTCTAGAGATGGAATTTGCCCCAATTATAAGAGAGGAATAAACCCTCAATGTGAGCTATACTGGACTACATGCGTAAATTACTGTGCAAAATGATCATCCACCCCATTCAACTCTCATTTCTGTAGGTGAAAGTGCCAATAAGGGAACTAAACACCTGTCTGTAAGGATAATTTTAAAAGATGGAGACACTGCCCATCAAGAACACCACTGGGACTCATCAACGGTGTTCAAACAGGCTGTTGGTAGCCACCAGGAGGTAAGAACTGTACTTTCAGTCACTGTCTCCATAGGATGAATTTGAATTAGCCATCTGGAGTGGAAAAAAATATGTATCCGTTACTGTGCCCTTGTGCACTACATTCCCTGAAACAAAATTGTACAGGACGATCACATCCAGCCACAAGCCTGATCTGGAGAGTCCTGGACACATCACCCCACCTGCCTCTTTGGAAACCAAGAGCCATCTAGGCAGCTTTTGCACAGGACTCACTGGGTTCTGCAGCTAAATCCCATCCAAGGGGAATCACAGAATATTTCTCTTGCAATAGGGGAGGTGGACCCAAAACTGAACAAAGTGTATTGTTTTCTGTAGTAAGCAATTTTTTTACTTTTGGAAAGCTTGAAGCAGTTATGTTTGGTCTTGCTGGAGTGCTGAGAGGGTTAAATACGGCTCGGCACTTATTTTGCTTATGATTATGTTCGTTCTGTCACCAAGAAAGAACCCAAAATACATTCTGATATTCAGATCTGGCTATTTTAGTTTTTGCTTTTCTCTGTTATTCAGTGAATATGAAATGACTTTTCACTGGCTCAGAAACTATTTGTATAGTATTTTTCAAGGATAAGTTGTAGGGGTCAGACATCCCAACTTCACTGTTATGGTTGATAACCATAATTCCTGGTCCTCCTCAAGAGCCAGTAATAAGCTGCCTGCATGAATCCTATTTAGTTGTTTGATTTGGGTATATCTGTCAGCAGACAGATTATATAAATACAAGGTTTGATGAAAAAAATCCTCATACTGAAATATAACCAAGTGGAGTTTCATCCCTGGTCAAGACAATGAACACATTACCCGTCTGGTCAAATGCTCAAGATGCTCTCCTGGTGGCCAGAGGGACATCTCTCCAGAAGATAAAGCAATCCTTCATCTATCTCGGGCAATGTCAAAACACCACCCTTAATAGCTTAGAATTTAAATATATTTTGTGGGGAAAGATTGAATCTGCCTGAACTCCCTGAAAGCCTTCACAAAAGGAGACTAGATCTAAAACCAGAGTGTTGTTCCTCCCTCGCTGCTGCTGTCCCCTGCCCTGGGGATGCTCTCCTCCAAGTGGGTGCAATGACATGGATAAACCCCAAATCTGTTCTCACCCACGTGCCACCAGCAGCAGCTGCAGATTCTGGCATATGCACATGCAACAGCCCAAGCTCCCCTGCATGTCACCTGTCCTGGTCCAGGTCCTCCAAGCCTGCCTGGCAGAGGCTCCCTCATTGACCTGTTTCACTATGAGAAACCCCCATAAAGACGTCTGCTTGTTTTTTGAGGGGTCTTTGTCTGCTAGATTAAAGCCTTGAACAGGTCAGACAAAAGTCAGGTGTGTTTCAGCAGTAGCGTTAGGCTGATTTAGCCACAGGGCAAGCCTCTGTCTGGAGAGGTGCTCTTGCTGGGCTTTGGAGGAAGAGAACTGGTGGGTACGCAGCCCTGTCCCCTGCTGTGGCTGCAGTGAGGGACAGAGCAGGTGGTGGCCCTGGGCTGTTTGAAAAAATGGATTGGTTTGGCCATAGCAGTAGAAATGCTGAGACAGCACAGAGCCCAAAGTGTGGTCAGGGCTGCGAGGAGCAGGTCCAGCCTGGAGAGGAGGGATAGATGGGCCATGTGCACAATATGCAGGCAAGATTCCTCCACCCTAGCATTTTGGGGGCTGTGTGACCTGGGCAGACACCCCTCTGCACACAGATGAGACAAGGTTAGGAGCAAGCTGCTCCATGCTCTCCTGGAGCAGAGCAAAGGCTTTCCACCAACAGCAGAGAAGGTATGAGCTGTGTGAGCCTTCCAGCCAGCCAGCCCAGAACAATGACTGTAGGACCATATTTGAGCTCTCCAATTTTTTTTTATTTTTTTGGTAAGCAGTCATTAGCAGCGCTGGCTTCACTGAACATCAAAACACCCTCGTCTCCTTCTCTCCCAGCTTCCCTCACCACCTGGCTTCATGCACTCCTCTCTGAGCCTACACAGGGTTTGTTAGAAAGAGTAAAGCTGCCACAGTTATTGCTCTCTCCGCCCGATTCATCCTCTTACCGCTTTTCGTTCCTCTAACAGGTGCTCAGTTAAGTGGGTCCTGCTGTGTTTAATGGTCTCCCCCACCCCCATGTAACCTACTTACATATTTTCTGTGAGCCTGCTGGGGCCTGGTGATATTCCAGTTGTATGGTCTCTGACAGCTGCTCCAGGAAGGGTCATGTGGCTGCTGTAATTAAAACAGGGTGAAAAGGGAATTCCTCTGCTTACCCTGAGGAAAAAAAAATGGGGATGAGGGGAAGGAGACCCTTAGCTGCTAACATGAAGGATAATGAGACAAAGCTGGAAGGTCTTTAATTTAATTGTTAACACAGAGTTGCACCAGAAGTCATCAGGCCCTTTTCTATCAACAGATCACTCAAACAACAACAATTATGCTTATACATGGAAAAATCATGGCCACATTTGGTTACTTCTGGCCTTCCTCCCTCTCGTTGCTTCTCTCAAATAACTCACCAAGGTCTTGCACACCAAGCAGAGATGTCTACTTCAGTTACAGCCCTTGTTGGCACCCCCAGTTTTGCAAAGAGCAGAAGCAGCACTCCTTAGAAACATAATCTCATTTGAGTTTGTTCTGCCAATTAACTGCTTGGGATGATATTTATTGGGCTGTGTATGTGCTGCTACCATTCTCTCTATTTATTCCAGTGTACATCTATGTCTGATCTTCATGTATTTCAAGTAGACTTTCTTGAGACAGAGAGATATCCTCCTGCGTAGCATGTGCACGCTGTGTCCCTGCTACTGGGAGAGTCAGGGAGGAATTTTCCAAATGCATGGGTGTTCAGTTGGTGAAAGATCCAGGTTGGTGTTGTGCCAATATTGTCCTCTGGAACAACGCATGTTGGTCTCCCATCGAAGGTGATCATTGCATGGTGCTATTTGACACTGACATTTGATTGCATTGCATGTTGTTAGGGGCCACCTTTGTACCTGATTGCCCGTGGGATGCAACACAGGGTGTGTGGGAGCAGCAGTGTTTGTAACGCGTGATGTAGAAAGGGAGTGCGTTCCTGCTGGGGTGGGAGCACGGAGAAGGCTATGACAGCTAGGTTTCAGTAAACTGCACACTGGAATGATCTACTAGAGAGGACTTGGGGCATGGCTGTGAATTGTGAAAAGGACGGGAGAAAGATGGGAACTGAGGGGAGAGGGAAAGGTGGCATGATGCCAGAGAGAACTTTCGTGAAAGGGGGGCAGGCACAGAAGGGGACCATGAGTTTAAAGCTCACTCCGGGCTGATGCTGACATGTGGCCCATCAACACAATGTGAGACAAGCCTCTGTTCCTTATAACCAGACAACAGGGGAAGATGGTCCTATACCAGGGCCCGAATCAGTTAAGGGCATCATTAATATGTCTGGTGCGGTCTCTGTGGGAGTGCCATAGGATAAGTCAGGTTGTGGCTGTCAGAAGTCGTGCATTAATTATGAAGGGGAAGGGGGTGTAATGAGAAAAATGTACAGGATTTTCCTGCAGGTTATTATGAAATCGCTTAAGAAAGTATGTTGCAAGTCATTCTGGTGAGGAACAGAGGATCCAAAAGAGAAACTGATGTAGGATGCTGAAGAACTCCCGTACTGAGTAATCTGGAGAATGGTGCTGTGGAATTTTATGAGTACCCTTCAAGAGACTTACTTTGAGAAGAGATGGAATCAGAGGCTGAAGAATCAGAAGTGCACAGCCTCTCTTCTCAGCAGTCCTGTCTGTTTTCAAATAAGCTTGCAAGTACTCTGTTAGTAGTCTCACAAATGCTGGATGGCTGAAGCCATGCCACTCTACAAAGAGAGAGACTAAATTAGCATAAAATAAAGAGATTCTGGAGATCTACTCTTAAACATTATGAGTCCCTGCAAAATCCCAAGTGATACCCTTCAGTGCTGTATTTTCACTCTACGACTCCTCAGAAATGACAGAAACATAACTAACGGACTGTGAGGAAAGGAGAGGTGGCTTCTTGAAACTTCTCTCTGCCATGGAGAGCATTGCTAGAATAAACTCTCAGTTTGGGCACTGAATGAAAGAAATCTGGATCTGGCAGGCAGGATGGAGTCAAGGTTACAGGCAGATGTTGGTGGAATCTTCTGCTGTTTTCTCTCTCCCTAACCTTGTTTCCAGAGATAGTAATCAAATGTTTAACTTTTATTTTGGTATAGTAAGCTAATCTTGCTATTAACTCTGGTGATAGAATGTGGTCCCTCTATAAAGCAGATTTGCAAGTCGGTGGTTTTGTTTTGGGTTTTTTTTTGTGGGATTTTTTGATTGTTTTTTGTGTTTTTCAGGAAGAGTAAAGTGTTTTCAAAGTCTTTCCCAATCAGAGCTAACTGTGGAATTCCCAAGGGCTGGGACACGAAGTTTCACATCTTCCCACAAGGGCTGGGGCCCAGTAACTTTTGTTGCTACACCAGGAGAAGGGAATTTCCTTCAGCATATAGCAGGAGAGGCAGGAGCATGGCTTCTGACGCTGAGAATAACCTGCTCATAAAAAGCAACTGTAAAGGATCCTCCAGGCTGAGGGAGCTGAAGGTACCATGTGTGCTGGGCAGCCTGGCCCCTATATATTAGTCCAATGGGCCATGAGGCTCAGAAGTAAATTTGGCCATTATTTCTTCTGACAGGGATGGAGGTAGCATAGGGCCCTAGACTCTGAGTTACCCATCCTGCTACAATAATTCTTCCCAAAATGCCATCATTCCTGAAGTCATTTAGCATTTTGGCGGTTGTTCTGATCTACTCTGGGCTAACACTTTCTCAATAAACTATAATAAAGCTATTAGATAGGTTTGCTGAAGTGTACTGCTAGATTGGGCCAGGGAATCTCAGAGTAATTTTTCACTGCATTCAGTTACATCCAAAGTAACAGACCAACATGAATTAATGTTGATTTGATGGAGTGGTGCAGTCAGAAAATGACCTTTACCTTTTATCCTTCTACTATTTTCTGAAAGTTGTTCTTCTGTGGGGCAGAGCTGGTCTGTGTGCCACTGCAGATGGGTCTTCTCCCCAGATGAGACATGCAGCTGCTGTTATCTAGGTCTAGGGAACCATGTTCTGGCAGTTTCTAAATTATGAGAGAAAGAGATTTTTTCTGCTCAGTATCCGAGGGCTTTTAGTATCTACAGCGTACCCTTTTCTTTATTAATTAATGTTATGTTTAAAACATAAGTAGGTTCTTATTTCTGCTTGCTACTTATTATAATGCCTCGTCAGCACTTCAGTGCCTTTCCTGCCTGCTCTGGAGTTGGGTTCAACCCGTGATGTGTTAGCACTGGTCAAAACTGCGACCTGCAACACCAGCTCCCATAATGCAAGGGTTGGGGTGACTCATACCCCACCAAGGTGAGTCCCGGGTTTACCTGCCCAAGTGCAGATGAGGTGTACCTGGTCCCATGGCTGCTGCAGGGTGCCCTGTCCCAGGACAGGGAGGTGCCCCCCAAAATGTCCCCATCAGGCTGCCCCGCAGCCTCTACCCCTACCCCTGTGGGGCGGCCCAGGCCATGATGTGCTCCCTGCCCCGTCTGGCATCTGTGGCAAGGGCTTAAGATGAGAGCATACTCTTTTTTAGCATGTGGACTGGCTGAAGTGATGTCCAGACACAATCATTTGAGTGGTCTTGGTGTTATATCTCTGTTAGGACTAATGCAATTAGCGCCCTTTTTGCTAAAAAAAGAGATGGGGAGGGAAAACGCCCCCATGGGTCAGGCTCAGCATACCCGCTCAAGCCACCAGCTTTGTCTGGGCAGGACACTGTCACCAGGCTGGGTGAGGGTTAACCACCAGCTGGAAAGGCTTGTGTCTCATTGCCGCCCTTCCTCCAGCGAGGCAGGTTGCATGGGGGACACGGGACGGAGGAGACGCCACGTGGGCACTGCTGCGCTGACACCGTCTGCGTGGCCCCCGCTGTCCTCGGCGAGGAGAGACCCCTCATTAGCGAGCGGGAGACGCGGGCAGACAGGCAGGCGGGAGCTCGCCTTCCTCCTTTAAAGCACAGCTATATTTAGAGGCAAATTGCAAACAAAGCGACGGTGAGCTGCTGCTGCCCATAAATTATCCAGCTGCGTGGGATCTGGAGGGGCTCATGGACACCTCCCACTGCTCCTGAACTGGTGGGAGCAGGAGGAGGACCCGGAGGGAGGACATATTGCCCTCCTGATACTTGTGAGGTTCCCTCCCGCATCACCCCCGGTCCCCATCTCACCCTCACTCCCACTCCCCGACCAGCTCCGGCAACAGGAATGGCGGTTCAGCAGATGGTTGCCATGGGTTACCTCTGCACCGCAGATATTCTTTTCTGAAATAGCAACGCTAATTGAAAACAGGGGCTCCATACTGTCACGTCGAGGTTTGCTTCGGCAGGCTTGCGGTCCTCACAAAGCGCAACCGGAGCTCGCTAGCTGGTGAGCTGCAATGGCAGCGTTTGCAGGCCCCAAAACCTCCTGGCAGCCCAGGTGGCCTCATGGCATCCCTCAGGGATGATGTGCTGGGGACCAGGGTTGCTTGCCCACAACATGACCTAGCCCAATGGAAAGAACCATCTTAGCACAAAGCCTGGGGAACAGGGCCAAAAGAAGGGGAGGGCAATGGAGGGACAGTGACCCTTGGCAGGCAGTGGCCCCACTGCACAAGATGCACAAGGCTGTGGGTAGCAATATTTAAATTCCAGAGGCGAAAGCCATGTCCTGAGTTACCCAGGCAGCCAGCAGCTGAGCTAAGAGTAGATCCCAGCTCTCCTGAGCATGGCTCCCTGCTCATGCTCCTGCTGGGGAAACTGTGCTTTTATGAGGAATTTAGTGGGGCTTTTCAAGATACTTTGCCACACTGACAAAAAGCTGGCAGGATGACCAAAGCAGAAGGGGAATGGTAATTAGAGAGCCAGGGAGCTGGAGGAGGTGTCTGATGGGGTGCTACAGGGATCAGTGGTAGGCCACATCTTACTTTAAACCTATTCCTTTTTTAGGATGATTAATGTGCAATCAGTAGGCTTGCAAAATTTAGCGTAACCTGCTGCCACCAATTAGCAAGATATTTCCATTCTGCAGAGGACTCTTAACCTGTAGCATGGACTATCGTTACAGGTAGAAGCAAGGAGGGAAGCTGGTCTCCTTCTCAGGGAAAACTGCTTTCCCCCATCTCTGCATCCCATCCTCAGGGACTTCCCAGCTTCTTTTCAGGCTCTGTTTCCCCCATGTTGCGAGGAGACTGTCCCTGCCTGGCCTAGGGCTGCTCTGAGGATTCCCTCACCATGGCTGGGGAGATGCCGTACAAGGGGGGTAAGTATAGGGGGGTCTGTGCAGGGCTGTTCTTGCAGACTGAGCATTAGCAATCCCATTTCTGCATTAACTTATTACACTTCCAATCTATTCCACTCTTCTACTAGTAACGTTTTACCCGAGGCTGCACCACTTCACATGTAGATAAGACTTTGCCTCTGAAGTGACAGATAGCCTGTTTGGTGTCTCTCTCATTGTGTGATCCCTTCTGAAAGTTCAGCTCTGCCTTCCCTGATGCTGAACCAAACCCTCTCAACTCCCACTATTTTAGCCACAAGCACCTCTGGGTTTGATCTGAAGTGCTGCAGGCATCTCCTAAATCTGCTCCAAGGTCTTGTCAGGGTTTCTTGATCTTTTACATGAGCTTGGAGGGACATTTGTAAAACCCTGCTGACAAAATCAGGCCCTAAAGTCTACCCTATCATCCCTTCTTGTCATATCCCTATAAAAGGAAAGTATAGGAGAGGTAGCTTCAGTCTTTTAATTTTGCAAGTCATTTTGGGGAAGCAAATTCCTTGCCAGGAACTTATGTGCCCTCCCAACATTGCCTCTTTCATTTCATTGCCCTGACTATGTTTTTCCTTCACAGACTGCTCAAGGAATTTGTAAGAAGTTCTGCTTTGAAAACAAAACGAAGAGTTACTCCAATTACTCCTATGCAATCTTAACTGGCCCTCTTAGCACTTGCAGAGTTTGCTTTGCCCTCTGCTTGCACAGACAAACATTAGAGGTCAACATTGTCCACGTTAGGGAAACCCATCAACAAATGGAAAGTTGTAGCATGAATGCCTTAGGTTATCAGATTCATTTTGCATAAGACAATGACATCAAAAGTGTGACACCATCTGTGACATTTGGAAAGCATCTGAGTGTCTTCAGTGTGGAGCAAAGTAGCTTGGCAGCACTGCTGGGGAAATGATGCTACTTGCAATGCTTTAGCACAATAGGCAATAACATGCCAGACTGTGGAGGCATTATAGGATGCACTGGAGGATGACTGGTCTTCCTGAATCCACATAGGCTGCTGAATACCATCCAATGTGCTATACTGTCAGGGAAGTATTATACGGCTAGGAAAGCTCAGAGGAGGTTTGACTTAGCAAAAACTGGAGGAGTTTAAGATGTCTTTTCTGGCCAGATGTCAGCTAAGGGTGTGTGAGATCTTATTCTACAAGTATCCTAGGAGGTATAATGACCACAGTGGGAAAGTAATTGCATCCAGAAACCAAAAGGAGAATTGCTAAATGGAGCAAGATGAACTCGAGTTTTTAAAAAAAATGGATAAAGATTTTCCTAACAGCAAAATCTGTTGAGCCATAAAAGAAGGAACTCCCCTGGTTGAACCCTTTGAGAGCAGAGTAGAGGACACAGCTCACCTTGCTCACTGGAGCAGAGCAGAGAGTACTCACCAAGGAACAGATCCTTTTCTTTGGTCATAAGCCTGTATCATGGGGAAGGTAGCCTTTTATTTCCCTTTTCACAGCTGCAAAAGAAAAAATGCTGGATTTCCACATCTACCTAGCTCAAGTCTGGCAGATCATGAGAAAATTTTAGGGAAAGTAGCTAATCTCGCAAGACAGAATTGCCAATTACTCCTCAGAGCAGTCACCTCTTGCTCTGAAATGCACGTGTTGCAGTGTGGGGCTGAGAGCAGCAGGACCATGGCCACTTTGCTGGCTGGCTGAGTGAGCACATCTCATTAACAGGGATTCATCAGCACCATTGTTAATAATGCAGGAGCTGCTTGTCTCTGGGGGAGTTCCTCAGCAAAAGCAGCCTTGCTTTTGTATTTCAAACACAGCCTCTGCTGGTGTGATGGGCTTCCACTTTGACAAAGCATTTTGGTTATTTGTTAGTCTCAAACGGGATCTCAGTACTGAGAGGTGACAGAGCTGAGATGTACATCCAGAGCAGAGGAGAGCAAAGCCAGCCCTGTGTCAGTTTTGGACCTACCCATGTTTTGGCATCAGCAAGGACCAGTGTGATTGCTGATGAGAGAGCTCTGATCCTGAGGTCGTCTTTGGGGAAGGCAAGAACAGGATTTCAGGCTGTTCTGGCATTACCCTCTGCTCTAGTCACTTCACTGTAGGGATAGGGGATGAGCACACAGTGGTTCTGCTGTCTCTGACCTCCTCCTCTTTTAGGGTGATCTCCCTGGAGCCTTTGTGGTGGCCTTTATGGCTCTGCCATCACAGGAGAAACTGCAGCTGGGGCCAGACTCTCACATGAAATTGCTTCATCCTCCCAGTACAGCAGCCTGCATGAAGGTTGGAGTAAAGGTTGTAATTCCTTGTTAGAATCACTTGGAAGCCTTATTTTGTCACTACCCACTTGTGTGTGGCAGCACGTGGGACAGGGGATAATTTCACACTGTACAGTAGGGATGCTGTGCTGTGCCCTCTGTAAGGCCAGCCTGCAAGTTCTGCCGCTGGTGGGGCTGGGCAGCCCCATGGTGGAGTAGGTGCCCTTTAACATTTGTTCAGAGAGGAAAGCTAATAAGAAGAGACTTTAAAGTGTGCAACCTAGCAACGCAGCTTATTAGAAAACTAAACATAAAAATCCCCCAAACCTGCTCTTTGGATGCTGTAGGCTGTTCTTCGGCCAGGTGTCTTTGAGCATGCATAGGAGCAGCAATCTCATAAAGAAATAATTGCCAGGGCCTGTACAGTGGAGTTCTCCAGGAAGCGTGAACCTCCAGCCAGGGCAGCATACCCATTAAAAGCAAATGTTTTGACTGAGGTGAGATACTACCATCCCCTGGGAGAACCAAGCATGCCCTCTCTCATCCCGGCCTGGAGGGTGGAAAGAGCAATGCTTCCTAGCTCAGCTGTGGGGATATCACATGCTGAGGTAGGTCCAGGGGAGGACACCTCTCTTGTCCAAGGTGGGGAGACGCTCTACGCGAGTTTCTGTGTGCACCCAGCCCAGCAGCCGGCTCACATGCAGGTGTGCGTGTTTGGTTCACGCTACCCAGTGTCTGCTCTGGTACCATCACAGAGATTGCAGCCCTCTGCCCTGGTCCGTCACATGAAGTGATGACGGCAGATGGCTGCAGGGATCAGCCTGCCAGCTGGGGCTTTGTCATAACTCCTGCCCTGTTCGCCACAGACAGATCCCTGCTGATGGGACTGGTGTAAAAAAGGGAACACCATGGGCCAAAGCCAAGCAACGCCCAGTTTCAGGGTCAGCTTGACCTCTTCATACAACACAAAATCCTGGGGCCACCCCTCTTCCAAAGTACATTTGGTGGTTCACCCTTAGAGAGATAAGATCTTCCTTACAGACATGTAGTGCACATGGATGGGCAGCCCTGGTGGAAAGTGGTGTGATAATGTCCCTTGAGAATGAAGGCAGTGACATCCTGGCCTTGCTCAGAAGAGCATTTCTCTCCCTGTTAAAGTTAGACAAGCAAAAGAAGGAGGAGCATTGCTCACAGTGCTCTCTGAAAGCTCTGGGGAAACTAACAAGGTGTTTGTAAAGCCCTGCAAAAATTCAAAATATTGTGATGACTTTAGCTAAATAAAAGTCCTTACCTCTAATTCTGGTTAATGCTCAGTCTGATGCTCAGAGGGGCAACAGCTGTGGTGCACGTGGACATCCTGGTGAATGCAGGGAGGATGTCAGAAGCATGGCTGTGGGGCCAAGCAGCCCAGCTGCCTGGCAAGAGGTTCATCAGCTGATTATATATTTCTATAAGGAGCCAAGAGCAGTGTAGATGGGAGCTGTACGCACAGCTTGTGCGAGAAGCTGGGAAGTTCACCATCTTCTAGCTCCAGCTTTGTTGGCCTCAGACCCCAAAATCTCAGTGCCTGGCAGGAAGCTTACCTTAGATCTGTATTTCCCTGCGTGGTATGGATCCGTGCTAAGGCATAGTCAGATAACGGGTGGCTGCAGACAACTCCTGCTGGGAGACAATGTTTTCCAGAGAGCAGGCATTGCAGCCCTTCTCACCTGCCCTGCTCTGCACTTTTCTCCCACCACTCCCGTGCTACAGTCCCTGTCCCACCACTGCTTGTTTGGGCAGGTCAGGTGAATGAAGGTGCATCTCTGCTCCATCATCCAGATCCCCTTGATTCCTCCCTCTCCTGGCCATACACCTGTCCTGGCATCTCAGTGCTTATGCAACTCCTCCTGCCATGCCCATATCTCCCCTGGCAGGCTGCCCTCCTTTATGGCATGGAAGAAAGTCTTCAGGAGCTTTTAATGGGGAGCTTTGAAAGAAAGGCCCGGGAGACTCCCAGTGTCCTCAGGGAATACTGCTGCTTTTTAGGGAGGAAGAGCTGCACCCCCTGGGGTCCATTCAAAACTCTTTTCATCACTGCTTTCACCTCCCAGCAAGCCCCTGTGACCATTCAGGGAGAAGGCTCCGAGGTCCTTGTTGTACCACTGCTGATCTATCCCAGCCCATGATACTCTGGCTACACTCTGCCAGCGCCTGCAAACTCTCTGCTCTCCTCTCCATGTTACCCATGCTGCTTAGTAAACCATATCTAAACATAGAAAACTGGCTAGCTTGGGTTTGGGAAAGCACCCAAGAACTCAGATCGTTTCCATTCCCTCATCACACCCACAGAAAACTCACGAGCTCTCCAGCCCAGTACACCAGGCACTTTACATGCCAGCTTTGAGAAATTACCATGAATTCTCATTTTGGCTATGTACAAGCACAACAGCACTAGCCTTTCACCGACAGAAAAAGAGGAAAGATAAGGAAACCACAAAAAAGAGTGATGTGAAAAAAACATCAGGATCTTCCTAAAAAAGGTTCAAACATAGGCACCAATCTGGGAAGAAGATCTCCTTCTCTAAACTCTCCCCACCAGCGTAGTAACTTGGACTTCTTGAACTCTGTTATCTGTGCCTGGCAGCCCACAGAAGTAACGCCTTGTTCCCACAGGGACTTTCCATTTCAATACTTGGAAGAGCATCCATCAAGACCTTCAATTTCTGTGGAACTTTGAATTTGCACACTCCCAGGCACTGCCCAAGGCTCCCTGGGAAGGCTTGTGGGTCAGTGGGGGCAGAAGGACTCAGCTGCTCCCATGCAGACACCCAAACTTCTGCTTTCCCAGGCCAGGGCAGCACAAGGAGGCAGTGAACAATTGTTCCTTCCCCATCGGGACTGAATTATGAAGCTGCAAAAGCCAGGACTGAATAACCTAACTGTGAAAGCCAGCGGCAGTAAGATATCTTACTAGGCATCTATGGGACCACTTGTCAGGTGTCCACTGTTGCTTCAAGCTGTGGGAAGACCCATTTTCTCTATTGGTTTCTTGGAGCAGGCAGAGGAAGGGCAAGGTTCATCCTGACAGAGGTTAGAGTTGAGAGGAAGGAGGCAAAGAACGAGCCCTCCCTACCAGCCCTGCTGCTGGGACTGCCTGCTTTCAGAGGCCAGATGCTGCCGGGCAAACAAAGATCTCCTTATGCTGGTTTTAAAGCTTGAAGAATCTCTTGAGATAAACATCCTAAATTAAAGATAAAAGCACTGTGGGTTTGCTGGCAGCCTTTGTTCCCCTCCCTGAGGATAAGCTCTTGTCCGAGTCACACATGCATCTTCCAGCCATGCACACTGGCCAAGGGTTGCCCCCAAAGATGCCCCTCTCCAGGGGGCCCAGGAGTTAACAAAACCCCTCTGCCCCACTGCCTCAGCTCCCCCTGATGGCAGGTTCACCCGGAGCAGCACTTTGTCCCAGTTTCCATTTTCAGGATCTCTTGGGAGGATGTTAAATCCCAGCTAGCCCCGACTGTATTTAAAGTGATTGTAATTCACATGGATTGGGCTGTGGTTATAAGCTGAATTACGTTCCGATTTAGCAGCAGGGATTAAGGCTCTGCATTTTAACTTATTAACCCAATCCAAGTTAAGGAGAATTCCCCTTGCTGCCCTGCTAAGCTCCTGCGCAAGGAAAGGCAAGGCTACGTGGTGGGAGTGGTGGGGATGGAAGGGCTGTGCCTGGGATGGGTCATGGCTGCACAGCTCCTGTGGCTGGGGGAAAGCAGAGGAAAGGAAGCACACAAAATAGGCTACAGCACTTGTTTGGAATTTCTTACACACAGGAAATTTCCTTTGCATTAAACCTGGCAGAAAGGGGTACGTGAGTGGTTAATTCCCCAGCTAGCAACCCAGGAGGTGTCTGATGCTTGCAATCGCTGCTACAGCCCGGGCCAGTGATGTTCTGGCCCTGGGACCTCAGTGACCTCCCTCCCCTAATCTCTCACTGGAGATGCCTGCGAGAGTTAACTCATGTCTTTGGGCCACACCAGTGGTGGGACAGCTTGGAGAGAGCCTTGTTGCTCTAAATGAGACAAGAGGAACTGCGTGGGCAGCCCAGCGTATGATGAAGCCTGTCATCATGCCTCCCGAGAGGGACACCCTGAACCTCCTGACCCTGGGTTCACCCACTTGGCTTCTCTCTCTTGCCGTCAGACAGACAATTGCAAGCAGCCCAGGCACACTCTGAAAAACTTCACTCCATTTAATATTTAATGAAAACCCAGTGTAACTGTCATGTCCTTTTCTGTTTTCTCTCACTAACGCTGCTGGCTGCACAGGTATCTGATTGTAAACAGAACCCATCTCCTTTCCACTTGATTGCATCTCTCCAGCTCTGGGCACAGCTTGTGATGCCCATACTCACCTTCAGAGGAAATCCTGGGGATGTCCTGTCAAAGACAGCACAAAATCACAGAATGGTTGGGGTTGGAAAGGACCTCTGGAGATCATCCAGTCCAACCCACCTGCTGAAGCAGGTTCACCCAGAGCAGATCGCACAGGAATGTGTCCAGGCAGGTCTTGAATGTCTCCAGAGAAGGAGACTCCACAGCCTCCCTGGGCAGCCTGTTCCAGTGCTCTGGCACCTCAAAGTAAAGAAGTTTCTCCTCATATTCAGATGGAACCTCTTGAGATTCAGCCTGTGCCCACTGCCCCTCATCCCATCACTGGGCAAACAGGACTCCCTGCATGGTGCCCTCACTGCCCCGGGCATCTGAGAGAATCCCAACCCAGCCCAGAGAGATGGAGGAATGGCAGGCTCTGGCAATCTCACCTACCATCATAACAGGGAATTGCAAGATCACATCTGCAATTATCAGCGAGGAGGCAGGGAAGGCATTGTACTTTCACTGCTCTGCCTGTTCTGGACCTCTGGGTCACAGCATATCCTACTTGCTCCCAGTTGCAGACAGAGATGGGTAGACAATAAGGAAAGGAAAGGTCGGATGTGTTTTTGTGAAACATTTCTTCGTCATAAAACTAAGCAGCAAATGGTGAGGGGAGGAATAAAAGAGTTTGATATTTGCCACTAACATTTTCAATTTAGTTCAAATAATATTCATTTCAAAAAAGAGAAAAGCAAACAAACAAAATACCCAGCATGAACAAAAAATGGCAGAGAGGAAGTTTCTTTCCATCCCTAAATGTTTTATCACGGCTATTGTATAGAGATATCTCTGAACAATTGCCCTGACTCAAAGGGAGACTTTTGGACCAGGACTTACACTGTGATTTGGAACCTGGTAGCAGACAGAGGCCTGAGAGCACTGCTACTTTTCTTCATATGAACGCAAAGCTGCCTTACTGGGGTCTGTGGAGAACTGGGGACTCTGCCCAGGAAGGCAGGAGAGGATCTGTCTTTCTCTGCACTGAAGTTTTCCTGTCCAGAGCATGGCAGTGCTCCGAGTCCAGGCCAGGGAATATACCACATTGCTCACCAACAAGATCTCTGTTTCTCCGCACACCATGCACAAGAGCAGGGTTGCAGAAACCCTAGGGCTTGATCCAGAAATCCCAAATCTGTTTGCAGTCATCACTCTGGTTTCTTGCTTCTTGAACTAGTTGCTTGAGGGTGTAACTCCTGGCACTAGGGAAGAAAAAGAAGATCTCAAGGTCACGCCACCCTCACCTTTTACCCTGTCCCCAGAAGAAAGGGCTGTGTCTGAATCCTGGTGGAGGATGCTCCTGCCATCATCCCTCTCTGCAGGACAGACAGCAGCTGTGGGATGGAGTCACTGCCATGCACTGTGTAACCTTTTCAGAAGAAGCAGACCTGAAAAGCATGCCTGCCGGGGAAGAGCAGAAGCAAAAGCAGCACCTGGGAACTGCTTTAAGGACAGGGCTGCCCTGTGTGGCCCCCATCCTCTAGAACCTGTAGGGAGAACATCCCCATCACAAAGCACTCATGAGAGAAAGCCATAACCAAACCCTAAGGGGTAGGAATGGTGACGGGGACCCTTCCCCACGGAGGCAGCCACCACCGTTGGGAAGCTGAGGCATGTTCTCAGATCTGCCAGCTGGTAAACTCTCCCCACTCTGGTCAGGCAGTGAAACGCCAGCCTGGCGTGCCTCAACAACAGCAAATTTACTTAAAGAGGAAGAAAACAGCTTAACTAATCTTTGGTCACTTAGTTTAACTTCTGCTGCTGACACAGCAGGAGGTACTCGCAAGCCCAATGGCTTTATTTATTTAAGTGTATTGATTTTAGCCTAGATTGGAAGAAAACAGACGGATAAAGGGCAGGAAATTCCTCAGCTGTTAGAACCGCACAGAGTACTAGAAATCAGATTTAAACTAGCAGATGAAAATACATTTGCCAGAACAAGGTAATGAATCATTCTGCCAGAAGCACAGAGATCTGGCCTTAAGCCAAACCCTGCCCACTTGAAAGCAGCAATTTGGGGTATTAAGAGGTGACTGAATTACCATCAGTGATCATCATTTAATATAGCAGCAATGCTCAATGTCTCCCAACCAGAACTCTAAGCCTACTGCATAAAAACACAGCAAAACCCATCAGAACTTCCCCCAGGACCTTATTTATAATCGATGGCCCCAGAGTCAATCAGATTCAGTAAAGGAGGGCTAAACAAGAAGGATGGAGGAGGATGAACCATACATGAAGAGGTGTAGTTGGCTGCACAAGCAAACCGCAGAGAGCACCGAGATGTGCAGGAGGATGACAAGGGGAGGATTTTTGGAGGGTAATATTTTGTTCATGTGTCAGCTCTGATTATCTGATTCACTTCTTTGGAATAGCCCAGTGTCTGGGACTCCATGAGAGAGGTCACCAGCTCTGTTGCCTGTTGTCACAGATCTTGCCTTAGCTGGTGGTGCAGTGTGACATTGTCCCGTGGAAGTGGGCAGGGAAAGCAAGGTATCTGAACAGAATCCTAAAATTAAATCCCAGGGGCTAGTGAGAATTGAACACATGCAGTCTCTGAAACTGAGTCCTACCTTCTCTGTCAGCAGGGAGACCTCAAGCAACTTGGAGTGAGAAACCAGGCTCCAGGTGCAAAGCCCTCTCCTTCCATGGGAACTGCCTGAGAGCCCCTGAAGATGTGGAAATAAACTGATGTACCCATCCTGTGAACATATATCACTCAACACAGAAGAGGGAAGAGGCAGAGAGGTAGCAGAGGTGATGAGTTGTCAGCCCTGCCTTGAGAGATGAATAGGACACACACACTGGAATTCTCTTATTTATTTTTTTTTCCAGCAAGCACTATGCTCCTTCCAGTACTGGTGAGGCCTGAGCATCCTTACCAGTCACCTATGGCTTTCCCAGCTCCTCCTGCAGAAAAAGCCCTCAGCATGCCGGTGAGTATGGAGGCAGGAGCTGGGCTGTCCCCCGTCCCTCAGACTCACAGTGGAGAGCCTGTGTCCAGAGCCTGAGGGCTCACGTTCCCTGTTTGCGGGGACGACAAGAGGCTATTCACTGCAGAAGGGACAGCATCACTGAAGCCAGGAAAGGGGCAGCATTCGGCTGAGCAGGGGAGCAGAAGGAACAACAACACAGGCACTAGCTGGGAGCATCTTTGAAAGCAGGTAGCTCGGGCAGCAGTACAGCAGGATAGAGCATGACTTTTTCCCAGATATACAGGGAAATTTGGCTGGTTTAAGGTAAACTTCTGCACTGCTAACAGGCTGTGGACTGCCATGTCAATACTTGTAGCGATATGTGAGCACCAGTGAAGCCCGACGGAGCTTGCATCTCCATACCCTCAGAGCAGGCAGGCAGGGAAGAGCCTCCCCCGCCTGCACCACCTCCCCGTGCCCTCTGCTGCAAAAGGCCTTGAAGGCAGGTGACTCGCAGCTACAGAGATGGAGGCTCTGCAAGGGCAGAAGGGATTCTCCCCAGCAAGGTTAGGCAGGTTATTATCAGAACTAACTGATATTCCCATAAACAGTCATTACTCGTTGCCCTGCAGGCCCTACAAAGGGCAAGGTTTGTCCCTGTTGTTGAAAACAAAGATAGGAGCATCCGATCTGATTTTTGCAATCCAGAGCCCTAGTGACCCATCTAAGCCCGAGGCAAACACACAGCAGGAAGAAGCTTTGGGAAAACCGGATTGTGTCTGTGGAGCCAGAATCCAAACCAAGATATGCAAAACCCAGATACCTGCCAAGCAACGGACCTGCCCTCTTTTAGTTACACATTTGATAACGATATGCTGAATTCTAAAGATTTTCTTGAGCAAATTTTTGATTTGCCTCCCCTCCCACTGCAAAACTGCAGGTGAAAGACACTTGACACAGCACTTTGCAAGAGCCTCTATGTAACCCAGAGCTGCAGGATTGGGTGTTTTCACACAAACATTCTTCCCCTCACACCTGAGCATCTCTGTGGAGGAAAGTTCAGTTCGCAGAGCCAGAGGAGCTGCCTTGTTGCTTGGTAGGGGTTTGCACAAACCTTATTCTCAATCGACACAGGTTTTCAGTCTCTCAAGCTTTGTTTTGAATTCTGTATTCAGGACAAGTCCAAAACTACAAAGCAACCACAATCTAAAGGGGTAGATTGATCTGCTCTTGCATCAGAGCTGCACTCAAGCAGTAGTTTCTTATAAAGAAAGGTGATCTGACACTGTTCATCCAGCACAGTGGGAACTTGGTTAAAATGCTAATCTGCAGACAGGGCTAAGACTGAACTGTATTTTAATCTGCCATTTTTCAGATGTCACTAAACATGTAAAAAAAAATCCCAGCAACTATGGATCTATCCTGTCAAACTCACAGCTTGCCCATGAAGGAGTCAGTGGGAATCATACGTGCTCAGCACTTCTGGAGAAAGACAGGCAGGCCCTTTAAGTATCTAAGCAAGCAGTAAATCAGCCTACATTGAAATGCCAGGTATTTTCCTTACGCAGAGGGACGACCATGTTGCAAATGGCACCCTAGAAACTTATGCCTTTGTAGCACAGGGAGGATTTCAGTCCTGCCAGCACCGCTTGGATCTGGGCCCAGGTTGTGCACCTTAACAAATCCTCAAAATAAACCATGGGCAAATTCAGCTTTGTAATAAAAACTAATGCTGGCAGAGTTTTGCTTCATTTTCAATGCTGCTGATTTCACTCTTCAAGACCTTGACCAATTGGGAAAAATTGGCAAAGGGCTCGTTTAGTGCTGCGCACATAACTGTGCTCAGTGAGAACATGACACAATGACAATGAATGCAGAAAAGTGCTTCTTAATTATTTAAATACAACCTCTTATGTGGTGCTTTTGCCTAAGAAGAGATAGAGGTCCAGGCTTTCACTTGCACAAAGGTACTGTGAAAAGAACTACCAGAGAAGAGCATCATGCCCAGCACTTGAAGCCTGGAGGAGAAGGTCCTTTCTGGCTGTAATGAACAGAATGTTACTGAAGCACTACACTGGTGTACCTGCTGCTCTGTATTTTGTGGATGGATTTTTTAGAGGTGTTGTGTACCCAGAGCACTCCAAAACCTCTCTTAGTCACTGGCAGAGTATTCCAAACCCTTTAGCCACTAAAGGGTCTTCCCGGATTTCTGTAAATCTGTCCTCTCTTGTGAAGTACATTAAATATTAAATATTCCTGGGCATTTCTGGACTCTCGGTAGCTTCTTAACTTCTGTCAATAATTAAGTTCTGTCCTTTAGCTAGAGGCACAGCACACACCTAAGAGTCTTTGTGGCTTCCAGAGGGGTAGGAGACACCTCCAGTGTCCAACACTGACAAGCTGGCTCAAAACCAAGCAACGTCCAAGAGATGCATGAAGATGTGCCAGGGGAGTTTCAGATTGGATAGTAGGAAAAAATTCTTCACAGAAAGGGTTGTGAAGCCGTGGAACAGGCTGCCAAGGGAAGTGGTGGAGTCACCATCCCTGGAGCGGTTTAAAAGGCGTGTAGATGAGGTTCTTGGGAACTCGTTTTAGTGCCAGAGTTAGGTTATGTTTGTCCCCTATCTGTCTCTATGGTCCTGAGAGTCTCTTCCAACTGAAATGATTCTATGATTCTATGATCCTAAGCAACATAATTCTCTTGCTAATTTACCCTAGTGCTGCTGAGCTCCCCAGGATCAATCTCTTCAGATACCTCACAAGCATTGATATGAAAAAGCCACCTTGCTGCTGATGCACCCAGTTGGCTTTCCACACCACAGCAGGCACTGCTTCTGCCACGAGGTCTCAGACAAAAATGGGCTCCACACTGTCCTCCCCCAGTGTTGCCCCAGAGCTCCTCATTGAAACCCAAACAGTTTTGCCCACTGAGGCAGCATTTCTCATGTTTAGCTGGCAGCAAGGAACTTCCCTGTGCTTGTTGTCCCTCCAAGCTGCTGCCAGGAGTGGAAACATGACCACGGGGTTGTGTACCGTACATCTGCCTGCTCCCAGCCAGGCAAAAACCACCCTGGAGTGTCTCTGAGCATCAACCTGGCTGCAGTGGAGGGTGTGAAATGCAAAGTTTTGACTGAGGGTATGTAGTTCCTCATGTCGCTGGCGAGCAGGGCTCGCTTCTCAAGAGCTCTTTCAGACCCCTGGAAGGAAAAGGTGTCCCACTGGATCTGGTCCCACCTCTTCCAGTTAGTGCTCTTAAGCCAGCACAGACAGCCTTGGCTGTTGGGAAAGCCTTCAAATGACAGTGCCCTAGAGGGTGCTGGAAGGACTTTGGGCTGTCCCCTTGGATAAGCTACAGCAGAAATGTGCAGCCAAAATGTGGGGCCACAGCCATGGGATGAATCACGCTTGCAGGGGCATTACCAGGGGGGCATAAGGAGAGGCAGGGGGTGTCCCAAAGTAGCTCATTGCCACCTGGGTTAGGAGTGTGTATGCCCGACCTCCTCCTTTGCTGCAGCCTTCTCCAAGCAAAGTTTGGGCAGCTCCCTCCCTAGCACAGCCACTCGGCTCAGCATCCCCACCTTACCCTACAGTTCCCAGAGAAAAACCTGAGAGACTTCACACTTCAGGCTCAGTTTCAGCAAATTTGCCCAACCATCCTAGTAACGATGACAAAAGAGCCAAACATACATGATGGTGCAGGAGTCCCAGTGCTGCTGGCCACTGCGTGTGGTGGGGAGGCTTGAGCATCTCCAGATGAGAGGGTGGGAGGATAGGGAACAACTTCCCAGCCTGAAGGGGAAAAGCCTGTGGGACTGAATCCAGTACTTAAAGAGGGCGGTCTGAACCCACTTTTGCTTTAAGCAGTCTGGAAGTTAGCAAAGGGGAAGGAAAGGGTTTTGCTAATTGCTGAGGTGACTGGCAGCAGAGAAACAAATTCTGGCAAGGGAGAATTTATCCTCTAAGCTTGTTATATTGTCAAAAAAGGAAATGAGGTTAGTTGAGGCTCATTTGTTTATGATGAACTCCTGTCTCTTACTGTTTATCACTATATGCAATTACTAGCTGACTTAAGCTGAGTGAATTATAGTTACGACGAGGACAGTGACAATGCAGAGAGGAGGGGACAGGCCCCTAGAGCATCACCTGTCCTCTATCTGTCTCTGCGTCCCCAGAACCCCCCAGCACAGGGTCTCTCCAGGCTCCACCATGGGCCAGAAAAGAACACGGCATCGCTGGCCTTTTCAGAGCAGAGATGTTCAGTTTGCTGCATCAGTCTGAGGATTAGTCTGGGGATGAGCAAACATCTCCTGTATGACTGAGTGCTCTTCAATGTCCCCTCTGCTTCCACAGAGCCCAGGTTTTCCCCTTGCAGACACCAGAAAAAGAAGACGGACTAGATGAATGACTGCACATTTAACTGCCATTGGAGACAGCATAATGGGGACCACAGGCAGTATGTCTAAATTTCCTCATGGAATGTCCAGGCTTGAATATCAAGTACAGCCCTCAACTGAAGATGGCAACATGCTAATGCCGCATGGAGGAAAGCTGCAGAAAGGGAAAGCTTCATTATGAGGGCAGAAAAGCTCCTTCTGCACTGGAGGACATAGGGGCACATGCTGAGGCAGCAACAAGCCCAGTGAGACCAGAATGAAGTTCCCAAGACTTTCATGGTGGGTATCAAACAATGGCAAATCGGAAGATAGGAATATATTTAACAACTGGCTCAGCTAGTTTTGTGGGTCTTCTCTGATGAGATGACACATTTACTTGACACATATCACACCTACCACTTGACTCCAAGGCTGACTCCAAGTCAACTTTAAGGAGGACTGTTGTAAGGAATTTGACATTCCACTGTACAACATGCTGATTAAAAAATTAGCAGTATATAATATCAATAAACTACATGTTAACTGGATTAAACGCTGGCTGACAGATCTTAACAAGTAATTGTCAGTGGTGAATCATCTTCAGATGGGAGTGTTTCTAACAGGGTTCTTCAGGGAGCTGCTTGAGGCCTGACACTTTACAGTATTTTGATCACTGGGAAGCAAATGCAAATCTCAGTGCTGTTGTAGTGCATAAATGACAAAGAGATTCAAAGTGATGGATAATGAGGAGCACAGGGCAACCATGCAAAGCAATCTCTACAGCTCAGTGAGCAAAGCCCACTTATACAAGCAGCATTTTACTGCAGAAAGTTGTTCCTGGAATAAAGAGTGCCAGTCAGACTCCTAGGGTGCCACATCTGGAAAGTTGAGGCTCCGCAAAGGACTTTGGTGAGCATGACAGAATATGAACTAACAGCATAAAGTTGTGGCAAGAGAGTGATAATGGACATATGCTCTGGGAATAATGAGTGAGTCATGTTAGCAAGACAAATCCCAGCTCATTGCTTCTGCTGTGGTGACAACACTCTGAAAAGATTGCTGGAAGAACCTGGTATAGAAGGAGCCAAATTATCTCAGTGCTCCAGGGGGAAAAAACAAAGCAAATGAACCCTTCCAGCAGACATGTAGAGCCCTTGATTTATTTTGTTTATCAAAAAGAAAACCGAGAGTTGACCTCAAGGGAAGGAAGTGGCAGGTTGAGTTGTCAGTGAGGAGGAGCATGGGGAACAAGAGAGGAAAGGTGCAAACGTTGATACAGATGAGAAACTGGAAGTGGACATTTCTAGTGAAAGGCTGATGTGCTCAGGGGGGTGAAAGGGACAGCCAGAGACGCTCCAGACCAAAATTCAGAGGGAGTTGTCCGGATAAAAGAAGGAGCTGGTAGCAGAGGTTTCTACAGGATCTAGCAAGTAGGGGAGGAGGATGAAGTATGGTACTAGAAGACTGAAGAACAACATGTGATGGATATGCAGACACTACATAGCACTAAAGCCTTCCATATCTCATGTGAAGGGAAGGCCCAGATAGTAGACAAAGGTAAATAAAAATCAGAGGCAAGGTGGGTTTTACACCAGGTAAGTAACGTCTGGCACAGATGATACTGCTGTCGTGAAATACTTTCCTAGACAAAGGCGCAGCACTAGATCTCATCTATCTGGACTTCACATAAAGTGTTTGCTAGTGGAAATTAACAGTTAAGCCAGCAAAGCTGAGGTTTATTGCAAGTGCTGGAAGATGAGTAGCAAAACATCTGGAAAGGAGCTGGTAGCAGGCAGCACTGAAAGGAGGACAGGATGAAACTCCTTTCAGTCTGCTGGTTTTCTTGTTTCATGTTTTTTAAACAACCTTAGCACAGAAAAGCCAGGTATATGCTAATGCAATATTTTGGTGACAGAGAGGAGAGCATTGCCATAGGGTGGAATACTGAAACACGCAGGAAGGAATAGATCACTTTGAGGAGCTTGGCAACTGAAAACAAATAAGAGACAACAGCCCAGAAGCTAAGGTCTGGCAGCCAGGAACAAATAGCTTGAATTCCTCTCACTCAGTAGAAAAATTGCTACGGAAGCTGGAGAGAAAAAAAGAGACTAGGGTTCATTACCATGCTTTTTCTCTACTAGTTTCCTAACTGACTTAGTGCTGGGCTGGATGAGACAGCCTGACAAGCAAAGGTATAATACTGATTTAACCTTGCTAAACACAGAGTGAGGCAGTATCCCTTGCCTTCTGCACGCTACCCAGTAGTGTCCCAAAAACTCAACCTCTTTGTGGGCTATTCTCTTGAGACCATGCTTACAGCACCTGGGTTCACATCATATATTAACAAGTCGATTTTCGCTGCAGCCCTGTAAAACAGAGCAGAAGGAGAGAGGGGTGCGACTAAGACACAGATATCTACTAGGTTTGCTAGTACAAAATGCCAAGGTAACGAGTTTTGTTACCTAACACTTGATATATGATAGGACAGGAGGTAACGATTTTCATCTAGAGGAGAGATTCAGGCTAGAATTGAGGAGGAAATTACAATGAATAAATACTGGAATACAATAAAATACTGGAATAAGCTGCCCAGAGAAATGGTAGATGCCCCATCCCTGGAGACATTCAAGGCCAGGCTGGATGGGGCTCCAAGCAATCTGATCTTCTTGAAGATGTCACTGCTCATTGCAAGGGGATTGGACTAAGTGACCTTTGAAGGTCCATTCCAACCCAAACTTCTCTATGATTCTGTGTGAAAGGGGTTGCCGATATGCAGCGGTGGCTGGGAGGGTGTGGGAGAGCAGAGGGGGCCTCCCTGATTGTAATGTGAAGGCCAGAGACAGCAGGCAGCCTGACATGGGACCTGTGGGTGCTGTGACCCATACCACCCACCCAGACTGTCCCTGGTGTTTGGCCAAGCACTGCTACCACACAGTGGGCTCTCTTGTGGGGCTGGTTGCACCTGCAGAAGGAAGCTTATCGCAGCATCTCACTGAGGTTGGAGGTGATGCTTGCATCACATGTGGAGACACAACTCCCAAGTATTTTCCAGGAGTTTGTGGTTGTCAGTGGCAACATCCTGTCATGCTGCTTTTTCTTCCCTGGAATCCCACATCCTGATCTTGTGCTCTTTGGACATGAGTAAGTGTTTTTATTTGGTAGCAATGTGAAGGTTGTCATGTGAAGGCCAGAGTCAGCAGGGAGCCTGACATGGCACCTGTGAGCCCCTATTCTCTGATTCTATGATATGCTCAAACAGCTCCATACTCCTCCAAAGGAGAGCCCAGCATCTCACAGTATCTAAACCTTGATGAGCATGCAGTGCATGCAGCAGAGGTAGCCGGCTGGTCATTGCTTCACAACTCCATGTGGGAAGCAGGCACAGGGCTGACTGCAGGTCTTCACTGGGACTGGAGACGATTGCATTTCTCAAGCATAACAAGACTTTATGAACATATTTTTCCTTAGTCTCACTCTGAGAAATAACTGAACCAATTTTTCTGAAGCTTCTGTTTAAAGGAAAAAAAAATTAGCCTGGGGCAGACATTTGGCATGGAAATATTCAGCTGTGACACTCGGGGTCTGGCAATGCTACGAATGATTGAGGGGAAGGCTTCGGTCAGCAGTGTCTGTCTCCAGCGTTAATAGGGGCACCCCCAGACCTGCCCAGAGCAATGGCTCGGTGCCACCAGGGCTGTGTGGCCGCCACAAGCCCGGAGGCTCACTTGCCCTTTCGTGCCCTTTGGCTGAGACCGGAGCTGTCAGACCGTCAGTGTTGCCTTCTGCCCAAATAATGGCATTTCCAGCAATGCAGCTGCGAGGGGGCAGAGGTCTGGCATTGATCGGGAGATAAGAGCTACTTATTGAATTAAGGCTGTTTCCTGGAGGAGTTTGCTGTGGCAATCCCGGTCCAAGAGCTAGATCTCCGTAATGGACCTGTCTTATGGCAAGGGGCCTCCCACCAGGAACCTTGGGGGTCCAGGCACAGGCACTAAGATCTGAATTTCCAGAGCATTTAGCATTCTGTCCAGTCTTCACTCTTTAAACTCAGATGTTACATCAGCACAAGGCAGTGTGGGAGAGCACGTTGCCCCAGCACACCCGGGGCGAGGATACAGTACTCTCATCCCCTGCCTCCCCGGCACGCAGGAGGTGCAGAGCCAGGAGGTTTCTTGTGCGTGCCCGGGGCAGCCATTTGCTCAGCAGTCTGTGCTGCTGGGGGCAGGAATGGCAGAGCTCTTTCAGAGTGGTTTCCAAGGCAGGATGCTGCCTTTTTTTTTTTTTTTTAATTAGTATTATTTCTAATGATACCCATGTGGCTGTGATTCACAGTCATGTCTGGTCTCTGTTTTGGGAAGAGCACAGTCAAAGTTCAGAGATCAAGAGCTTTAATCTGCCACTACTGTGTTTGGGGGAGCTCTTCCTCTACCCAGCAGATGTAGGAAAGGCAGGATGGCAGCTCATGCCCAGAAACCCAGGTGGATTGCTACCTCCCATACCAAAGCCTCTAACCCCACGACTGCACAATGACCAGTCTGTATTCAGCCAGGACAGCCCTATCTCACTGCATCAATGGGGATGTCCCCTTGGGTCTGAAAAGGGGTAAAGTGGAGTTGGTAGAGCACCACCAAGGCACTGAGGCGAGCAGTGGAAAAGGTAGTTTCCCACCCAGCATACCCTGTAACCAAGAGGTTACAAAGCAAGAAAGAGATCAGTTCATGTTCCCATGTTGAACTCGGGCCAGGACCTTTACTCTGGTCACCAATACTGTCTTCAGCACTCCTGCTTCTGCTCAAGGTTGCACTCCACCAAGCTGTCTGCCTTGAGCCAGTTCACTCCTGTTGCATTTAATAGCAAAGGTAACTTCATCCAGGTTTGCCTGTCTGAAGGGCCATTTTGCTGGCTAACGCATCAAGGGCAGTGGAGGTGCCCTTGTCTGAGGTCGAATGCAAGAAGAGGAGGAGCCAGCCCTGGTGCTGCTTCTTTCCCCATGTTGTGAGTGGGGCCAAAGACCTTTCTCTCTAAATCTAGCCTATAGGAGTGTGACAAATTTCCCTCTTTCACCCAAAATGTAAAAAACCCCAACCAACCGACCAACACCCGCCTCCCCCCAACCCAAAACCAAACAAACACAACCACACACACAAAACCAACAATGACCAACCACCAACAACACCAAAAAACATACCCCCAAACCAAACAACCCCAAACAAATTGCAACACTTTATTCTGAAAGGAATCAAAATTATTTGCCAGCTAAACTTACATTTTTCTGTGAATAAATATATTCCTCATCCCTGCATCTCACCAAAAATCTCCTAAGATCTACCCAGGACTTCTGCTGCAAGGCAATTTGCAGATGTGTTTCCCTATGGAAAAGGAAATGCAACTCATGGGCTCCAGCTGCAGAGCTCCTCACTCTTATGAGCAGTGTTGTGCCTCAGGTCTCAAGGTTTTGAAAAGCTTAAGGCAAAAATCTCAAAAAATCATATAAGAACAAGGCTGTCTAGACTAGGTGAGCAGAAGAGGGAACCTGGAGCCTTTAGGGAGAAAGAGGGAGAGTTTTCCAGCTCTCCTCCCAGATGGTGGCAAGCAGAGCAAAAAATAAAAGCTGTGGGTGGGATGCTGGTCAGGACCTGACACCGATTGTGCACTCATAGCCTATGAGTTCTCCCTTCACTCAGTTTTACAGCAAAGGAATCACACAGCAAAGCAAGGCTGCCCTGCTCCTCCTCACCAAAGCATCAGTGCAAAGCTTGGTGCCACCAGCAGGACTTGCCAGCTGTGCACAGGTTCTTGCCTCTCACCTTGGAGGGATGCAGGAGGGAACAAGGCCAGTGCCAGAGCTGAGCATGGGCTGGCAGGGCTGTTTAACAGTGTGCTTCGATACTGTGGCATGGAGGAGCTGTCTGCCTCTCAGCCCTGGGCTCACTGTCAGGGATGCCCTGGGGAGGAAAGGAACCAACCCTCAGCCAGACATCCTGAGGCACAGGGCAGGTGGGAAGGCTGCCAAGTCATGACAGGGTGATAATTAAAGATAGTAATAAAAGCGGCAGCAGTAACACCTGCTCCTCAGAGCGGATGGCATCCACGCAGGATGTGTCCACCTGAGCAGAGGGACAGGTAATGTCTCCCCTTCTTCATCTACTACAAAGGGGTGAATGAAAGACCCACGTGGGTACGACAGCCAGCAGAGCTGCCAATCCCCTGCGTTTCTCAAGACTTTTCATAAGAGCCAAAATGCACCTCTGTAGCCTGACCCAGAAAACTGTTGTTCCCTCTCTTCCTTCACACTGCTGTGCAGCTGCATGCTGCCCTCCCTCCCAGAGGCAAGCAGGTTTCTGTGCCAGACCTACCTGCTGCTCCTTCTGGACGTTATATGATGGAGTGAGAGTCTGGGGCCCTTTGTGAAGCATTCAGACCTTCTAGAAGAGGTAGTGCTCCTCAGGACTGAGACATTAACCCAAAATAAATTGGTAAGGAGAACAGCAAACTAGCCTGGAGAAATGTTGACATTCCCAAATGCTCATTCAGACAAAGGAACACCTCCTGCCAACTGTTAGCACAGACCTCGCAGGTGAGGGATGTGGCAATGAGTTGGGTTGCTGCACAAACCCAAACTGAAGCAGATGCTCCAGCTGTGGGCCTTGAGGGACTACCTGCACATGCCCACTGCAAAGTCTGGCTGGCTGTTTTCGGGAGACACACACCTTCCCTCACAGGGGAAACCCCACAGCAGACCGGGCAGGTGCTGAGACATGTGCTGCCTGCTCTCTAGCTGTGGGGGCTCGTCCTGGGCTCCTCATTGCCTCCATGGGCCGGTTTCTCCCAGCGTGGTTGCTGTCACTATCTATCTCCCTACTGAGACCTACAGGAGCTGCATGGCTCTGGCATGACAGCTCTTTGACCTGCTTCCCCATAGAGCTGAACTGGCAGTGAAGTGTAGGGAACCCCAGAGCAGCAGGGGCTGAGGCTGGTGAGATGGCTTGCTGCTGTGGGAAGAGCTGCTATATTAATGAGGGAGCTGAGCTGCCATGCTCAAGTCTGCCTGCATCGCAAGGATGCCCCTCACACTCCTCTCTGCAGGGACAGCCTTCAAGTGCATCCCCAGCCCACCTCCTCTTCTTTGGGCTATGAAGCAGCCATCTGACAGCTGGAGCCAGCATTCCCCCCCAACCCATTACTCATTATCCATCATCCCATCAAACCCCACAGGTACCAGCATGATGACTAGAGAGCCTGTTTCCCAGTCCACACTGTTTTTCTATCCATCCAGCCCTATTCCTTTACTCAGGGATGGAGGTCACACCTCCAGCTCTTCTTGAACAACTTGTCTTTTGTCAGGTGCTTGGTGGTGTGAGGATGCAGGCAACACTTTGCCTGAGTGAGACCCATGTGGGCAGACTGCCAGCAGCCACCAGTTGCCTTCCTGGCAGTGGGGCAGCTCCCCATGGGTTTCACCAGGTGAGCACTGCCACATAAGCTGGAAATGCAGGGACCTTCTCTCCACAGAGACTGGCTTCAGCGTGCAGGACTGGGCTTCTTTGCTAGGCACTGGGCCACCCGTTTGCCCTCCAGATCAGGGAGCAGTGGGGTCCCACTGCTCTTACCCCTGCGCGACTCAAACTCCACACTTCAGCTCTAGCACCCTCCGTGCTCCTCCCTGACAAAAGAAATGCAGCCCTTGGCAGGCCCTTGTTATTTCAGCTAAGGCTCATCAACCATCCTTCTGTCACTAAATGCCTTATTATGCGCAATTAATGGACTGACTGAGAGCAGCTACAAAGTCGTTCTCCCTGTGAACTGACGGAGGCAGCTGGGTTACTTCTAGCGACTTTCTAATGCTGCCAGCTTCATTACTAAATGCAGCTGTGCAAGGGGAGGAAGGGAGGGAAGATGAAGCAGATCAGTTAGCTCAAATCCAGCAGTCGTGCCTTTCAAACGCCCCCAGGCACCATGGCAAAAAGCTTCCTGCCATCCTCAGGGCCAGCATGTCCTTTCTGAGGGACACTCAAACACTGGTCACCATCCACAGTTACTTACAGGCAACTGGTGACTCCAGCCCTGCCCCACGCAGATAGGTCTTTACCACCGTCTTTAACTTTTTTTTTTTTTATAATTAATAATACAACAAGAGGAAAGAGAGATGAGAGCAAACTGACAGTGTAGGCTGAAACAGCTAATTTGACTGTAGCCAAACTGCACTCAGATGTGCAAAGCAAGAGAATAATTTCCTCTCTCTGATCTCTCAAAGATCATCCTCTTAGATGTCACGATTACATTTGAAAACAGCCTGACAGTACTTGAAGTCAGTGTCCCTTGACAATTAACCTATATATGCACACACTTCATGACTTCTTGCTACAAGAGAGGTGTGTGTTTTGAGCCACTACTAGATTCCCCACATCCACGACTGACAACAAAAACTAGGTAGAAGAGAGTTCCCAAGCCAATCCCAGACAAAACCACACTGGCCTCATTGGAGCATGCCACTGAATTAATCTGCCTTTAGTAATGCCTTGTTACCAAAAATAAGAGAGTTACAGCTGGCATTTATGCAATCAATTCTTCCACTGTGCTAAGGCAGATTCTAAGAACTGAGTGATAGGGAATTTGTTGTAGTTTATCAAAAAAAAGCCTTTCATGTATTTTAGGCCCCTCTGCTTTACTCTCTTTATGTAGAAAGCCAGGTGTCTTTCTACCAAAGGATCTATCTGGTGGTGGTTTTGTTTGGTTGGTTGTGGTTTTTTTGGTTGGTTGGTTTTTTTTTTTTTTGGAACAGGAAGTACAAAAGAATATCAGACCTCTAGATACACAAATTCTGGGGCCAAATTCATCTCTGAGTGAAACGGCCCTAAGCCCTTTGAAGTAAAGGGCGAGGCAATTGCTTAGATTAATCCTAATGACCCAAGCCAGAGCTCATGGTCAAACCCTTGCAGGGTTTCCAGCTCTTGAGCAAATGTAGTCTCAGCAGCTGCTACATTTTGGAATGCAAAATGAAACCCCAAGGATTTGCCTTAAAGCAATTCACATCCATCCTAACGCCAAAATGCTGTCCTTTGAACATTAACAAAGGGCTGGGCAGCCTGTCACGGCGACAGCTCTGAGGGATGTGAACAGCTCTTCCTCTGCTCTCCTGGGCTTAGACTAAAGACCAAGAAGTGGGGAACGCACCTTCACAAAACTCTAATTGGGACCCTTATTGAGGCCTGGCAGGAGTTAAGGTGGCAAACATGGACTTTTAGAGTAAAAATTTCAAACAAAATCAATAATGAAAACAGAGAAACCACTAGGGAAGTGGTTGTCCCCTGTACTCAGTGCTGGTGAGGCCCCACCTCAAATCTTGTATTCAGTTTTGGCCCCCTCACTACAAGAAAGACATGGAGGTACTAGAGAGAGTGCAGAGGAGGGTGACAAAGCTAGTGAGGGGTCTGGAGCACAAGTCTGATGAGGAGCAGCTGAGGGAACTGGGGCTGTTCAGCCTGGAGAAAAGGAGGCTGAGGGGAGACCTTATTGCTGTCTACAACTGCCTGAAAGGAGATTGTAGCATGGAGGGTGTTGGTGTCTTCTCCCAAGTAGCAAGTGATAGGACAGGAGGAAATGGCCTCAAGTTGTGCCAGGGGAGGTTCAGATTGGATATTAGGAAACATTTCTTCACAGAAAGGGTTGTGAAGCCCTGTAAGAGGCTGCCCAGGGAAGTGGTGGAGTCACCATCCCTGGAGATGTTTAAAAGACATGTAGATGAGGTGCTTAGGGACATGGTTTAGTGCCAGACTTAGGTTATGGTTGGACTTGATGATCTTAAGGGTCTTTTCCAACTAAAATGATTCTACGATTCTATGAAAGACCATGCAAGTACTGCCTGGGGGGCAGTGCTGGGTGATGGGGAGAGGCGCCAGCCACACGGCACAGAGCTGATGGGAACCTGCAGCCCTCTTGACCCTTCCCTCTCCCCACACACCTAGGAAATTCTCTCCCATTTTTGGAGGTGAGGAAAGGAAGCATCAATGAACCTCAGTCAGCCATCTAAGGAAAATGACTGGGGCAAGCAGCTTCCCGGGAGGTTTCAGTGGTGATGTGTCCACCAAGGGCCAGGCTTCACTCTCACACCCAAGTGCACACCAGCTCGCCAACATGGCCAGTCCTTCTCCCAGGTTTGCTCCCAGTTATTTTAGCATGATTCAGGACACAAGCTGTCTGCCTGTGAGGTAGGTGTATAATCCTAGCCCTCTTCTCCCTCCTGCTTCCCTCCTCCACCTACATTTCACCTTTGCTCAGCAAAGAGGACTTTTCACAGCACCACCTAAAAGAGTAGCAAAGGGGCTTTCTGCACATGTAACCCAAAGGAAAACATGAGATGCTATTTTCCACTTTAGCCAAGATGTCTTTTTTAATACTATGCAAGCTGAGAGCATCTTCAAGGCTTTGTTGTTTCTTAGGCAGAGAGGAAATCACTAAAGGTTGAATTTGAACACTAAAAACATTTCTTTGAACTGGCAAGATTTACCAGTGTGCACATGGCTCCCAATGCAGAGGCACGCTTGAAAATAAAATAAAATAGAATGGAAAACACATCTATTCCCCCCCGGTTTCTGTCACCACTTGATTCCACTGCACTGCAGCTTTACCAGGGAAATTACTGGGGGAAAGGGAGTTAGACAGCATTTCCCTGACAGCAGCTTGTCAACCTGTTCTTTGAGCATCAGGAAAAAGAGCTGCATCTCACATGTTTCCAGTGCCATTCTGACACACCAGAAGAAGAAGACACACACACGGCTTCCCTCAGGCCACATGCCTGTCCCCCATTCTCCCTCACCAGGGCTGCTGCCAGCACACATGGCAGACTCACAACCTGCATCCCCCCAGCCACTTGGCTGCCCAGTCCCAGGGCTACCTGTTTTCTCCTTGCTCCGACCCCAACTGACAGCTCCCCACCAGCTGCATCCAGGGGTGCTGCACCTCTCCCGGGGCTGGAGAAGCAGGCAGGGATGCTCAGTGCATTTATTGCTTACAACGCAGTACAAGCTTTTGTCTTCTCTGCTGGCTTGGCCCTGGCAGGCACAGATTGGAAATTGGAGTGAGATTCTCTGACACCCCACTTCCACCTGACAGCACACAGTACATAAAGGGAGAATAAGAAATGTTTCTGATGAGAATAACAGCATGAGGTTCTCTCACTGTGAGAAGAGGCACGTGATCCCTGACAACCCTCTGGGACAACTCAGCACACCCCTTTTTATGGCGGGTCTTAGAGAGGAGACTCCATCTATCTTATCTGGAGTGTACAGCACTGACTCAAGCTTGCAATGCTCTGAGCTGATGGCTCCAGAGAGCCTGAGCATTTCAAACCCGGAGCTGACACTGTACAAAACCCTCATTGACTCTATTCCACGTTATCTGGGCAGGGTCATGGTCCTCCAGCAGCCACTGATAATATCAGAGCACAACAAAACCCTCTGCTGCTGAGCCGTTGCCTTGCACATGCTTCAAACCCAAAGAGAAAGGCCTCCCACATAGTTTCATTTCAGATGGAAGTATTTTCCAGGCTGCAAATAATCTCATTTTTTAAGCCCTTGCTTTTTTAAAATGAAATACCCCAAGCCAAGAGCGGGCAGTTCTGAAAGTGCAGGTTTAACACCAGGAGATGAAGGGATGTAGTTTGCAGCTGCGATCAGGTTATCTTCCGCGATGTTTCCCTGGCAACCAAAAAGCTCAAGGTCTGGGTGACAGTTGCAAAGTATAATAGTTTTTGAAAGCCAAAATATACATATTTTGTCAGTTAGTACTGTGCTTCCCCTGAGATAGGCCAAAGGATCAAAAAGAAACTCCACCGAGAGCTGATTAGCTTCCATGTAAATAGGGCAGACAAGTAACTTATCAACACATCCCAGCACCTGGGGGTTAGCACTATGTTTCCATACTGCTTGCACACCCAGACAGCCACCATTTATTAAGGACCTCAAGATATCATTTAAACAGTGTAATTAAGGAAAACAAAATACACCTGGGACACACTCATGAACTACCATGCAAACACTGGGCTCAAAAGCCAGAAAGAGTGAAGGATGCGGTGGGGGAGACAGGAGGGAAGGCAGAAGACTTGCCTGCAGCAATGGAGTGAGTGAGCAGCAGTTCCTTGATTAAGGCTGAAGGTCTCTTCATCTCCATCATCCTGTAGCCACCCAACAGCTACTGCCATAGTGTCACCCAAAGAGTTTGATCCCCACCCCAAGTGCTCCTGTAGGGCTACACCAGGAACAAACTCACCATAGGTACCAAGGCATCTATACACACCCTTAGCATTGCCTTTCTCTGCCTTATCTTGTGACTAGCTACAGCTGTTGTGGGAAGGCATGCAAAGAAGGTACAAGGCAAATCAACTCCTGTTCCACCCCTTTCCAATTTTTGCTGCAAGGGGTGCACTAAGTTATAGGCAAGAAATAGGTTTGTTTTTTTTTGCTTCCTAATTCTGGCCTTTGTACTGGGAACACTTTAAGGTAGCAGCTCCAAGAGATTTCTAGCTCCGTGTATCTCCAGAGCAACCATGCATTGGGCCATCAGCATCAACGCTAGGCCAGCCTCTTTTAACAGGATAATTTATCTCTGTTTTTTTACCCCATATTCCACTGGAGCTTTGAAAATTATTTTGTAATGTGAATTTTCCCATCTATTTCTGAACAGCGGCAGGTGTGTGAAGAATCACCCTCCAGGTGATGCTGCCCACAGCTTAATAACGGGGTTACGTATGTCTTCTCAGATGAGGTACTGAGGTGTAAGCTGTAGCTTTCAAGACAAGAAATGTTTGTGAAAACAAACTTCTGGTGGTGGTTACATCAAGGGCAAGAAACTCAAAGCTCTCCTGCAGTGTGGGCAGAAGTTGGCGGCTGCAACCTAAACATCTGAGCATGTGTTTCTTTCCCCTCCCGCCCCGTCCCTCTTGCTCACTTCTTATTTGTTCAGGAGGATCTATGAACAAGAGCTCCCAAATTTCTAACGACCTGATCAGGTGCTATTCTGCTCCACAAACATTTGCCTCAGGGAGGATAAACAAGCATATGTCTGGCTCCAAACGAGCCATATCTTCAAGCTGCTGCTTGTGGTTGTGCTGTGTGAAGCCTCAGGTTGGGTGACGCTGAGAATACGCAGCCAGGGGACTCAGCGTGCACCTGGACCCTTGGCTTTGAGAGACTACTGAACAGCAAGGCGTAGACCACCCTTGTCCCCAGCAATGTGTTGGGGTCAAACTGCAGAATTACGGGCCTAACACCAGGGCTGTGCTGCTCACGGTACTTGTGGTCGGCAAAAGAAAAGCAGATGGTGTTGCCTTCCTCCTCAGGTGGGTGGCGGAGGTGCCAGCCGTGCAGTCTGGACAGGACAAGAGGTGCCTCTGGACAAGCACACTGTTCAGGTGCACAGGAGCTGCCGTGTGGTCCCTTTAAGACCATTTTGCTGCTGTGGAAATATTTATAGGAGACTCATCACCATGGTATCTGAGCACTACTGACTAATGGGGTGTAGGAAATGTGCCTGGTTGTGTTTGTTATTAATTTCTTTAAGGGTGGAATTTTTGACATTTTGTTTTTGTTCTCTGCCTCAATTTGGATGTATTGCTTGTGTGCATAACACCTTTCATAGTGGTGTCCCTTGAAGGCACTGTGGAAGAGATGAGCATTGGGAGCAAGGATAATTAAAGGAATCCTGTCAGCCAGTCCCATCCCCAAGGTTTAGACGCCGTTTTAAAAAGGAAAGAGGAGGGGAAAGCAGGGATGGTATTAAAGCCATCAGGAATTAAAATGCTTTCATTGTTTAAAAATAAGAATTTAATGAAATGGGCAAGCCACTGTTTCTCTCCATTCCTGGGATGAAAGGAAGAAGGTGACACTGAGAAGATGGTGACCACTTGGACCAAAAAAGAGTGGAGGGAGGGGAATCAGCAGTGATACCAGCCAGGATGAAGGATGCTTTCAAACTGTATGACTTGAACACACTAGGATTTTTTTCTTTTCATTTTAGCTAAAAAGAAAATATATTGGCAGTGGTCCTAGAGTAATAAGTCCTGATGAAAAAGCAGCATCAAAACTGTGACTTTTCTTTTAATTGACAATTTTACTGGTGCAACTTCATAGAGCTGAACACTTCCGTTAGCCCCTTGGCCAGATCTCGCCAGCTGACAGCTCCCTTTTGCCAAGGAAGCCTTTCATGAAGACAAAAAAAGCATATTGCAAAAGAGAAGTGGTGTAGAGCAAATCCTTGCTGCAAAATCACAGTCACGGGGAAGTATTTTATGGTTTTAGTCTTTCCATAAAGGGTTTGCTGGAACAGGCTCTCGATATGCATCCATGCTTGTGCTGTTTTGTGTGGCGGCCCCTGAGGGCTGTTCCACTAAGCACCTGGATCAAAGCATCCCAGCTATGTCCACAATTCTGAGCTTTGCAGCTCTTCCCAAACACATCCGCATTGCCTCTTCCAGCATTTTCTGTGCCCCTGCCTCACCTACACCACATGCATTTCTGGATGTAGCGTGACTGTCACTAAAACAAAAAAACACTCCTAACAAGAAGTGATGGAGTCAGAAATGCAGAGGATCACTCCATGATTTTGATATTTTCTACCTGCACTAGTACCTAGTAGGCAACAGATGGGCAAATGCCTGCTGCCCTGAGCTTGCTTGAAAGCCCCAGACCTTGGAGACTCCAGGGCTAGAGCACAAATCCTAATCTGTTCCTGGTGTATGATGCAGGGATGAGGCACACTCTTCCTGGGGTACCTGCCCTCTTCCTGGCTCAGACTCAGCAGATCTCAGAACTCTCTAAGTGAGTAAGGCACGTCCACCAGCACAAACCACATTTTATAACCAGGCAAGACTCACTCACTTTGGGCTTGTCTCTCCTGGTTAAAAAACAAGGGGGCAAAGGACCCTGCAGTTTGGAGAGGGAACAGCATGTATGAGCATGCCAACCTGCAGCAGAGGGAAACATTCTACTCATCCCTTCTCCATCCTTGAGCTGCCTAAAACCAATCTCTGGTTGCTTCTTCCTTTGCCTGTGAGCATAGACCTGGCTCTGACTTTCCTTTACTTTCCAGGTGCTATCAGAGTCGCAAATCTGTCAGATCCTGGGGAAATGGGAAGCAATTCTACCTTACTGTAGCCATGGCAGATGGCCAGACTGCCACGTTAGACCTGCAAATTTACTTCTGCTTAAAGCCATTTTCCAGGCTTTCCACAATGGAGTCTTTAACACTGTGTCTGAAAGGTGTAGGAAAGTCAGTCCACATCCTGAGAGGAGCCTGACAGGTTTCTCTTGCTGGGCCACTTGAATGTCCGTGTAATCCCTCAGCTTTTAACAGCAGAAATCAGATCCCAAAATAGACTGGATATAGGCAGACAGTCATTTTTCAGCCCTATTTAAGCCACAAGACTCCTTGCACAATTCCTTACAGTGAAGATCAGGTTGCCTACAGAGTCAAAAACTGCCTCACAAAAGATGAAAATAAGATCCAGCTCACAGACTGGAAAATGAGCTGGGAAAGCTGCAGTGGCACACCTGTGTCACTGGGACTTTTGGAAGAGGCCAGCATGAGCATGAAGGTTGGATTGCCCTAGAGCAACTGTGTCTGGGGATCCACTTTTTGTGTTTCCTCATCTCTTCACTGCCTGCTTGGAGGACCTGCTAGCCAGCATGATCCCTTGGATAACCCCAGGGAAGCTGAGCGACAGGGATGTGGCAGAGCACTTGTGGAAGCCACAATCACAGAATCGTTTTGTTTGGAAGAGACCCTTAAGATCATCAAATCCAACCATTAACCTCACAGTGTCACTAAACGAAGTCCCTAAGGACTTCATCCATGCGTCTTTTAAACACCTCCAGGGATGGTGACTCCACCGCTTCCCTGGGGAGCCTGTTCCAATGCCTGGCAATGCTTTCCATGAAGAAATGGTTCCCAATATCCAGTCTGAACCTCCCCTGGTGCAACTTGAGGCTGTTTCCACTCATCCTATCACTTGTTACTTGAGAGAAGAGACCAACCCCCTCCATGCTACAACCTCCTTTCAGGTAGTTGCAGAGAGAGATAAGGTCTCCCCTCAGCCTCCTGTTTTCCAGGCTGAACAGCCCCAGTTCCCCCAGCTGCTCCTCAGGGACTCTGGCGGGAGCGTTTGAAGTGGGAAGCCTGTACGTGAACCTGGATTACCCCATCATTCCCTCGCCCTTCAGCACGCCTGATGTGCAGCGGAGCAGCTGAAACGAGAGGAGACAGCTCTGACCTGTGGCAGCCGAGGAGCACGTGCGTGCGTGAGAGGCTGCCAGGTCGCAGCTGCCTGCGCCGCGGGCAGCCAGCGTGCCGTGGAGCGCCGTCAGCGAGCGGCTGCCCGATGCCAGGGGAGCCAGAGACTCCACTGCTGCTCCTGCGCCAAGCCCTGAGAGGGCAGCCACAAAGGGGCTTCTCCCAGCTCCAGTGTCCTCCCAACAGCGAACGCTTGAAACTGCAGGGCGGAAAGGAGACTGATGATGCTCTCTGCCTGAGCAAAGGCACTGGCAGATTTCCACGCTCCTTGGCCCAGGGATTATCTCCTACTGTTTTGCCCCAGGAGGAGTTGTCGTTATTACTCTCCGGTCTGATCCTCCACGAGCTCCTTCTTGCGTGTTCCCTTGCTCTTATCTTTATAATACTCAGCTTCTGGTCTTCAACAGCTACGGTTTGAGATTGGGAGTCTTGTAATGCTCAAAATTGTTTTAACTCTTTCTTCCCAACAGAAGGATCATTTTAAGGTGTCTGTGTGACACTGCTAATGGTACCCAAACTCCCCTGGATGCCAAGTACTGCCCCCGCCCTCTGTATAACTCGGCCTGACCAGCACTTCAGGGTGGGTACATGCAGGCATCTTTGCCATTCTCCCTGTCCTTTTCATTTACTTTTATCTTCAGACCTGTTATCTCCATTTCCCTCGCCTTCCCTGCTCTCCCACCTTGTCTGCACCCTAGCCCCCCGCCAAGGACCAGCTCGTGCCCCCTCCTAGGAGCCATTCCCCACATAGGGAGCAAGGCTGACACCAAGGCGGGAGAGGAGTCCTGCCAAGCCCCATGGGGATGACGGCAGGCAGACCCACCATCTCCAAAGAGAAAGGCTGCCGCTTTTCCTCTCAGCTCCCCAGCAAGCTCCAGCATCCCTGTTCCCTCAGGCTCAGGTACCAGGGAGGCAGGTAGTGGTGGTGGCTTGGGGGTCTGAGGTCTCACTTTCAATCTAATCAAATCCATGTTTTGTTTTCCATAACACAGTCCTTCAAGGAGCTCATAACCTGGGGTGGGCTACATTCCTTAGTCAGAGAGGTTATTCCACTTGTGGGAGGGGGAAGAAAAAGTAAAATGCTATTTTGCAGCAACTATTCTAATTCAGCAGATCACTGGTAAAATATTTTCTGATTTGTTTAGTTGTTTCCCAAACATCTTGAAGTGGTGTTGTTTCAAGATGAAGTTCTGTTCTGAAAGAGAAGGAGAGACATCCAAAGAATGCAAACAAATGTTATTTTAATCCTCAGATATGCATTCTATTCAGTCCAAATTTTTAATTTGCTTATCAAACAAAAAAGTAGTCAGGTTTTCATACAGCCTTATTCTAGGAAGGCTAAAGTATTAACAGAGGCAAGACAATTCTGTGCAGCTGTCATACTCACCTTAGTGCAATTCTTTCTTAAAGCACCCAGGACAGATGAAACATATGAATGCTCACAGCACCTCAAACCGGGAATGCGATTAGTAACTGATTTATGTCTTCTGCTAGCCAGGCAAAGGCAACTTGAGCAACAATAAAATCAGGTTCTGTTTGCTAGGTTTATCTGCTCTTTTGCAAATCACACTAGCAGGATCTAATAGCATGGAATTTTAATAATCTATCCTGTGTTCATTGAAATAATATTTTTATTACCATTCATTACACATAATTTCACAATCCTCTTCATCCTGCCACATGGAGAGTGTACACTGCTGACACCACTGCTCCTTTGTATTGGGGATGACATTTTGTTTGGTTCTGCTTCCCATCCTCCAATCTTGTTTGGAAAGAGAAAAGTCTTGCCATGGAAGTGTGTATCTCAAAATCGTTTTCATTGCCTGGGTATGAATTTATTTTCCTACTCCTCCCAAGTTCTGGAGTAGCATCCAGCCCATAGTGCCCTCGAGAAAAACGAGAAGGTACCACAGTGAGTAAACATTAACCTGACAACATTTTGTATTGTTTGAACATATGAACATGTTATCAGCATCCTTTTTTAACCTCTTCCTAAAGCACCTAGTACATTGCACAGATTTTGCCTGCACAAATGTAGCTGTCTGGATAGGAGAGATTTAGTTACAGCAAAACAATTGCTCTGTGGATATGATTTGAATTCTTTTGCTGCCAATCATCACAGGCAAAACAACAGGAATAGCATTTGCGTATTGGTATCAGGCATTTTGCAGCATAATGCATAATTCAGTCGGTTAGGTGTGCGATATTTCTCTCCTGACACTGCTAATTCTCACCAGCAAGATTCACCCTCTCACCCTATGATCTGCTTTTAGCTGCTGCTTCCATCAGGCAGTCCACAAGGATGCAAAGAACATATTAAAGAGCTTACAGTTAAATCAGATCCCACAGAAACAGGCATGCCATGTAATTCCCTCCCACCCCAAATGTGTATTTCATAACAGGGAATGGTATTTCTTAAGATTTTTACATTTTACCTCTCCCCATTCAGTTCCTTTGAAGCTGCTCAGCTTTTTTGGGAGGGTTTCAAACCCCAGAACACTAGCAGGAGTATGTGTTCAACCAATTCAGTGGCCCCCTTGCAAAAGCACTTGGTTGGTTAACAGGGAAGCATGTTTGTTCAGATGCCCTGGGAGCCCACCCTTGTGTGAACCCACCTGGAAGGAAAGTTTATCTGTCTCCTCTGTTGTGTTTGCCTCGCTCCAGAGATAAGCTATCAAAAGCGGTTCCTTTGCTCAGGAAGGAGGGCGAGGAGGAAAGGAGGAGGTAGAAGGAAATCAATAGGGGTATCATTTGTCAAAACATTAGGCCAACTGATGTTTTTTGAAGCACTTGGAAATGCAGGCAGGCTATTGAAAGGCATTATTTTGCAGAACTTTATGATTTTAAATTGAAAAAGACACAACTATGAAACAAGGAACTTCCCCCAAAAAAACAAACAAACAACCACACAAAGACAAAACCATCAAAATCCAAATTAAAAAAAACAAAACAACACCCACTTGTGATCAGGCAAGTGCATGATCCCTCTCTACAGGGTGATGTTCCTCCTCAGTAACATCACTGGTGCCCAGAACACCCAGGAAACCTAAGAGATTTGTGCCTGGTAAGCTCCACAAAAATCACCAAATACAAAGATGGCATGTACAGGGTGCCCCCATTACTTTTGTAATGAAGTGCCACCAGGAAAACCTGCCTTGTGCTCTGCTCCCCACCAGCCAAGGCTCAGAGGCATTACGGTACATTACCCTCATATCACACCAGCAACCCCCACTTGCAAGTGATATGGGGAAGCTCAGTGACATGCCCAGGGCCACACAGGGCACTTGAGGGCAAGTGCCCATGGCCATTGCTTGGTTCTTTCAGTTATCACTAGCTCCTGATGCTTCCCCTTCTCCCAGGGGGGACAGGGCTGCTACAGCATGCTTCATGCAAGGCCAAATGCCCGTATCCAGGACACATGAAGGACAAGCCATCCTTTTCCCCCTGCCCCGGTGGGTGGTGAGCCCTGGTCTTGCCTCCGGCACCAGCGCCCTGCCTGCCCCATGCCGCTCCTTGGCTCTGCCCCTCTGATTTAGGGGAGCCAGAGTGTGCTCTGCTGGCTTCAGTCACCACGTAACATGCTGTGGCTGACACGAGCAATAAGGGACTGGCCTGAAAGCTAGTACATTGTAAATGATTTATTGGTCTAATAAAGAGCCTCAAAATTATCTGCCGCCTCCTTCCTTTCCCCCCTCGCCCCAAGGACCGATACAGCCAGTGTACAAACATTTTCCACCTCACATTATGTAATCTCACAGAGAAGAAAAACAAGTATACAGCCCTCTGGAGAGCCACCCAGCTGGCGGCTCCCCCAACCCCACCAGCAGGCTGGTAGGCAGCAGCCTGCGCTGCCACAGCACGGGCTTCACTGCCAGGCAGCCGGGGCAGACACAGGCCGTGCCGTGCTCAGCCATGGCAACTATTTCACTGCTCTTTTTTTCCCCCACACATAGCATCCCAGATAAAATATGAGTGACCTGCCCTCTCCCCACAGCCTCGCTGTTCCCTTCAGGCTGTTGGCAGCTGCGGTGCCCTTTCCTGCCCGGCCGTGTGGCCCCCACCTCTTGCCCAGCGCAGGGATGGGGCTCTTATACACGAGGGTTTGTGGCTCCAGAGCTGACAAGAGCCGGCTGTGCTGGAGGAACAGCCAGGATGGTGACTAGAAGACCTCAGTTATTTTAAGAATGGAGGATTTTGCCCCCTTGATGTGGGAGCCCTGATGTGAGCTGCTTGTACAGCCTCCTCCTCACCATCCTCATCTCTAATCCATACACTACTCCATCACCATCCTTTTCACGGCAGTAGATACAAATCTTCAGTTGATAAAGTCTGGGAGCTGGTTATCTACTATTACACATGTAGCTATTATATTCAGCTCCTCGAGGACCTTCCCTCCTCCCCATTTAGACTCACCTCCTGTCTGCTCTTGTGCAAACTACTCTAGACAGAGCTATGTCTCCAGACATGTAGCTATACGAGCCATGCTGCACAGTGAGCAAGCACAGGGTCTGTTTCCCACCCCAAGGAGGAAGCCCACCCCATGGTTCAAGCTCACAAGTCCTGCTTCTCCTTCCAGCTCACTTAAACAAGTCACAACTTCTCACCATACGCAGAGAGGGAGTAATAAATTAACCTACTTTAGATGGCTTGCAGGCCTTAACAAGTAACTGTCGCTGAAGGGCTTGCGAAGCCTCGGAAAGCGTCACCGTAAAACAGCAGAATATTATCATCTTCCTCATCATGTGCTATTATCCTGAAGATCGTGAGGTCAGATGAGGTGAACTGAAGACAACAAAACAGTCTTAAATATTAAACATCAAATTATTTGAAGTGTGGCAAAGGAAAATAAAAGGGATAAAGAAAAGCTACAACTAACTTGTTCTTCCAGACACTTCAGCTTCAGCGTGCGACAGAAGCCCCACAACTACGAGGCTGCCCCCTCCCCTCTGCATTCAGCAGAGAGCACAAGAGCTCTCCTGGGCAAGGTGGGCATCCCAGGGCCCCCCACAACTCCCAGGACCTTTACCAGGGCTGACAGCTTCCATGGCACAAACCCTTACCTAAGCCCACAAGGTTCCTCAAGTTGCACTGGGCCAGTAGGACCCAAAAATGCTGTTCACCAGAGAGGAAAAGAAAAAGAAAATATTGGGGGGCGATGCAGAGATCTGGGAACTGAGGGGCCTGAATCACTTGGCCAACATAAATAAGACAACAGAAATGCCGGGAATGATGTTATAAAAGATGTATTTTGGGTACCTACATTCCTCTCAAGGCTGACCTATTTATAAGCCAAGGGACTTTAGCCCCTGGGAAAATTAAAGAATTCTGTTAGAAAACAGGGACTGTAGGGAAGGTCTCTGCTAAATGCACTCTGTGGGTGCCCAGGCAGTTTGTGGGCCACCACACTGACCTGTCTCAGCAGCTGATAATCTTCTCTTACTTTATCCTAAAGGCACACAGCTACACCTCAGCTTGCACTAAAGCCCAGCACAGAAAGTGGGGCTGCCCTCAGGGATGAAATACAGTCAAAGAGGAGACTTAAAAGCCTTTGCCCTGTTCCCTCTAAATAGACCCAGCCCTCCCTGTCTCAGCTACCACACTTGGTGCAAGGGTGTGAGCGGAGAGGGGGGAAACTTGTTTCCAGATGTCTTGGTAACAGCAGATTCTCTATATATAGTTTGTTTGTTTCTTCTTTAGCAACAGGACTGGTGAAGGGACTTGAACATAAGACCTATGAGGAGAGGCTGAGGGAGCTGGGGTTGTTTAGTCTGGAGAAGAGGAGGCTTAGAGGTGACCTCATCACTCTCTATAACTACCTGAAGGGAAGTTATAGCCAGGTGGGGATTGGTCTCTTCTCCCAGGCAGTTTGCAATAGGACAAGGGGGCATGGGCTTAAACTCTGCCAGGGGAAATTTAGGCTGGATATTAGAAAGAAATCCTTTACAGAGAGAGTGATCAGGCATTGGAATGGCCTGCCCAGGGAGGTAGTGGACTCGCCGTCCCTAGAGGTTTTTAAGCTGAGATTGGACATGGCACTTAGTGCCATGATCTAGTAAACGGACTAGAGTTGGACCAAGGGTTGGACTCGATGATCTCTGAGGTCTTTTCCAACCCAGTCGATTCTGTGATTCTGTGATTCGCGTGTTTTCCGTATTTGAATGGGAAGATGACCGAGATACATTTCACCAGCCACACTACATTATGGTTCCTGATGGGCAGGTCCCACGACTGAAAAATCTTCAGCCTGGGAGCAAGACAGGACCACAGGAGAGGCCACATCTGAGCAGCTGGGGGTGAGTCAGAGCACTGCTCCCCAGGCACATGCTCTTCCCCACCGGTAATGGGTGTCAGCTGAGTCTCAGCAGGGGCACCCCAGCTCAGTCCTCTCCCCGCCTTCTCAGACAGACAGCCTTACCCTGCCATGGTGCCACCCTGGCGCCTCAGCCCTGCCGTGGGCCTGCTGGAGCCCACACGTGCGATATCTCCTCTGCTGGTTATTTAAATGAGTTTCACACCTCATTCTGATTTCAGGCGTTTAATAGTGCAAAATGAAATACAGCAGAAGCCTGCTTCCCCTTGGTGGGAGGCCTTGATATGATGGTTTTGGGTGGTGGTAGAAGGAGATGAAGTTTGATTTTCTAGTTCTCTCCTTACCCACTTCCCAAAGCACTTGGTTCTTTTCCAGAGTGGAAAGACATCCACACAGATTCAAAGAAACTCTCCCTCGGGTATCTGCGATAAGACAGGATCTACACCTCCTCTGCTCCTATGTCTCATCTCTTTCACCAGAGAGATGCCAACTCCTACCTTCAACAGCTCATGTGTCATATTTTCAGACACAGTCACTGGTGCTTTCTGTCTTGTTGTCCCTCACACTGGAAAAAGCTTCCATAAACATCTGGAAAATTGCCTCCTCCTTCTCCTCTACACCCCCACTATGGCATACCTGAGAACTGCAAAATACATTACCAGCAGCAGGCTGCAGCTGTGCCAATGCTGCTACATATCATGCTGACCAGTACAGACCCTTTGCCTGCTTGCACTTCTTCCTCCTCTGCCTGGAGTTCTCCTCTCCTGCCTCTCCCATTTACTATGTAGGCACTCTGTGTCAGGAAACACCTTCTCGGGCTTTGATTTCATAGTACCTTGCAGAAATAATCCAATTTCATGTTCTGAAGTACAAATGGCCTCAAAGGCACTAGACAAGTTCATGGAGGCTATTCCAGTGTAGCTATTCCAGTGTGTAGCTATTCCAGTGGAGGGTCTAGGTGTGTCCATTTGCTCAGGAAGCCTTTGAACCAGTTGTTGCCCAAAGATTGGAAGGTTTACCTGAGGACACAACAGCCTGCTTTTGCCCTCTCCATATACTCCTTCTCTAAGCATATCCTATTAGTCCTTCACAGTACAACACAGCTAGTGCAGGGATGCTGAGTTAGTTGTTCCCAGTACGCCCATTTGCATGTTCTTTTAAGTGGGGCTGTAACAAACTGCAAGCAAGAAGTCTGATAATTAATAATTGCCTACACCTGTCTGCTCCCTTCTGTGGTCTGCTGCTGCTCTATGCTGAATAGGTGGAAGAAGGCTAAACTTGCCTAAAGGTATAACAGTAGATTTCAGTGGCTAAACGGCAAAATTTTAGGATGCTGATTTTCCTCTTAACCTACCCCTTTCTCTCAAGGGAGGCACTCAGACTCTAGAGCACAATTTCTTATTGCTTTATAGCTAAAACCGACAGAGATAAACAGAATATAAAAATGCTACCAAATAAAAACACTTACTCATGTCCAAAGAGCACAGGATCAGGATGTGGGATTCCAGGGAAGAAAAGGCAGCATGACAGGATGTTGCCACTGACAACCACAAACTCCTGGAAAATACTTGGGAGTTGTGTCTCCACATGTGATGCAAGCATCACCTCCAACCTCAGTGAGATGCTGCGATAAGCTTCCTTCTGCAGGTGCAACCAGCCCCACAAGAGAGCCCACTGTGTGGTAGCAGTGCTTGGCCAAACACCAGGGACAGTCTGGGTGGGTGGTATGGGTCACAGCACCCACAGGTCCCATGTCAGGCTGCCCGCTGTCTCTGGCCTTCGCATTACAACCAGGGAGGCCCCCTCTGCTCTCCCACACCCTTCCAGCCACCGCTGCATATCGGCAACCCCTTTCACACAGAATCATAGAGAAGTTTGGGTTGGAAGGGACCTTCAAAGGTCTCTTAGTCCAATCCCCTTGCAATGAGCAGTGACATCTTCAAGTAGATCAGATTGCTCGGAGCCCCGTCCAGCCTGGCCTTGAATGTCTTCAGGGATGGGGCATCTAACACCTCTCTGGGCAAACTGTGCCAGTGTTTCATCACCCTCATTGTAAAAAATTTCTTCACCATGTCTAGCCTGAATCTCTCCTCCTTTGGTTTAAAATCATTACCCTTTGTTCTATCGTAACAGGCCCTGCTAAAAAGTCTGTCCCCATCTTTTTTATAGGCCCCTTTTAAGTACCGAAAGGCTAAAATAAGTCTCGCTGGAGCCTTCCTTTCTCCAGGCTGGACAAGATCCCTCACAAAGAGCTGGCTGTCAAAAAAACAGGAACAGAAGATTTTAACTTGAAGTCAATTTAAATGACATCAGCATGAACTACTGCTCTTTGAACAGGCGCTTCATGACAGGCAGCTGACCTACACCACGTGCCCCTGCCTATGTGCAGGGACCAGAAGCTATGTTATCCCCCATGTTCTCCCCAGGTTCCCCTCCATCCTGGTGGCCTGGGGACATCTGTGCATGGGCCCTAGTGCTGGGATGAGTTATGACCCTGCACATGCTGCCAGCCCTACACTCAAATGCACACCAGCCCTGGTGGTGACCCACACGCCAGCAGATTTACAGCCCACAGGAGGCAGCTACACCGGCTAATTGGTCGCCTCCTTGACAGCTCCAGTCTTAATGCTCAGGCTCCTTTACATAACCTGGGTGATATGAAACTTGCTATGACTGGTTTGGGATTGCTAGGAAGCTGGTGCAAGTGCTGGTGGCATTTTATTATTACTGTTATTTGTCATTATTTGCATTATAATAGTACCCTGGGACCTCTGTTAGAATTAGAATGCAGGTGTCCTGGGTGCAGGGAATATTTAGCCAGAGACTTGCAGCTGGGAACAAGGTGTGTGCTTAAACTCCCTTGGAAAAGCACTGCTGTGAATACAAAAGAGTCTCTAGCCCAGTGGGTTTTAGTCTTTCCTACTGCCTTAGCACCTCCTGAGATCCACCAGCCTTAGGAAAGCCTTAGAAAAGCCTTAGAGGACAAGCAGGACTGTTTTATTTCTGATTAACAGAGGATCCTGGCCATTCCCTCACCACCCCCAGGATTAAAAGGCAGTCCAGAAACCAAGGAGACACATGGTAAAGTCTGCCAGGACTCCCAAACCCAAAGAAGAACCACACCCATGTTTAGGTTGGCAGCCCCTCTCTGCCCTGACATGGCAGCAGGAAGGTGGTGGGCACGGCTGGTGGGGAGCAGCTCTTCTCTTGCAGGTCAGCCCATGGGCTCCCAGCCAAACTGCTCCACTCTCAGCATGGCCACGGGGAAGGATAACAGCGTGGGGAGAGCATGATCTGCCTTGGCTGCTGCCCATCTCCTGAGCCTCTGCGTGGGTTGTATGGACAAAACCAAAGCCAGAAGAGCTTGGCAGTTGTTCTCATTTACACAAAGCAAACACTGCAAAGACCCAGAAGCTCCTAAGGCATAATGTGGCAGATACCTAATGGCACCTAGCAGTGCCAGGCAACAGCTTAAGAAATGTGGTAATGATTGTCCTGTTACTTTACGACCACTTTTTGCTATTTATTCAGCCCCATTAGTACTTGTCAGAGCAAATGGAAACCAGTCACTGTCCCAAGGAATTCAGTCTCTTTCAACTGTCTGAATGTAAAAGTTCAATATGTGGGATGTGGGGATAAGAACTGAAATCACAGTTGAGGGTGTGAGGAGATCTGGTGTAATGTGAATGTCATTACATACATTAAACTGACTAGGACATTAGGCTGAACACCGCTGTGTTTAAGACATTGACAAGAGCATCTCTGGTGACCAGGTCTCATTTGGGTCATCCTTTCTCCATTTGTACACCACTACAGCGTTCATTTAGTCACCAGCACTGTCGCTCCTCATAGTGGACAGGACCTCAGCTGGGTAGAGAGCAGAAGAAAGAAGCCTGTAGCTGCTGTGGGACAAGCACAGCAACAAGCAATTCAGTGTCTGCCTTGCACCCAAATGCTGAGCCTGGCCAGCCCTTGTGAACTGTTAAAAAATATGCTGAAGTTGTATCTATGGGAGAGAAAGTTATATCTATGGACTGTCAGTGTGGCTGGCAAAAACTTTCCAGACTGGTTCCAGGTTGCAATCAGACCAACATCTGCAATGTAAATGTCCTGCAGCTGTCCCCGAGCAGACTGAAGTGGTCAGGGTCAGCTAGCAGGGTTGGACATCTTATTTCCCTCTGAACCAAGATACCCCATGCATTCTGTTCCCTGGCTCTGAGAGCAGGTAATTTCTTCTATGATCAGCTGCCATGGTCAGTGCTCTCAGACTCTTTCTTCTTCCACCTGTAGGTCTCCTTCATACCTTTAGGACCAGCAGGTGAACACAGCCCTCCCCACACAAGAGAAGCTCCATCCAGATACCCCAGGCCGCACTCCCAGACACACAGTACCAAGTCTGATGTGACTGTATGCCCCTGGATAAAAGATCATTTAAAATGCTCAGTGCTGTAGGGTAGTCAAGTAAAAAGCTTTCCCATCAGGTTCACTCCACAGTAAATTTATTAGCAATGGGACTTCCTAGATAACATAGGTGGAAGAGGGCAACTTGCTGGTATATGGGTAGAGATGGGTTTCCACTGCTCGATCATCTGGCAAACCTCAGCAGGGACCGTGCCGCCAGCATTCAACAAGCCTGTCTCAGCATGGAGTAAGTGAATCTTGCTGTATTTAAAGAAGTGGTCTCAAGGGTTCCCTTTTAATCTCATCTCTGTTTGCAATTCCCCCTTCTGAGCCTATGAGCAACATTTCTTTCCCCTTCAAGTGCTACTCTGCTCTGTTCAATTTTCTCTTCATCCCTCCCTGCCCTCTCCTTCCCGCCGCTATCCCCATCCCCATGTTTCTTTAATGGAGCTTGAAATTATAATACGGTGATTCAGCTTCCTTTCATGTCTGCCAAGAGTCAGTGATGCAAGCCTGGAAATAAGGCTTGCTGGTTTTCTCAGCCTTGTCTGCAGCAACCTCTTTGCTTGTACCATGAGGCTGGGGACCTTCTTCCTACCACAGGTAGCAAGGAGAGGAATTCCCCTCCCCTCCCCTCCCTTCCCCTCCCCTCCCCTCCCCTCCCCTCCCCTCCCCTCCCCTCCCCTCCCCTCCCCTCCCCTCCCCTCCCCTCCCCTCCCCTCCCCTCCCCTCCCCTCCCCTCCCCTCCCCTCCCCTCCCCTCCCCTCCCCTCCTCTCCCCTCTTTCTCTCCATTTCATTCACCAGCTTCCAGGTGTTCCAGCTTTGGAGTCACAGTGTTGACACTCTCCTGAGAGAGTGTGCAGTCCAGCTCCCACCAGTAATTCTTGCTTGCCTTCATCCTTCCTAGATGAGTGTGTTGTCTTGGCTTTATTTTGTCACCTTCTTTCCCACGTGATTCTCTGCTCAGCCCTTTCTCTTGCCTTTCCACTCAGTGCCCATACTTTCTTACTGCACATTTGTTCATAACCCGTGCTCTAAAAACCCACAACATCTCCTTCCTTTGTACTTCACCCCACTTACCAGACCATTTTCTCCCTTGCACGTTCTTCCTCTGCAGTCTGTTTGCTTTTCTCAGCCCCTTCCACCACAGCATCCATGCTCTCTTTCCCGTCTTCTGCAAGATGAACAGGGATCTTGGGGGGCAAATGCCTGCCCCACTTCTTCCCAAAGCCTGAAGGTGTTGTGCTGGCCTCTGCCTGTGCTCAGTACTGGACGCTTTTGTGGTCCGCTGAAGGGCAGTGCTATGTTCAGGTGTGCTCCCCTGCAGTCCCTAAAATGAATGTTGATGGTTAGCAATAATGAGTTTTACCAAATTCTCCTTCACTTTCAGTGGCAGTGATGTCTGTCATCAGGCAGTTAGCCTTTTCCTCCATGCAGCGAGCAGGAACAAAGAGGCATTATATAGATATGTGTGTGCATGTGGTGACCATTACCTTGAGGATTTCTAGAGTCAAACAGCATGAATTTTTATGGCTCCAGCCTGAAAGCTGGGCTGCCTGCTAGAGAACAGGCACACGTCCCCTGTGGGTCAGCTGCAGGCAGGGAATCAGCAGCTGCTGAGCCATGAGTTACGAGTGCACATGGGGCAGTAGGGATGTATGGAGTGAATGTATACGTGCTGAGTAGGAAATGTCATTCAGTGGGCTGTCAGTGTGGCTGGGACCACACGGGAAGCAACGAGCATGTCTGTGGGTACCGTGCTGCTACCCACAGCAGAGACCGCAGCCGTGTGTGAATGTGTGTGCACGTGCTTAGAGCAGCCTGGACATGTCTTCTGGCCTTTCAGGTTAATTGATTTAGGAAGTAGTTAGGTTTTTCCTCCATTAGTGAGGCAACCGTTTCTCCCCAGAGCTTACCCAGGGACACTTTCCAGTAACTGTTCAGATAACAATAAATGATGCATGAGCTAAAGATACGACGTCAATAAGGAGAGGCTGTATAATAAACAGGAATTACATGAAGGGAATGGAAAATAAAATCCCTAATTCAATTCATGAAAGTTAAATCCTCTGGATAAAAGGTAGAAAGCCGGACCGTTTTGAAGAACTGGTCGTTTTTAAGAAGCATCAGTAATTAATCTCAACTATCTTTTCTTAAAAATTTTATATAACGGTAGCTCAGCCAAGGTAAGACTGTGGGCGACATACAGGAATGTGGGCAGTATAATTGTGGATCGACTCAGAGCCCTATAGCATCCTTCAACATCTCCTATGTGCCAGAAGCCATTGGAGCCCCCCCAGGTGTGTGCACCTGCCAGCAAAGGCAGAGAGAGCAAGACCCAGTTGTGCCCCTATGTAGGGAGAAGCCATTGATGTGAAAGGACCAGCATATCCTACACTGGGCTCTCTGATCACCAGACTACCCTTGCTCCCCTGTATGTGCCCTGAAGAGGGGAGTTTGCCATGTGTACTCAGGGTTTCCAGGCCTATAGCATCTGTACCAAAAGTCTGGGTTGTAGCTAAGACCAGCCCCAAATCAACACACAGTTACAGAACATGTCCTCAGGATGTACCAGAGCAACAGCATGGAAATGCCAGCAGAGGTGTCTGTAGTCACAGCCTGTGACTCCCTGTACTACACAACACAAGGTGCAAGGAAAGTGGCAGTGCGCAGAAATCCAGACATGAGGATTGATGGTTATGCTACACTAGAAACAGAAACATTAAACTAGTATATCAAAAAGTGCCTTTTGTTCCCTCCTTCAATCCCATGCAGAACCCTTCTTTATAGGGGAACACAAAAGAAGGCAAGAGTGGCAAATGCATATGCATTTACTCTTCCCTCTGGAGCTGCAATCCTAAGGCCTGGCAGTTCAAACCGCCCCTCCCCCCCCCCCCCCCCACCCCCCCCCGATGGTTTTAATTGCAGGCAGAGTTGTTTTAAGGTAGAGTGTCAAATGGCTGCTGAACACTAAGGTCATGTTTGCATGAGACAGGTGCTCTGCTTTGGCTTGCTTTCCTTGTTGCAATACACAATTTGCTTCACATGAAAGTATCACCTTCAGCAATCTTGGTGTGATCCAGGGGTGGAGTGATGGGGGAAGCGGGGGGAAGGGAGTCCCTGTCCCTCGGAAAGCCTGCAGTGCAAGAGACTGAAGAGTCTGTTCAGCCTCCAAGAGATGCTTCTTTCTCATGCAAGCTCAGCTAGCCTGAGAAACAGAAGGAACCTCCCTGCCACTTATTTCTTACTCCACTTCTTCACAGCTGCTAGGAAGACAGCCCTGTTCCTACAGAACCGAGGGCATCTGCCAGAGCGACATCAAGAAGGAATTAATTATGGTGACGATAATTCTCACCACCATATGGTGGTCGGACCTGCTCAGGAAGGGAGGACACCTCTGATTTCTCACCTTTCTTTTGCCCCAGGAGAAGCTTCATTTCTGGACAGTTTACGACAGGGTGACGGCAAGTGTAGAGCCTGCCTTCACACACAGCCCTTCCTCTTCACCCCTTAACATGAAGCTGCTGCTTTCTGGCCTACTGGCTGCTGAGATTTCTCAACATCCCCACTCAGGAGGAATGTGAGATCACAGGTGGCTCATTCCTTCTTGCAGTCCCTTCCTAGGAGGACTTTGCCTTGCCATTGCACTTGTTGCCTTCCTCTTTCTCTCTCCTCCGCTGTTGTTTCAACACTCTCTCCTGCTGTCCTCTCCCTGAAGGAAGTGGGGGAGTCTGGATGGCTTGAACCTCATCTTCTCCTCAGCAAGGCTTAAGAAATCTTCACTGTGGCAAGGGTTGCTTTCCCAGGTCCATGGTGGTAGACTAGCTCCTGACACCATGGCTGGTCTTTGCCTGAGCAATCCTTCTCAAGGAGTGGGATAGAAAATTCTGGCTGCTTTAGTTGTGTGGTGCCATTGTCTCCTTAGCATAACAACATTTGGAAGAGCAAGAAGGTTATTTTCCTACTGTGTAACCTTCTGCCCACACTGTTTTTGCTAACCTGCTTTTCTGTGCTCCAGCTAGGCCAAGATCCATCTTTTAATGTATTCCTCCCTAGTTTCTCATAACCTGCAGCCCAGGGGGCTTTCTGAGCAAGAAGGCATGTTTTTCTTGTGTTTAATAGCCCTAGGAGTTTTTCCTTTAGTTCATCCAAATGCTTTTTGAACCATCTAAACATAAGCCCATACCATACTGTGGCAAGGAGTTCCCCAGATTAACTGTGCGTTGCATTAGGCATCGTTCCCTGTTGTTTTGAATATCCAGCATGCTAGCTTCAGCTAGCGCCACATTATACTTGTAGGATAACAGATAGGGAATGGATGTTCCTTGCTGGCCCTTCTCTGTGCTGCTTCTGATTTTATAGACCTCTATCAAAAACTATTCAGCAAATTCTCAGCTGAAGAATTCAGGCCTTCTCAGGCATTGATTTATGCCAGCTGGGGTCCTGGCCCTCTATCCTTACTGAAAATGCAGGATGGCTTCCAAAGACACGGTAAGATTTGTGAAAACACTTTGTCTGGTGAAGGTCAGTGTCCATCTCAGGCATTTTCTATTCCTGCAACATAGACACTACTACAGTTTTCAGCTCAAAAATCTATTTTCAAGACAAAAATGGTAAAACAAGGAAGGCATGAATCCACTGACCAAGAGCTTGATACAGAGAAATTTGTTCAATGGCATTCAAGGGTTGTTTTGAATGAGATGATCAGAGTAGCTCAGGCTTAATACAGCTTTACATCATTAACAGTTAATGTTGAGCCAGAACAGTGGAGTAAGCTGTACTTACTGCTAGTCAGATAGTCTGCAATGGCCGAGGAGAAAATAATCACTAAAGGCAAGAGGAGATTAAAGTGAGGTGACAATGTCTATGTGCTCTTTTTTTTTTTTTTTAATTGTATATTTACTTGCCAGTGCTCACAGCCCATTTATTCACTAATACTCACAAAAGGAAGGATAAGCTTTTTCCTTCACCAACTTGTTTACAGTAAGCCATCTTCCTTCCTTACCCTCAGCTCGAGTGACTGTGGGCACACGTCAGGAAGGGCCTAGCCTTCTGCTTCGCAGGTGGCACTAGGAATCCAGGAGATGGAATTTCACTTCCCACCAAGGATACGACTCCTGCGTCTTCTGCAACCCAAAGGAAAGAGAGAAAGAGCCACAATGAAAATGTAAGAAAAGCACAGAGGAAATGGTGCTGCAGCTCCCTCCTAGCACCACAAGCTCATTGGACATGTTGCTACAAGCCCCTCAACAGGTCACTGCAGAGGGCATTTGTGAGAAGTGGTGACCCCATCAGCCTCCCAATAGAGCATGGCTCCTAATTCAAACCTGCACATAGATGATGTAATTTGGTCCCAAGATCTTGTGGTAGGAACAGGAGATGCTGCAGCTAATGCTCCAGCTTGCCTTTTTTCTCCAGGGGTAAACCATGAGCCCAAATTCTGCCCTTGTCATGCCCCAACACTGCAGCAGAGAAAATTAAGCTCCTGAGGCTACCAGCTTGCACAATAAACCAAGGGCCACGTCTCTGGCTACCAGCTGCTCTGCCATGCAGATACCTGTACTGCTGGAGAACAGGTTACTCTGGGTACCAGGGCTGGAGTTAATTTGCAGTGCTGGCAACAGAGAGAGTCCCTAACCCATGGGTGAAACCTGACACGTTTTTTGATTAAAGCAGTCTCTGAGCATGGCAGGTTTTTGTGCTAATGATGACAGCCACACACTTGAACAACCACCACCCCCTCTCCTTGCAACAGTCCTTATTTAGAAAATAAAAAGGAAACCCAAAGAGCTCAAAGCCTGGTGATTTTTAGCACCTGTGCTCCTCACCCGCCTCCACAAACCACCACAGTGTTTGACCTCCAGTGAACACTGGCTGTACTGTGCCTAACCACATGTGGTCAAGAAGGGCCTTGTTGACTTTTTTGTGCCAGAAGAAAGATTCAGAAGGGGAAACAGCCCTTCCACTGCATTTGAAAGCACAGCTTAGCCAGCAAACTACACAAATGTGGGTCTGAAAATTAGTGATAGCACCCTACAGCATGGCTCGCAGCAGGTAGCACAGCCAGAACATCCAGAGTGCAGTTCGGGTTTTATCCCTGCAAGCTGGTGAACCCAGGGGTGTACTGAAACCAATCACTCTGCTTACAGCCGAGAGCAGAGACAAAAATCCTACTTGCGAGCATGGCCAGGGTGGCAGATGAGACACGGACTACCTCTACCTGGCCCTGCTTGCCACAAGGGATTTGTGTCCCCTGCATAAGGCTGAGATCCTTGCTTATAAACTACAGGCTGTTCACAATAACATTTCCTGACACTGCCCAGTGTCTCCAAAGGCAGTCTCCAGTTCAGGGCAATTTATCTGCAAGGGATGCATTTATATTTTGAGAGTTACCAAGCAGCATTCTGTCCTATCTCAGGAACTTGAAAAGCTCAGATCTCTTGCAGACTTTGAAGTGGTCCTACAAAGATACAGCCCACTTTGGGAAACGTGGGCTGTGATGCCAAAAAAGCCTGAGGTTCTTGACAGGGATGCAAGAAGACATGGGCTCTCCTAGGCTGGTGGATATTTAGGCTGGGTTGGCATCAGAAATAGAAACTATTGCTTAGTCCCTGCAATCAAAACATCTGCTTCACGCCTCTTGGTTCTGGGACCTTGAGCTCAAATTGAAGTGCAGTTCCCAAAGGCAAGATGGACCTTAGTACCTCTAATAGCAGCAGACAGAACTAGGATTTCTGCATGTACAGGGCATGCACCAACATAATTTTTATTTTGAAAGTGTAAACCTTTCAAAATATCTTACAAGTAAGATACCCAGCAGAAGGATATTTCTATGTGCCCATACTTTGGTGACAGTCATTTGCTCTCCAGCTTTACCCATTAGGCAATCCTCAGATATAACACATCTTTAAGCTACAAAGTTCACACACAAGGGATCTCCTTTATGTGAAAAGAGTTATACTGAGGCCCTTTATCGCTTCACTGATATAAAGTGGTAAAACCAAAGCACTGCTGTTACCTCTTTTAGCTTTTATCCCTTAAGAAGAACCTGAATAAACACAAATTCTGGTATTAGAGTGTCTTGGTTTTTTGTTTTAGCTTATGGAGCTTGTGAAGAGATTTTTGTTAAACTGAAGAAACCTAAACCCTCAGTCACTGGCACCCCAGGATGCAAGAGCTCAGGGTGGGAGATGGGTTGCAGCAAGATAAAACCTCACCTGAGTAGCTACACCTTAGTATCTGGTAAACCTACTGCTATAGACAAGGCCTTAGTTTCAGCACAGGCTTATCTTCTGCAGTTGCATGGTCTCCCATGCCATACTTAACCTCTAGTTTGACGTTTATAAAACTGTCCCTAGACTTACCTCTCCTAACCCATCTGCCCTTCTCTGTTCCCCTACACCCTCTTCACAGAGAAGGTCCTCTGATCTGGTCCTTGTTGCTGTCCACTTAATGTCCACTGCTGCTCAGAAGAGCTTCTGTCCTGTACCATCGAGTTTCTGGTCCTCCTAAAACTTCAACCACTCAAAGCCATTTTTCTCACATGAGTCTATTCTTCGTTTCCTTCCCTTTACCAGGGTCACAGGTGGAGTGAGAGATGCCCAACACACTGAAATACTGGGAAGCCCACAGTGCCCTCAAAGGTCTGGAGAACCCAGTAACACCCAGGCTCCAGCCCCACCTGCCTCCGTCTTTTTGTACTTTTGGGTTGAACACTTGGATCCTCCATCAGATGTCAACGCAGTGATTGAAAGCTGCTTGGCATTATTGCTGTTATTGTTTCACATTGCTCTCCTTGATGGAGCATTAGATCTCGTGCTGAACAAATGCCTCCATGCCTGCCGGAGCCCACGTTCCCTCCTCACAGCCCCCTGCCAGCGCTGGCTTTCAGGGTGCCAGCTGTCACTCATTCTGCATCCTTCCTGCTGAGATGCAGGCGTACCAGAGCAGCAGCAACGGCACACAGGCAGAAAAACAGAGAAAGTCATTTGGAGAGCTGGAGCGGCACCAAGGGAGCGAGGAATAGCAAGTGAGGAGAGCTCTTCAAAGAGGAACATCAAAGCATCAGAGATGGGGAGAGAGCTGGGAATGACAGATCTGGTTTAAAGAGCCATCTATCTCCCAGCTCTTACTATGTAAATTACTCCTGCTCACTGGCTGCTGCTACTGCGGAGGTAATTGCTAATATTTTTTGGAATCACCTTCTCTGTGCCAAGATTCCCAGCCTTCTGCCCTGCTCTGGCAGCAGTGTCAGTGGCAGAGATGTCCCCCACTGTGTGAGAACTATACTGTCCATGGTGTGCCAGGGCATCAAGCTCCTCTTTGGGATGGGCCAGCTGGGCTGGTAAGGATGGGAGGCTAGCAACCCACTCTTTGGTTGCCCCATTCTCCATCTGCCCTCCTTGGCTTCCAACTCTCTTCACAGGCTTCTCATTGTGCTGTTACCCTCAGTCATCCCATCCCATCTGCCCACATTATTGTACCCTCTCCTTCCCATCCTCTTCCATTCCACTCCTCATCCTCCTCTTCTGGGAGCTCTCTCACACACTGGCCCCTTTCCACCTGCCAGGAAGGTGCCTTCTTCTACAGCCTGAACTGCATAGTGGGGAGAAATGGATGCTGGCCAAGGCTGGAGTCAGCAACATTAAAACAGAGACAGTGAGGAAATCTTCCTGGCTTTCTCTTGTGAGGTTTACAGCACTTGAATTTCGCAGTTGAGATGGAGTCAGAACAGAGTATCTAGCCCAGGACCAGGGAGATGGGTGTTGCTTTTTGGAGTCTCTCAGCCTTTTCCCCAAAGCCAGAGCTTGCTTCTTTCAGAGGAGAGCTGAGAGTTTTACTAATGCCACAGCTTTGAAGTGAGCCAAGCCAAAGCTGTTCACCAGAGACCTTCTCTTTCCCTGCCAAAAAGATCTGATTCCAAGACCAACCACACAGCCCCCCAGTGAGTCCCTCTTTTCTCACCACCAAACACTTCTCAGCTCTGGTGTCTTTACTGAAAACTGCATATCTTCTTCCTTCCTCACAAGGGCATGTCCCTATTGTCCCTTTGCCCACTTCCACATCTCAGGCACTCCCAGGCTCAGCATGAACCCTTCTCCTCATGCCTTCTCTTCCCGATGCTCCTCACTAAATATTTCCCATCCTGAGGAGGGCTAAGTATAACTATGAGTTAAAGGAGAAAAGCAAATGAATGTGTGGGGAGGGTGCGAGGCAGAGCATTACTACAGGAGGAGGAGGGAGGACACAAGCCTACTTGATCCTGGAAGTCTCCCCCACTCTTGATAAAAAAATCAGGGATAATGGCTTCATGGAAAGTAGTGATTGTGGATACACTGCCCTCTCAAGTGTTAAGATGCAACACATTTTCTTCCCTAGCTTCATCTGGCTTGGTGGAGGGAACGAGGTCCTGATATTCACCTTACACGTTGAAAACAAGCATGAGAAATTGCAGCCTAAAGGGTCAATTTTCCAGAAATATCTAAGTACCTGGGAAGAGGGGCTCAAAATGAAAGTGTATCTCGAGCCATCTCTTTCCTTCACCGCTGTGGTGTGATAATAAGGTGCTTTTTATGTAAGTGACCTATTTTCCAGGGAAGCCAGTTCTCCGAGTGGGGAATTGGAAAATGACTAGTGCAGCAGTTCCGTACTTTAATATGTTTTCGTTCTCCGTGAGCAACAAGCAGCTACTTTACCCAGAGGATGGAGGAACTGTCTGCTCTCATCAGGGATGCTCCCCGGTGCCCAGCCCAGAGAGGAGGCCAACCCACACTGTGTGTTGTGCAAGCCCCTGCCAGACAGAACTTTCCCCTCCTACCTGCTAACAGAAAAAACCTTTCCTCGCTTCCCAGCCCATCATGGCTATTTTTCTGTAAAAGTCACTAATGTGAGGTTGGGGGAAGAAACTGAGGAGCCAGAAAGTTGCATGGAGAAGGAATGGTGAGCTGGCTGTGGGCTTTGGGATGAGCTGGGAAAGAGGGGTCACCACTGGTGGTGAGCCCTGGCTGTCCACCTTTGGTGGAGCAACGGGGCAGGGAGGGTGGCTGAATGTAAAACGGGGGACGAAGGGGGCTGCAAAGGAGAGGGAGGTATGGACATCCCTGTAGGAGGCTGAGCACCGAAAAGGCACTGCCCATTGGGAGACGGGTAGGTATGCTTTAGATTTGGTATAAGCCCAGAGCATGGCTTTAGGGCATGAAAGGAATTTCTTTCCCAGCTTGAGGAGAGTGATTCCTCAGGAATCAAACCCAACTCGGTGCCCTCATCTCCCAGGAGTCTTGTGTGACGTGAGGGCCACCAAACACCAGAAATATGACCTCTCATGTCCCATGTCCTAACTAAAAACTGCAATAATCAGAACACTGCCCATGAACCAGCTGGGTGGCACAACCCAGCTCACAGGGATGTTGAAGCCAAGCTTCCAAGACATGAGAAGCCCTGTCAAGGCTTGTGTCCATCCCATAGCTGCTAGCAAGAAGGGAAGCGTAAAGGGGAGGGATTGGTACAAAGCCCCTGTGCTGAACACCTGCAGTTCACTCCCACAGCGATTCCGGCTGTGGCATGGCTGCAACCAAATTCCCACACTTCCCCATGCTGTGCCCGTGTCATCAATGCTTTGGGAAGCGCAGTGGACCCCTTCCACTTAGGAGAGGCCTCGCACAAGAGAGGAGGCAACGGTGGTCCCCCAGCATCACCCATCACACCAGTATCACTCCCTATGGCTGTCAGGGAGTTGTGAAGCCCCCCCAAGATGAGGCTTGACCTTCCTTTGCCAGCTGCTTTGTGTAACCCCTGCAGGTCCGTGCCCACTGCTGGCAGATCCACACGGGAGCCGCAGGAGACACAGCACCCAGCCAGGCATGAAAGTGCAATTACACTTTTGTCCAGCAGTGAAATAGTGACAGCATTGTAATTCAGTGTACCCCAAGGAGAAGGGGGAGAAGTACATGTCTCTCTCCCAGGGGAGCTCCCTTCATATTCAAGCAGGCGGCAGCACAGCAGTTACACCCCGCTCACATGCTAAGGGTTTTTCCTTTGCTAAAAACTCACATTTTTAAAAATTAAAAGCCGTGATTCTGGCATGAGAGATGCATTCACCAGGGACAAGCTTCAGCTCACCAAGCTGCTGTGAATCAGTAGACCTCTTCGCCCCAAGGCATCAAGAGAGATTAAAAACCATTAGTACACTAGAAAGACAACAGCGGTTTAATCAAAACATCTTGGGAACAGCTTATGAATACTGTTAGCAGGCAATATTTTCTAGTGTATTTGTCTCTCATTAAGAAGAGCCTAACTTAAGCAGCTTCCTTTTGAGTTTCTGCTTTCTCAGACTTGAATTTGGTTTAATTGCTAGTGCACAGGCCTGGCTGGCCACTTGCTGCCTTCTGTTCCTCCTATATCCATCACTGAAGTTCGGCATTCCTGATTTTTAGCCGGGATGCTGATTACGGCCTCTTTTGTTTATTCGTTTCCTTCCCCTGGTATTTGCAATTCTAAATAAACTGAATATTTATTACCAGCTCATCATTTTATACTAAGGACTGAGGTCCCCCCAACACAACACCCAGACAGGATTCTTGGGGTGAGGGTGCCTTCCTCCACTCTGCTGGGCACTGCCAGCAACAGGGATGCTACCTCTAGATTCACAGGAAGGAAGAAGGTGTTTCCCAAAGAGAGATGGCTAAGATTGCACTCACTGTGTGTGCTGTGGCAGGCTTTGCAGGGATGTCCCTTTCCTGCCTGGTCCTGGTCAGCTGCTACCCCAGAGGTCTGGTGCACCACCACTGACACGAGATGCAAGCAGGCAGGTAGGGCCAGGGGCTGGTCCCTACAGCCTGCAGAGGGCACAGCATCGCTGCTGGACTCGGTAAAGCTGGCTGTTGTGGCAAAGTGTCCAGAAATATAGGGGCTTGCTGCCATCACACAGGGGAGGAGAGTCGGGAACAGGCTGTGTACTGAAGGAGGCTGTTGTTGAAGAGAAAGACCCTTCATTTCCAGTGCTAGGGTTAGTGCTGCCTTTGCTCGCTGGCCAAACGCTTGCTGCTGGCCTCTCCCCCTGGCTGAGCTGATACCAGCTGGTGACATGGCACACAGTCTGGGAAAAGCCATGCTGCAACTATCTGAGAAACAGGGGAAAGTAGGAAAGGTAAGGTTGGTGTGACCAGGGATGGCTTCTCAGGGGAAGAAGACTGGGAAATCCTGATCACTGCAATGTTGCTTCCCTTGTCCACTGTGCACAGCTGTAGAAAACAGCCCTGTCACTATGAAGGGGCTTTCCAGAAGGGCAACATACGGAGGAAACCAGGCAGGACAAAAGGAAGCTGCTGCAGAGCAGCATCCAGCAAGGTGGTACCCACTTTTGAGCTATGCACCATCTGACGGGTATCTGATCTGTGCCCTTCTCTGCATCTGACAACCACAGAGAAGCATCCTTCTGTACCACCTGCACAGAGTGTGTCCATACCTATATATTGTTGGAGGTTACCCTTATGAGTTGTAGATGACCTTCCTGCAGTCCCTCTTGCTTCCATGAGAAAGCGCACAAGCTAAAACTTCGGAATGAAAATATTTCTTTTTGTATAGGATTAACAGCTAAAGAAACCTTCCCTTACTAAACAAAAAAAAAATAACAAACCAAACTTCCTCTTAACTCTCCAAAGGAAAGTAAGAAGCATTCAGAGTAAAATTGCTGAAAATGGAACTGCATGTCCCTCCGTCATCCTTTTTCTTCTGATAAAATTGCTATGATTTTAACACCACTAGGCTAATATACACCATCTAGCATTTGTCCATTTTTTTTTTTAAATAACCCCATAGTGGGGAAGCTTCCATCAGTTTCCTGAGATGCTGTTTTACTGCCCTGATCTTACCACAAAGAAATTATCTCGTTCTTCAGCCTACGTAATGCTATATTTCATTGCCCTGGTTAGTCCACCTGCCAGACATCCAACACACCATCGGAGTGCTGCTCAGTTATAGCACCTTGAACATGCCACCACGTGACTCCTGTGAAATACAGGGCTAAAATTTAATCTGCGTGCCTGTAGCCCAAAGCTATTAAGACCAGGTTGTAGATTTATAACAACACACTTTTTCTCCTTGTCACTGGCCCAAGGACTCAGCGGCTGCACCTGCACTGCTGTGACCCATGGGACCTGGGTTGTCGCTTGCCTACACCGCCTGCCTGTTCACTCGGCTGGGACACAGGAGGAGTGGTGAGGATGGAGGAACCCTGGTAGGTGCCACCTACACTCTGCCAGGCCTGTCCCATCACCCCACACAGAGAGATCAGAGCAACACAACAGCCCAGGGTCCCTCTCTGGCAGGCAGCAGGCACAGAGAAATTTGGGGTCAGGCTGCCCCAAATATGAACAATGCAGCGGTCATATTTTAGGCCACACCAGGACTAAGTCCATCAATATAGTCATGCAGATGGTTGCATGCTTTGTGTGACTAACAGAATCAAGCGTTCACACTGACTTTCCATCCCTGCTGAGAGACTGACCAAGCCAAACGCTTATCTCTCCAGACAGGTCCCAGCTGCATGTCTCCTTCCTCCTTAAAGTCGTAAGACCATGAGAGGTTTGAGAGCCACTGCAATAGCCACATACAGTGTGCGCTGGAGCACGCCAGCAAATGGTGAATGTGGAGGGAAACTGCTCCTCTGACTCCACTCGAAGAGACTCTGGGTATCCAAAGCTCTCAGAGGATGAGCTGGGCAACCTGTTCCCATTGCCTGAGCCACAAATGCCCTTTCCCTGCACTTTCCAGCCTGGCACACCATGGGAGAGGCTGATCACCGTACAGAAAACCCGAGTTATTATATTCATCAAGTTATAACACACTTTCTACTCCTTCATCGGATGCTATTTTAGGAAACCCTCAAAATGCAGATCAGGGTAAGTCCCTCGGCAAAAGCAATACTCCTAAGGCCTTTATACTTTCAGACAGCAGAAGATGGCACAAACATTTCTCTCAAGGAAGCTGCCTTTGTACCAAGTTACATTTTCCTCCCTCCTGAGGAAACATGCAACAGGGAGGAGTTCATCGCCCTGCCTGTGTGTCCCACCACACAATGCCCACCAGACAAGGTGGCATTGGCTTTGCAGGTGAGCCTACACAGCTTGCAAACTTCTAATGGCCTTACAGGCCAGGATTAGCCACCCCTGCCTCACAGCACAAGGTGTTTTGTCTGCAAGCATGGGGAATTTCCAAACACACACAAGAGCCCAGCTCCTTGGAGGCAACATCCAATGTGCACGCTTGGCTGCAGCTCTGGTGCTGATGTGACTACTCCACCCTGCAGACCTCTTCTAATGAGCAAAGCCTTCTGTACATTTCACAGACCCACCACATATAAACAAGTAGGTCATTCCTGTAATCTCTTCAGCTGGGTATTAAAAAACTCATCCAAATTTAAGCTTGGGGTGTGTCAGCCTTATTACTCCCAAGGGCTTCTGTTGTGTCTGACAGAGGCAACACCAAGGCAGCTGAAGTTAATGAGAGCATTTCCAATGGCTGATGAGGGTCCTGCATCATGCTTTCTGTGACTCTCCATAAAAAACACAACTGCAACAAGGCCCAGCTGCCCCAGTTCCAAGCTGGGGAGCTGGGGACTGGGCAAACAGGCTGCTTTTTTCCAAGCCACCGAGTCTACAGCGAGGGATGCCCAGGCTGCTGCCAGGAAGACAGAGAATTTGCTGAAAGAAATACTGCCTGGCATTTAGCTGCAAAGACCATGATTTTATCAGAGAATATAGATGAGTGTGAACATGCGGTGAGTGATGGTATGTGAGAGTGAGAGGGCACTTTGTTAGCAGCCCAGCCTCTGGAAACCAGAGCCCGTAAGGGAGCTGACTGCAGCTCAATATCGCACAGCAAATTGAGGGTGCTTGTTGCACACGATGCAATAATTGTATCTGGGTCTAAATGAACTCAGCAATCACCCCAAGATATAGTTATTATTGTGGTTAACGGGAATCTAACACCAGTTATTGCTCCAAAATGTACTCTCTCCTTGTCTCCTGATTGGATACCATCACTCTCTTGCTCCTAGCAGTGATTGCTTTCCACAGCCTCCATCCATTTCACTTGCAACAAATACAGATGTCTTGGTTTTTGACTCCCTCCTCATTGCATTGATGCAGCTCACATCTCTCTCCCTCTGTCCCACAGGCACCCGTAGGCTCCAAAATGTGAATCCCAGGAAAAAAAAAAATAAAAAAAAAAATCAAAGCTCTAAATTTTACCAGGCAAACATACATCCAAATGCTGTCACTCAAACACAGAGGACATCACATCACTGTGGTCAGATGCCCCTGGTCAAAACCCATTTACAAGCCAGTAAGTGCTTATATCCAAAGAATAAGATCAGAACAGTTTTTCCAACATAAATTTCTTGCTCTGGCATTCAATATAATACTGTTGTAAGTTTGCCTATTGTGGTCTACTGACAGAGTCCAGAGATTTGGCTGCTCTACCATTCTTCACGAGTATCTAGGTCAGTATTAATGTTGCCCCTTACCAAGGAGGAGCGCAGAGCCCCAGACCTTAGCAGCTTTCCGAGAGATGCAAAACAAGCTGGTATTTCAAGCCCTGGACTTTTTTTTTTCCCCTCCAATGCAAAGTCCCACTTGCTACTTTTGAATGTTGACTTTCAAATACAGCATCCCTCTTAAGGAAGAGACAGTTATAGATTTCAGAAATCAACACAAAATACTTTTCATGCTCTGGCTGAGATTCTCCTCTGAGTAATACACTGACCCTGGCTTCACCTTAAACAACATATACATTACTATAAATGTTGCTGTTCGTTTCAGTGGTGCAGAGAGCTGCTTAAAGCACAGGTGGCGGGTTTTGCTCTATTAGGTAGCAACACCACCATGGCTGATGCAAGCCTAGGAGCTGGATGGGTGCATTGGCTGGTGACAGCCCTTGCCCTCCCATTGAAGGTGCAGATGGAGCTGGTGTGAAGCTCACCTCCACAGAAAGGGAGCTGGCTTGGGCACAAAATCATAGAATAGTTTGGGTTGGAAGGGACCTTCAAAGGTCATCTAGTCCAATCCCTCTGCAATGAGCAGGGACATCTGCAACTAGATCAGGTTGCTCAGAGCCCTGTCCAGCCCGGCCTTGAATGTTTCCAGGGATGGAGTATCTACCACCTCTCTGTTCCTGTTCCAGTGTTTTACCACCCTCATTGTAAAAAATTTCTTCATCATGCCTAGCCTGAATCTCCTCTCCTGTATTTTAAAACCATTACCCCTTGGTCCTATGATAAAAGGCTCTGCTAAGAAGTCTGTCCCCATCTTTCTTACAGGCCCGTTGGACTGAAAGGCCACAATGAGGTATCCCCAGAGCTGTTTCTTCTCCAGGTTGAACAACCCCAACTCGCTGTTCCATCCTTCTGATCATCTTGGTGACCCTCCTCTGGACCCTCTCCAGCAGATCCATGACCCACGGCTCACAGCCAGAGGATAGTTTAGGATGTGGATAGCCCCTGCCTCTGAGGCTGGAGGAAAGGAAGGCAAGGAGAACCTTGTCCTATCACCATCAACATACATACTGGGTCTGATGTCCCTGGACCCACTCCTGCAATCTCCTCACAAGGGTTAGAAAGCCAGCAGTGGGCAGGGTGTATGAGAGTATAACCACCTGTCCTTCCCCTCCACGAGCAGCCTGCTCCACACACACATGCAGGGAGCACCTATCTATGTTTGGGGTGCACTGAGAAAGAGCACATTTTGGGCACGGGTAGGGCAACATGGATTTTCTCATAGCCCACATGGGTGGGATGTTGCAGCAGATCGGGCTGTGCAACCCTCTCACTGCTGAGCCCTATGCAAAAGCACCGACTCTTTCTCTGTGTCTGCAGAGCAGAAATTACAAGGCAGAACTCTCAGCCCCATGCGCTGGAGCAGCTGGGAGCGCAAGCAGCCCCGGGGCTGGCAGGGCCGCCCGGCCAGGGCTGCCCATGGAGCTCCTCCGGCTGGTCCCCAGCCAGCCTCGCCTCCGACGGTGCCTCATCGCCCTCTCTTGGCAGCTGCATTTGCATTTCCACGCTTTCAGCTCCTCTGCCTGGAGGAACCACCGGCTCTCCACCGCAAGAGATGGGCAGGGATGCTTGCCGGGACCAGCGGTGAGGACCACAGAGAAACACATATTAAACCAGCCAGCAGGTGGGAATATGTGGGGACCTTTTTTTGAGAGCCGATGGCTACAGCTTGCTGATAGCAACAAAGAGAACACGGTCCTGCGTTTTCCTCTGTTTTGCGTGTGGAATAGGACATTTGAACTAGTATCAGCATGCAGAGTGTTGGCCACACACCAGTACCAGGCAGAGGGACTACGAGGTGAATGCTCGATGGAGAAGGATTAGACCCTCGTAGCTGGCTAGTGAGCCTCTGAGGGAAGTGTGGAGAAAGGAGGAGGACCTTTGTTCATTCTGATATCAGGGAAGGGTTTCCTAAGCTGTTTCTCCTGTAAAGAAGAGCTGTTGTACTGCGGTACCGGCTGACACTTACCCCGCTGGAACAGCCTGCATGCTGCAATTAAAACCCCAGGCTGTCCAAGCAAAGCCCAGCTATTGCTCGGGCTGGGCTGTGCCAGCCGCTGGATCAAGAGCTGCACAGCAGCTCACTGGTGGCTGGGCTTCACCAGAGATTTTGGGCAGTTCTCCACAGGAGCTACCCCAGGCTTACAAGAGGTACAACAAATTAAGGTAACTTGGGTCATCAGCTCCCTCTGCCTACTGGTAGAACAACCCCATAGCGCCAGCAAACCAAGTTAATAAAGAAATGCTTAGGGGGCCAAACGATTTGCACCACTATGATTTGTCTGACTGTATGGGATAGATATGCCATAGATTTGCCCATGGAGGCAGAAAGGAGCCAGGCAGAGAGGGCTGGAAGAGCCCAAGCACAGAGTGAGTCTAAGAGAGAAAAAGAATGGAGAAAAGACTGAGCATTGACAGATGAGGATCTTGACAATGGGGAAAGCAATCACTGTGTATGCTACATGTACCTCATGGCACTGTTGCAAGGCTTAATTAATTAATAAGGGCCCTGGGAAGTTCAGGAACTACAGCAGAGCAAGACAATGGCACTGATCCTGCAACTACCGCCACCTGCAATGTGAGCTGCCTTGGGGAAAAGGGGTAGAAAAAGGTCCATCTTATTTGTACCAGAGTGATGCCAATAGGCTTGACTAATGCAGGAAGAGGTATTGTACCTCTACACCTCTACTTTAGGAATCTTTATCTGTCCGTTTTGGGTACAAATAAGAGTAGACAGATCATTTTGACAGCAGCAGTGAGATTGCTCAGAAAATGGACCTGTGAAAATTGATTTCTGAGCTCTCTGTTAGAGGCGGGGAAAAAAAAATATAATTTCAGGTTGTCCAGAAATGCAGATTTTCCAGTTTGCTTGCTGACACCTACCATGGGAAAAATAAACACCGTGGGTTGGCTAAATCCTTGCTTTTGACACAAAAATTCACTGCCATTTACTGCATTTTCAGGGCTTCTGTTTTGCTTTATGCTTTTTAAAAAAATCATATTTCACAACAGAACATTATTTCAAAATGAAAAAGTGTAATGTTTTGTTTAGAAACTGTGGGAATAAAACATTTAGATTGAAAAAAAGCCACCCTCCATTATTTAAGCCCAAACTATTTGTCGAACTTGACATGCATTTGCAAACAGATTCAGTTGCCCTGAAAACTGAGGGTTTTTTTTTTCCCCTTGCTGATAGCTGCTTCAGGGAATGGAGGGAAAATAGCCAATTTCTGCCTTGGAGTTCATTTGTTCTTGAAGCTCTTTAACTCAGCTGGAGTCAGAAATGTTCATCTTCACTGTGGGAATGACCAGGCTGTGAAATCAGCCTGGAGGCGAGGGTGGCAAAGGTGCATCGCTCCCACACGGCTTCTTGTGCTGTGCTCTGGCAGGGGGGAGGGCTGCAGCCCTTGCTTTTGCTCTGGTGTCCTAACGTCCCAAGACATTACAAAATTTGGGACTGCATGTGGAGACGTGTCAGGAAAGCCCCTGGGAGCTGGTGGTCCCTGAAAATGCTGTTTTGCCACATGCAAAAGCATATTGTTTCCCAATAGAATATCTCATCAGAGCTCCCCTCTGCACAGGGACCCTGTGCCACACCATTCGCACTTGGCTGGGTGGATTTTATTGGCAGAAGCAGCAGCATGTGTGAAACCCAGCTGCAGGACACGGAGATGCAACCCCCCTGCCCCAACACCCTCTCCTACTGGGGGGTAGTGGGGCAGCATCTCTTTTTATGGAAAGAGTCTTCAGCACTTATCCAACATTTCTGCTGTTTATCCTACTTTTGCACTTCAAATTAAACTCCTTATTAAAGCAATTAATTCTCCAAACACAAAACTGCAGTGAGTGAAAATTATTACCAACCAAAGGCTGTTTGGTGGAGTGTGGTAAATGAATCGCAGAACACTGTAGCTTAATCCTTGTCCCCATGGATAAGCATTGTTGCAAGAAAGCCTTCCCCCACTGCTGGAGGGTTTTTTTGCTGGGGCTCAGCAGAGGACAAGGGCAAAGGGAAGCACAGAGACACACCTCCCCTGGGACCAGCACTACAGGAGCCTCCAAATCTCATCCCTGACAACACAGTGTGGGCATCTCTTATTTTGTGAAGTGCTGTGTACATAAGGGTTTAATAATAAGTTCAAGATTTGGGGCTGCATAGCCTGAGGGCTGCTCTTCTACACAAGCATAAGAGCCATGCAAATATTGGACAGGAGGCCATTCCTCCCTCCAGAAGCCATCTCTTCCTCTCCACACCCTTTCTCACCCCAGGCTCACAGTTCCCCTAGAACTCACCCTGGCAATAGCTGGGAAGAACTAAAGCTTCTTCTTGTGATATTTAGATGTGATTACCTTTTACAGCATATGGAATCTTCTCCCTACAAATCTACCATTCCCAAAGGCAGCTGTGATAAGCCCTACTCTTAGCTCTGGTCTCCTCCAAAAGAAAAGCGGCGAGAAAGCAACAGCAACACAGGACGGATGAGAAGTAGCTGGGGCTGAGAAGCAACCCATCTAGCACAAGGAGGAAATTACCCTGTACTCTGACTGTCCTGCTTAGGGCATCCCACGATTTGCCTGAGCAGCAGGGCATTGAAAAACATTTATAATATGGTAAGAGACAAATGTCAGAAAACTCCTTTTCCTGTCCTCGCCCTATCAATATACCCATTCTGTGGTATTCAGAGAGTACCTACCCTTTTTTTAGGGTAGACCCACTTGACCAGCTAAAGCTTGCTTTTTCTCCCTTGAGCATCTTTCCTCCCCACTCCATACCTGCTGGAGTGGGCAGGGCGCCTTTCCAGGCATCCTCATCAAGCATTTGGCAACCACAGTGCCTGTCAACAAAACCAAGAGAGGATGAGTCCCAGCATCAGTGAACCAAAAGCAGTGCCAGCAGCCCTGCTGTCCTTTGACTTCATCCATCCCTTCCTCAAACCTTTAGTTCTCGAGCTCCACCACAGTGTAATTTCCAGTTGGCAAATATCCCTTTCCCACCACGTGGCCCCAATTCCTGGGGGCACGCTCCCTGCTGTGGTTTGGCAGACAAGGCAGTCCCTGCATTGGGAGCTGCCTCAGGGACAGTCTGTTGCTAGTCTGGGGCCAGGTTGCCTGTTCCTGTCTCCAAGCCTCCTGCCCAGCTCTACTTTCTCCAGCGCCTGGACACAAACAGCCTGTAAAGAGACCATTGCCCACATGACTTACCTTGTCACAGCCATGCTTCTGCGCCAGCTCCAGCTCAGGCATTGTGCCACAGAGAGGGGTGGTTGCCACAAAAGATGGCCAGCAAGCAAGCCCTTCCACCAGCTTGGGAGTGTTCTTTTAACTATCAGGCACACAGGGAGCCCTCCCAGACCACTGCAGGAGAGAGAGGTGTGTCTTCTGCCAGGAGCTAGCCACTGCTCCACCTGCATGTGAATAGAATAGCTGGAAGGGACCTACAAAAGATTACCTAGTCCAAGTGGCTGACCACTTCAGGACTGACCAAAAACTAAAGCATATTATTAAGGGCTTTGTTCAAATGCCTCTTAGACACTGGGGCATGAACCAGCTCTTTAGGATGCCTGTTCCAGTTTTTGACCACCCTTTTGGTAAAGAAATGCTTCCTAATATCCGGTCTCAACCTCTCTTGGCACAGCTTTGTAGCAGGCACATGCTTTACACCCAGTCATGCTACAAGCCCAAATACCCTTTAGATTTATTAGAAGGTGCTGGAGATGTCAGGCTTTTTGACGAGAGGGCCTGGGGTACTGCCACACCCAGCACCTACAGGTGAGGTAGGGACCCATCTGTCCTACCTAACCTTGAGCACTCAGTATTTCACAGGAGCTGGGCTTTTCCCCTTCTCCTGCTTTTACCCCAGAAACAAGCACAAAGATACTGTCCTTACCCCACATCACAGCCCCACCACACTGTCACTCTGCCACCAGGACATAGCAAAAGGGGACACATCTCCAGAGATTAACAGGCTCCCTGGCCAGTCAGAAGCAGGTATAGCCCCTACATTTTGTGTAAAAAGCCTTGGAAAGACCCTGCCAGCAGGTAAAATTCTCCTCTGGATTTCTGCTGTCTGAACACTGCCATTCAGGAGGAAACCAGGCTGATTAAGTGACTTTGCACAGCATGGGGAGACAATAAGGTGTGACAGACAGTGCCACTTGCTCCATGGAAGTGGCCCTGCCTCTTGCCCCAAGCACAGAAACAACTCGTATTTATCCATTTTTGTGTCCATTTCTGGGTGCCAGCTGTGGAGCTGTGGCACAAGGGAAAGGCTGCAGAGGAGCAGGCTGCAGCAGGACCAAGAGGATGTCCAGCCTTCAGTGTCCCTCACCAAGTGCTTGTCTCCTGCATCAGCTGGAGGGTTGCAAGGGGGAGCTAAGCCACAGAGAGGCCGCCTGCTACTAATAAGCGTTGCTGCTTTTCATTTGCATTTGGGAGGAAAAAAACTGGTCTGCTACTTCTGCTAGTCACATGCTTTGGACTCCTCAGGCAAACACGAGATGAGAAAGTCTCTGTGGATCAGTAGATGGGAAGCCTGTCAGGCAGCTGTGGCTAGAGCATGGTGAAGGGGAGGATTTGTGAGGCATTAAAAACGTGTTGAAACTTGTCCAATCTGTGGTCATTTGGATCAGCTTGTCACATGCTGGTGTGGTCCTCCAGCCACTGCAAGCAAAAGCGGGAGGGAGGCACCAGGCCCTGGAGCCCTGGCAGCCCCACCGCGCTGTGATACTGAGGTGTCACAAGCCAACTCACAGACAGAGTCCTTAGTTAAGTTTCCCGCTGGCATTCCACGCAGCTGTGGGGGGTCCAGCCGAGACCCCTGCTGCCCACCACCAGCGGCTCACAGAGGCAATCTGTTCTTTCATGACTTGCAGGGGCCACTTCTTCCCAGGAGAGGGGTGTGGGGAGGCTTAACAGGGCCAGCACAGAGGAGCATGACCCTGGCCAGTGCTGTAGGAAAAGGGCTTTGCTCTCCTTCTGTGACTGCAGATACCACAGTCACTAAACGTGCAGACAAAATAGGACAAAACTGAAGCAGCCACAGCTCCAGCTTTCCATACATGGCTCTAGCCAAAGCCAGACCCCTTGTCCATCCCCCAGAGCTTTTCCTTGCACACCACCAAGCAGAGGAACTTCTCAGAAATGCTTTACAAGTGTTTAGTTCACCCACCATTGACTCTGGCTTGTCAGGGACCTGTTTTTCATTGAGGTTTGAGTGACCTCCCAGAGACTTGTTTCCTCACACCAGGCAGAACGCAAGGAGTGCATCAGGGGACCTGCCTGTACTGGGTGCCCCAGAAGTTCTGGGTTCTGCCTGCCTCTGGCTGCCAGGGGTTCCCCATTGCCTGCAGGAGACCTCCAGCCCATCTGGAAGAGGTAAAGCACCAAGCCCTCTGTACCACCATGACAGGCCCTCAGCACATGCCATATGCATCCTTGAGCAGAAAGGTGGCAGGTCCTGATTTGACATCAGTCCAGGGGCCTGTCTGATCTTGCTGGAATTAAAGAGATTGATGCCAGCCAAGGGACTGCCCTGTTGTACGTATCAGTGCTAGGAAAGGTGATGCCTTTCGTTCACCGCCAAAGGGATGACCTCTTTCTAAGGCTGCCACCAGAGAGGCTGGTGCTGGCAAAAACCTCAGCCAAATAATCCCACTCATCTCTCTGTCAAGAGGGGAGAGAAAGCAGAAAAACACTTTGGGATGTCAGCCAGGCACTGTTGTACAGCAAACAGCTGGCTGGCTCTCCCTTAGGCACAAAAACACAGCAGCCTTGGCACAGGAAGCATAGAGGTGCAGTGTAAGCTGAGTGCTGAGTGTTGCTTCGTCCTTGGCGTTTGGGGGGAGGAAGACCATGCTCTTCCAGGTGCTGCTGCACCCCTGAGCAGGCGATGGATCAGAGCTGTGCCCAGCTGTATCCCCAAGAGCGGAGTCATGTTGGCAGCAAGGCAACTCCATCCCTTCTGCCTCACCAATGCATTCTGCAAGGCCTTGGGCCTCCAGTTGCATCTGCAGATGTTAAGAAAGAAGGAAGCAGTGGGCAAGCACCCATGGGGCAAGCAAGCCCCACCAACCCACAGGATCATATCCTCTGGGACATGCTCCTACGTAGGAAATGGGATGGAAGAAAGGTGACCAACCAAACCAGCTTCCATCCTTTTGTCTTCCCTCAGGAGGGGATCTCTCGGGGAAGAGGCAGGAGCAGACAAGAGCTCTACATGTGACTCTGAAGTAAGTGCATTACTATAACCCAGAAATCAAAGAATCGCTAGTTCAGGAGGCAAGGCAATAGAAAGGCACTCATTTTTCATCAGCTTCTGATCTCCCATAGCTCTAATTGACCTCAGCAGAAAACACAGATGTGTTGCCCTTCTAGGAAAAAGAAAAAAATCATGCCTCAGTATTATCTCAGATATTCCCAGGAGAGGTAATAGCCAGAGAAATCTGGTTGTTCACATCTATCCACGGGAGGTTTGTGTCCATAAAGACATTTTTATTGGGTTTCTGGCTGATACCAAATGCATTCTCTTTGATGTGCGTTTTTGGGTCAATGCACATGAACGTCTTCCACTTCCCCTTTTATCCTGAATGAGTTGGAGAACTATTTCTGATGGGAGAACTCATTTAAAAATTACTCCTGAAAGCCAGTCTTTGTCTGTACACTCTACCCCCCGGGGAAATGGCCCCCCGCAGATATCCCAGAAGGTTTGCTGCTGCCCCACGAGCCTGGAGCTGTAGAGGTACGAGAATGATGCTGGTGAGCACTGGGGAGCTGGGGGAGTGGGAGCACTTTGTGGCTCTTGCATGTAGTAGCTGCGCTGGGTCTTCACAGGCTACTCCTTGCACAGATGCTGTAGCAGTACCTCCTGGCTTGTACGCCTCACTCAGTATTTCTTCCCATTGCCTAAGACTTTTCTTCCCTGTTGCAGAGGAGGTTTGCAAGCCTTTCAGCTTTGAGCAGTGCCAGCTGAATATTGAGGCTGATTTTCTTTATATAGATGCTGTATTTCTCTCTCTATAAGTGGTCGCTGGAAGCTCCCAGGCCAATTGTTTGAGAGCGTATTTCATAGCTGCGTGTGACAGTAAGGAGAGAAAATATGCTAATATGCTCCCAGCACGGGAAATGAAACACCAGGTCAGACTGTGGGAATGGCAGCAGCTTCCCAGAGGCAGCAGTCCTGCAAGGAGAAGCAGCTCTGTGCAGGCAAGGTGAGCAGGCCACCCACTGTGCCAGTGGCAAGATGGGCTAGGAAGGGGCCAGGCTTGCAGAGCTTTTCAAGAGAAGCATGGCTTTCCCTCATGCAAAGAGTGGATTTACTGTGAAACGAGGGAGTGGGGAGAGATGGGGGAACCACAGACCCTCCTGGTGAGGTTGCTCGCTCTCCATCCCTCACCTCACCAGCTGCGGGCACTGGAGTGAGGCACAGCTGGGAACATGACAAAGTGAAGACCTCACATTCACAGCTGGGGATGGTACTTGACAGCATTTCAGACTCAAAGGGGAGAAACGCTTATTCTCTGCACCTCAGAAAAGCAGTATAGGGTTGGGGGTAGCTGCTGAGGGAGGATGGCGTCAGAGTTTGCTGGTGTGACTGAAAGTGAGTTAATTTTCTTATGCAGTTAGAAACATTTCTTTTTTTGTAGCTAGCACAGTCATTGTTTGAATTGAGTTTGAGAAAAAAAAGATAACACTCTGGGTTAAACCACAACATGGAGGCAACAGGTTTCTGGACAGCTTTGGGGGTCAGATTACTGTTGGGAGAAGGAAGAGTGTAAGCTGAACTTTCCCCACACCTCTCAGCTGTAGATAACTCAGACAAGCCTGAATCTTTCCACACTTGCCAAACAGATAACCCACGGGTTACATGCATGGAGGAACACTGACTTCTTCTCAGGTTTCAAGCAAGTCAAAAGGTGAAATTGATTCTGCGTGCATTAGGGAGTACTGAGGAGAAGATGTCGTATTTTCAATCACTGCTTATGTCTTGTTTACTGTTCCAGCCCTGGGAAACACAGAGCCTCCTCATTGAAAAGCTTTTTTTCCCTCACATCTTCATTCATTAAACAAGCTGTCGACAGAAGCCTGTAAGCACAAAGCCCAACCACTGCAGTGGGCTTGGGAGATTGTTTTATTTTTAGAAAGAAAAACCTCAAAACTACCATACTTCTCTGGAGAACTAACTCTAGAACCATTTCTAGTAAAAGCTTCCCTGAAATAAAACCATTTTAAATGACGGTATTTAGCAGCAGTTTCAAGACCCGAACACTATTGTAATTTTGTCAGAGGAGAAAAATGCTTTTTAGGGAAGACACCCAGGGCCAGTGAAGGACTGTGAGGTAGGCAACATAACTGGTCTTGGCTCACCCATCACCACTCTGAGCAATCTGTGATGCCTTTGCTCACAGGACCCGGCCTTTCCCCTCTGGCTTTGTGTAATGCACCAAGATCTCAGATTCTTAGGTGGTTTGCAGTGCACAGTCCTTTTTTCTCAGTAACTCTCTCGTTATAGGCCAATTTCAACTTATAAATTCATTTATAAGCCAGTCCATTTGTGCAGACCATCTTGCTGGAGGCAGACTTCTGCCTTATTTCATCTCCCTCCCTTCCCCCCCTCGCTCCTGGGCTCGAGCCCCTAATAAGGACAAGCGTGTGTGAATCTGGGACATCTCTTGCCTATTGCTTACGTGAGGCAAGGGGCCAGCGCAGGGCACAGCTTCATCCAGGAGCTGTGGACAAAATCGGAAAGGTGCAGTGTAGCTACAAGACGAAGCCACTCTTGCTGCCCAACTACCTCAAGGTAAAGGCAGCAGAGATGACGGTGGATTCTGCAAACACAGCCATGCCCAGACCCACACTGCCAGATCACGCAGGCAGGGATGGGTTCCTCCTGCCTGCAAGTGGTGGGCAGGGGGCTGCTCCCACGAACAAGGGGCCTCGAAACATGCTCACCTTGCTGCTGCTCCTTCTCAGCTCACCCTGAGGGAGCAATGCAAGCCCCAGTGCACCCTGGCAGGGGCTCATCTGGAAGAGGAAGCGCTTGCCTTGGTTCACGTCCATCTATCCCAGGATCCTGCTCCCAGTAGCCCTGGGATGCTTTCCCATCGCTAGCACAGCCTCGGAGCACATATCAAGAGCTCTTGGGCAGCAAACCAGGTACTGGGACAGGAGCCACCACCACCATAACGAGGGACAGGAGAAAGGAAACGATACAAGAAAAACTTGGTAGCCAGAAAGCTGACCTTGCCAGGCCTGAGAAAAGGCAGGCATCCTTCTCCAAAGCAAAGGGGCTGCGTGTGGCTGGGCCCCAGCCTCTTGGCTAAGCCAGTCTAATCAGCAATGGATCACTAGGTTGGCCAAAGCTGGCCCTGGGTCTGCTAGGACAGGCCACCAGTCACCTTGGCCACTATGCTACCAAGAGCACATTGCCTGAAAAGTAGTGACCAGGAGGAGGAGGAGGAGAAGAGGGCCATCTCTCCCTCCCCGGCAGGGCCAGCATGGAGACAAGCCCCAGGGAACCACTGCTGCCTCGCTGTCCCCAGCTCTCAGACTGCTGTCCCGGGGCACAGCCGCCTCCCCAAAACTCGCTTAATTTCCCGGGAAACCCCAGCAGATGGTGCCAGACTGTCAGAAACCCTCCGGGAGCCCGGACCCGGCTCAAGCTCCGCTGGGGGCCCTGGCAATTGCTCCCTGCCTCCCCATTCCTGGCTGGCGGTGGGAGGCAAGGGGGAGCAAGTAGCGGTGTGAGATTTTGGGAAGCCCTGCATTAACGGCTAGTAAAAACCCAGAGGCTATGAGAAGGTCAGCACCCACCCCTTTTAATCCAGACAATGCTCCTTGGCCAGCATCTCATTGTTTCCAACGTTCTATTTTCCAGTGCGATGTTTTGTCCTCTGAGTGACCAGAGCAAAGGGAGTTTCCCCCCCTCCCTTCTCTTGGCTGAGGTTGCTCTGAGCAATTTATCTTGATCCTCAGTGTAAAATTTTCCTTTGCACCATTTCATCCTATTATTCCAGAATAAATCAGGATCATTTCCATGTCGAATGCCAGCAGAGGAGCACTAGACAGAGCAAGGCAGGGAGTTTCAGTGCCGACAGCAGTTCAGCCAGTTAGGAGACTTTCCCCTGCACCCAGGCATGGGGACAACAGGCCCTTCCTGACGACCACAACGATCCCTAGGCCCTCCATGAATGCCTGGAGCCCCTAGAGCAGCAGCGCTCTCTCTCAAACCTCTCTCTGAATAGGACTGTGCCAGAGGATGAAGATGCAGCAGTGTGTTAACCTCTAGGACCAGCTCCATGGGAAGCCACACCAAGGTGTTTCAGCGGCAGCCTGAGGGGGTAACTCAATAGCCAGCACTGGTGGGCTGGCCTGGAGAAGCAGCGTCCCAAGGTGAAGAGGTGGGCAGGCAGGTACAGGAACAGGCAGCTCATCCACCCTCCTCCTCCTCCTCCTTCTCTTCCTCCTTGAGAAGGCTGTTTGACTTGGAGGAGGTTTCTAAGTAAAAACACATTGCTGCATGACCCAGGGTGATGTGGGGTCCGTCCTGCACTGAGGGTGGGTCTGTGCCGCACAGTGAGTACTACATACTCGTCAAGCCAAAGGTTTTCAACCACTTGTGGAGCCCAGAGTACTTTCCAGTGGAGGACACATGCCCTTGTGTCAGGAGGACTGCTGGCAGAAAGCAGGGTCCCATGCCTCAGACCCCGAAGAGCAGGACAGGCGTCCGCCAGGAGCTGTACAGCAAGGACTGAAAACTGCTGACCTAGAAACAACCACACTGGCTTTGGTGCTCCCAGCTGGTGGTGATGCAGTCACGGCTAAACAAAAGTCAGCTTTTAAATTACAGAGCAGAGAGCCCACCCGTTTCTCAACTACACCCAACAGCTGAGATTACCCACATGTTATGTAAAACCATGACACCACTGTTCCAGGCATGCTACTGCGACCTGGCGCCTGGGAGAGCTGAGTGAGCCGGGCGCCTCTGGAAAATGGGGCTGGGACTGACAGCCCAGTGTCCTGGGAGGTGACTTATCGCTTGAGCCTGACTGTGGGAGCTACCTGGCAAAGAACTGCCTGCTCAGCTTTGCTTTCCCGTAGCAAATGTTCTTACCTTTCTTACAGTCCAGCTGCTCATGCAGGGCACTGCATCATCAAACCCTGCTCTCTACTCCAAGGGATTTTCCCAAGCCTGGGATGGTCAGATGGACCAGGCGATTTTGTGTGCTGGAGACCTTACCCAGTCTGACACCCAAGCTGCTGCTGCTGCCTAAATGGTCAGGGAGCACACAGCGTGGCCCTCACATACACATATGAGCTGTGCTCCTCTCTCCTTCTTATATGCACTCCCCAAGCAGCACCATCCCAACCTCCTCCTCCAGCAGGCAGCCCAACTCTGTGTCCCCAGCCTTATCCTCAGGATGCAGCAACCTTACCTCTCTCCTGCCCCACAGCCTGCAGGCAGGAGCGTGCATAACTCTTATTTGTGGATTGCAGGTGCTTCAGCCTTGCTTTATAAACATCCCTGTAGCTCTGCTGAGGTTGTGTTGATAGTGCATCTGGCCACTGGGGCTCTCTGCTCCATGGTGGGAGTTTCTTTTTCCCCTTGGCACCTCTCAGCTGACGCAGTTAATCAAGTGCTCAGCAGCTGAAGCATCCTCCCTGCACCACTCCTGGCAGCCTGCATGTGTGTGTGTGTGTGTCACTGCAACCACTGGCCTGGCTGGCAGGGATCTGTCAGCCCACAGGGATCTGGCAGCAGGCAGAGAGGTGTTAGCAGCAGTGCTGCGAGGTGTTAGCAGCCGCCCAGCAGCTGCCAGTCTCAAAAGCGTTCACAGATCGAGCCTCACTCCAGTCAAGGTTCATTTCCACCCGGTTTCTGCTGGAAAGAGGCTTAACAAAGCATTTTGTCCATCTCCCTTGGTGTGTGCTCACTGCCCTCTCTTCAAGTTGCAATGAAATTTGATTGAGAGGGTAGCAGTTCTAGCCATATTAAGATCTTCTTGACTTTATATCCTATACTTCCACAAATCTAGGTGAGCAGATAAAGGATTGAGACCCCATCAGCAGGCTGGCATTTGCTTGGCTGCTACCAGGCAGTTATGGGTCTCTGGGGCATGGTTAGGTATGTCCTCCCCACGGGGGCATTAGTAATCAGAGGCTTCAGCTTGTTTATGTCTCACTGGATTGCTGCCATCAGTGGGACCCTTGGTCACAAACCATGACCTCTCTGTCACATAAAGAGAAGATGAGACATCACCCAGCAGGACGTGCTCCAGTCTGAACATCACCACAGCAGAGAATTCAGAAGCAGAAAAAAAAAAATAAAAAAAAAATCAAGGACTTCAGGATGATTTTGTGTATTTAACCTCCTGATAATTCCCTCTGTCAGCTTCCAAATCCTCATTTTTGCTCAGAAAGAGGGAGATTTCTCACAAGACTTTAATTCTTGGGCTTGGACATCTAGGAAACCCCTGTTTGGGACAGGCCGATGGGCTGTCTAGCCCAGTCTGCCGCTGTGGCCATGGGAGAGCACATGGGGCTGATCACTTGCAGGGTCTATCCCCCCTGTCCTCCCACAGCACCTGTCATCACACAACCAAAGGTGTGAGAGAGATCTTCCCATGCCTTCAGCTACCTCACTCCTGAGCCTGCTGTCAATGAAAAGGAGCCTATAAGAAAGATGGGGCAGACATTTTAGCAGGGTCTGTTATTACAGGACAAGGAGTAACAGTTTTAAACTAAAGAAGGGGAGATTCTGGCTGGACACAAGGAAGAAATTTTTACAGTGAGTGTGGTAAAACACTGGAACAGGTTGCCCAGAGAGGTGATAGATGCCCCATCCATTCAAGGCCAGGCTGGGCAGGGCTCTGAGCAACCTGATCTAGTTGAAGATGACCCTGCTCATTGCAGGGGGGTTGGACCAGATGACCTTTGAAGGTCCCTTCCAACCCAAACTATTCTATGATTTGATAAATGCCGCTCCCCCTGCCCGAGCCTGCCAGTGCAGCTTGCCTCTGTGTCCAGGACATACTGCATGAAGATGTAGCTTTTTGTCAAAGAGGTGTAGGAGTTTCTGTGAGTCGCGCAGTGGCTCTGCTGCAGGGTTAGGTGAACAACAGCTCCCTGTTCACTGCCTCTGTGGTTTCGCAAACCTCATTTGTATTCCCTACCACCATCTTCTGCAAAAACTGAAGTATATTTTCACATCCTTCAGACATCAAAGGACACAGTTAAGGCTGTGGGACCCTAACCTGCATCCTCGAAAGAGCCAATACAGCCACATCTAATTCCATCGCTTCCTTGCTATTCAGGTGGTTGCCCCAGGCTGAAGCCAAAGACATCTCCAAGGGGATCAATGAGAGAAATCTGGGGAGATGTGGGGGGACTCAGCCTGAAGATGAGTATATTAACTGGCATAGATCTGGTATGCACCCATCAGCTTTAACCAGGTGACAGCTGTAGATCTATCCCATAAGTCTTTGACAGCAGGGACATGGAAGTTTTTAAGAGAAGTGAGAAAAAGCCATTCTGAAAACTGCTGCAGGACTAGAAGTGTCTCACGAACAGCCTGTGCTGGTGCAGTGTGGTTTCAGTTGCTCACAGTTTGGGTAGAGGTTTCATATCACACAACGGGACTATCATCTAGTGTAGCCTGACATTTCTAGAGCAGGCAAAGGCAGCAATGAACATCAGTGAATACATAACAAGTGCTGGAGATATTATCTGGATGTCCAGACAGGTTGTGTGAGGCATTTATGAGACTCCAAGGAAAAACAGTGACAAACAAGAAAAAAAAATCAGTAGCTCATCAGCTTTTCCACATACCTCAGGCTTTTGAAGGGACAGAGGTCACTTCACAATGATCCTTTCCTGGATGCTCTTCAAAAGTCTTTGCTCATCCTTGATGAGTTCAGACCTACTGCAATGGTGTCCTTGATAAGGAAGTCAGCTCCATCACCAGCAAACCTCTCTTTCCAGGCTGATATTTAAACAAAGGTGTTTCAAGCAAATGTTGAATACAGAGGAGTTTATGCAAGGCTGATATGAGATCTTTACCCTAGTAGAGAAGATATGAGAGATTTACTCTGGCAGTGAAATTAAATGTGCGTGACACAGCTGAACGCGAGCATGTGTATTAACAGACAAAAACCCCCAGGAACACAAAATGAGATTAAAAGGGAGCTAAAGAAAACAAACACCAAGGAATTCAGACCACTCAAAGACGTGATGTGATCGTATTGCAACCACTCTACCAGCTGCACATCTGTGGACTTCTTTACAGGTAGCCGGGGTGAGACATGACCACACAGCACGACTCTATCAGCCTCATGGCCACATGTGATGAGCCCTCCCACCACCCAACCCCAGCCACCACATTGAGCCTTCAAGGCTGAATCATCACATGTCCAGGGGAAGGTCACCGCAGTGAGAGCTGCTGAGCAGCATGAGACATCGCTCGACAGGCCAGCCAGGAGGGAGAGAAACAACGTCGTGGCAGCTGCCAACCCCCATCCAAATTATGGATGGGCTAGCAAACCATCCAGATTTACTGTGGTGGCCTGCAAAAAGGCCTATGAAAAATCAAAGATTCCCAACTCAAATGCTTTGCTGCCTCCTTTGCTCTGGTCCTGACCACCTCTTTCTTCACTTCCCAGCCTGAGACACAGAGAAGAAGTGTCAGGAGGTTGCAGGTAACACCACTGCATCAGTTTAGTCTCAATGTGTGTTTGAGCTACAGGTAGAAATTTTCCTTGTGATGGTAAAGGCAAGCTGAGGCAGCATCACACAGCACAAATGCACGCTGGAGTATCTATGTGCCTGTGCTCAGTCTCCTTGTCCGCAGCAGGGAAATCCCACCCAGCACTACCTCTAACATGATATACCCTTGGAAAAGTCACACGCTCTAGAGCTGTGCCTCCTCCCTTCGTGCCACTGTTCCCAGGGTGGTCTCACACTTGGTCACCTTGAAACCCTTGTCGGTGGCCCTCGTGACATTCACCTCCTTCCTCTGTGAAAGTAAAAATGTCAGATTTGGACACAGGCACTGCTGAGAACAGAACAACCTTCTCAAGATGAGCAGCAAGGCTGGGAATTGAGTTCCCACTCCCCTGGCAGCCCTGCCTGGTCTCTCACAGCACTGTAACCCCATGGGATAGCGTGGCCCTTCCTTTTTCTCCTCCCATGACACGACATGAAGCAACTCTAGTGATTCCTCTGGGTGGCTCTGCTCCCCAACACGTATTCGCAAGCAATTGCAGTCCTTTCTGAAGGACTAGCAGCCTTCACAGCAGTAAACACCAGGGTGGAAGACAACAGTAACCTTAATCTTCACCCTAAGATATGTCCACAATGTTGCCATGGTGTCCCTACCACAGCCAAAACTGATAAACTTGAAGCAACTTGAGAAACTTGGGAGCAGCAGAAAACCCAGAGCCAAAGCAGAAACATTAAATACAGTTAACCTTGCCCACATGCAGAATGAACTGTAACCCAAGTGTCCCTGCCGAACCCCAGGAGTCCTGATGAGCAGCTCAGGGGAGGGATAACCACTCATTCATGTGCAGATGCAATGCCGATAGAGACAGCAACACCACAGAGGAGGTGGTGAGCATGAGGTGGAAAAAACATTTTTCAGGGCCTTGACAGTGACCCAGCGCACTCCCACTGCAAGAGAAATTTCTTTAAAAAGTGCTCTCACTGGGGATTTATGGGTGAACATGACTGTATATTTTACAGTACACTCTTATGGCCTCATCGGTCAATAATCTGCATTTAACTCAGTCCCTTCAGAGTGTGATGGGCCATAACGCTTACGAAGCAGCTGCTACATGCTGAAATAATAATCAAGGAAGCGGAGAGCAGAGCTGATAATTGACTCTGCTAATGTGCGAGTCGGGACTTTGAGTTATTGATCAGATGTGCTTCAGCGGCTCAGCAAGAGCCTGGTCCTACATGCCTGGAGGTTATTGATTCGGATATTACCAAGAAGGGGGTCCTCTCTTCTCACTGCATACTCCCTTTTCAGATTGTCACCTATTCTAGATTTCTTTCAACATTTCCCCTGGGACTGGCCTAATGTAGACCCCTGAAATTACCCAGCAAAGCAGCTTTTAACCTGAGGGACATAAACATGAAATGCTGAGGACACAGTGACTTTCACCCCTCAGTACCTCTTCCTGGCACCATTCTTGACATAGGTACCTTCTTCCCGTCAACCCCTTTTCCTCCTACCCTCCAAGTGAATCCATCGCTTCCCCCTTCAGGTCTTCTAGCCACCTCTCTGTCTCCTTCTTGAGTGACCCAAGCTTCATTACAGCTTTGGCATGTTTGTCCCTGTCCCCATAGGTTACCATGTCATGGCTGACCAAGGCGCTGCCCTGGCACCTCATCCCCCACACATCACCCACTCACCCACCTTCCAGTCCGTGTTGGAGTTGTAGCAAGAAGCTGCTTCCTGCACTGTTAGCTGGATGTTTGCAGCCATGTCTTGAGTGTGCCCTTGCAAAAAGCCTGCTGAGAAAGCTAAATAAATAATGTCCTATAGTTCTTCTTTCTCAGCTAATTCACTGTCTCATTCAAAGACTCGCAATATTTCAAGAAACATGGTTTCCTTTTGCAGAATCTCTGCAGGTTGCACCTCCGAGCAGTCTTACGCTTGTAAGCTTCACAGCCAATTCTCCCAATTTGCTAGGTATTGCATTCATTTGCATGGATGTTGAACAGGCCTGCAATTCTCCAGATCATCCCACGAGCCATTAAAAATATGAGTAGAACATTCTCCATCCTTATCGCTGCTTTTTCTTCTAGGTCTTGGCGGGGGGGTCGAACAGGGATGGATGGACGGACAGACAGAGCAGGCAGTTCTTCAACAAGAGAAGGAATATTTATTTTTGAGATGCAGCCATTTCATTCTTGTCCTCCCCATGACCTCTTGGCTGTATGCCATCGTGACCTGGCATCTTACTGACACTTACCTAGTCTGGCTGTTTCAGCTCCTCCTTGCTCAATCTCTGATGCTATCTCATCTTGGTCCAGAAAAGAGCAAGGTCTGCGTTAGGACCTTCAAAACCATGTGTGTAGTGGTAACTGATGTATAGGAATTCTTCAGCCCTTCAAGAACATACTTAGTTTCTTTAATTGCTCTTTTTTAACTACAGGAGACTTAATCCTTAAATATTGAAGCAGATCTCCCAGTGTGGGTTGCTTGGGAAATCAATGCTTTTACACCTCTAGGCTTCTGCGTGCTCAAACTCATTTTGATCTTCTAAGACTGGGAAAAATGCTGTCCAGTTAAAGGCATGAAGAACTTAGTCTGGGTTGTCCAAAAGCATTTGTGAGATGCTTTAAGCAGTACTTTCACAAGAGCCTTTAATAATTCAGTGGAGAAAGGTAAAAGAAGAGTCAGTGGCTGGGATTTAGAGCCAGACAAGCCCTCTCAGGGAAAAACCCCATGTGCTCTTAGCTGGGAAGATCATTAACCACTGTAGTTCACTCCAACCAGAGGCCTGGAGCCTCTTCATCTTGATGTCTTCATCACAGCAACATTATTCAGACCTAACACAAGATATCTAGGTGAAAAACTGTCCTGACTGAGGTCAGCCAAAATGTTCTGGCAGCCTTCCTGACTCCAAGTCCCACACATGGCCCCCCCTCAATGCATATCACTGCACTTGGCCCCCGCTCCTTCCAAAACAGCCATGGGAGCAGCCATGCAATGTGATTAGTGGCCACACAGCTCCAACCCAGGGCCTCTCGCTCTCCTACACCACCCTAGAAGTAGCCGAGGAGGGGTGGGTGAGGCATACCCGGCCACCAGTTTGGCACAAGGATTCACTGGAACAGGCTGCCCAGGAAGGTTGTGGAGTCTCCTTCTCTGGAGACATTCAAAACCCACCTGAACACATTCTTGTGTAGCCTCATCTAGGTGTTCTTGCTCTGGCAGGGGGATTGGACTGGATGATCTTTCAAGGTCCCTTCCAATCCGTAACATTCTGTGATTCTATGACTCCCCAGGGTGCTCCATGGGTCCCCATCAGCAGGGGCCAGATAGTGTGCAGGCCGAGCTAACAGAACCACAAGCCACTGGCCATCTGTAAAAGTTTTTAAGAGGTGACTAAGAGAGACGTGACGTGTGGCTGGGTAACGGGGTGGGGAAGCAACCACAGCACTGAGTTCTCTGTCAGGCACCAGCTGCAAGTCACACCACCAGCGAGACCGAGCCGGTGGTTGTGGCAACAGCCAGCAGCTCTGCATGGAAGTGGTTAGGTTAGCTGTGTTTCACCTGCTGGCATGGCACGGCACAGCTGTCAAGGCTGGTCCATCCAGTGGTGAGGTGGCAAGCCCCCCAGGAGCACCAGCCCCTGCAGGGGAAGTGGCCTGAGCAGCACTGCTGGTGTCCAGACACATCTGTGGTAAGAGGTCTCAGATGCTAGCCAGGGGGGTGGGGGACATGGGACCTCTGCCTAGTGAAATGACCATGTGTCTTGTGAATTGAGCCACAGTAAGAACCAGGGGCTGCCCTGTGGGAGAGAGCCTTCATCTCACAGTATGCACCTCCTGACTTAGTGTCACCTTCACGGAGCTCAAAGCTGAGCAGATGCTCTGCCAGTCACAGGCAGAGCACCTCACAAGGTCAGCAAAATATTTCTCTCTTTAGCGATTGATCATGAGGCTGGAGGTAATACTGATTTTCAGATATGCACATCTTCAGCCTGCAAAGGTGTGGCAGGATCCTGCTGGTAATAACGTTGGTTTTGACCACCAAACCAAAGGCTCGTGGTGATTTCTTCCAGATTTGTCACAGTTTGGTGATTCTCAATATTTTAAAACAACAAATCATAGTTTTAATTCGACTTTCTTGTAGATTGCCCTACAGCCTTCTTTTCTGTCTCTTAACCAGAAACCCCACAAGGGCCTGCACTTCCTTGGATGACTCTGTACTGCTCTGTGGGCCATGGCTCTGGGGCCAGCATCATAGCTCTGCAGGCCACCCTTCTTCAAGCCCTCCTGAACACGATCCAGAAAACAGAGACTTTGATATCTAACTCTGGGTCCTAACCCAGAGTTAGATATCAAAGGAAAAGATGGAATTCAACGGTCAGTGGAGCTGATAAAAGCTAATGGGCTTCAGATGGAAGTCTGGTACTCCTCCCTGCCCACCATCATACCTCTTTGTGGGGAGGATGGGACAGGTTGCACTCCTGAAGAGTCCATAGGTTGCCTCCACTAGATGAGGTATGTCAGATGGGCTCTGCTCCCCTCCTGTCTGCAGCAGAAAAGGAGAGCTTCCAGTCCAATTCCAACTTGCCAGATGCTGTGGGATGCATCCATGTTTCCACAGCTCTTTATGTCCCTTCTCGTTTTCCATGCTGTCTTTCCAACCAGATTCATCTACTGCCAGATGTTTCTCACCTTGCTGAGTCTGTAGCTCATGCAGCTGTTAGATTTTCGCAAGGGTTTAAACATTTTACCAAGAGTAGCAAAAAATTTGACAAGACGCTTAACAGTTCTGCTGTGGCTGACAGAATGCTGAGTTTCAACAAGAGAAATGGTAAGGTTCTTGTTCAGCTCACTCCCATGACGCACGGAAAGCTAAGAAACAGCCAGGCAGGCAGGGGAGTGATGGCTCCATCTGGAGACCCAGGATGCTGAAGGTCAACTCTGCAACTCAGAGATGTGAAAGATGGGAATTTTGAAATGAGAAAAATGGCATTTTACAGAAATAAATGTAAGCAGTTTCCAGGCAAGCATCAGGAAAATACTTTCCAAATGCCCATGCCAGCTGGACAGAGCCTCTCCTGGAAGGTGTGCATGCACAGAACCCACAGTGGTGAGCAGCAGATCTGCACGGCAGGAGCCACAGCATGGGCACTTGTGGCCTCCCCGAGCTCCAGGCCTTGGTGCTTCCCACAAGAAAGGAGAAGTTGCTACTCAGCAGGAGTGGGGAGGCCACGTGTCACAGTACTTTGGGGTTCCTGTTGCATCAAAGACTTCCTGACCGATGCTGCAACTACTTCCTCCACCCTCAGCATGCAAATGACCCCTGCCACCCATGTTTGGTGGCCACCTGCCCTTTCCCTGGGGGGATGGCAAGGCACTGCAGCACAGCAGCCAGACAAGTAGTACCCCTCGCAGTAACCCAAACCCTGCAGACAAACCATCTGCCCCCTAGGGCTCTCCTGGCTTTGATTACATCGAGGGACTGAAGGACAAGGGGTTCCTGATGGGCTAGGTGAATACGAGTCAGCAGTACACTGCTGCAGCAACAAAGGCAAATCAGATACGGGGCTGCATCTGCAGGGACATTACTAGCAGAAAGAGAGGGAGACATGATCATCCCTCTCTACTCAGTGCTTTTTAGATCACATCTAGCACATTGTGTCTAGTTCTAGTCCCCACAATTCAGCAAAGAAGTGCACAGACTGGAGGGGGTCCAGAGAAGGGTCTGAAGATGATCATAGGGCTGGAGAACCTGCCTTATGAGGAGAGACAGAAGTTAGATCTTTTCTCCCAGGAGAAGAGAAGACTCTGTGGGGACCTCCTCACAGTTTTCCAGTACCTAAAGTGTAGCTACAAGTTAGGCACACGTTCTCTCTTTGTAAGGAGTCACATAGAGAGGACAAGGGGCAACAGGTGCAAGTTGCACCAGGAGAGATTTAATCTTGACAAAAGAAATAATTTTGTTACAGTGAGAAAAATCAATCACTGGAACAACCTCTCCAGGGATGTGGCAGAGTCCCTGTAGGTTTTCAAGACACAACTGGACAGAGTGCTAGATAATCTTCAGCTAGTCTCCCTTTACCATGGACCAGACAATCTTTCAAAGTGCCTCCCAACCTGGGCTGTTCTATGCTTCTATGAGACTTGTCCTGTCTCCAGATGCTGGGCTGCCTCCAGGCCTTTGCATCTCCCGGACACTGTACAGCCCCATTCCTGGGCATTTCCCCTGCTACCCAGGGACACTGTCTCCAGTTGTCCCTCCCAGGGTCCTCTCCCCTGCCTCTTAGGTGGGGGAACCATGACTGCACTGTCACCAGACAGCATGTGCCCTTGACAGGAGAAGCGTTGTCTCTGCTTGCAGATCCCTCACTGCTTCTTTTCTGTGTGAAGATTTGCTTCCTTGCACATCCTGCCATGTCCTCCTGAAAAAGCAGAGAATAAAAAGGGAGACAAAACCGTCACTGCGTTACTCCTAACCAGCAGGGTGCAGGGAGTGGGAGCGGCTGTGTTTAGGAATGCACCTGAAGGATTTTGGATATCCCACCCACACACCCATTCAGCCCGTGGATCCAGACTCATCTGTGTCATTTATACTAATCTGTCCCCTAGCACTGCAGAGCAGTCACCCTTCACCATGAGATCACACAACTCCTACACCCACAAGAGCACACACATCACCAGGCACAACCCTGTCCCAAATAAATCATGACTAATCTACCTATTATAGAGGAAACGGCAACAAATCACCTGCTGACCAAACAGAGCCAGGGAAGTGCATTAGAAAGCGTGCTGCAAACCATGACCAACATGGAAACATAGACTCCAGCTACAGGGCAGGTCCCAGTGCTGGAGAGACAGTGCTGATAGTTACCAAAAGGTCTTGCTATACGTTTATACGCATCTCTGTTGCCCATGCTGTTCTGCCTGAATTTGGAAACAGCTCCCCTCCAGCCCAGTGAGAAAAGTTTCTGCACTGGGCTTTCTAACCTCTGTCACATCAATGGGGACCAGATCTGAGGATGCTGTCCCAGGTCACACTGTTCTAGATCCTTCATTCTGCTCCATAGCATCTGCAAATTGTATGGAGGTGGAAATGCCTGATCCAAAGCTTAACCAGCTACCCTGAAGGTTCAGAGTGAGTTTTTGGTCCTAATTCATTACTAAATGCTGGGAAGTTCATAGCACCTTACAAGCCTACTATTGAAGCAAGTGCAATAGGGAGAGAAATAAACCAATTTCTGTGCCAAAAGTGAATTCAATTTTGTAGAGAAACTGCATAGTCAATACCCAAGCATCCTGTGATCAAACTGTTCCAGTCTGCTCTTTTTCTTCCCTAACAGGATTTTCCCAGCACTACTTGCCTCCTCAGCCTTTCATTGCTACTAAACCAAGATTCCCAGACAATCTGTCCCACTGCTCAAAACAACTTTCTGTCTATCACTAACAGGTCTGCAGCACCCATATGTCCTGCAGCCTCCACTGTTAACAACAGTCTTAATCTTCTTCCTTAACACCGGTTATCAAAGTAACACTGCGAGGCAGGAATAGATGCTGAATTTCAGATCATTAGCAGAAAACAGAACCAATTATGAAAAAAAAAAAATAGCCAAGAGAAAGAGATCTTACACTGGATTAAAAATAGTTTTGTTTTTTTGTCTTTTCTTTTTGTTCATTCTCATTATTTCAATTTGGCGTGCAAACAGCAAGCTCTGCAAGCTCAGAAGGGAAATGTGCCTGGCTAGGACGGTGACAGAGATGGCCCACACAGGGACGTACTCATCCCACTCATGCCTGCGGTGTGGAGGAAGGTGTGCCCAGCACCAAGGTTTGTTCTGTGGGCCTGGGACACCTCCCAGGGAGATGTAGGCAAGATGGGCTGAGGAGTGGGCAGAGTTGGTTTCTGTGCTAGGTGGCCATTGCTGCTGGGCATGTGGGATCAGAGGCACCACTTGGACCTGAGGAGGCAGCCAAAGCGTGACAAAAGTTGCTTTTCCCATGCAAATTAGTTCAATACTTCATAGGCTAACATAGGTCACGCACCTCCTCAGTGACTTGAAAGCATCCAAGGAGAAAGAGTGTCCATCAGGCACCTGCATATCCCCTCATTGGTCTTACTGAAGGGGTGTAATTTCCCTTGGCAGCATCCTTTCCTCACACCTTGAAAAGCTTGGAGCTGGAAACCACCACCAAAGGAGAGACATAACCACTGCCATCGCTAGCATGCACTTTTGATGGTAAAAGCATGGCAGGTACTGACAAAACAACAAAGATCTGTCCCAAAGTGGGCAGGAGGAGAGATGGATGCCTGCAAAGTGAGTGTGGCTCTCAGCAAGCACTAAGAAACAACTGAATCTTTGGGAGATAAAGCACAGCTCTTCCATCTCCCCGTGAGAGAATATTTTGAGAAAGAATAGTTTCCAGCTGTAAGGGAAAACTGAAACCCAGCAGAGCCAGGGGACAGCTTAAGCTGCTGCTGCCCCACTGCTAATTGCCCAGGCTCCAGCAGCAGCCTCTTCATCAGTGACCATCACCACCCTGGTTTGTGCCAGAGGACAGCACTGGTGGCCTGGTGGGTGACGAGCAGGGGAGATTGTTCACATGGACTCAACAGCAAGTCAATAGCTTCCACATTGAACATTACATTAAGATGGATTGTTTAAATGCCTTGAGAATTTGTTTTGGCTGGGTCAACCACAGGGACTCAGGGGAGGGAAGAAGCAAGCTAGATACAATTTCCTTGACTATTAGTTGTTCTTCAGTGTCTGAAGGGCATCCAAAAGTGTTTATCATCAGTAGGCTTAAGTTCATTATGTGGAGTTCTATAGTTAGGATATGAAATGCTTGGGGGAATCTACAAATAGGCACCTCCCCAAATAAAAAGTTGAAAGCAAATGTGAAATAAAGAGGGAATAAGAACAGGGAGTGTTTGTATGAAGAAGAGCAGCCACAGCTCGGCTACAGAAAAACTTTGTCTATTCCAAGTATAGCAAATGGGAACGAAACTCTGAGTCAGACCTTATTTGTCCTATTAATTTGGCTGAGCAGAAAGTCACAACAGAGAGGGAAAAAAGATACACAAAACTGCTTTAAACAGCTTAAACTAAAACCAATCATTTACCAGCACACAGTCACAATAAAAGCAATTAGCATGCAAGATATTAAGAACATATCCCATCTTTAAAATGTCTATGGGCCACAAATAGAGGTGCACAAAAGATAAATTAGGAACAAATCTCAACCTCTTATGCCATCAATTCTCAAGTTAATTATCTGATAATCACCATGGCGTTCATTTACAGAATAAACTTCCCATGTAAATTTAAATCTGCATGTAAATAGAAAAAGAGTTAATTAACAAAACAATAAAGTACCCAGCAAAGTAAACACTCTGCTGACTCCACTCCCCCATTAGTGGGAAGAGTCTGCTGGAACTTTGTGCTGAACTCCCAGACTAAAGCACTGAGGTCTGTACTTCTAGCAGCAAAGCCCCACGAGCTGTCATGAAAAATAAGTTGCAAGTTTGTCAGTGGTGAGGAAGCCCAAGAAAACCCAGATCCCAATTCGACACAGCTTATCCTTATTTCTACCTCCATCAAATAAAGCACATAAGCCTCCATGGAAATCACACGCACGCATCCTGAGCTGAATAGGAATAGGCAAAAAACATGCTTAAATATTTTGAAGAATTAGATCCACAGTCTTGATTTCATACTGCTGTAATTCCACAGAAAAAGGTGGGTTTTTTTCCTGAAAATTAAACTTATTTTGGGTTCAGCAGAGAGATTTTTCGCTTTGATTCTCACTTTCAGAGCCACTCTCCTCCTGTCTCCTCCTCTAGAGATGTTCTAAAAAACCAGATTTCTGATTTCTTTGCATGTTTCACAGCAGACTGCTGTGTCCAAGCTCCCTGATTTGTTACGCAGAGAAAATTCTCAACTACACTATTGCGATGCCATGAAGTCCTTAAATGGAAGATACTGTAGAAAAAGAAAGGATAATCTAAGAACTTCACCTTGCCCGGTGGCCTACAGATTAACACAATTTGCTTTACTGAAAGAGGATTCTAATGCTTTTAGAAGTGTTTTTAGATAATGGGGGAGAAAAGGGGGAGAAAAGGGGGAGAAAAGGGGGAGAAAAGGGGGAGAAAAGGGGGAGAAAAGGGGGAGAAAAGGGGGAGAAAAGGGGGAGAAAAGGGGGAGAAAAGGGGGAGAAAAGGGGGAGAAAAGGGGGAGAAAAGGGGGAGAAAAGGGGGAGAAAAGGGGGAGAAAAGGGGGAGAAAAGGGGGAGAAAAGGGGGAGAAAAGGGGGAGAAAAGGGGGAGAAAAGGGGGAGAAAAGGGGGAGAAAAGGGGGAGAAAAGGGGGAGAAAATACGGAAATTTGAGTGAGTGTGTGTACATTTTTTTTGCATCTTATACAGTTATATGTATATCTACAAAGTAATCATGGAATACAAACATTAAAAAGGTCTAAACGGTCAGACTATCCACCACCTCACCTTGTCGGAGCAATGGCCGAAATCACAGGCCTAAAGCAGAAGCATTCATATGTAATACTTCCCCAAACCCTACCAATTCACAGCTCAAGGACTTACCAGGATGGCTACTTCATGCTTAGCAATGCTCAGTAGCCTCCCTTCTTGATTGTTTTCTCCTGGGAAATCAAAAATTATAGCACAACAAGAGCTTTCCAACTTCATGTTGTGTGAAAAGCCTGGTCCTTTTCATTCCTTTTGTTTTGAGGCTGCCCCCAGCTAGCTTCTTCACCATCCCACTGCTCTCATGCAGGGGAAAAAAAGGAAAGCCCCACCGCTGTTGATCTTTTCCTTGCCATTTCAGACCTCTCTCACTGCCTGGGGTCATCTCCCCCCGACTGACAGGCCCAGGTGGTGCAGCCATTCCCCACCTGAAAGCTGCACCGTGGCTCTCATCAGTCACTGCCAGCTCTGCCCCTGCCCCTGCCAGGTCAGCTGTGCTCTCTGGACAGACTACAGCAGGGGCAAAATGTAATTTTAGGAATTTTAGACTACTCTTACATTTATGCAGTGCTAAAATTACACTCAGCCCATTGAAGGCAACGGTGAGGCCGATGTGGCCCCTGGTGTAAATGAGTTTGACACCCCTGGACTACAGCCATAAGATTTTTCTCACCCAGATGTTCACTGACTCCTAATGGAACCTAATAGGTGTGTGAGCCACTCATGCCTTTTTCAGTAGCCAGACCATTTCTTCCTTGCTTGGTGCAGAGGTCAGTCTTCCCAGCTGTCTGCAGGTCCCTCAGCCTTCCCATGTCTGGCTGGTCCAGCATAGCAGCTTGCAAAGCTATCCAAGCCTCTGAATATCTACATGAGATATACAAACTCTGGCCTGCTCCTAGGACCCAAGAGCCTTGTGTTAGTGAAGAGTGTCATAAATATCCCTTTAGACATCCATTCTTCAAAACAGGCCAGGTCTTTGCCCAAAACAGAGTCTCAAAAAGATGGTTGCCCAGTTCGAGCTACTGGGCTCTCAGATCACTCCTTCTGGCTTGATGACCCCATTCTCAGGAGCCTCAAAATGGCCTTGTCACTCAACTCAGAAAAAATTTTGTCCTGCTCAAGTCCAATTAAATTCTCAAATGATAGCACAAAATGAGCTACTCGGCCTCCCATACCTTTGCCTCTACTGAGGAATGCACCAAACTGGTGTTCACACTGAGAACAAAGAGCAAGATAACCTTGCATATAAAAAATGTGTGCATTAAAACATAGACAAGTAACAGTAGGACAGTATGTTCATAGCTCTCCCTCTAGGCACAGAGGGGCAGGGGTTTAGCCACAGGCCCAGCTTCCCAAGGACAGAAAACAGGGGAATTTGTGCCACACCGATAGTGGTGAGACTTACCCCGCGACGCCCCCATCCTTCCTCCCTGTCTCTTTAGACCTTCAGTAATTCCTCTCTGAATTGCCTGCCCCTCCTAACATTATCAGGCAGAAGTGTACGTCCCACTTCATTAAGCCTGTAAGCCACTGGCTGGATGATATCTGACTTGCATCCGTTTGCAATTTAAAACGGGCATTTGCTTCAGATCAAAGCAGCAGCGGCAGCAGGAACAGAAATTAGCATCTCACGGTCTCTCTCTCCCCGGTTTCATCGCCACAGTGTGTCTCCCTCATTACCAGGGAAATGAAATGTCTTTACAGTTCAGGCTGCCTCTGCCTTTTATCCCGTGGCCACCATGTGAGGCATTACCACCACATTTAATAGCGATTGGTCATGGCCCTTCTCTTTCAAATGGGACAGTGGGCCTCTCCTCCCTATTAGCATCCCTTAAGGGGGGTGCGAGGTGTCACAGCCCCTCCTGATTTGCCATACTGCTCCCAGCATTCACCCATTCATTCCATCACATTTAAAATAATGATAAGAATCAATGTTTTCCCTCCTGCCAGTGAATTTTCACACTTAGTCGGCAGTCTCAGAAACAAATGCTCCTGCCACCCCTATGAGGAGCAGGTAACAGCACACACAAGGCCAGAGACCACCAGCCCTACTGTGCTTTGCCTTCACCATGGTCCTTAAGGAGCGGGGTGAGGACAGCACCCATGGTGAGGGCAGGCTCCAGGGATGCTGGAGAAGCAGCTCCCTTCCCTTTCCCTTCACTTTTGCCCAGCAGCCCAGGCACACAACCTGCACTTGGTACCTGCAGGACAAATGAGCACGGTGTCAATTAAAAGACAGAATACTCTCTGCTTGGGTTATTCTTTTTAAATAAAGCTGCTGATGGAGGTGAGTGGTTTGCAATGGCACTAATGAGCTCACACCCACATATCCCTGGAGAGCTTACTGGCACTGGCTGTGCAGGAGGGCTCAGCTCCCTGCCAGTGCCACTTATAAACACAGAATTCTCCTTAGAAACATACAGGAAAAAAAAATAATGAATGAGTGAAAGCAAGAGAGCCACGATGAGCACATACTTGAACGTGTTGCCTGTTTCCTGTCTGGATTGCAGAAAAAAAAGTAGCGCCTGAACCTTGCTTAGCAGTTTGCATTTCTAAATAGGAGCTGCTAAGGAAACACACTTGTGTTTGGTTTAAACAATGCCCATGAAAGGATTTTTTTTTTTTTTAAATGCCCAGGCAGGTAGGAGACCATTAATCTTGTCAGTCCCACCCCACCACAACCAGCCCTTTTGCTGGTGAGTGCAGCTGAGCTGGTCCCCCCTGCTTGCTGCCGTAGCAAAGCGAGTCAGATACCACATCACCCCTCACACATCCTTCCCACCTCTAGCCCCATGGTCTGTACTGCTTCTGCCTTGGAAACTATCACTCTAGGGCAAGGGCCGCCTTTTCCTGCCCTGTTCAACAGGACTGTAATCCCCTATTGTCTGTAAGAAGAAAAGAGGGAGGAGGCAGAGGACTGGAGGAGAAGAACCAAAAAACAGCAGTAGGCAGGTACGAAGCAGCAGTTTCTTAGTGGTTAAGGAAGGTTTAGAATCCTAGAAGTGATTCTGCTTTGTCTTAGTTGCCAAAGACCAAGGGTAAAGGGCATGTAAAACAAGCAGGGGCTGCAAGAACCAGCTAGGATGCAAAATGGCATCAAGTGAGACCAAAGCACATACCAGAGCTGCATCTTTTATTTCCAGTTTTTAAATATTTTATCACAGGAAAAAAAAACAATGTCAGATTTGAAACTCAGAGTTAACAGGAAGTAATGAAGCACTGTTGCACTTTTTAATACTAGAGTTAGGTTATGGTTGGACTCAATCCTGAGAGTCTCTTCCAACCAGAACAATTTTATGATTCTGTGCTTGAGACAGGACACCCCGGGAGAACTCCAAGTCATTTGTTCAGAGGCATTCATGGAAAGTTTTGTAACCTGCCTCAATAGCCTTGGCCTGGCAGTACAGGACAGCACGCTGCTGCTGTACCTCCTGCTCCCAGGGAGCAGGGCAGGCCAGGAAACCCTGAGCCATTGTTTGACAGAGGCTGCAAAATATCATTTTCCATGTAAGCCACTTCCCACCGCTCCTGCACAGCAACTAACCCATCACCCACCTTCCCTCCTCACGGGATAGAGGAGCCCTGCAGCAAAAGGTCCTCGGTGCACCCATCTCCAGGTGAGAGAGTCAATGGTGCGATCCTGTGTCCCACTGCATGTTGGGTGAGCTGCCTTGGTGGTGACTGAGCACTGGCCTTGCTCCTGTCCTGCCACAAGGCAGGTGCCATGAAAACATTCCAGGAAGGCGACACAACACAAGGGTTATATTCCCAGCTGTCCCACCCTCACGTCATCCATCGTCTGGAACAGTGAGGGTATGCTGAGCTGCAGGGTGTGCTGGCTTGCTTGGGAGGTCGTGCTGCTCTCCCTTTGCCTTACAGTTTTTGTATCTTCCTATAGAACCACAAGAGCACAACACAGCTCTTGCATTTCTATAGCCCTGTGTGCAGCTGCTTTCCAGGGGATTAATTCCTCTTGGGCCCAGCTCTGCATTGCCCTGTAGCCCCTTCAAACTGCTTTAAAACCTATGAATGGACCCTGCACCTTCCCACCACACATTGCCCTCACACAGGACGTTCCCTGGGCAAGGGCACATCGGGGGGACAGGTTGTGATGGAGGAACTGCTGTGCTGCAGGGTCCGCACTGTTGCACTGTTTTTCCCCATGGGACTCTAACAGGTAAATATGTATTTTCTCAGTTGTTCTAATTTACATCAGAGGCTGGACTTGGAAAAAAGGTGGTGATGGGGGTGGGTGAAGGTGGCCAAGAGCCCCGGCAGCAAAATCAACACCATCCCCTGACCCACCAAGCACATGTCTCTCGCCCTCTCATACATTTACCTCAGCTGAGCGAAATGTTCTCTTTAAAAATAGGACTGTTTTGGAGCTTTTGCTGTGATAAGTTACAACTCTTTCTAAGTTCACTCATGGAAAAAAATACATCTTAAAAAATATAGCTGAAAGGTTTGGCAGTGATCCATCAAAGCCAGAAAATAAAATAAAGAAGAAAAAAGCCCCGCCACTGTAAAAACACACATTCTTCTTGCAGATCCCTTCTTGCAGTTCTAGGCACACTTTGCAAACTTAAATTAAAACCTATAAACCTGAGTGAACAGAAAAGCTGCTACTTACACAGGCCTCTGCTTAACTGAACAAAAATGGGCCAGGAGAAGAAAGTGCCCCATTAATGAAGAAACCTCCCTCTCCCTGCTTACTTTCTTTCCCCAGTCCACCAGAAACAAAAATCTTGTGTTACAGTAGAATCTGCAGCTTTTTAAGTGAAGATCAGAAGGCAGCACAGGTGCCTCCACAGGCCTGCAGTGGAGTTCTCTGGTGGCTGAGTGAGGGCTTGGGGGATGCACTAATCCCAGCCAGGTCACTCATGGGGCTTGCACGGAGACTGACCCCCACACACGACTGCTGCAGTAGGGGAAGGGGCTGTCCCATGCCGCCACCTCCCCAGCACTCTGGTAATGAGTAGCAACCTAAATAAATCAGATTTTTGAGCAGAAGGCTGGTTTTGATGAGGTTCACCCTAAGACAAATAAAGAATAGGCTGTCAAGACATCTGTTAGTGGTTTGCTGCAGTCACACCTGAGGAGGTGTGAGACACCAAGTGAAAAGGGAAAAAATATTTTTAAAAAGAAGGGGAAACTGAACACCCGCATCTTCTTAACTGCAACCCTCAGGGAGATACAGGGATAAAGCACAAGCACATAGAAGAATGCAAGAAAAAAGAAAAAAAACCCTTTTTTTTCTGTTTGTTTCAAGCAATAATAGAACATGTCAGACCTATCTAATATGTCCTGCAAGAAGGCTTGAAAGCCTTGTGGGAAGGGGTAAGCAGTAGGTATCACATATTCTTGACTTTATGAAGCTTGCGGAATACGCTCCCAAGGTACACTTGTAGGCAAGCTAAGGAAACAATCCAAATGAAAACACAGAGGGACAGCACAAAATTGGTAGACAAACTATATGCACAGGTTAATTGGTCATAGTTTATGGTCAAAACTGGTTTCTTCCTTTCTTTCCTTTCCTATGCCCTAGCACACCTACCTCACCTTTCTGTATCCTCTTATTAGAAGCCGGGCACCAGGCAGCTGGCATACGGCTGGCTCAGGGCTGGCTGTCAGGCGGCCCACACTGCAGCCTTCCCTTGGTGGGACAACTCACCTGCCTCCTCTCCTTCATGCAGCTACCACTTTCATGAAACCTGTAGGAGTCTGATGCCCTGGGAGCATCTGCTTCTCTGTCAAAACAGGCTGAAACTGGTCCATGAGTTAAGCATTATCGAGACAGGACTAAGACAAACAGACAGCAGGATCTTTCGCAAACTGGTACAGAAAACTGTTCAACAGACCCGTGCAAATGGTGCTTCAATTAGATAGGAAAAGTCAACAGCCTGAACACACAGTGGAGAAGCAACTTGCTAGACAGCAAATCTGCAGGAGAGGAGCCTGCTGATTGCGAGCCAAGGGCAAACAGTGCCGCGCTGTCACACGCACACAGAAAATCAAACATCCTACTGGGATGTGTAAACGGGACATAACCCATAAGGCTGTGGGGGAAATCTCTGCAGAGAGCCCCACGTGTGGCTCTGAGCACTCACGCTGTGGGAGAGACAGCTGGGGTCAGGGCAGCAAAGGGAAAAGCTGCACAAGGTCCAGAAAACATAACCCGCAGGGAAAAGCTGAGCAAACTGGAGCCAGCCAGTACAGAGGTGGCTGAATGGGAAAAAAAGAGCAGCAGTCTTAAAAATTTTGCAATAAGTGCTTTTTTAATAAAAAAGGGACTGAAGCACCACCCAGTTCCTTAGGATACAGGGCTAGGAGCTTTTCTAATTGTAAGTGGAGGACTCAAACAGATGATCTAAAGCAGCTGTGGTGCCTCCAGCCCTCCCTCTGGTCAAAGGAGGTGTTCATAAACACCTGCCTTGGTTTCCATATGGGTGCTTTTGTCTGAGGACAGTGCTTTGAGTGTCCTTCTGACACCTGACCTTACAGTTTGCTGGGACCACATCCCACTTTGTACGAGTAGCGGTTGAGTATCACTTGAGTTATAGGGACTGGGTTGAAATCTGCTTTCCTCTAATGCATCAGACCATCAGCCTTGAGCTAGCAGAGCTCCTCAGCCTTGAAAAGGTGAGCCTGAGCTGGATCCCAGAGCATAGAGAAGCTGCCCTGCAAGCACAAATATGGCTTTTATCTTACATGGTGCAACCTGGAAGCATCTAATACCAGGTTCCAGCTGTGAAACTTCTTGATCCACAGACAGCCCAAGCATTAGGGGTTGGATGCTGTCTTCTCCTACAACAGTTGCAGCAAAGGTAGGAGCTATGAAGTCTTTGTACACTCATCTCCAAGACAGCTTGGTGTCCACTTCTTCCTTCTGGGATCCAAGACTCCATGCAAGTGTCTTACTTGAGTCAACAGGATTTTGTTTTGTGGATAGCTGTGGTACTGCTATGGACTTTCTTCAGCACCAGCCAGCCTTGCACAGTCCTCAAGTTTCTGCAACAGGTTTTGTGATTAAGACCCATTTCCTTTTGGAGAAGGTGCTCTTTGGGTATAGGCACTCTCTCTCTATCCACCAAGGGATAGTGGTGTCTGAGAGCTTCTCCAGCAAAGGGTAGGCAAGGGCAAAAGCAGTGCCTTAAATGGGAAGCCAATATGCCATTTCCAGATCTGCCACTGATTTTTAGCCTGCACATCACATAGATTTTGTCAAGTTACCTAAAACGAGTAGCAATTTTATACTTTTGTGTCACAGAGCAAAGAGCTGGTTTTCCCCTTATGCCTGTAGAGGACTGTCCTGGTCTCCGCAGTGGGAGGCAAGGACCTCAAATATGCCACAATGAACAGAGTACGAAATGGGTGCGTACCTAACCTTAAAGACAGCCATACCTGTTAGGAAAACCCTGTTTACTTAGTAATTCAAAGCCACTTTGTTCTACTGAAAGTATACATGTAATTCCAAAGATTCATCGCAAGAGCTACTACAAAACAATAAAAAGCCCCTCTGCAAGTGCTCCGTCCTCTGCAGCTGTCCAGTTCCACTCCTTCAGATTACATCTGCCATTACAGGACAGCTAAGTTGTCTTTCCAGCCCCTTGCAGTTCCAGCATCTGGGTGCCTGTGACGTTGCCCTTCTTGCTTTTTCTGAATTTGAAGTACCAGCAGAAGACAGCAAGGGCCAAGAGAAGAATCAGAACCAGCGGTAAGTACAGGATGAAGTTCAGCAGTGGTGGGGATGAGCAGATCCTGGACAAAACAGTTGACTCTGGATGAAAAAAGAAAAAAAAAAGTGAGGCTCCAAGCTACTTTGAGTTTCTCCTACTGTTTCTGTACATAATCTTCTTATCACTTTTCCCTCAGTCTTCAACAGCTACCAGTTTTTAAGAATTCATACAGGCTACCTGAGGAGAAGAGGGAGAGAAACCAGAGAATTTACTTCAACTTCTTGTTTTGGGAGGTCAGATAGGGCCCTAGCTTGTTCAGCTGAAACATCTCACCAGAAACAGCATGGCTCTCCAGCTAACCCATTCCACACTGGGCTCAGTAAGAAAAAGCCACAGACTCTTCACCCCCTGGGTCCCTGCCTGACACCAGTGACAGCAGGGTGAGGTAGATGTCTGTCAGGGGCTGCACCATTGAACAAGGAGGGACAAGAGAAAAGCAAAGGACATCAGATCAAGTAGGTCCCTCTCTTCCTCAGACACATGCCTCTCCTTGCTTCTGCTGCTCCGCTGTCCTGTTTCAGCCACACTGAGCTGCAGGCAGCTGTGAGCCTCATCCCCAGCAGCTCCTGCAAATCAGTGCCCAAGCTGAAGTGGAGGCTGCCTGTACTGCTGGTGAACCCCCTTGGGTACTTCAAAAAATCATGTTTGATCAGTCCCATGCTAGCTGAAAAGCTCTCATTTGCAGTCTCTCCATTTTTGTCCTGGGCTCCTTACAGCCACCTGTTAATTGGACATAAACATCTTTTCACTTGACATGTAGCTTCAGCACCACAGGCTGACCTCAAATGCACCTGTCCTACCATGAAGGGTCATGCCAACACCTTTGGGTCTGTTATATCCACCTCAAAGTGTCCTTCCTCAATTCCTCTCTTTACTCAAGACACATATGCAGACAGTTTACACTCGCTCTGCAGAACCATGCTGAGTGTGTGGGTCTGCTGGTATGAAGCTGTCCATGGAGGACTCACACAGCCTGGTGGGCTAGGTGTGACCCTGGGCATGAACCAGCCTGGGGGCTACTCCTCACTGTGTAACCAGCTTTTACCTCTCTACTTCTGAAGCTCGGTGCACCATCCATACAGATGGAAGCAACATTTGCTTTCCCATAGGAAAACAGGTAGAAGTCTCCACTACATGAATGCCTCTGTGGTACCAGGGAGGTATCCTAAAGGGCAGCATCAGGGATTAGAGATAGTTACTCCTGGTTAGGGGTATACTTGCACATGGCTGTGTCACTGCCCCTCAGAAAACTCCAAAACATTGAAACTCATGAGCCAGAGGGACATTTCAAGACACCTGCATCACTGAGGTAACACACACACAAAAGAAGACAGGGGAAAAAAAAAAAAAAAAAAAAAAGAAAAGATAAAAAGAAAAAACACCCAGCTAATCTTTCGGATTTTGTGAAAACCACTTGGCAAAAACACTTATATAAAAATTGGAGGAGAATTTTCCAGCAGTTACTGAGTAATTTTAGCAATGGTTACCCTACCAGCAATGGGTAACAAGAGACAGAGGGAGCTGATGAAGGAGAAATCTGAGTGCTAGGGGGAGCCATGATGGACAACAGCAGGAACATAACAGCAGAGGGATGAAGCCCTGTCAGTCCCTCCCTCTGCAATTAAATCCAGATTAGCTCTGCTGTAGGCACAGAGATGTGAGTAGGCTCCGTGCCTGCCTGTGCCAGCAGCAGGCACATGGAAGGGCTCTGGGTTCTCCAGGGTCCCCTGAGCTCTTCCACCTCAGACAGCACTGGTAATTGCTGCAGGAGCTATAGCCGCATGTGGGCACCCAGGCTGGCTTTGGGCATGGCACCTCCAGGGCTGAAGGCACAAGCAAAACTACAGGATCCTCTCAGCTGGTGCAACATGATTGATTTCACTGTTCATATTTTTTACTCTGCATGGGTCACCTGAGCCTCTGATTTCCCCAAAGAGGCAACAAGAGAGCACTTTTTTCCTGCCTGTTACCTCCCTAAAAACATTGTGTGTGCTTGACTGAAACCTTAGCTTTTATTTATGTGAAATTCTGCATGCAGAATCCAGCTTAGATAGATCTGCACTCAGCATGCACTCCAACTCACCCCAAGAGGACAGAGGCTGTTTTTAGAGATCTCACTGGAGATGGACTTGCCAGAAAAATCACATCAATAACTTTTCCTCAAAAAAGTTAGCATTCTGGCCCCAATGGCACAGCTGAGAGCAGGGGTTTGTGCCCATGGTACCGCAGAGAGCCTAGAAGCTGCAAAGCACTGCAGACACAAGTACACTCAATGGTACTCTTTGGACCACATACCTCACAGTTGAAGTGCTTGGTATCTCGTCTGACCACCACCTCCAACAATTACAATGCCAAGCATCTAGGTTTCAGTCCTGGCAGATGAACAGGGATCTCATTGCCTTCCCCACCAGGTCCATAGCATAGAATCATAGAATAATAGTTTGGGTTCAAAGGCACCTTCAAAGGTCATCTAGTGCAACCCCCCTGCAGTGATCAGGGACATCTGCAACTAGATCAGGTTGCTCAGAGCCTCATCCAGCCTGGCCTGGAATGTCTCCTGGGATGAGGCATCAACCACTTCTCTGGACAACCTGTGCCAGTGTTTCACCACCCTCATTGTAAAAAATTTCTTCCTCACATCTAGCCTGATTCTCCTCTCCTTTATTTTAAAACCATTATCCCTTGTCCTGTTGTAACAGGCCCTGCTAAAAAGTCTGCCCCATCTTTCTTATAGGCCCCTTTTAAGTCCCTTGAAGGGTTCCCCTCTCTCCCCAGATTCCAAACACAACTCTGGCAATCTCCTCAGCACTGATGCCATCTGCAATCCCTTAGCAAAGGTTCCCAGTCCCACTGCACCCTTGCCACTGCAACCAGCATAACCAGCAGAGAGCTGCCATTATTTCCCCCACAACACCCCAGCACTGCTAAGGGGGCACCAGTGCAGGGCGAGCAGCCCCTCACACCCAGCAGCATTACCTGGCGGGATGGTGGTGAGCTGGGTGTACCCTGAGCGTGCCCGGGCATGCAGAGCCCAGTCCTGTCCCTCACTCTGCTGCTGCCACTGCTGCACCTGGCAGTGATACACGCCAGCATCGCCCTCCTCCACACTGCGCAGCGTCAGGCTGAAGTCTCTGGCGGTGGGCCGGAGGAGGTGCAGCCTCCTCACCAGGACCTCCTGGAAGTACTTGATGGAGCCGTCATGGTGGAGGGTGAGCAGAGGCCTGATGTGGCCACTCTTGTCCTGCCGAAACCAGGTGGCCGAGAGGCGGGCGGCAGGCAGGCGGGCGCCCTGCAGCAGGCAGCGCAGCGTCATCTCCTCGCCCTCCCTTGCCGAGATGCTGCTGTTGGTTTTCTCCAGCTGCAGTTCATGCTCTGGGATGGGATGCAAGCAGTAAGAGACTTTGAGGTGTTGCAATGCCATAGAAATGCTCCTGCCTGTGCCCACAGGCTGATAGAAATCTTGTGGAGCAAAGCGTGGGGGACAGGGATGGCCTTTCGGAAGAGTCTCTGCAGGACACCCACAGACCCTTGTTCCTGTGACTCATTCTCCCTGGGGTGGTTTTTTTCCCCTTATCATCTCTGACTACTGTTCACAACCCTCTGCTGTAATATTTTCCACCCCCCTCCAAATAAGTGATAAGGCATCCTTTGCATCAGAAGCTATTTAAGAAGCTGGAATTCTCTGATCCACTTTACTTAGGGCTGCAACCTGTAAGCCAAGCGAGGCCAAGAAATGGAAGAACTGAGCAAGGGAGACCCACTGTGCACCCCAGCCACGTAGTCCCCAAAGTGGCAGCAGCTGAGCCCTCAGCCTTGTTGTCAGCAGCAATGTGCTGCACAGTAAGGAGAACCAAGTGCCCTGCTCCAGGATGCTCAGGAGTACCAGGAAAGGGCTTCTTTATTCACAGCACTGTACAACTAACCAAGTGCACCATGTGTTGGAGGGAAAAGAAAATGCCATGATTCACTTTGTTAGAAAGCATTAGACGTCATCTGCCCGTGGCAAAAATACCAGCTTGGTTGGCTTGGGAGACTGTGATAAATCCTCCTAAATCCCTTTTTCCTTTTGAGGGGCACTGACACCTCCTGCATCCCTAAATCTCACATCCAAGGCAGGAGCTGCTGCTTCTCCTAAGCCCTGACAGCTTAGGAGAGGCCTGTCAGGGGCCCCATTGTAACTGATCCAACCTTCTCTAGCAGAACATATACAGGAGATAACCACCTGCTCACCTGGGAGCTTGAAGTCCAGCGTGGTCCTTCCCGATGCTCCCTCTCCGAGTTTGTACCAGCTGTCCACCAGCCAGAGCCATTCCTCTACCACACAGTAGTACCTGCCCTGGTCCCCGGGGTTCGCAGAGAGTATTCGCAGCCAGAAAACGTTGCTGGACACCCTCTGGCTCAGGAACCGGGACTTTTGTGCAGGAGAGCTGAACTCAGCTCCGTATTCCAGTATGCTGCTGTAGTTGGCCCTTACGATTTGCAGAGGGGTTGCATCTGCTGGAGAAGGAGGCAGGACGTACCAGGTAATGGTGAACTGAGAATTATTTGGGGCAAACACAATCTTGCACTCAATGGCTGTGTCAGCACCGTCGGCAATCTCCACAGAGCTCTCTTTTGTAGCTACCTGAAGCTTGCTTTCTAAAACAGAGACAAAAAAAAAGAAACACACCGGCTGCAGCTGCCAACACAGGGCTGTTGGCAAGGAGAGGAATAAGGATGGACTGAGAGACCTGCCGAAAGAGAAGGGAGGATGAGGGTGTTCAGGGGGGTGGAGAAAGGAGGGAAAGAGCAAATTCACACACCCTTATCTGAACTGTGGTGTGGAATTACTGGGTACTACTGGGCACGGGAGTAGTGGAAGAGGCGTCTGGGGAACCACAGGGCAGGAATAGGGGGATGTAGGTAGGTACTGTGCTGGAGCTTGCAGGCAAAGCCTCTGTCTGAAGTAAATGTGTCCATCTGCCACTGCTTCTTTCGGCAGGCTCACACGTAAGTGACAAAACCAGCCCATGGCTTTGGAGGCTGTTAACAAGTGTCTTATCTCAGAGAGACTGCAGAGCCTGCTGAGTTTCACTGGCATTCACCATCTCAGGGCAACCACATCTCAGAAACCACATAATACAGTCCTGGAACAGGACCCAGGAATATTACTCAGCCAACCTGCTGAAGTCCAGGAGGTTTTTTCAGGTACCTAGAAGTGAACTCTGCCAAAGGGAAAGAAAAAATACTCCCAGGTATTTCAGTTGGAGACTTTGCTCCTGTTTCAAAGGCCACAGGAGAGGAGAAGGCAGGACTAGGGGAGGTGGTGGACATTGGGGACAGCCTTCCCATGTCAGACACACAGATGTCCCTTCCCCAGCTGCAGCTGCGGTCACACACCGCTCTGCCATATCTCCCAGCGAAAAATAACTGCAGAAAAGATGTACCAAATGCCTCCCTCCAAGGGAGATCCTCCTGGCAGTGCTGCTGTGGTCAGGGGCAGTCAGGTAAAACCCAGGACCTTTCCCCAAAAACAGAGAGGCTGCCAGCACAGGAGACAGCAAACTGCCCAGGGGTACCTCTCACTTGAATAAGGCCTGACCTGACACCTGACACTTCCCCAGAGCAGAAAATGCTCTGGAGAAGAAAAGCTACTAGAGCTCAGAAAGGAGCCACAGGAACCACTGCTGTGAGCACTCGATTTTGATGAGAAAAATTGCTGTTACACTCTCAGAAAAGATCACCTCGAGAGGAAGCAAAGCACTTGCTGCAAAGCCCCTTTCTTTCGGCTCCAAGTCTCCTCTTGTTCCTGTTAAAGATCAATTACTGAAAAGGGCAAAGCGGCTGCCTGCCTTTTCCTTAAGCACAGAAAGACGTGGTGCTGTTTTCACTTTGAATTCCAATTTAATTAACCAAGCCGAGCCTCTTGCTGCTGGTCTTGCCGTGAGCCCTGCCTGCTGATGCCATGCTTTCTGCCCAGCCCAGGAGCAGCGGAGCAGGCAGGAGGGCAAAGCCACTGCAAAAACCCATACAGGAGCACCCCTGCTAGGGCTAGGCAGCATCTGCCTGCCCAGGGCACTAATTATGGAACCCCACCAAAGGTCAGATGCTCAGCTACCTGAAAAGTTGGAAACTGAAAGGATCTGTCCTCCCTCCCCTCCTGTTACCCCTCATGCTTATCCCTCCTGTCTGAAGTTATAAGCCAGATTCATGGGGGCATTTAAACACCTAAACTGCCGACAGACACCGAGTGGTAAATAAAATGCAGAAGCAGAAGTCTAGAACTAGAGTATCTCTGCAGGTTCCCACCATGAGATTTTCTACATGAAGGAACAGGCTGGTGATTTTCATGATTTGCAGCTTCATTTTCAGCAGCTTTGCCTTATCCCCTTGCTGCTAGAGCCGGCTTCCTTCCCAGATTTACTCTCTACCTTCCTAAATATCCTACACCAGCTCATGCTGCCTTTCTTAGGGAGACCATACTAGAGCCAGCAGCCACCTCCCACCATGCCTCCCCCACTCCTAGTTCTCACCATCTTCACAGCACTGCAGTATCCAGTAATGGCTGCAATGCATTTGAGGCCAAATAACTTGCTCCTCCGCTGCTCTTAGATGATCTCCTCTTAGATGATCTTAGATGATCTACATGTGTTCATCTTAATGCCATTTACACTACTAATGTACACTCACAGCCACTGTCTGTTGTCATCCCCATCCTCACTACCACCCTGCAGAACCCATGACCCAGCTGTCTGTCACTCGGGTAGTAAGACAGAGCACCCCAGCACCCAGTTCCGCGGGGGTGAGGAAAGGGCAGCAGTAGAGCAGGAGGGAGTGCACCATGGTAACGAGCCCGAATAGGGAAGGCAATGTTATCAGCTTATGCTACAGCAAACCCAACAGTTAAAAAACATGAAAAATGCATAATTTCGGTTCACTGACTTGCGATGGCAAAAACCTAAGGATTAGGGGAAGGAGTACTTTATGTATGAAAAAAAGAGCAAGAACTCTCCACTGCTGGCAAAACAGACACGGGGAAAAATAAAACCATATTCTCACACCTGCCCCACATGCTCAGAGTTTTTGGTCAGGACAACCCCTCCAGTTCCCCCGGCAGCCCCAGCCGAGAGCAGGGCAAGCTGACACTGTGCTGCTGCCAGGGCTGGCGGGGAGCAGGCACAGGGCGGGCTGGCCAGGGCTGCGGTGCCTTTGCAACATCTCTCTTCCATAAGAGGACGAGGCTCCCTGCACAGCGCTGGCAGGCACGGCAGTGTCACAGACCCTGCCTGCAGAGGTAGCCATAAAAGGGAACCCCAGGCAGGGACTCCGTGTGAGCAGTCCAGCCATGCCCGGGAGGAGATACCTTTACCCATAGCCCCTTGAACCTTGGTGGATCTGTGCTGGCTCCCAGCTCAGCAGAAAGCCCAGGAACTTTTCTCACCTCAAATACACCAGGGGAAGCTCAGGGGGACACATATATCCCAGCACCAGCTTCAGGGGCCAGTCTCTGTCCATCGCCTTTCAGCCCCACACAAGCCCACACCATGGGAGGCACCTCGCACCACCAGCATTCACCTGGGTTCCTTCTGGATGACTATTTCTTCCCAGAAACAAGGCTTAAAATCCTAGTGGTAAGGCTGATCCCTATATGCTTGGCATAATTTGCAAACAAATACATATTGCTACTCCTCAGCAGCAAATTTGCTTCCAACAGTGTTGTCAGGAGCCGTGGGTGCTGAGGAAGAAACAGGACAGGCAGGACCATGTCATGTGGCCCCACAAAGTCCTTTTGGTTTGTAAAAGGGGCCTATAAGAAAGATGGGGCAGACATTTTTAGCAGGGCTTGTTATGACAGGAAAAGGGCCAATGGTTTTAAATTAAAGGAGGAGAGATTCTGGCTAGACATGAGGAAGAAATTTTTTAAAATGAGGGTGATGAAACACTGTCACAGGTTGCCCATAGAGTGGTAGATGCTCCATCCTTGGAGACATTCAAGGCCAGGCTGGACGGGGCTCTGAGCAACCTGATCTAGTTGCAGATGTCCCTGCTCATGGCAGAGGGGTTGGACTAATGAGCTTTGAAGGTCCCTTTCAACACAGACTGTTCTATGATTCTATAATGTGACCCTGCTGGGGACACCCCAGCTGTCAGTGGTCCTGGTTGCCAGAGTCACATTTGATAGATTTAAAGTTGCAGAAGGAGAAATTTCTGCTGAAGCACCTGTGGCGCTGCTTACCTGGCAGCACCACCTTTATGCCCACAGCATTGGATTTGGTGGTGGCTGCTGGTTGCCCCAATGGCTGGCTGTTCCTCCTCCAGACCTCCACCTCGCACTGGTACGTCCCCTCATCAGCAGCTGCAGCATTGAGGATGCGCAGCCTGAAGGAAGAGGCAGCCTTTGTCAGCTGGGATTTCTCCTGGAAGTGTGGCAGTGCTGCTCTCCAGGCCACCGTACCACTGGGAAAGACCTGGACTAGCTCCTGGTAGTGACTGGTGGGTGGGCTGGGCTGGAAGAGCCACCTCACAGACACCGGGACCTCCCCAAAGGTGTAGTTGGCACCTGCTTGGCAGACAAGTTCAACACTCTGCCCGTATCTGACACTGGCAATTCGGCTTTTCAGCGTGGCATGCAGACTGAGACCTGCATAGAAGGAGAGAGCCCTTGGCACCGGGACAGAAACCCTGCCCTTTGTCACCTTGCCACCACCCTTCCCATGCAGCACTGTCCCTGCTGCCACACCACCGCAGCCCCACGGCAGCCACAGTCCTGCTGCTCCTCTGCCAGTGCTGCTCTCCTCCAAATTGCACCATGTTATCTTCCAACCCCAAATGGTCTCTGGGCCTCTCCTACTTCACTCCCCACCCTCCCTCCCACCAAGGAAACCCTGAGTACCCCCTGCTCTTCCAGGCTCCCCAGTCCCACTCTGTAGCATGGCACCAGGGATGCACTGCTGATGCTGCTGTCCCGTTTGCTGCTTCTTTCCACCCTCCACAAATTCCTGACAACTCCTGTGGCCCCACCGGTGCTCTCTGGCACTCAGCCAAGCAATAAAAAAGTAAAAACACTTTAAATCACAGCTAGAAGCTGTCTCGCCATAAAGGCACCCATTCCAGCAATCAAAAGCAGCAACGGCGTGGGCATTGCACACTGGGGAGGTGAGTAGCTCTGTACTCAGACAGGAGGGCAGGAGAAGCGATCAGATGCCAGCACCAGGGCTGTATCTCTGACAACAGCCATCATACAACTCAGCAAGTGCCTTCGTTGAGCTTAATTACTGTAAGTAATTATGCTGCTAGAACAGATATTTTGTATTTCAAGTTAAGGAGACAGTCAGAAAGACCTGCTGAGCCAGCCACTGCCTTTCAGGTCTCTAGGCATTTTAGCTGTTGCATCCCACTTTTCTCTCCCAAAACATCTCATGGAATACTCAAACACCCTGCTAGGAATGAGGAAACTGAAGCACTCCAGGGCCAAGAGATCAGCTCCAGGTTCCCCTGCAGCAGCAGCAGCGTTGCTCAGGGCACAGCAGACCTCTGTCCTACCCACATACATCCACCCGTTTCTCCAGCCTTGCCTCCAGCATGTCCAGCTTGAAAGCCCAGAAATAGGAGTGGCTCAACTCACCCATAGAGATGACTGTCACTGTTGTCTCCCCCTCCTCTGTCCAGCTCTGGCCTCGGGACCACTCCGTCGCTTTGCACCCGTACCGCCCACCGTCCCCCTCGTCCAACGTGTTGGGGATCACCAGGGTGAACATGCCGGAGCTCGCTTTCTCCAGTCGGAGGCTCCCCCGAGTCCTGCTGTCCTGGTAGGCACTGCCCAGGCTCAGGGTGCCGTCCTGCTCCATGGTGGCCACCAGCACCCGGGGACCTGGGTGCTGCGGTGGCAGGTGCCACCACCGCACAGACACAGGGCTGGTTGCTCCTTGCACCTCACAAAGGAGGATCAGGGCATCTCCTGCCACGACCTGCGGCGTGCTGGTGGACACAGACAGGTGCATGTGTCTCTCTGCAAACAACAGTTACTGCATGGGAGGGGACCTTGTTGTGCTCCTCAGAGAAAGCCAGAGATAATGTGGCATTAAATTGAGACACTAGATAAATCTTGATATTGGAAAAGGAAAGGAAGTATCTGAAATTTTCAACTAGCCTTTTCTTATAACTTTGGAGAGGGACTTACGTGTCCGGATTTTTACTGTCTTTCCTGGGACATGGATACATAAAGAAATACTTAAGAAATGAAGTCCCAACAGGCAGTTCCTGCTACATCAGAATAGTCATCGTCTAGCTGTGACAAGGAAGCAAAGAATCTCTGACACGTCTGTCTTAGAGTGGCCTCTCACAAGTCATCCCTCTAAAATAGGGAGACAACTCTGATGGAAATGGCAATGATTCCCCACAGTCCAGAAGCACCTGTTCTGATGGGTCATCCTGTGGTCCTCGGGAGTAGCAAGAAAAATTGCTCACAACTTTCTGTACCAAAGACACAGGAAGACCCAACCTCCCCAGAACTCTACCTACTTGCCCCAAAACATATAGCCAAGAGACTGAGCTAAAGTTTTATGCTTTGTTGACAGCTGCTGCATCTCTCATGTTAATGTTTTCCAGAGTAAGCATTGTTCCCTTTATTATCTACCAAAATCTATGGCATGTTTGCACTCTTGCTGCAAACAGCAGGTGTCCTGCCCCTGCCAAGATGATCCCAGTCAGGGATCGCTACAGGCTCTACCCAGAAGAGCAGCCATCAGGATTTACTAACCTATGGGCTTCACGTTGACTTGGATGCCTGAAGAAAGATTGGTTTGGGTGCTGTGAAAGTCTCCAGTAGTCTTCACCTCCGAAACAGAGCAGCGGTATGTACCATTGTCCTTCAGCCCCACGTCATAGACAGCGAGGACATAAATTGTGTTGTTTTGCTTGAATGCTTGGAGCTGACCCAGCTTGGCTCTCTCTTCATATTCTTTCTCCCAAATCAGTACCCCATAGGGGTCAACCCTGGCCACTTCCACACCATTGAGGAGCCAAAGCACCTGGAAGTGCCTGCTGCTGCTCTTCTGGGCTCCCACCATGCAATGTAGCTGCAAGGTATCACCTTCAGAAAGGGAGCTTTTGGCAGCAGTGATGTCCACGGAGAGGTCTTTGCCTGTGGGCAATGAAAAGCAAAGAAGGTCATGGGTGCCCCATGCTTCCCTCCCGCCTGGCAGCACTGATGGCTGTGCAGAGGGAAACAGGAGAGAATTGTCTATTGAAACATTTTCTTCCATTCAAAGTGGTGGTTTTAACTCTGCTGTCTGTGATGGGAGAAGGTGTGTGGAGGGCTGGCATTCACATTGCTTGCCTGAATCTGATGCTGCTGTCCTGCATGCTGCATTTCTCGCTAGCTGAGGCAGGATGTGGGCAAGAGACATTCTTCAAGTTGGAGAGGTTTTGGGCTAGTTCCTACAGAAGACAGAGATCTAAAGACTTGTCACAGCACTGGGAGGTCAAAAGGAAGCAAGAGGAGGTGGAGGTCATCTCCTAGTCCCTGTCCTGCCTCCTATACTGACTATCAGCAGGTGCTGAGCAAAGATGGCAGTGACAGGGGGAGCACAAAGTCATCTTACCCCTGGCAGACTCTCTTGGGCTGTCAGCCACACCTGAGGTAAGGACGCTGCCTCTGGGTCCTATGATATGATTCATCATCTTCGTGGTGCAGGCAGAGATCCACAGGGTGCCCCGAAACCCTGCACCATGACCCCACACAGCAGTGTTATGGCCAAAAAACAGGAGGTAGTGCTGAGCCCCGAGTCCCTGGGCAGGCAGCCTGGCTCACAGCACTCCATCTCCTTGGATCACTGTGGTGTCCAGAGTCTCTAACAACAAGGGCAAGGCTACGTGCTGTAGTTTGGAGGTAAAATAGAGCAGCTCCCAGACTGCCACTGGAAGGGCTCAAATAATTTATTGAAAGCAGAGTGTCCTGTGAATTTAAACACCGGTTCATAAACAGTTTGTGAACATGAATCCCAGCTACTGCAGATATATTTGGCATTCACAAATATTTGCTGGAGAGTTTATAGAAACCACTGTAGCAATGGGCCACGGTCAGAGTGGTTGCTGGCTCCTGGTGTGACGGGGTGCTCAGCCCTTGCTCTCCCATAGAGTGCTGGAGGGACACCCCAGCCCCACAGATGTGATGGAGGGCTTGTATGCCCATGGCTTCCTCCTGGCAACACCAGCAGCTCTAATACAACCACCATATTGTCTTCTTACCACCGTCACATCTCTTCTACCCTTAAGAGCTACCACAGGGCAAATATTAAACTCTGACAAGGTTTCTCTGTCTCTAAACAATCCTGTGGCACTGGTACCCAAAGTCACATGCTACCAGTCATGATGAACCCTCTTAAACAAGCAGATGAAGGAAGGTGCACCAACTGCCTTTGCTCGCCAGGCATCAGTAATGGAAAGCCATTGCTGCAAACAGTACGTGACAAGTGGAACAAAGCTTTGCCTGTCAGCCAGGCTTCAGGAACAAGGCTCTGACAGTAGGAGACCACACTTCCTTCCCTCCCCCCTATACCTTGCTCCCCCAAACCACACGTAGCGTGCTTGGTCCTTACCCATCCATTTCTTTGGTTTCCTGCTCTGACTCACCCCCGTCCCATGAGACAGCAGTTCCCTTCACCAACCCAGCTCTGCAGCCTCCTCCATCCACCCCAAGGCACGGGGACAGGGTACACCACCTCCCCAGGCAGGTTTGGAGTGAGAGGCTTGCTCCCGCCTTACTGCATACTGCTGAGTATGTTAAAGGGCACCAGCTAGACCCAGTCTTCTCTCGGCTGCTTTGAGGTAAAACTGGTGGAAAGAGATTTTTTCCCTTCCTCTAGACACAGCTAACCACATGCAGCTGGGGGAAAGAGTAGGGCGAGGGACCACAACCAGCAAAGGGCTTGTGGCAGGAGGGATGGCAGGCAGGGTGCTCAGAGGAGCAGCAGCAAACACACAGTGCTGTAACCATCCCAGGGGAGTGCGGGGAGAGAGGTTTTCCCACTGGCCCTGGGCAAGGGGATGCAGAGCTTGCAGACAGCAGGAGTCATGGGAAGCTGAGTAGAGGAAACAAGAGGTACCTGGCAGAGATAGGGTGGAGTGGGGGAGGATGGGCAGCACTGGCAAGGGACTAGTTTTCAAACTTAGCTATTTTAATCTGTCTCATACATGATAGCAGGTCTAAGTCTCCTCTTTCTAAATACCCAATATTACGTTTTCCTAGAGCACAAGCCAGCAGCTTGGTGCACCCACTTCAAAGCCCGGTCTGACCCACAGCCCCATTACTGCAACAGAAGAATAACTAGAAGGAGACAGAGGGATGGTCTAATAAACAGCAACACCAGTTGCTCTGGAAATCAGTAGACTGGTAACAGCACAAACAGACAAGCCACCTCCAGCAGACACTAGAGCCATGCAGCACACGCAGCACATCCCCGTGTCCCTTGGTGCCTGTGGCCGAGGCACCAGGATGAGCAGCTGACTGTTGTGTACTTCAGTTTTTGAAGCCACAAAAGCCTGAGGCACTCTAACAACGTGGTTTTCCGCACACTGGAGCTTAACACTGCCAAGGACCCAGGCTGCTATGGGCACACACTGCTCTCCCTGCTAACACCTCACGTGGGCCCAAAAGTTGGCATAATTGCTGTTGGCATCGGAGTGTCAGCTGCATGAAAATTCAAAGTGAGAAGCACCAACAGCTCCTGAACTAGAGGCTGTCATGGCCCCAAGCACAGCCCACCCCACTCAGTGCCCAGTGGAGACACCAGTGTGGCCCTGGGCTGCAGAAGAGGGAGGCAAAGGCCACTGAAGGCTGCTGTTATGGAGCCTTGAATGCACGAAGGAGTGGAGCCAACATGGGAGTTCATAAGGGCCTTACCCTGGCTTGTGACCACCAGCGATGTCGTCTTTGTTTGCTTGCGGGAGATATCCTTCCACATCTCATCGGGATCCTCAATCCACTCGGCTGCCTCGCAGTACAGCTGCCCCTGGTCAGACAGCTTCACCCCCCCGATGGTGAGCTTGTACGTCGTATTCCCAACCTTGCTGAGACGCACATCCCCCGCCAGAAACCTCTGTGTGTAAGAGGGCCCTGGCCTCAAGATGAAGTCCTTAGAGAGGGTGAGGACCTCCTCAGCTTGACTTGCTTCTGCTCCCTGAAGACGGTACCAGCCAACGGAGAGATGAGTGTGCTGGGTGGTGGACTTTGACACCTCACAGGTGAGCTCCACTGCTTCCCCTTCATCACGGGTGAGGACCTGGGGGGCCATGGAAGCTGAGAGGGTGTCTGTGATCACTGAGCATGGGGGAGAAACACAGAGAGCAGCAGGTCACAGGAAAAACAATTTCTTGGTCTCAGTGGGCAACCTGCTTGTCACCACAAAACTGAAGCCAGGCCTTGAGGGACCTGACAGTGTAGGAGAAATATCTTTTGTAGCTGATTGACAAGGCTTCAGACTACACAAAGGTGTGAAGTGGTTAAAACCTCAGCAGAGAAGGCGGCACAGCAAATCTCTCTGCAGTACCCTCTTCAGACTAACTATGGGCAGGATTAATTTGGCTGTCCCGAGGAGATTAATGAGCAGCTTGGCACACTACCACGATAAAGGAGGAAACAGGGGTGAATACCAGATGGAAGCACTATACCACTGTGTAGACTTGGTGGGCTCTTTGCCTCTCCACTCCATTGCATTCCATCTCCCAGTGCTCTCCAGGAACTGCTCCCTCCTTCTTTCTGTGGGTATCCCACTTGGATTAAGTCCCATACCCTGACCTGGGAGGACACCAATAGCTAATGCACAGAGACTGAAAACTCCTGTCCTCCTAAGCATTTGTCTGTGAAATGCTGTGACTGTGACAGGAACTGAAGTTAAAGTCAGGCCATGGGACAGCAGAGGCTTCCTCTCCCTTTCCTTACCCTGACTGGGAGACAACAGCCAAAGCAAGCTGTTGAGGGACATTTGGGCATCCCAACCTTGGCCACCCAGGGGTAGGACAGCAGTCTCACAGTGGGGAGAGAAAAAGAAAAATTGGTGCCCACCAGTCCTGCTAATGTCCCCTTTCCCCAGCTGCCCCTCTGTCAAGGGAGCAGAAGATGAGCAGTTCTCCCCAACACCAAGAGGGGGACACTGGAAGCTTGCCTGCCCCCCTGCCTGGCAGGGAGTGAGGCACTCTTTGAGGACTCACCTGAGAGGTTTGTCTTAGCGCTGTAACTCCCAAAGTACCTCTGGTCGGTGTTGGGCGTGTGGCACTCGTACTCCCCGGCGTCCTGGTCCTGCAGCTCGGTGATGTGCAACAGGACAGCGTCCCCCTGCACCCGCTCCACGTAGATCCCCCGGCTGCGCACACGTTGGGTGTAGATGGCGTAGGGGAAGGATGGGTCGACGGTGCTGACGATCTGCACCTCCCGCTCAGGGGCCGAGGGCGAGTAGATGGACCACTGGAAGTTCTGCTCCGCTGGGCCCTGGTAGCCACTCACCTTGCACCACAGTGTGATGTGGGACCCCTTCACACGGTAGAGAGGTCCCTTCTGAACAGTCACCACCCGTTGGCCAGTGCTCAAACCTGCCAGCAAACAGTCAGCACAGGCGGTGTTTGCAGGGGTACATGCTACCCGGAGGCTGCACACCCAAACCAGCAGTGGGTCTGGATGTGCACAGGACCACAATGTAGTACTGAAAAGATTTTCTGTGCAGTCTAATTCTTTGAAGCACCAAGTCCAAGGCACTTCACAGCCCTTGTGATTTTAAGAACAAGCCAGCCCTGTAACAGCAGACCTCCAAACTTTCTTGTCTCCTAGCACACTGGGTCACACGACAGATACCAGAGCCTCATGGCCAGAGGGCTGTCAAGCCTGTTCATGGCTGGAGAGCATCTCTCAGCCAGCTGTTCAGAGGGGGCAGAAACCAGGCTGAGATCACTGAAGGAAGCTTGTAGTGTGTTAAAATTAAGAGAACCAACCACTCAAGCTCTGTACAAGCTGGGGAAGAAAGGGAGCATGTCCAAGAGCTGACCACTGCCAGATGAGAAGTAATGCAGAAGCCAAGGGACATGGGACAGCAGAGGGAAACAGCAGGATGGGTGCTGGTGTTCCATGGACAGAAACTGGGGAGGGTGTGGGAGAGGTTGCCAGCAAGAGCTCCTCCAAAGGCAAGGGGCACTGGGAGGCCTCCATTTCTGCCTGCAGAAGGTTTGGGGAGGTGATGGCCACCCACACATCTTTCCCTCCCCCAGAGATCCCACTGGTGACCCCACTGGAGACCCCACTCAGTCTATCCTGGTGCCCAGTACATACATGAAGCAAAATGCCCACAGGACATGGGCATCACGTGAAAAAAAGACCATGGAGACCGGGCCAGGGCAGAGAGCACAGCCTAAGAGACCCTCAGAAAACCCCTCCCAAGGGAAGCGGAGGGTGAGGTAACCCCCTCTGCACCTCCAACAGCCACACAACAGTGTCATGCATATCAGCACTGCTGGCCACAGCAGGGCTGTCCCGGTGCAGCCCCAGCAAGGTGCCCTGCCGAGCCATCCACCCACAAACATCCCGTCTGCCCCAAGGGGTTGCTTCACTTCCCCCTCATCTGCCCCAAGAAAGCCCCTTCCATGGTACAGGGCACTCACCCGGGAGGAGAAGGAGGAGGAGGAAGGCAGCTGCCAGGCACCACACCAGCCCCATGGGAAAGGTCTCCACGTGGGTCCTCTCCCCAAGGGGTGGTGGAAGGCTCTTGTGGGTGATGGTGACAGTCACCCTGCTATTTTGAAAGTGGCTGGGAGGAAGCTGTCTAGCAGTGGTGGTTTCCTCTGCTTAGAAATGGTGGGGAAGGGTTGGGGAACGGGATGCAACAGCAAAGTAACACCCCTCTGGGAGGTGACAGCCAGCACCCCAGCCCCATGTCGCCTGGGCAAGGGTGATGCCCAAGGTCCCTCCTGCTGCTGTGTGCTTGCCAGGTGCCTGGCACTACCAGCTGCTGCTTTGCTGTCCCACAGCAGCTCACAGGGTAACCCTCTGCCTGGAGACTCCTGCTTTGTTGTGTGGAGTAGCTTGCTTGCTGCTAACAGAGGGGGCAAGGGGTCAGACCTTGAGGAGTGATGGGAGCAGATTTCTAGGGCTGAAGCTCCCCTCAACTATTTATTTTCTGTAGCTGCAGACAGCAGCATGATGTCTCAGGTACAGGCTGGGTTGGCACAGGGCTCCCCAAGCATCGCTGACCAAGCTCTGCCCTGGGGTGCAGTAGGGCACCCCAAGTGAGGCGTCTCTCCCACAGCACTCCCACCAGCCACACAGCCAGGAGACCCTCCCTCATAACAGCCAGCCCAGGTGGCTCATCGGCTCTTGGAGGATCACCACACAGCCAGAAATGGGCCAGGAACACTCTCCTGTGAGCACATCCCATGGGCAGGCACCTGGCTGCGGGGCATCCCAGACCAGCACGGCTCATGGGGGAGTGAGACTGCGGGCAGCTGCACCAGGAGGGCCCAGGCCAGGAGGCTGCTGCCCACAGCCCCAGAGCCAAGCGTGGTGGTGGCATCACAGCGTCAGCACCACGTAGCCGGGGGCACACTGCTGCTCCTCCAGCAGGTGCCAGGGACAGGTGGGAGGCTGACGGGGGACACATGTTGGGGAGGGGAAACCCAGCGTCAAGGGCATGCAGCCAAACACTAGGGAGGGGCTCAAACCAGACACAATCTCTGAAAGGATTTTTTTTAGGGTTTTTTGGGGGGAAGAAAGTGTTTGCTCTTCTGTTCTGATTGTTTGTTATTTTTGTTGTTGTTATTTTTTTTTTGTTTGTTTTGGTTTATTTTTTTTCTTTCCCCAGGAAGGATGGTGGCACAAAGCACTCACCCCTGAGCCACGCTGCTCCTGCTGTGCTGCCAGGGCATTGACTGAACAGCTAAATTAGCTCAGGGATTCACAAGCAAAAAGCAACCGTAAAACAAGTCCTTTTGCTTGATCCCACGGGACTCCTAGAGGGAATGAGATTCATGTAATGAATGAAAACAAACATGAGGTCCCTCCTTCCCCCATTTAATAAACTGATTCATATGACAGCCTGCAGGGCCAGGAGGTGGAGGCAGAGGTTCCTTGCTGCAAGGCTCGTGCCTCCATTAACTGGCTCCCCGTTATCCTACATGCACAACTTCTGTGGCATCACACAGCTCCAGAAAGCCAAATGCAGGATGGGGGACAGGCTGTTACAGCAGGCAGAGAGGTCACTGCAGGGTCTCACCTGTCCCCTTCCACCCACCCTTGTTGCAATGGAACAGAGCAGAGGAGCAGCACCCGTTCTGCAGGTAGGAGGAGGGTACAAGGCAGGGCTGAAACCCTCACACTGCCTCCACAGAGGAGGTGAGCGGGTAAGACAGAGGCTGGCAAGTGGTGGGGTAGCCCAGCACACCTGTTGGGAGGAAGGACTCATGTCCAATGGCAGAAGGATACAATCACACACATAGCCATAACTGCATGGTAGGCTTCTGTTCCCTGCTAGAGGATGAAACCCTCCCATCTCAAAGAAAAAGGATGAAGCAGTTTGCTTTCCAAGAGCAACCTGCTGCCAGCAGTGCCCGTGGGATGATACTGCTGAAAGTGAGCCAACCCACTTACCAGTTTGGAGGAGGGAAAAGCATCTCAGTTACAGCGACAGAGTAAATGGAAAAGAAACTTGGAGTTCAACCTCAGTGAGTTTCCAACAGTCAGTGTGCAGATAAACACACACACCGGGACAATTTAACTCTAAGCTTGCAACTCTAATGATGCACGAGTTGCTTTTTACATTTGCAATAGAGAAACTGGGGAGAATAGGATTGCCTGGCCCAGCCCTATCACCAGCAATGATGATGCTCTGTGGACAAAACCAACAGCTCCCTCTTCCTGGGACTGTGCAGTCAAAAACTTACCCTCTTCCTCCCTGGGAAATTAGTGCAACCAGACATATGGCAGGGCTATTAACCACACAAACCAGGGTAAAGGAAGAAGATCAGAGAATCCTTTACAAAGATATGGTGTTAGAAACCACATCAGGGAAGCCAAATCCATGGGGAGAAAGATCCTTTTACTCTGTTTTCTTGGGAATGGTACCAGATTGGAAGTGAGAGGGAAATATCTTTCTTGGATAGCACAGGGGGTCCCTGCCTGTACCTACAAGGAGCAGAGGATTTGCCTCCTACAAGCCAGGCAGTGCATGTGCCTATGCACCTCACCTGGTGAGCTAAAGTGCTGCACCAGGGCTGTGGGGATTGAACACTATTGACCCTTAACCCTTGGCAGGTCTTGAGCAGTAGGGCCACCTCTTAGCACATCCCAGCAGGGTACCACCGTCCCACTCCAGAGCACAAGGCTGGAGGTCAGGTTGCCATCAGGACTGGCTTTGGCTTTCACGCAGTTGATGACCATCTTTAGTTGCATACCTCCATACCCATTCTCCTTCTTCTTGCCTCCCTGGATCCCTTTGCAGGCACACTTTTTTGATTCTGCTCAGCCACTTTGGTCCAAAGCTTTCCAGAAAAACACCATCAAAAACGCAGCATGGAAAGTTCTACCAAGCTCAGCACAGCTAGGATGAAGTTAGACTCTACCTAAAAGAGCACAGCAGCAACACCCATGGTGACTTGGAGACCTCCCAGACAGGAAAGTGCTGACCAGACACTTGCCTTAGACACTGCAAGGAGCCTGGGGAGGGATAGGGATAAGGAAGGATTACTCCCACAGCAGGGTAGAAATGCTGTGGAGGAAGTTGTTGAGGATGAAGGAGAAGACCCCATGGTCAGTGTTGTTTTTTAGAGGGAACAGATTGCTGAGACCCAAAAGCAATTATGCAAGTATAGAAGAAAGGCTGCAGACCAGATTCCCTGTCTGGCTATATGGCCCCCATGAGCTCCTTTACCCCATTTGGATGCCTGGGGTTAGGGCAGCTGTGGTTTCGTCTGCCTGCAGCCATCACATTCATTTCTGGTTTCATGCATCACAGCAGAGGGCACAGCCTACCACACCTTCTGAAAAGTTAGCAATGAACCTCACCTTCCAAAGCAAACCAGACGTCAAACCATGACTTAGACAAATCCAGCTTTGCACAGGATGGGTTTTCAACCATTGCTAAGGTTGCTTGCTCTGGCAGAAAAAAAAATCCTTAGTGAAGTGAGGGTTCCCCCATGAGCTTTTGGCATTGCTATGCAAGATCCCAGGTGAAAGCAAACTGCTCTGGGAGGAGCACAAGCTCATGGGACTCTGCTCAGCCCCTTGACTCTACCATCCCATCACTCTACATCCACACCAGCCCTCAGAAGTGACCTGCTCTCTGCATCTCTGCTCATACAGACAAGCACTCTGGGGCTCCCCAAGCACTGAAGCACAGGTGGCAAAGGAGCTAGAGACTAATGTGAAGCAGCAAGGTCCCAGCAGAGATGTTGCAGGGAGCAAAGACAACACAGGGACTCCCTCATCCTTCGGCTTGCACAACCTGCCCTGGAGCAGTGTGAATGGAAGCCCTGCTCCCCAAAGGTTTTTTGAAGGCAAAAGGCACGCAGTTCCTGCTTGGCTATAAACACCAGTCAAGGTGCTGCAAAAGGCAGCCACAAAAAGCTCCTATATTTCAGCCTGCTCTTGTGACCAAACAGAGAGGCAGAATACAGCCCAGGGGCACAATCTATAGGCAAGCTCTCCAAAAATGCCTCCTCTGCCTTTGCTTCATAGATCTCAGGAGGCACATCCCCTTGCCCAGAAATGTCATTGTCACATACCCACAGTAACCAGGGAGAGGCAGAAGGACAGGAAGGGATGGAGGCTGCAGCCCCAAAAGTGAGGAGCTGGCGCCAGGCAGGGTAGAGGGATGCAGGGAATAGCGCAGCATTAGCCGGGATAATCTGGCAGTCTTAGGGGACGCGCCAGAAGCCTACAGATAATCAGGGGAGCTGGCGCAACAGACTTTGAAGTCTGCCATCAGGTTTTCTCAGCCCGGCTCAGACATCAAAGGCAGCTGGTTACTTCCCCCAATTACAGAGCAGGAGCGGGCCAGCTGCCTGGCTTCCCCAAGGCCGGCCGGCTCAGCCGCGATCCTTCGGGCACACACTCGTGGGCAGAAACCTCCTGACAGAGCACAAATGTCCAAATCCTCCAGCTCCTGCTGGAGCCAGGCTCGCTTTGCTGGGAGTTTGCCTCACAGCCACGTGGGCTTTCACCTTGTGCTGCTGGAGCAGAGTGAGATCTCAGTGGATAAACATCTCCCCACCTACACGCTGCTGAACCAAACCACCCACCAGTTCCAGGGAAACCAGACAGGGGGAAACAGGGGGAAGCCTAAAAAGGGTGAAGAAAATAGTGACCTTTTCTTATGGTGTTGAGAAGGACTGCTTCTGTTACTCAGATCCCGTGTGTCCTGGGCCCTCGTGGGACATGGTTCCAACGTACAGCAAGGACAGAGTCTTCATGAGCAAAACCTGTGGCAAGGACAGAATCTTCATGAGCAAAACCCACAGCAGCAGAGAAAGGCTGTTGTGATTGTTTTGCACTGAAAGGAACTGTCATCATTGACACAGAAACTGAAACATCATTAATAATAATAATTTTTTAAAAAATAATTGAAATCTAAGAGCAGAATGGGCTGGGAAGCAGAGAAACATCTGTCCTGTGCAGCTGCAGCTTTCTAGGACCATGGTTGCTCTCAGTAGTGAGCAACCAGGCCTGGCCGAGGAAGAGAATGCCCACAGCTCTTATTTTTGGTGAACTGGTGCTTGCTGGCATTTGCACCATCATTTTACTACAAAAAGTCAAACGAGAAAAAAATTGGCCATGGCACTACCGAGACATTAAAGTCCTTTAGGAAAGTGGGATGGGTTATTCCTGCTTCCCCGCCACATCAGCCAGCAAACACAGTTGTTCCAAATCTGCTGAGCCTCAACCACATCTCATTTCTTATCCTACTAAAAAGTGCTCTTTAGTTTGCCCCTCTTCTTTTCCCCCTTGTATTTTTTCTAAATCTTCTACCCACACAAAGGGCTGGAAAGCTGCACTCCTCTATAGCCATAGTTCCACCTGTCTCTGTAGTTTGGCCCAACGGTGCATTTCTGACATAAATCTATTGAACATCTCATCTTTGCAGGCAGCAGAAAGCTCAGGGGGGCGACATGCTGCTGAGGACCAGGAGGGTTGGTGCACCAAAGGCGCTAATTCACCTCCTCCCTGCCAGCTCCTCACAGCACCCCAGGATGGAGCCAGCAGTGCAGCCCCTCAGCGAAGAGGCATTGCTCAGCAGCTGCCCTTGCTCCTCTAGCCTGTGGGGCTTGGCTCCCAGGGGGCACAGTCTGTCCTCTGTAAATCCCAGCAATCCCCCGCCACAGCACACGCAGGGCTGTGATAAGGTCATTGTGCAGTCTCTAACTGCAGCCCCCTGCCCAGCTCGGCTCCTGCATGGCACCAGGAGCTGCTGTGCGCCACCCCCGGACCTCTCTGTGCTGGCATTTGAAGCAGCGTCAGCATCTTTTAAGCAAGCAACCTCATGACAGGCTGCTTGAAGCAGAGCAGCAAAGGATTGCGCCTGGTAGTTTTGGTTCCCGATGGACACAGTGAGGGCAGAGGCCGGGGAAGAGAGGAGGGAGGTTAAGAGAGGGAAAGAGGGAGAGCAATCTCAGTGAGCTGTTGTTCAGTAGGAATTGCTGTTGGGGAATACAGAACAGTATTACATGTTGGGAGAGAAGCTAGGTTTTAATATTAAGCTGCTTATTTAGGTCTCTAAGTTATGGAGATGCTGCACTTCAAAACTAATTAGATTGACAGAGCTTGGATTCGATTACAGGATTTCCAGAAGCAAGAGGGTTTAAAAAAAAAATTAAATAGCTGCCCTGGAAATGTTAGCAAGGGAATTAAACAGCCATTGCTGCAGCCAATTGTGAAATCCATCTAGCTGGGAAAAATTACAACTCCAGCTGCCAAAACCCATTGCACCAGTGGATGAAGTAGGGAGGTGCTCTCCTAACAGGCTTAAGTGGAAGATGCACAAAATTTGTGCCTCCCAGTACTTAAGGTAGGCAGAAGGTCTCTCCAAGGCCCTTCAGGAAGTACATGCCTCCCTCTGATGGCAGCGTGTGAATCTGAAAGTACGTGGACTTTTCCCAACCCTGAACTCGCTGCAGTGAGCGGAGCATCCAGGAGCTGTAGGCAGGCAACTGTGGGGCTGGGGCTGAAGGGGGAGAGGCTGTAGATCCCACGGGGAAACACAAGGACTACATGGGGAAACCACACTGCCTGCACAGACAGGAAGTCCCATCCTCACAAGCCAGAACACCAAAGCACTGTCTGCAGCAGCAGTGTGCCCAGCCCAGTGCTATGAACAATGTGGGAATAATACACAGCTATGCTCCTGAGGTGATAAAGCAAGGTAGCAATGGCAGAAGTACACTCACAGCTCACCTAGCATCAAAGCCTTTGCTCATCTACCTGAAATAACTCCCCTTCCCACTCCTCTGAGATCATGGGAAAAGCAACAGTTTCACAAGGCTCAAAAGCAGAGCCAGAGTAACCCTTTTTAAAGCCCCAGAACTGCCAGCTTCAGGTCTTCTTGAAGCTCCTACAGTACCCTTTATCTGTGAATATGAAGCTTTTCTTCAAGGACACATACACAGGTGTCCAAAGAAACTTAGCTTAGGGCCTGAGAGGTTGCCAGGAGGGCCTTGACTCAAAATGTAGTATTAGCATGTTGTTTAGTGGTCTGTTTATAGCTATCAGTAGCTGGCCATGCAGTAGGTATTGTTCCTATATGCCACCTTTTTACTCTCCTCAGCACTGGTTTGGGTAGAGCACTCCGGACAACACCGCCCCATGTTGCCGTTGTTGCTGCACAAGCATCTCAAGAGCAGAACACAGTGCAGGCAACACTGGTGCTGTTGCTGCTGGTATCCTCCGTTTGCACTAAAGTAGGATGTCTTTGCTATAGTCACAGAAACACTAAGATAGATATACAATAAGCCAATCAAGTTTCCTTCAAACAAAAAGCAGGAGCTGCAGTGAACTCCAGGGAAAGCCTGCAGGGTGCACAGCTTTGATTAAATGGAGATGTCAGAAAGAGTTGCAAATGTACAAGCTAGATCTCATTTCTTTGAGCTTGGACTGTCAGTCTTGGTGTGAAAGCAACTCCTTCAGTGTTGCCACTGAAGGGCTTGATAAAGTATGCACGCAGTACTGCAACACGGCAGCAGTTACCTTACTTTTGCCTGGCACTTTTCACCTAAGAGAGCCTACAGCACCTTCCCTGCTACTCTCAGACACTTGGAGAACATCTCTCACCACTGAAAGTCTTGGTCAAGTTGGGAAGAGATGACACTCAGATGACACAGTGCTGCCACCACTGACACAAGGTAAGGGAGGGTTTAACCACAGCAATGCCATGCCCAAGGCTCCTGAGAGCCATCTTGTTAACACTCTATAGGCAGTCAGGTCGAGGAGGGGGAATTAAGTGAATAGCAACTTACGAATGACTTTTCTGGATTAATGCAGGGGACTGTGGGAAACAGATGGAAGAGAGAAAAAAAATATAATAGTATCAGGCAAGGACATCTCAGCATGCACTTGAAAGGCTGCAGGAAAGCCATCAGCTTCAAAAGGACCTCAACATCTTATTTCTAAAGAAAATGTAGGCTTCTGCCAGGCCAGGCACTCAGAGCTGAAGGAGTTGTCCCTGAAACAACCACAATGGACATTTCTGAGCCAGAGGAAGAGGCTGTGCTTGTCAGCCCACAGCGATGGGGTGGTGAGGGGAAGAGAGTTGGCAGTGACAGAAAACAGCTGGTAAGTCTGTCTGTGTGGAAGAAGGCCAAACACCCGTTAAAGCAGAAAGACATACAAATCCTTTTCATTGCTAGAAGACTCACCTTATGGCAATGATTTTGCTCTAAGTACTTCAAGACGACTGTACACTCACTAATGGTACAGCTACTAGAAGAGATACCTTCAGAGGGACTGGGCACTGCGGATAACACACCAGGGACCTCAGTGTGAGACTTGGTTGACTCCAGTAGTCACACGGCAGAAAAGCTGCACAGCTGAAGACTAGGAGCCTGCGCAAGGATAAAAACTACAATTAGAGTGGATTGGATCCATCCTGGTAACTTTCATCCAAGGACTATTCTTATACAAAGGCAGAGATGTTATATAAGTGAAAAAAAAAATAAAATTAAAATCCATCCTGGAATTGTTTTCACAAAAACATAAATTATGTGAGAATGGTTGTTAACATTTATCTTGCCTAATTCTCATGTCCTAGGTGAGCAGCATGTTCTTTTACAGCTAATGGTGAGAAACGGGTAACTTCACGTTCTTATTCTAAAACGCATGTCTCAAGCAGCTCAGATAAATTGCATTCTTTAATCATCTGTTTCTCAAGTCCTGGGTGGCTAGCCTGGGTGTTAAAGATGAATCCCGTCATTGTTATCTTGAGAAATGACTTTGTTTCATACTAGCTACAATGTTCGGCACAGTTGTCACTTGTCTGGAACTCATAGGCACTGAGCAGCACTTCTGTTACAATAGCAAGCAGCCGCTCAGGAGAAAGAAGAGCAAAACCATCTTTAGACAGAAAATCTGTCCCTTCAGCTTTGGCAAAGGGAGTGTGAATGTCTCTTCAGAGTCACCTCCCCATCAGAGATGCTTGGTTTCCTTGCATATTGTCTGGGATCCTCATGAGGAGAGAGACAGCAAAACATTTGTGTGCATGTATGTGTTGTGCCAGCCTTGCAGATGATTTGCAGTGGGTGCTGGGCTGGAGTTCTGCAGCTTGAGCTCTCAGCAGACGATTCAAGGACACACCAAAACAACATACTCTCACTCTCCCCCAGAGAGATGAGCACAAAAGAGCCTGGTCCTTTAGAGACACAGAGAGACAAAGGCAAGAAGAGACTCCTAAAGGGAATGACGGGAAATGAAAGAGGGGAGACAGAGCTAACAAAGCATGGAGGAAATGAGCAAGCAAGAGTGGGGACAGAGAAAGAGGATGAACCTGAACACCAAAGGGGAGGTTAGTACTACTGTACTTGCATTCAGGACCTGCATTGGGCTGTGACACAGCTTTCATATACCCAGGCAGATGCTAAGCAGCACAGATATTTTCCCTGTTTACCATACCTCTAGCATCCCAGCCACTGCACACCATGCTGAGGGCCTTTGTGGAGCTGAAGTCAGCACAGAGACAAGAGCCACAAAGGTAATACCAGTCCCATCCTCTCAGATATCTCTGTGAGTTCTCAGATGCCAAATAACTGGCAGGTTCATACTGCTGGCTCCACTGGAGAAGTTCTGGATGCATCCTCCCCTCTCTGTAGCCCTACCCTTTAAGAAACTTTTGGGAACTTTGTATCTTTGAGACTCCCTATGTCTGTTGAATATGTCAAAACATTGGCAAGATCATACAAAGGAACCAGAGGGCATGAGCCAAGTTAAGTTGCAAACAAGAAACAGAACTTCATGTCCATCTATCTGTAGCTCCATTATTAACTTCTGAAGCCAACAGAGGTGCACTCAGACTAAGTCTGTGGACTAGTCTAAGGCCTTGTACTTGCCAGAGTTTATAAAATCCCACATGGACAAAGCATGGTATCATACTAACTTGCTTTCACAAAGTCTGCTTTGGAAAGTCCTGCCTTTCTACCCCCTTGGCAGAGGTGGAAGCAGACATGCACTTACACTTACGGCACTTTGTAGAATACAACTCGGCTGCCGGGGAGAGGGAACAGCCTGTTTGTGGTGGCTCTTCTGAGGGACCTGGAAATCTGCAGAACCTGGCTTCCTCAATAGCACAGGCATCCCTCTGGAGCTCTCAATATCAATCACCTGCTGTCTACAGCCTAATGCTGTTTCCCTCTGTAATGGAAAGAGATCCCTGGCAAAGGGCTGTCCGACAGAAAGCTACGTGCTGTATTTAAGGTGTATTTATCTCACTCAAGACTGAACAGTGGCTTTTTCTCCAGTTGTCACGTTCCACGGCTTCAATCATTTGCTAAAGGCTCTTTTCTTGAAACACCTGCTGTGCAGACCTCAGCCCCCTGCAATCACAGAAATGTAGAACATCCCACTGGAAAGACAAAAGCCACACATTTCCTTGGAAGGTTTGCATGACCAGGCTTTACCTCCACATAACGAGGAGGAGATAGGTCTTCTCATGCATCCTGCTCAACACCAGTCAGCTTCAGCCCAGCAGCAGTTTTAGGACTGGCCCTGACCTGAGCAGGCAGCCAGAGCCAGTCTGCACAACGGGGCTCTCTCATAGACCAAGCACAACCATGCATGTTGCTCAAGCCTGGTGCTATAGAAGTAACTGAACCCACAGGCTCTGGCACAAAAGTGCTTTTCAGACCACCTCTGTAACAGTAGCCAGCTAGATACCTCTATTGGCAGGTAGGTGAACCTGTGGCAGATACAAGGTGATGCTGGAGACTCGGTAACTCCCATCATTCACCACAACACTCAGGCATTTACTTGCAAGTATTCCCCTCATCTCCAGACTTTAAGTTTTGGCTTTCTTTATTGTGATAAAATCCTAGCATGCTTACAAGAACAGTATAAAGATCAGGTCATCCTAGGGGGTGGGAGAAGCAAGAGGATTTCATAAAGTTAGTCCAAACTTACCAGTAAGCTGTAACCTGCACAACTAGAGGCCAATGACTGCTGTCCCACTAGTGTGCTACTCATTGCCCGTGTGTTAAACATCTGCAGCTGCCAAAGGTTCTGCTGTGGGATCAGAGATAATTTATTATATTTCTCTATCTCAGCTGATGGTCCCTGTCACCCCTTATCGCTTAGTGCCACACACTCTACAGAGGACATCTTTCCATGCCAGCTGCAACTCCACCATCTGGAAAGAGACAGATGGTGGACAGTTGACACCTTCCTGTCAACTGGCCTGCACTGCAGCCATCTTGGACATAGCATAGTCTGGACACAAACCCACCTTGCCAAAGCCTGTCTTGACCTCCCAACATCACTTCTGCCTCAAGCAACTTCTTGTTGGAAAGCAAGTCACCTCCTTGCTGTGCTGTCATGGTGTCCTCACATAGTTTCTGGGGGAGAGGGGTAGAAATACTCAATTCAGCCATCGGCAAGGCAAGCAGGAAGTTTACTTCCAAATACTGTTTTTCCTCATGGTACCTTGGAAATGAGAAGCCTCAGGAAGGCTTCAAGGAAGACTCAACATCTAATGCCCACGTTTAACAGCAGATTTTAAACACACACTCCTAACTGCAACTCCTGGTCCCAGGTAATCAGAAGGAAACTCACCCAACAAAAAGATTGATTTAAAATGGCGTAGAAACAGGACAGACTCAGAAAACAATTATGTTCCCCAATTCATGACACAAATATAGGCAAATATTTAAAACTTACTGTTAAAAATGGCTGATGCTTATTTTACAGAGTAAGCAGTGCTGGAAACAGGACTGTAAGGTTTGCCTCAAACAATAGTGCCTGTATACACTTGAGGTACATGGGAAGAACTGCCCATAGCTCAAACATCCAGACTCACAGCACAGACATAATCAAAAAGGCTCGCTCTTTATTTTAAACATAAAAAGAAATATTTTACACATCATTGTTAGAACTATTCGGTACCTGCATTCCAGAGTTGTGCCCAACACTTTATTTTATAACTTTGAAATTAAAACAAAAGAAAGAAAATAACTTGCCTTTCTGCTATATGATGTTCAAGCTTGTTCTAGATCGAAATTCCAAGTGTCTGGAGGAATTTACCAGCTTAACCAGGAGATGTGGCAAAGCAAACACAGGAAGATCAACGTGAGCCCTTAGGATACTTTGACAATACCACAGGTTGCAGCAGGGAGGATACAGATGCTTGCACTGCATCTCAGGCAGCTTACTCTCCTGATACTCTGCAGGTTTAATACATGACCAGATGCACATACACTTCCACTCACACAAACCCCGGTCACACAGGAAATAATAATAATAAAAAACATGAAAAGTGACCTAGATATTTTTTTTTTCATTAGAGATAAGATTCCCACTCTATTTTTTTAAAAAAGGAGATAATACAAAATTGGCACAAGTAGAAGGAAACCTGGGGGTTAAGTGTAGCCCCTCAGCTTCTAGCCTTCCAACTACAGCAAACACAGGGTGGAAGGGGATGCAGCATTGCCTTCCAAGGGGCTGGCAGCAGTACAAGCTAGCAGCAAACTTGCTTCACTTGGAATGACAAAGATGGTTTGTTACAGGCCATGAAGGAAGGTCAGCATTAGCTAAGGACATAGGGACCTTTCACTAGAGGAGCAGGGAGCCCTGACCAAAATAACCCTGAGTTTTTTCCAGCAGGGAGAAAGTGTGCTATGTTGTGTGCTTGGGAAGAGCTGGCAGTTCCCTGCTCATTCATTCCCTAATTATTGCGTTACAGTCATGATCCTCTCTCTCCAAAACTTAACCAAGAGCACATAAACAAGGAGTCAGTCTGCAAGGACAGAAAGTGACTGATGCTGTGCTTCAAACTTCACCACCACTACCACCCCTACCCAAGATGTCCCCATGCAACAGGCCTTCTGTGAAGAAAGCGGATGTTAATGCAGGAAAGAAGCTGCTAGATCAGTATGGGAGGGACAGGCAGCATCCCAAACATCAGAATGGTGTTTCTTAACATCCAAAGAGAAAGCAAGACTTCACTACAGCAGACAGACATGAGAGGAAGAAAAATTCTTGCTGCCGAAGTAATATCCGAGTGAATCCCTTCCTTAACTCTCTTCCTTTGGAAAGCATCGCTACAGATTTCTGGGCTTTCACAGCAGAAACTAGAGACTGCTTCTGCCCTGCTCCTCAGCAGAGACAGCTACATCTGCCTGCAACACAGGCCTTTTCAGAGCTCTTCCAGAAAGGAAAACGTCATGCCAGAAAGAAAAGTTGCTACGAATGTTCAAGCCAAAGTCTTCCACAGGTTTATATTGGTTTTGGGTGTCCCCATTTAGGAATAGTACATTAAATCTCTTAAAGAGTCAAATAAGAAGTTGCAAGCCCCAACTCTGTAAATCAAGCCAATTTTGAAGATGTCTCACATTCAGCTTCCAAAAAAAAAAAAAAAAAAAAAAAATCATCGGACATCTCTATGCATACATACGTATACATTTGTGACTGCACGTGTGTTTGCATGCAAGCAGCAGAACAACCTTCCCAGAAAAGCCCTCACATCAGCCAAAGGTCACAGTGTAAGATAGGAAAAAAGCAAAACAAACAAACAAAAAAACAACAACCTACCTGTAGAAAACCTACCACAAAAACACCCTGGATTTTGGAATAGCTGCAATGTGGAGTTGAAGATTCCACAAACACTTACGTAAAATGAAGCCTTCATAGCACAGATACTACACCTGCAGCTCCCCTGGAATGTGCAGTGGGATGAGCTATTAGTGAAGCAGATTGTCTAGCACTTAACTAATGTCTAGACTGGCAACAGCACACCACAGCCAGTACCTTCCATGTATGCTCTCCTTTAGCGTCTTTTATCTTAAAAAACTCCGAAAAGGATTGAGCCCTGGCCTCAACTCCACATTTCTCACCCTTCTTGATGCAAGCCAAACCCTGGCTGTGATGTCAGATTGTGGTATAGTCCTCCTTCCTTGTTTGTTTATACACAGTATCTTTATTCTGACTTTTATTGCTTAAAACACCAGCTGTGCTGAGAAGACAGAACTGGGAAAGGAGCTGCTCCTACTCAGGAGCCAGGTCAGTGTATGTGGAAGACCAAAGCAGGACTTCTATACTCTAGCACCTAGGAATAGGTCTCAGACCCTTGGGGAAAGCCCTGCTGCAGGCCCATGCACAAGACCAGGACCATTGGAACCTGAGGGATTCTTGCAGCCTTCTTGGGCTTGATCCTATTCCCACCCTGAGCTGCAGTTCAGCTGCTGCAGATCTCAGACTGCTCACAGGTTCAAGGCTTAACCACTGAGTGACTGGAAGAAGTAGCACTGGAGTCTGGTCTGTGCATTTGGTAATACATAGTTTACAAGCCTTCTCTAAATATGATTAATTGGACAACTGCACACAAAGATCCATCTCATTTTTTTTTCTTTCATAAGAGGGGCAAGGTCTCTGTTGAGCCAAGCAAAAGGCTGGCCCTTGTCCTTAGACACCATGTGCCCTCCTGCCAGAAGCAAAACAGGGTCTCAGGCACAACGTGAGCAGCTGTAGTGGGGAGAAAAAGTGGGTGGGGAGCAGGTGGCCACAAGCAGACATCCAACAAATGCTTGCCTGAGGACTGACTCTTCAAGGTTGCCAAGTTAGCCCCTGTTCACCACAGCTAAGAGCTTTGAGCACTGAAAATAAAATTTTTAAAAGTATTTTAAAAGCGTCTCAAAGACCTCCAGGCAAAATATGTTTTGTGGTTAACTGCAAACCTTTCGAAAGCCAGGGAAGGGAAGGCATGCTGACAATCATAAAACCAATCATTTATTGGAACAGCCTTCTGAGGCAGCAGCAGAGGAACCTTCTCCAGCCTTCAACTCAACACGGAGAAGTCTGAGAGATACCAAGGTGGACAAAGGGAACTGGATGGTGTGTTGGGGGTAGAGGGGAAAAGTAGACTGCTTAATACAATGATAGTCTAACACTTCTACCAGCCCCTTTTTCACACCCACTGCCCTGCCCATCATGCTTTCATACAGGGATATCTTTGCAAAACCAAGGCGGGGGAACACTAAACAAGAAAAACAGAACAAAACACAAACAAAAAAACTTAGTGAATTTTGTCACAGGGCCCTGCTGAAAGAAGGCTCAACAGTTTGCACATTAAAAGGACATGATCCCTATGCAGAAAGTGCTGCTGGAAAAGGAGAACTCCGAGTTGCTAAATACGGCCTGAATGTTCTCAGGACATGATGTGTAACAAGGAGAAGCTTGAGGTCCAGGCTGAAATCAGAGAGGAAATGCATTGTCTTGTCTGGGCCTGCGAGTGAGTGTCTCAGCACAGTCCAAGAGCCCTGTGAGTCTCTCCTGAAATGCAAGTGTGTCCAGCTCTCATGCTCAGTCCATCTCCATCGACATCAGCCGGCGACGCTCTCGTCTTGTTTCCTGCACTTCCTTCTTGCAGCACCAACGAGAGGTGCAGTAGCCAATGAGGCAGGATAAGAGTCCAATGACAGTGGCCAGGCCGATGCCAATCAACAGGGGATACTTGAAAGCATTCAGAACTGAAAGAGAAAGGCAAAGTCATTAGATATCACTCAGAATGTCAGAGACGCCCTTTATTTGTTCTTGCATAAAAAAGGAGAGAATCTCACATTATTTCATCATGGCCAGATTAATTACTTCAGAAGGAAATTACACTAATTTTCCTTCCTGATTTCTGTCTTCTGAGGTTTGGAAAACTGGTCTCTTACTGGAGTCCCCTACCTCCTCACCCTAATTCTTCCTCCACCATTTCAAAGCCTCAGGGAGGAACCTTGGAGCGAGAGAAGAAAGTAGAGGTAGTTCCAAGAGATATCCCATTATCTGTTCCTCCAAACAAAAGCCTTGCAAAGTTTCCCTGTCAGAGGCAGCCTGTGGCTGCACTCTTTATAATATGTTTCCAAATGGCAAGGAGTGTACTCCTTTACACTTTGCTTAATTAGAACTACTCATAGAGTGTATTAACTGCCACTCAGCAACCCTGTCTGATCAACCTCTAAAGTTGGTACCTAAACAAGAAATTTGATACGTAGGCACCTAATGCTCAGTTAAAAGGCAGGGTCAAAAACTCTAAGGACAGTTATAATAGTTATCTGCACAGCAGGGAGAACAAAATCTTTAACTCCTTTTAAGTTCATGGAACTTCCCAACGTGACCTCTCCTGGAAATACTGAGAAGAAAGCAACTAGTTCAAAACCCCTCCTGCATTAATTTTCCTCCTTAGCTACGTGCTGAATGCAGCATCTAGTGTGCAACTTCATGAAGTCTAGCAATACTTGCAACTCAGGTTGGAAAGCAGACAAGGCATTCAGTGCAGGAAACAGCACGTCTTGTGGTTAGGAGAGGGAGGAAGGAGTCAGAGCTCTAATCTTTTGTTCTCAGCTTTGATATTAACCACAATATGACTCTAGTTGAGCATGCCCCATCTGCAAACCGAAGGTTCCTCCTGCAGGCAGCAGATGGGTTAATACTTGCAGAGAATAGTACATCTTGACTGAAAGATGCCCCAGCTGTGCAAAACATCACAAAGAGGTGATCAGGAAAGAAAATGCTCCAGTCTTATGACTATGATCTGTTCAGGCCTAACTAGTCTACAGAATCTGGAATCAGCAGGTGGAAACAATAGAAAAGGATAACAAAATCTAATAAGATTATCACAGGCACCTTTAAAAATAGTAATGAGGAATATTTGTCACAGAAAGACATAACAAGGTGTTAAAATGCATAATGCATGTTGCAATCTCTTACCATCCATTTTCACAGATAGAAAGATAGGTTTGGCTTTGATGTCAGGTTCCCGCTGCCACACGCCAGTGGCAGATCGCACCCACGGGGTCACTACACAGTAGTGGTTCCCAAAGTCATGGTCTTCACAGCCATGCACGCGGAGCCGGAATTCCAGTGGGCTGATTCTCTCCAGGCTGAGATCGCTGCTCCCGTTTCTCCTGCTCTGCGTCACGATCCCTTTTCGGTCCAGTGAGGCCAGCCAGACGGGCTCTCTGTCCAACGCAAAGGAGCGCACAGCAAACCAGGAGACATCAAAGGACATATCATCTGCGTTTGTGGACAAAGAAGAATTTAAACATGTTGGTGAACTCTGAAAAGTATTCAAAGTGCCACTTCTCAGCAGAAAGGTTAATCTTCAAGCAGCATAGCCAGCACTGGTCTGACAGCAGAAGAAAAAAGAAAAGAAAGAAAATAAAAAAAAAAAAAAAGAAAGAAAAAGAGTATGCTCTGACCATGTCCTTTCTAGGAGGATTCAAGCAGCAAACTGCAATGAAATGCCCTGGCAAACAGCACACAGCTGCACAGAAAGGGTGACTTCCTACAGGAACGACAAAAAGGAGATAACCTTGCTTTCCTGCCTATCCTAAAAATTATTTTTCATCGCTGATCTGAGTTTTCACCAAGCAGGTCTATAGTGAAGAAGTTCTATAACTATGCTGAACCTATGGTAAAGAGGTATTGGAAGTGCTAGATGTTTGCTAGCAGAGAGCGATTTGCAATCACTACCTTTGTTCAGGGCCTACTCAACCACAAAGTCCGAAGGCTCTTTCCTGAAGGCCTCTTCCTTATATCGAAGTCTGCCTAAATAAATACAGAGATTCTACACAGAGCACAAAAAATTAACTACAAAAGCGCAAAGCATTCAGGAGCAAAGCCTGACCATTAAGCTTTTATATATTTTTTTCCAGAGCTGTGGGTTACTGTCATGCCTCACCAGGAACCACACTTTATACAAGTTTTACCACCCAAGGAGTTTGTCTATAAAGCACATTTGCAACACCTTGCACATTTAAACATAGCTGACAGGTAGCCAGAGTTCGTCAGTACATCCAGCTCTTTCTATGTTGATGCAAGAGATCCTATTGGTCCCATTAGCAGATCTCAGTCTTAAACCTATTAGGCTGACATAGCTGAGTATCTACTTTAAAAGTCAGGGCTATTCTTTGCTAATGTGAGCCCAGCAACACCTGTCATACAGTCTGAAACCTGGCATGACCCAGTGCACATACAGGAAAGCCTGCTCACTTCTTTCATCAGCAGGTCTTCCTCCCTGGCACGTTCTCAAAGTGACGGGCCCAAACTGGAAACAGAGGTCACTATTTCTGTCCTGAGTTTTGGGCACTGGTAGAATGTGTGCACAGGGCTTAACCTTTTCACACCTCAGGCAGTCCCAGTGATTTTGGTGATGTATCAAATCTCCATTTGGTAGTATAGAGATGTCTGAAAAACAGAGTGTTAGCAAACTGAAATTTAAAACTTAATTTTCACCTAATTGAGTTTGCTCTTCTTTAAACTTCCACATTTGATCTCCAGGCTAATGGCAAAAGTAAAGCCCTAAACCTGCTGCTGTACACAAATTCTTTGTAGATATAAGTGAAGATTATTTTTAAGCCTCTATCAGGCAAACTAACACTTCAGAAAGAAAGAGAATCTTAAAATAATATTTCAAAGTAAAGGGATAGCCTTAGTTCTGCTACTTGAAGTATAGTATCAGCTGGCCAGGTAGAACATTCCCCCTTACTGCAGACAAAAAAAGACCCACTGTTTGGGGTATAATTAACTTCCCTGTAAGGTGCAGTTTTTGTTACACACATCTTAAAAAATGAAACTAAAAGATGAGAAAGCAGATGTTCCTAGCAGAGACACTGGCTGACCAAACTGGTTTGGGACACCAGCCAGCTTCCTGCCCTGCCTGCCATGGCAAGCTCTTCCAGGTGACAGCACAGAACCTCAAGAGAGCACCTGGCCTGTTTCACAGCACTAGAGCAGGAGTAGGTCTCCTATGTGGGGGTCAGCATAGGGCATATAGACTAGCACCCTTCATAGCAATCACTCTTGCCTATCATACTACAAATCCTACTATTAGTTACTTGGCATAGCACTCAGACCACTTCCCTTGAAAGCAAAGTTAATAAAAATTACCATAAACACATGTTCAGCTAACAGGACCAAACTCTGGCCATTGCTTTGTGTACTCATCCAACTGCCTGTGGGAAGCAGGGCCTCTGCTGGAGAGAGCTCTGCTTCTATAAACTACTCTTCGTCTCTGCTCCCTGTTTATGCCAAATAGGGTAATAGCACCAGTCCACAGGCAGTCACGTTGGGAACAACCAATTCCTTCCAATTCCAAATCAAGACTGCCATTAGCTCTTTTGTTTCCAGGTACCACAGAAGCATATGGACACCTTCCAGGCTAAGTCAAACTACCCCAAACAAACCATTGCACTTGCTAAAAAAGGTTTAAACAATAAATTTAGATATTAAAAAAAAAAAAAACCAAAACAACAAAAAACTAGCCTTCAGATTCTTAGGCAACTTGCTACCTTTGAAGAATCCCTTCTCTTCAGCCTCAGTTAATTTGAGAGTCCCTCCCTTCCACATACGAAGATGAGTGCAGGCACTTGCTGTCATTTTGAAACAGCTGAATCTATCTTCCATAATTACAACATGGGACAACAGTATTATGCCAACATATTTTATTAGTCAGTATACACAGTGTGCAATTAGTGACTCACTACAGACAGTCAAAGAGAGGATTTGGCTCTGAGTGCTCTTTGTCACCATCCTCCTTGAATTAGCTTCATACAGCAAAGTCATCCGATTCATTTCTATGTATCTCTGGCTTTCATGCAACAAAACCGCAGGAAAATTTAGCAAAATCAGGATATAAATCAGGTGCTGTCTAGATCAGTGATAAACATGCCTAGCAGCTCCCAAGTGCTAATATAATAAATATGTAGTCTTACTGACAAAAAAAAAACCCACGTCACATGCTAGGCTGCCCAAAAGCATCTGTACCATTCCATATACATCTTGCATTAATGTTGAAAAGTCAGTCTCACCATTTTTGTCCCCCATCTACAGAAAACAAATGCAACCACAAGAACCATGCTCACATTTAACACTAGCAAGGTTTCCTTCACTGGTTCCTTACATGCTCCACAATGCTGCAAGTGGTGTTGGACACCTTTACAAGGTGTCCCACATTATCATAACATCCCACTGCCAAGCTTGAAAGACCATCATGGACCTCAGTGCCCCCAGCTCAGGCAACTCAGCTGCTTCCGCAAAAGGACACAAAGCACTGGGAGCTGGATGCTTCAGAGCTCTGTGAGTAATAGTGGTGCTAGGCTTCCTCCCCTCCTCAGTTAGTGAGGATCATCAACATGTAAAGCACATCTTTATGCACATTTCAATTTGACACGCAGGACTAAGCTGTCTGGGTCTTAGCTGCTTCCCCAGCCAATCACTCCTCAAAACAGGGAATCCTATTTCTAGACCAGCTCTTAGGAACCATGCACTTCCACTGCGTAGAATAGAGCTCTCTCAGCATCTTGTTACAGTGCTGAATCACAATCTTGAGACCCTTTTTGTTTACTACATTTAAATGAGGTTGAATAGAGCTTCCTAGAGAGCTGAGCAAACCACTTCGAGCCATACAAGAGGTAAACAAGCTGGTTTTGTTAAATTCTCCAGAGTGCCCACTGGGTCTGTCTGAAGTAGATAAAAAACCACCTCCTTTCAGGCACAGTAAGTAATACTTTTAAATCCCTAAGCACATAGCCCAAGAAGGGGTGATCTGGGAAGTCTAGAGAGATCATTTGTGAAAATGTGTATTCAACAGAAATATCAGAAGCAGCTTTTATATCTTCAGGGCACAGAAGAACTACTATTCCCCCTTGACGCACACATACTCCCCTCATATCAATTCAAAACACCAACCACAGCTGCCAAGCCAAAGGAGCACTTCTTTAGATGGAGCACTTGCTGCCATGTACTAAGCTTAGTAATACACACTCCATTTCAGCAGGGTCTCAAAGAAGCAGAGGAAATTAAAGCATGCAGTCATGCCAAAACCCTTTCCACTCTTTTGAAAATTTCCCACAGGGTGGGTACACACGAACATACACATAGAGTATTGTGAATCGCCTCTACCAGATAAGGGGCCAAGCCGTAAGAAATGCTTCTAGAAATGAAGGGATCAATCTAACTGTAACAAATAAGGGCACTGACAAAGATCATGGGTCATTTAACTTCTCTTCCACTCCTTGGAAGTACTTTATTCTTCTGACAGGGCATACAAAGAGGGAGAAGAGGTGGCACCTGACACCTCAACTTGTTATAATAAGCATACATACTAATCCACATGCATGCTTGCAAAGTTGTTGCCTATGTGTACAAGAGCAGAGCTGGCTAGCATACCAAGTGCGTTTGAAGTGTTTTGGATGCACATTTAACAAGACATCCTATGAAATTCCCTGATCCTTCTTTGCTCACAAGAGGGCCCAAAATACAATCCCGCAGCAGGTCTGCCACCAGAAGAGTAGATGGCCTTTGAAAGCCAGTATGCCCCTGAGAAGAGGGTCAAATGCAAATGCTCTGCTCTCCTTTCTCATCACATTCCCAAATGGAAACACCATGCCTGTACTGCTGCCATCTGTTCTCTTCTAGGAGATGCTGGCAACTCTTGCTCTGTTTATCTGACTACCTGGTGCAGGCTTTCCCGTACAATGTGCTTCATTTCCCCACTGGGATGAGACAGCCCTAATATTTTCACAGTCTGTCTAATGTTTTTGGAACTCATTTAAAAAGCAAGTTCTCCATTCCAATTGTTAATTAAATTGTGATACTGACTGAGCACAGAGACAGATCAAAGATGGGATACAGGGAAAACGAGGATATGAGGAACTACATCTGTGTGTTGTCATATGAGCCCTTAAGGCCCTTCTTCACTTAACCTGCTCTGGTATCCCACAGCTCTAGCCCTCTCCACCTCTCAAGGCCAAGAAGGCAGACTGACAAGGGAAGTCTGCACACTCTACAGCTGTTGCATAGATTCCAGCTGTTCCCTGTGGCTCTTCTGCTGGTGTCATCCAGAGGACCAGCAAAGACTGGAGAGGGGTCAGCTTCTCAGGCCCAGATGGAGTATCTCCACACAGCATGGCTGGTTAGGCCCCAAATCCTGCTCATTCAGCAACTGGAGGCTCAGAGGATGGACCGAAAGGTTCCCTCAAAACCTGCCACTGGACAGGGCTCTGAGCAAACTGATCTAGTTGAAGATGCCCCTGCTCATTGCAGGGGAGTTGGGCTAGATGAGCTTTAAAAGTCCCTTCCAACCCAAACTATTCTATAATTTTATGGCCACACTTCACTCCTTTCTATGTGTATCTCTTGCCTGTGCCTCATCTGCCATGTTGCAGACACACAGACAAAAAAACCCCAATTCTCTCCCCACCAAAAAAAACCCCCAAACCATTGAGGCAGAGATCTGGCACATTCAAGATGACATTACCCAGCTATGGAACAGATTATGGTGCCGACATTTAAAATTCTGCACTGGCTGCTCAGGACTACCGGAAACAGCATCATTTCCAATTCCAGGCATCATCTATCAATTCAACAAACATCCATGAACCCTTATGAAGTTGCCCAGTTAAAACTTAATTGTGTTGATAAGCAGCTCCTCAAAGAGGCCACCTTTTTAGTTCGATCTCTTTGATTGTCCTTATCAGAGCTTCTCCCAGTCTTGAGCCATACAAATCCATCACAAAGCCAACTGCAGCAGAGCACTGCCAGGAGAGCCCCACTGTTACTAAGCGGCCTCATTTCAAGTTTTAAGTGGGTCAGGGATGCTGAGACCTCTTTCATAAGGCAACCCCAAGCTTATTTTAGCTGTCGAACACCAGCAGAAGCAGCAGCTGCTCCCTGCCAGCAATTATTGCTTCGCAAAGGAAGCCAGCTGCTCTGGGAACTGCCTTGCCACAATACCTGTAAGAGCTTGAGCACACCTCAACTAAGAGGCTTCCTGCTGAGTAGGAACCACAGGACAGGCTGAAGTATACGGTAAGCAGCAATGTATGCCTGCATGTACCCAATATGCCAAGCTATGAATCGTTTGACAGCAATAAAGTTTACTCAGGTTTTCCTCCCTCCCAAGCATTTCAATAATACAACCTACAGACTTCTATCATTTTTTCACAGGCAGCACACAACTGTAATCTAGCAAATTGCTTCCCTGCTACATTCTGATTTAATGGAGAACAGACATCCTGGAATTTCAAAGTGATGGGCCTTTACTAAGCTTGATACTTCATCTCATCAGCTACTACATTATGAGTAATATTTTCTGCACAGCACCTCTTTTGTAGTGGCTTATGCATAGATTTCTAAGTTTTGCATGAATCATGACATCTTTATATTTATGTATGTACATTTATATATTTATATTTACATACATATTTACAGATTTATTTAAAATACTTTTTAATATTCATATATATCTCTCTCTCTAAAACAACTTTAAAAAACTAAACTCACTCCAAACCCACATATTGGGCATTATAACCAGTTATTCTCACAGCATTTTGATGAAAAGCAGCTCAGGCAATGCTTGGCAAGCGGTTAGGTTTTGAACAATTCTCTGAACTTTTCAGCCCTTCATAAAAATTTGCCTTTAAAGTGTCCGCTATCCTTTTTACAGCAATTAAGTACCATGTTTCTTCTTCCACACAAAAAAGGAGCCTCACCGTGGAAGGCATCAGTAATAAATATTCATTTTTGGCATTTAGGCTGCAGTAGTCAATTATTGTGATATTTAGATTTATATTAAGCCTTAAATTCACTCTGAAGTGTGAACCTGACTGGCAGGTGACTTTAAGAGTTGTTTACAGGTGACCATTTTCTCCTAACAGATTTTGCCAATAGACATCCTTTCTAATTAAAGGGCCCCTCAGTTCAAGAAGGACAGGGAACTGCTGGAGAGGGTCCAGCGCAGGGCAATGAAGATGATTAAGGGAGTGGAGCACTTCCCTTATGAAGAAAGGCTGAGGGAGCTGGGTCTCTTTAGTTTGGAGAAGAGGAGACTGAGGGGTGACCTTATTAACATTTATAAATATATAAAGGGTGAGTGCCATGAGGATGGAGCCAGGCTCTTCTCAGTGGCAAACAACGATAGGACAAGGGGTAATGGGATCAAGCTGGAACACAAGAGGTGCCACTTAAATTTGAGAAAAAACTTCTTCTCAGTGAGGGTGTCAGAGCACTGGAACAGGCTGCCCAGGGAGGTTGTGGAGTCTCCTTCTCTGGAGACATTCAAAACCCACCTGGACATGTTCCTGTGCGACCTCACCTAGGTGTTCCTGCTCTGGCAGGGGGATTGGACTAGATGATCTTTTGAGGTCCCTTCCAATCCCAAACATACTGTGACACTGTGAAACAGGACCCATTTTCATGGCCAGTCTAGTGGCTGTAGGCTGAGATTGCCAGCAGTGGAGTCAGCTGGTACAGACAGCATAGTGGGGTTTATCAGTAAGAATTCTTTTTCCTCCTTCCTTCAGAATATTTAACAAAAACACCTTGCTTTAAATTGTGCTGTGAAAAGCAAACGTGGTCTCCTGTATTTATTTAGTTCTACAGAATTTTCAATGCTGGTTCTCAATTCTCCAGCCTCTCTCAAAGGACATACAGTTTAACTGCTGGTATTATTCTGCCCAGTGAAGACAAATGAGTTACAATTTAAATCATTTTGCCAAAATACCTGAATCAAGTGCCATTCCTTCTGTTGTGACGATACACAGCAAATCTGCCAGTTCACCCTGGTAAATCGTCGGGTTGTCAGAATGCACGGAGACATTAAAAACAGGACCTAGAAAAAAGTAACCACAATTATCCATGACAGGCTTTTCTTCAGTGTCCAAAACCTTTCTTGCATGTTTTTGAAGTATTCTCTGCTAGTTTGTAGACATAGAGCACTGAAGAAGGGATCAGCAATCATGTAAGTTTTTGCAGAAGTTATCCATTTTTAGCCATTAATTCATGCACTACAACAAGTACCCAAACTGCCAGACCTGTCAACCAACATAGAGGCAGCTGCCTTCTACCATCCTGCACAGAAGGAGCCAATCTTCCACTGGTGACTCCTCTAAAAGCAAGAGAGTTCATGTCTTCAGGCTAATCTAGCATGGATCTTTTCAGCTGAGGCTGTCAATAGGAATTCAAGTTAGAGCAAACCAGTATTTTAACAACACAGATGGTTCTGCTATGGAACTGAAACACAGACAATACAAGAAAGGCATCTGATAACACCTTCTTGGGGGTTTTCCTTCGGGCTCTGACACAGATAGCTTCTTTTGTAGAAGATGTCTCAACACCCAAGGGTACGGTAACTCCTTCAGCTGCAAAGTGGTGATGATATTGATGAAAACCACAAGGCTGTTATGAAATGCTCAGACACCATGACAACATGTGGTGTTTGACTTCTGAGATACATGAGTTAAAACCCAAAACTTCTGCAAATATTGATAACATATACATCTCTGGTGCAAAATTAACAAAACCACAACTCCTCAGACATGCCAACACTTCTTTGTTTCACAGGGCAGAAACTGAAGAATGTGTCAAAATACCCTTCGAGAATTCTCTAATAAACAAGGTGAAGGAGATTAGTAGAAGGAAACTGATGCTAATGGTGGCCTCCAGGATCACTTTGCGGGAAGGGACCAGGGAATCCAAGAAGGAACTTGGGACTCAGTTTAAAAAGTAACCCTTTTTACCCTCCCTGGATGTCTCAGACAGCAGCAGCAGCAACAAGCACAGAAAAGTGGTTTGGGAGAAAGGAAGAGCTGTTGGAAGGTTTGCCATCCTCCACTCTTACACACTACTGTTTAAATATAGGAACTTTAAATTTCAAATCCACTGAAAATCAGTGGCAAACAATGCTTTTGATGGAAAACATTTAAGGAAATCATCCAAGACAATCCACTTCTCCCTTGCCTTCCCAATAGGCCTCTGTGGAAAGCTGTGCTGATAACTCATCATACTGCACACACTTACCACATCGCCTCCAAGCTGAGGTTCTGGAAATAAACTTGCATGTGCAGTGAAGCTAGAGCTGACATTTTTGGTGAAAGTATTCTAGACTACATGGGCCTGGCTTGTTTTGGTCAGAAGAAATCACACAGCACACTAAGAAATGAATTCCAATTATAATGCAATAATTACTTCTGTGGCTTCTAAAATTCCCCCCACAAATTCCACTGGGCACAATGTGCTGCTCTTTGTTATACCATAAATCTCTTACAGCCCTCTTCTCTGCCCCAGCAGCAGTTGTACTTAGTACACAAGGGCAGTATGTAGACAGATAATCCCAGAGGTTTGTACTTATTTTGACACTCTATCCCCTCTATTAAAATCTAAGACTCCAAGTTACCCTACCAAGCAAGGATAAAAAGGTGGTAGAGATGCAATAGAGGTTATGTGTGGACTAGCAGCCAAGACTCCTACATGCTTGTGCTAGAACGTATTTAAGGAAATAAGAGACCCAGAATACTTTGAACTTTAGCTGTTCAGGTAGAGAATTCAAGAGCAGGCTTCAGCCCTAACTTGAGCTCAACATGATGGGATTCTTTTCTGGGGAAATGGAGAAAGATTATTCTGATTGTTTCCTCAGTGTCTATCCAAACTCTACATGAATTCAGTTCGTTTTCTGATGTTCACACACACCCCAACCATATCCTCTTTGCAGCCTATTTGATTATTCATCTACTGATAAAACAAGACATTCTACATAATTTTCTTTGGTGTTGTGCAGATAGAAGTTCAAGGTCCTAGAGGACTAAAGGCAGCACGACCAGGGCATTCCAGCCAACCCTAAACACAAAAGTCTCAAGCTGTGTGTGAACTGTCACAGCAACAGAAACAAAGAGACTGTCAAAATCTGCCAGAAACATCCCTGCATTGCCAGCAAACACCCTCTGCTGCACTGATCAAAAGCAAAACAGCACCATAATAATCCTGGTACTGTCTACAGCTTGCAGTCTATCCTAAGTCTCAATAGTGAGTGCAATGACATCACGTCAGGAACATGGGACATGTTCCTGCAAACAGGCTCTGTCCTGACAGGGATCAAGCAATGGAGGTTAACTGCATGATCCAAACTTTGTCAGGCTAAGAATGGGCTGCTTTACCCCTGCCCTGGCAGGGTAAACAAGGAAATACATTGGGTACATATAGACAGGACTTTTCAGGCTTTATTTCTAGGCTGAAGGTCCAGGCATCTAATGCATTCAAGAGACACTGGCTTCAAACCATGGCATGCCAACAAACCACTAATGCAGAGTGGAATCTGTGCTCTCCTGGTCACTGAATGTCACAAGGTAAAAGTGAAGTTTGTATGGTCACTCAGCCAGGAAAGGCCATGATCACGGTAATGCAGCATCCCCTACATACTCTTCAGTTCTGGGTCACCAAGTGCATCTCTAGCCTGCCTCCCACACAAAGAGTCAAAGCTTCCTACGCAGTAAGAAAGCTGCTAGGCAGCAGCTGCTCTGTCATTTCATGATTATACTTCCCCTTGGTAAGCCACAAACAGTTATCTCCCCTTGCTCATTTTCCTACTAGGGTACATCTTCTGCAAATTACCATCTGTACCTCCAGGGAGAAATCACTGTCCTGTGTTAGAAGAACTGGATTTCAACAGAGTGCCTAGAGATGTGTCAGTGGCTGTGCTCCTCCCTCTCCAGCTGCAGACAGAAAACAACTGGTTTTTGTTGTTGTTTTTTTTTTTTTAAACCTAAGCAAGCTTCATTACAGCAAAAGCTTATTAGTTCAGTCTTGAAAACTGTATAGTTGCAAACTTCCTAGGAGGAGCACCTTTCTTCTTTGGCAGTATCTAAGGCCTTTTGCTCACATGTCTCATGCCCTGGGCCTCAGGCTGCCTTCAGGCATAAAAGGACAGAATAAAACAACTTGATACATGTTTCCTCCCCATAACAAAACCTGAAAAGGCAGGAGTGCTGTTTGCAACAGAGACCTGTTAGACCTGAGCTGGACCACAAAGACCATTTAATCCCCTGCCCTCCATTTGAGTCAGAGTTGGTCACTACACGGCCTGGGAACGATGCACCGAAGCTGACAACACAGCTCTAATCCCTCATTAAAAGTTACCTGCATGATAACCTTCTCTATAGAATGGTTCTGGTCTTGTTCTGGTTTTGTTTAGTTTTATTCTAAAAAGCACAATGGACCAGTGCTTTTAGCCTGATTATAACTTAACTGATCTATTTCCCCAGCTTAAACAATTTACCCTGGCTTCAGCTGAACCTGTCTGGCAACAGCATGAGAGAAGCAGGAATAAGCTGCATGCCAGTACCAAACAAAAGCAGCAGCAAACTAGTGTTTGTTAGTGGGTTATAAGCAAAACCATCACCTTTTCTAACTGGACATCCAGCTTTACTGCAGGCTCAAGAAAAGCATCTCGGCAAAAAGCAGCACCAGGGCAAACACATTTTCAAGGCTCCTGAGGACCTTTCAAGAGGTCACAAATGTGCCACAAAAAACCCTTCTGCAAGGTGTTGATCCTCTTGTAGGTTTTTTGGGATGCTAGGTTTTGTTTTTGCCCCCCATAAGCATCACACAGCAGTATTCAAGAGACCCTGGATCTAGACTCCACCAAGCAGGGCTTGGCACATAAAACCCATGTGAAGTTTTCACCCTCCAAGACAAAAAAAAACCCCACAATCTTCTTCCCAAAGCTTACAGATGCAGGGATGTGGTAACAGGCATCTCCCTGTAGACACTGATGACACTATCAGGGTATCAAACATCGCTATGCTCAAGCACTTGCAGTGTTACGGGAAGGGCTGGGGAGGTAAGATGAACTCCTTCTATGAGATCTGAGTTCATGCTACATTAACACTGAGAATAGTAGAACTCTACGGATAACAGATGATGTGGCTTTGCTCACCTGGCCACCTGTATTTAACAGTTTGAAATACCTTTGTTGGCACATACTGGTCACTTGGGAGAATAAACAAACCAGAATTTAGTTTCAGTTGCAGGCTTGACAGATCAAGTGTGACCTGTACAGCTCATCAAGAACAAAGCAGAATTAAATTTAGGAAAGCTGCTCAGTTGTTTGGAAGCTGAGAAATAATTAGATTTGAATAACTTCAGGTATGAAGATAAGTGTCATGCCTGCAGCTGATTTGGATACTAAAAAGCACAGATTTACAAAACAATTCAGCATTCCCATTTCTAAGAGATAAGCATCAGCCTTCTCCTAGATTGCTATCTTCTGCTGAAACCTTTGATTTAGACTAAGCCAAAATCTCTGCTCCTCAGTACAGTAAGGCCACATGAAGCTTAGATACAACCTCTAAAATAAGTTTTCTTCTTTATTAAGGGAATAACAATTTCATATTAAAAAGCATCTGCAGTCAAGATAGGAATTAGAGGTTTCAGAGAATTTCTTGACTTCTGAATACCTGAAAACCACTATATAATTATAAACAGAAAGTGAAGAAACTGGGGTTAGAAGTCTCCTTGTTCAAATCTAAAATTGCTTAAAGAAAGATCAGGTTCCAGGATCAGGACCTGTTTGGTGTCATTTCTTCTGAATATCCCCTTTTATGGCAGATCTCACTGCTCAAACCACTGATTTTATGCAACCCAGGAAGGAAACTCCAGTATCTAAAGCCTGTAGTGATACAGTTTTCTGATAAAAAGTGTACTGGAAATTCTTCCACAAATGGAAATGAAAGGAAAAAGTTAAAATGCTGCACCAAATTTGGCTTATTACTTTGTGCTCAATCAGATTCACACTGAACGAGGCTGCAGGGTGGAAAGGAGGAGTTAAAGTTTATTGAGTTAATTTAATTTACTCAACTTAAAGATTTATATATTGGAGAAAAATAAAAAGCCCTGAGCCCTATTTACCTGATGTCACCCCATTCTCCCTGCTTTCCTTCACTGCTCAGTAGTCCAAACACCTTAAATCTGCAAGGAAAAGGCGGCAAAAAAGAGGGAGAATAACTAAAGCCAGTTAACATCTAGATTTACAACAGAAGAGATCCTAATTACCTAGGTCCTAGGTGACATTTTGGCCTTTTCTGTATTATTTTAGCCAGTACTTCTCTGCAAAAATAAGGTATAGTCTCCCCACAGACACGAGTTACCTTTATTTTCAGACAAGTAAAGTAAAGCAGAGAAAGGTCAAGTAACCTGACTGACAGCCGAGACCCAGAGCAGGCTGTTCCACCCCAGCAGCCCATGCCCAGTCCACTACCCAGCAGGGAGACCGCTGCAACTTCCCTGCTTGCAATCAGCCGGCACCACGAACCACAACGGGGAAAAAAACTGATGCAACCCACAAGTTCTCAGTCTTCCAAAATATTACTCATGTCTGCCCTGGCACTAAATCATCCACTCTTGAACAAGGAATCCCATGACCTGCCTCTCTCCAGATAACAAGCTACTTCACCCACACTATTCCAGCCTACTGCCCTCTCCCTGCTTCTTCACGGAGTTGTTCCCTCACAAATGTTACCCCAAGCCTCATAATAGCTGTTACTGGAAGAAGCCCCAGTAGTTCAGTCTGTGGTTTCTACTTCCAGCTACAAGTTAATGCACACAGGCACAAAGGCACACAATGACAAAGCATGTTCCTGCCCATTAACAGTGGCCGGAAAATACCAGCCTTTCTTGCCAAAGAGTTTCTGCTGGATTGCTCTTCATTCATTTCCATGATTAAGGTTTCTTTCCTTTAAGAACTTTCTATTCTCCTTTCTTGAAACTGAGCATCTCTCGGGGTCATTGCAGGTCATAATTTCATTTTAATTTGAAGTTTAACATCAATACTCAGCTCATATTTCAGCAGCTCTCAGTTTATCTCAGCTTCTTCCAAAGTGAATGATAATACATTGCTGTGCAATGAGGTCACATGCAGATGTAATCCAGAGTTCAAGATTTCATTGAGATGCTTCCCTTAAAGTTTTCTTTTATTTTTGCTTCTCCAAAGCTTTCCACCCACTGCTGAATGGCACAAGGAGAAGCCAGCTGAGAGCACAGCCAAATTCCAGATGGTTCTCTCTCATAACATACTTCTTAATATAAGATTAAAAGCTTCCTTCTCTCTGCTTCCCTCAAGGAAAAAGAAAATAAGTCACTTCTGTGGAAATCCCTCTGAGCGTATGGTGGGCAAAGACACTCTAAACACTAACCTGGGTTGGCAAGTTCAGGGTAAAAGGGATAGAAAATTAAAGGATGAATACCGAAGAAGAATTTATGATGCCAGGATAAACCAGGTGGATTTCACAGAGACCAAACCAACAGCAGGAGGCCACCTGGAGCCATTTGAACCAGAGATCTGTACACATACCTGCATCAGATAAGCACTCTGATCTCAAATGGGTTCCCAGCCATTTGACTCCCACCTTTGCTGGCCAGCTCATCTAAGGCTGAGGGCAAAGAGAAACACAAAAAAACAGAAACAGCCTCTCTCATTCACTGCTCAGCCCTTGCCATGCAAAGGCACTGGAGCAACACCTCCAGGTGAGCAGAAGACAAGTCAGAGATTTCAATGTGGGTGGGAAGGCTCACAAGCCTTACATAAGAAGCTGTCTTGATGCACTGGCTTCAGAACAGCAAGGAACAGAAGGCAGGTGTGTTCCAGGCTGAAGGCTATGTACACATATATCATCCAATAGCTCACAGGAGGAGGAGAAGACAACTTAGAGTTTCAGCAGAAATGATGCAATGAAATTAAGAGAAAATTTCAAGACAAGTCACTGGCTCTTGTCCCTCATATTGCTCAAAGATCTTAAAAAAAAAAAAAAAAAAAAAAAAAAAAAAAAAAAAAAAGAAAGAGATGGCAGGACCTTTGTTCTAGACTGGCAAAACCAAAAAGAATCACTGAAGAATACTGAAGTCTTCATATAGGAGAGCCTTCCCCTGCCCTCCAGATAACGTTTGTTTGCTTACAGCTATGGACACAGAGCAGGCATTCATTTTACGAAATTAGTAATTAGTCTAGTGATCCATGTTATTCATAAAGCCAGATCAGAGGATTCACAAGATCCTCTCTGGTCTTAAAAATATATCCAGAAGAGAACAATTTGCCATTGACTAAATTTTTGAAAGCTAATGACCTACTAGACTCCTTCTCACCATAGCCATCACCACCCCCAGACTTCCAGTGGACAAAATCCATATTTCATTTTTTAGTTCAGGAAGTTTCAAACAAATGCCTTTACATTAACATTTCAGATTGTTAACCAAATGGAATAAATACGTCCCTCTGCAACAGCAACTGGAGACAGAAGAGAGAAGGTCTCTGCTTGCAGCCAGCAAGTTCTGCCTTGAATGGAAAGAATCTGTGCAAGACATTTTCCACAGATGTTAATGGAAAAACATTTCAGAGCACTGCCACATTTCAAGCCTATTGTGGCAGGAAACACTGAAGTTTCATGTGCACAGTCCCCAGCTCATATATAAAAAGCTTACAGGCCTCCTGCTGTTCTAATAGATCACATTGCACAATGCGTATCCACACTAAAAACCCCTCCTTGAAACATCACTCAACTTTGATCTGGGAGGGAGTCAAACTGGAAGAAAGGATTTCCAATCCTAGCAAGCCTCCCCACTCCTATCAAACACAAATCAATAAAAACAACCAAGAAAGAAATTCCTCCTATTACTAAAAGCTTCATGTAAAACCCTTTAAGGGCTTCCTTCTGCTGAAAACGCTGTTTCCGTATTGATCATCTCCCTGCTCCATCCCTCTTGGTGCAAGCTGAAAAATGCTGTCAAAGTCCAAGCCTTCAAAGTAGAGAGGAGACTGGAACACCTTCTATTTTTGAGTTGTACTGTCTTAATATATCCTTCACCATGAAAACTTACAGTTAAAGTGCTTTTCTGCTACGCTTTGAGAACCCCAAGTCAGGAAAACTGCTACTGAGTCAATTGCACTAGCAGGGACAAACACACTCAACAAGCTACCCATCACTCAGGATTTAGCAGAGTGATGCTACCCAGCTTTTACAGTTACCTGGAAAGTTGCATGCCCCTCTGCTTTTTCTGACCCTGTCCTGTTGGTATAGTCTCTCCAATTTTGGGGAGCCTCTCATTCTCCCTAGAAATGACTAGCTACTTCAGGACTGCTGCCTTTCGCTGTTCACATTAGGGAAAATCTGGCACCAGCTTCTTTTACCGAAGAACAAGTTTGAGAGGTGCCCATACCACAGGATGCAAGACCAGGGCATGATATCTGAGCTGTGCTTTTAAGGCTGCTCCACAACTTTGCCACTTACCTCTAGCTCCCTGATTCACTCTTAGCTTGCATCAAAGACAGTACACCTCAGCACGCAAAGTAACACACCCACAAAACATCTTCTGTCTTGGATACTCAATTCCAAATAATTTTCCAAATAATAATTCTGCAGTTAGTCCATTCTAACTGTGGTCATCACATGTCCTCATCATGCCCAGAGATTAATATCCAGCAAGGATATCCGAGTAACAACTGAAGGGACACAAAGTTCATTCATCAGTTGAAGAAGGGAAGGTATTTGAAGAGAGATTTTGCTACATGCCAAGATTATTTTGGGAAATAGCTCTCTAGTAAATTGTGCCTGGGATCTCATTTCTCTCTTCGTTCTTTTCTAAAGAATGAAAGACTGACAGGGCTTCAGGACCATTCCTCCCTCTGCTCCTGGAATTTACACATTCCCAGGGCAGTGCACCAGGCTGCCTCCCTTTCTTCACTCCACACTCCAGAAACCCTATCTGGGTGAAGAGGCTGGGAGTAGAGAGGGACAGAAAAAAAAATGCAAGACTGCAACATGCACACTTCCCTCCACTGCATAGCTCACAGGTCTCCTTCTGAACCATCAATATTAATAGCATCCTGCCAAACTTCTTGAACGGGAGTTCAAAGTGACATAACACAAGCAATGTTGGGAGAGCCGCCAACCACCACTTCTGTGCAAGAAAGCCTCCACATAAGAGCTTGGAGGGGAGGGGTTTGGGACAGGTTTCATTCTTGCTGATTCCTTGCATCACCCCTTTGCAAATGCTGCTGTCCCACTGTGTTAGACCCAGATATCAATGGTAATAAGGCTAAAACTGTAGCCCATTAAACAACACTGAGAAGTCAACAAATCTACAGCAATATTAATCTGTGACAGTGCTACTCTAAGAGGCACTTGGAATACAGACAACTAATAGATTACTTTCAGCATAGTAACTTACCATAAAACTGAAAAAAAAAAAAAGCCAACCAGATATTACCTGGTACTGAGAGAAGCACTGAGATGAGTCAATGTCCTCTCTCTGGCCAGTTTAGGTCAGGCTGCACCTTCACTATGGTTTGTACCAGGATGCTACACTTCAAATCTTCTTACAAAGTGAGGTCCTCATTGCAAGGCTGTCCCCCTACACACAGCCCTTGTCCTTTTCCCAGTGTGCCTAGTGTAAGGAAGTTTAGTTTTTAGAAATGATCTCACAGAGAATAGTTACCTTTGTAATGGATGGAACCAGAAATCAGGTTGCTCTTGCCTAGTCACAGACACACCTAAAAGCCTACAGCCCCACTATTATAAAAAGAACAACTCACACGAAGAAAAAGGGATGTGAGGTGAGACCTTCTCCCAAACTGTGCTTGTGAATAGGAATGTGCTTGTGAATCAGAGATAAAACAGCTAACTAGAGAGCTCCAACATAGGATACAACTTTGGGCAACACCGAGAGCTCTTGAAAACTGCTCGTCACCAGCTTGGGTTATCAAATCCTAATATGAACCCAGTCCTAAGTGCACTACCATTACAAAAACAACTCCTGCAGCACTTCCCACTCACATAGCATGATAGAAAGTCAGTGTTAAAATCGATCTCTGACGAACCAAACCAATGCTATCCCTCTCTCCCTCCCCCCAATAATACACAACAACAGGCAAGCTTCTCAAGAAAAATCTTAACAGGCAGGCTATGTTACAGCTGAACGTGAGGGTTTCAGCAAGGATATGAGGAATAGGATGCACTTTTCTGGGTATTGACATTCCTCCCAATTTGTGGAGCTTTGTAGTCCATCCACAAGGGGCCTCTAAGGTCTTCCACTGGCAGGATACACTAGCAGAGACAGCTAAAATGTTACCATTGCCTCAAGCGGACCATTTTCTGCAATTACATCAACAGGAAGGTGTGCTCAGGCAATTTAATGCTATGCTATTCAAGTCTGTTTTGGAACAGAAACCCAGATTATATCAATATTCTTCCAGAGCAGCCACTACCTGACAGCAATCTAGTGACAAAGCTGGCAAATGTGGCAGCAGTTATTCCATACCGGGAATCAGCTCTGAGCCTGTAGGACAATAAAAGCTGCATTAGTAAAGAAAAAAGAAGGGGTTATGATTACGACCAATTCACTACATGTCTTTCTGTAAACAATCAATAGCACAAAGGACACAAGTACCAACAAAGGAGACAAGCAAAGCTCTCAGCCATCATACCATTTGGAGACCCCCTCCATGTTTCAAAGCGTAGGCATTTCCCTGAGACAAAGGAACCAGTGAGAGAGCATCACAGCATGGGCTCCCTTTCCGGCTTAGATACACAGTTGCCAGATTCTATACCAACCTGAAGTCTGGAAGTCTATCTGGATAGGGTTGGATAAGCCATTCACTGCTTCACGCCACATGCCACCACCACCTGGAGACCAGGCAGTCACCACGCAGCGATACAGCCCAGCATCAGAAATCTGGGTCTGATACATCCTGTAGCGGAACTCATTCTCCTGGACCTTCTCCAGAACCACGCCATCCACACGAGTCTGGTCCGTCCAGTCTTCCAGCCGCACTACTGAATCCTGGTTCAAGGAGATTATGCGAGTGGTTCCATTGGGATTAGACTGATCCGTCAGTGGCTTCTCTGCTGTAATGAGGACAGAATAGCGTGGCGTCTTGATGTTTTTTGAAGACACTTTGCACGTCATCTCAAAGGTGTGGCCTGCTACAAAGAATGGCTTCAATTTCACCGCCTCCACTGTAAGTGTGTAATCTGAAGAGGGAAGGAAATAAGCAGCAAGAGAGGGGTTAATAAATAGGTGCAGATATTTATGCAACACCTTTCAATCTAGAAGATTACAAATAAGCAAAGTACATTTTTTGGAGAGAGAAATCCCAGCACATTTATTTATACACATGTGGACTTCTCAGAATGCGACTCAACAGCACATACATACAAGTATACAACAGCTTGGGTCAAGATGCAAGAATTTAAATGAACACTAAATAGTGAACAGATAATGCAACATACAGGTCACAGCATGACAGGACCTCCAGGATTTCTTTTATTCAGGAGTAAATATATTAATCAGACAAGACTCACTCTCAGTTTTACATTGGATGTGGAAGAACACCCCCAGCAACAGGGTACAAGGACACTGAAGCACCCATGCCTAGCAACAACAGTTGCCACTAACTGAATCAGTAGCACTTAGTGTAGCTTCTTTTATTTCCCTTCAAAATCCAGTCTAACAGCAATGCAGACAATTCAGCTGAACTCCCAAGATCAGTTGAAACTGCATGACAAAAATTTGGTGGTAAGATGAGATGTCTCCATCCCCAGCATCCCCACGTACACATCTCTGTGTTGGAAGAGTTCAATACACCTCTGCCTCCACATGTGTTCTTTTCCTCTGCTTCTCATGCATTCACCTGAGTACAAGACTACCAGAAGCCTTTATATTTCCCAACAGCCCGTTTGGCAGCAAGACTGCCAGCAACACTTACTGTTCAGTTTCCTTCCCTCTCTTCAGCATTCTCCAAGTCTGCCAGCTCCTAATTCCCAAGAACCCTTTAATTACAGGGTTTGGGAAAATCATACATCTAGGAGCACAGCCTCAAGACACAAAAAACTCAAGCTCACAGTGAGAAACTGAGAAAATGAGGAGTGACTGAAATCAGAACCAGATAAAAGGAAAGGGTTGCTAGTTTCTAGGGTTGCTGGTTGCTAGTTTCCTGGCACTGTGATGAAGAAACATCCCACGCACTCAGGTTCTTCCTAAGGAAAGGGTGCTGGGGCAGAACACACAGCTTACAGCTACTTTCCAAATAAGCAGTATTGCAAAAAGTCAGCCAGTCTGACTTTCTGAATTACTTTGCTGCAACCTGCTCTCCCTTCCCCACATTATTAAAAAAAAAAAAAAGTGTAGACTACACAGATCACCTCTATGCAAGGTGGAACTTCTCAGGAAAAGGGAAATAAGCAGTGATGAGATTGTAACACATACTCCAAAACTGAACTAAATGCAGTAATATTTATGCCCTCCCCACAAGAGCAACAAGATACTTGTCAAGATTACATTTTGCAGTGTTTTGCCTTCAAGCAGCAGTTTTCACAATGAGTAAACACAGCCCACAAGATGAGAAACCCAGTATGACAACTTTAAATCAGTACTGTACAAAGCAGATCACAGAACAAAGCTATATAAAGAAACAGCAGGAACGGGAAGGCTGAGCTGCTTCTAGTGGTCTAGCTCAGCATAGAATTACTTGATAGTCCACACCAAACCCCCCTCACACTTCCACCTGCTAAGCAAGTGGGAATATAAGAGATGTACATTTAGACACTCAGGGTACGATCACAATTGAAGTTGCACACACAGAATCATTCTCTGCTTCACTGTGTGAAAACTCATCATGCATCTGATTCTAGACTTCAAATCCAGTTTTCCCTCATTTTGCATCCAGGAGATTCTGATATCACCCACTTCATAGGGTTGCAGCATTTAGGAGCCCAGTGCAGAACAGCTTGCTGAATATTTTAGAAATATAGTAGACAATTATATTTTGCCCCAAAAGCAGAAGCACAAAGAGCTCAGGGTACTTCTCTGCCATATACTGCTGCTTTCTAGGCCTTGTGAGGAGGCTCTGGGCAAAAATCCTTCCTGAGGCAAACTTTATTTACGCTGTTGATCTTCAGGCTGGAACACAGAGTCCTATACACCAAAAAAAGAAATCTTGCATTTGGTGTCTCATAAATGTGCTTAGGACAAATACCTTCACTTGATCAGAGCAGTACAGATGTAGCCGAGAAGACAACTCTCCCCACCATCTGGGCTCCAAATGCCTTACTTCAACTACTACCTGAGCCGCAGGTCAGGAAGCAGTACATGGGAGTGTCTTGTCCCCTGCTAGGACAGAACAAACTTTGTTCCTAGACATCCCATCCTGACTTTCTATTTGAGGGCAATAGAAAATGCTGCTTTTACCAATTATTTTTGCTAAAGAGAAAAGAGAAAGGAGTGGTGGTTGCATGGGACAGCAGCAGAAATGCCATCTGTACAGTTTGGGGAAGAAAACACCTGAGGTCCAGAGATGCAGCTGGAGAACAGGGGTAGAATTAGAAATGGTTAGAAATTAGGATGCTGAACAGAGAGCAGGCAGATATATTCTTATCAAAGTCCTTTCAAAGGCTTTTTCTACCATTTAAAACCCAAAGCTCCTTAGGTTAGATGAATACAGAAGGCAGAGGCAACTCCTCTTACATGATACCGTAAGAAAAGCAGACAAGAACAGAGAAGGGGACACAAAAACCAGCACATACAGGTGCTGAATGTTTCTTGTTGTAAGAAAGCCCAAAAAAAGATCAAAGGAACATTCCTGAACCTGCAATAATATTAGAGACCTGCATAAGTAGTACAGTAAAACAACCAAAAAAAAGTCCCATATCCTTTCAACTAGAAAAGCCTGGATTGCCATCCTTAACAGAATGGTTCTGTGCCAAAATTGTTCTCCTTCAGTAGCAGCAGATGAAATGTAATTAGCACTCCATCACCCGCACCTAGAAAAGCACATAGTTGTCTCTGTGTGTGACAGTCAACATTATGGGAAAGAGAAGAGACCAAAGATTTGGCACTTAGGTTAGAAATAACAGTAATCTGCAAGGAAAGTTAAGTGAGAAAACAAAGTTTCTTCATGTTTCCTATGTTAACATAAACCACTCATCAGATCTTTCAGCATAGGATGGGCCAGAAAGGTCAAAGAACACTTTCTTCCAAAAACTGCAGCCTAAAATCTCATTTCTACCCTTCTGAGAATTGCCAACGAAGAAATTTCTGTGCCTTAACCACTACCTGCCTGCTTACCCCTCCACATACACACCTTCAATCCCACGCAGAGTCTCATGTCTTTTTTGCAAGCTACATCGATGAAAAGCATGACAAAAGACAGCCCAGTCAGTCATATACAGGCAGCTGCAATCTGCAGAGTTTACATTGGAAAGTTGTAGGGGAAGAGATCCTAAGTAAACCATACCCAAAGCTTAAAACCAGTTTGGGCACTACTCCAAGACAGAGGACTAGTAGCAGAAGAAATTCTAGCCAAATGATTCAGATAAAATTTGAGTAATAAACTGTATTTCGGAGCCTGGCAGTGCATGCTTCTGCCTTCCACAGCTAGCCAGTCCAAGTGGTTAAGCCACACTGTAATCCTCCTGTTGCTCTCAACCACGAAGTGCATGCTCAGCTTCAAGAGTACTTCCTGAGTAGTGACTAAAGAGAATTTTCATGTAATCTAAACCAGTCCAATTTCTAGAGAAGCCTAACAGCTACAAGGGCAAGGAGACTTTAGGAAACAGCAAACACCTTCCCTGCATTCCACTGTCTCTGGTCAGAGAAGCAGCATGATGGCCATGGCTAGCTAACTCGAGTCAGCAGCCTCAAGCAACGCCTTCCCAATATTCATAAAAGCTTCTTCATCCCTTGGTGCACTAGCTTGACTGCAAGTACAGCGAATGCAACAGACATTAAGGTAATGACAGTTTTGCCTTCATAGAAGGAAGAGGCCATACAACACCCTGAGGTACAATTGTAGCCCCAGCAGCTCTGATACCAAGAGCTCTGAAAACACAGCAAGGACATGAAGGCCCGAACCACAGCCTGATACACATACATACAATGGCTCTCCCCACCGTTGCGCACACACAACTAGACGACCCTCCCTGGCCTGCTCCCCTGCCAGACAAAGAGCATAAAACCCTCACACAGCCACAGGGATGAGAACCCCAGCCACCCCCAAATGGGGCTTGTACACCTAACTCAACACACTTTCTTGTTCCTACACCTGAAGTGGCACATGCACCTGGCACCCTGGTGCCATGGACATGGCAAATTCTTTGCTCAGGAGGAACTGTAGGTCCGTACTATGCGGTGTCTATTATACAGCAGCAATGGTAGAGAAAAGTGGGTGGCAAAACTATCACCTGTTCTCTATTCGCAGGACTTTCTGAAAGATTCAGATGTCCTTGCCCCCAGTTAAATATGATGAGAGGGCCTGGGCAAACATTTAGGACAAGTAACATTACGTTAAATAGAATTATTTTGTAAATCAAAGACAGAAGTATTAACAAAACCCCAAACAATAGTACCTTTGAGATTTGGAATTTCACTTAAAAGGTAATGTTCTCTTTTGCAAAGAATTCCATGCAGTTCCAAAGCTGACAACACTTGTTTAGGAAACAAGCACCAGTTCTGCATTCCACTGCAAACAGCAACTGTGTTTTAAATATAAGCAGTACTCACACTCAAATTAATAAATAAAATTATATTTTAAATGACCAAACTTTTTTTCTGTGTTAAAAATCATCTACAGAGCTAGTCAAAAAAGGTTTCCTCCCTTTCTTTACCCCTTTTTACTGATTGGAACTTTTATTCTAGATAAATAAATAAATAGCTACAATATAATTGATGATTTTTCACTGTCAAGGTAAGATAAAGATGCTTTCTTTGTCATCTTGGCAGGGGAGAGGGTAAAAGAAAGACGGGAAAAAAAAATCAGGCAGATCATGTCAAAAACAACAGTGATCTATGATAGTGATTGGCTGCATTTGCAAAGCTGAGTAAGCAGAAAGACATGTGAGCATTATTGGTCCCAAAAGAACAAAACAGAAAAAGAACATTAAAAAAAAATTCAGTTAAAATGGGCAAAAATACAATTTATTATACAAGGCACAAAAAAAAGACTGACATTTCACATGATGTTTACATTTCAAGCAAGGGCTTCCTTATCCTGAACACCCCTCTGTGCTTACTGACTCACAGACACAACACAAAACCATTTCTCCACCCCCACCCCCCCGAGAACCGCTCTAAAGTTAACACAGATGATGCAAGTAATGAAATAGTTGGAAGAAAAGTCTCTACGCATGCACAAGCTACCCAAGGAAGAGGCAAATTTCTGTTCTCTCCTTAGGCAAACACGTGGGAGCCTGTTTGCTGGCTTTTATAAGCAGTAGGAGCAGTTAGGGACTCAAATCACCAGAGATACTTGTCAAAACAACAGTAAGAGAGCAGAGGCAGCAGCAGATTAACTCCTTCAGAGTTGCTGGTTACAGCACGGGGCTCTCAGCTGAGTCCAGAGCTCACAGGAATAGGTTATGGCAGGGGACAGGGCACGCAGAGAAAGGCATCTATGGCACGACTACTGAAAGAGCAGGGGCTGCGTGAGGGGTGGAAGGGAAGAAGGGGAAATCAAACCTATATATTGCCCTCCCTCCTCCACTTATATACATATACCATGCTTTTTCAGGAGGAAAAGGTGATTGTAGGAGAGCTCTCTTTCACATCATAAATCCCCCACTAAGTTTTGCCAACAAAATGTACTTTTCAGCATGGGGACTATAACATTTACATTTGCATTGCAAAATTAGCAGAGTTTTTGGAATAAAACCAGAAACGAGGGAATGTTCACACCTGTCATGGTTTGTTTTCCCTCAGAAATGTCAACACAGGCTGAGACTTTTCAACTCCAGCTGGTCTCTCTAGCTGCTCCGAGGGCGACGATCCATTATGCGTGCATGCACATACACACACACTCCGTGTTGTGGCATAACAACTGAACTAATTGTGACCAGCATTCAGCATTAATGAGAGATTTCATTCCTGCTGGAGAAGCCAGCTTCAGAAAAAAAACCTTTTCATGGACCACACTTGGTCTGGGGATGAAGGGAGTACCGAGCAAGCAGCCCACTATTTCTCTCTCCACTGAAGCAGAATCAGAGCAGTACCTCTCCAATTTGCTGTTTAGAGACTATCCCTAAACAACTTAAAACCGATTACAAACTACTTGTCTCTGAAATACAGTTCTCTGCCTGTGGCTGCCTGAGCTAGACTGTTAAACAAATCTATCTGGATAAATGCAGATTAGCTAAGCACAGATTTTTGCCAAAGATGTTACATCCCACAATAATACTGCTATTCCTTCTGTCTCTGTGCCACAGACCCTCTTGCATAACCTCACACCCAAGCCAAAAGGGTATCAGTCTACAGGACATCCAAAATACAGACATCTATTTTAAACCAGCATTAAGCAATTCAGGTAACTCTTCTAAGAAATGCTTCCACAGTCAGTTTAAATAAGAGTTAGTTCACTTCTGCCTAAAAAAAGGCCCAGAACCAAGCAAATCACCGGATGACTTTGCTCCGCCATTCAGTTATTGATACTGTGGTACTATTATGCCCATGAACTTCCTCAGAAGCACTCTCTTAACACGGGCTTGTAGGAGAGAGGAAAAAAAACCTCTCAAACTGACAAGACAGAAAAGACTTGAAGTGAGTGACATTCCTCTTTTCACCCCAAGACAACCCTGTTGCTAGCAGCAACCAAAATATAGAGACCAAAATACTCAGAATCATGAAAGGGGGCACTGATCCCAACATCACTGCTGGATGCCACCCTTGCCACAATGACAACCTGACTCCTGGAAGTCTTAGCACAGTATCTCTGCTTTGCATTTCCACTCCAAACTGTTGCATAAAACTGGTGAGTGATGTTAAGTAGTTACTTTCCTTCACAAATAAAAGGCCTTTACACAAGGTAACAAGTGTTTTTCCCTCTTCATAACACAGAACTCCATTTCCAAAACCAATCAAGCAGGCTTTCCAGCTAACAGCCATACTCAAGAGAAAGCTATCTGAGCTATCCAGATCTTTCAGTGAATAAGTGCAAGGTTCCTACCTTGTGTAGCCCAGGAAATGCTGACAGGTGCAGAAGTCATATCTTTGCTTTTCACCCAGGTGTTGTTGCGGTGCCTACTCCATGCAGAGATGACACAGAAATAATCCCCTCTGTCATTTTCTGAAGTCCACTGTATTCGTAAACTGAAGGTGTCAACAGCCTTTTTAAAGAAGATTATTTCCCCATTCTGAGTCCGCTCTCTGCTCCTGTCCCCGGGCAGCAGAGTCCAGTCTGCATCCATCGTGGCCAGGAGTTCCTCTGTCACCACATCATCACTATGCAGGCGCTGCCTGTAGTACCACGAAACAGTGAAGCGGATGTTTGCTTCGGTGTCCTGTGAGTTTATGATCCTGCAGTCGAGCTCTGTGGGGTCATCTGAAAACTTGGGTGTTTTAGAGGCATTCAGAAACACTTCATAGTCTGGCTCTGCAGAAGGGGAAACCCAGAAGAAGGAGGTTAGGAGGTACAAGCAGAAGGGAGAAAGTGCCAGGGCTTTTTAAGAGATAATGCTAACTTCTGACCTCCAGTCTGTGAAAGCACCTGAGCTACAAGCCAAGTGAGAGCATATGCATTTTTCTTACAAAACCTGGAGACTGGGAACTTGGGCCCCAGCTCTCAGACTTGCACCAGTCTGAGACAAGTACCCCTTGGCCTGCATTTCCAAACAAGACCTTTTGTTTCATATGTTTAGTCAGACCACTTCAGAAAAATCAGGACTAAGATCTTGTCAGGCAAAATAATTCCCTTCTTTAGGCCTGGCCCTAAGAACCCACCACATGGGTTCAGCTCCAGCCCAGCCAGTCACCTTCTGTACCTGTTCAAATGCCCGGGGCTGCCTGCAGCAACAGGAGACTGGTTATCCTCTAGCTTTGAACTGAATAGAGACATCCCATTTCCCCAACTCTTCTCCAGGATAAGAGGCCATTTCCCGTCCTGAAGTGCCTTCTTTTCCACACTGAACCATCCCATTATGTCTCTACAATATGGTTTAAGAACACTACAAAACAACTCTAAAAACAAAAGCCTTACCCACTCAGAGACCCAAAAAAAAGGGGGCTGGCACAGGTACTACCATTGGCACTGGCCACAGCCAGCACCAATAACGGTGCACAGTAAATTTCAGCAGGCAATATAAGAGTCGAAGATGCGTAGATCAGAAGAGCTCCACAGTCTGTACAGACCAGTACACGTTGTACAGCTATGAGGCTGGAACACCTTAAGCTTGAAAGAATGCCTGAAATTTACGAGTTAATAATGGTGCTGTAGTATTTAAATCTGAAATAGCTTGCTGTCCAAAGCCTAAAAGCGATAAGGCAGCCACATGACTATTTTCTTTCAGTCTACAGAGATAGTAAAGCAAAAAGATTACAGCAAGAACCTCACACCACAAAGGAAATACATATTTATTTACCAGTGTTAGAATATTTTTGTGCCTTGTTGTCTACTATAATTCAGAAAAAAGACTAGCTTTCCAACTGTTCAGACAATACTCATCACGTGGCTTTTACATTGTAAGTGTATTCAGCACTCTATATTTATTTCTCGCTTTATGTTTTATTTGGCATTTTGCCCTCCTAGAAACAATTAACCAAAGCTATAATTGGGACAGAGAAGGCAATCCAAGGCTAAAATACTTAGGCTTAGCTCACCAATGAGCCAAGATAATAAAGCATCTTAATAGAACTGCTGTGCAAACGGTGTGTACACATGCACTTTTGGACTTCAGATGCAAAGGATAAAAACAATTGTATCAAGCAAGCTGATGGCTGCTACGTCAGCTTGCAGCACGTCTCTCTCACCATTAAGTGTTATACACACAGTGTCCTTGCACCTATCAAGGACAAGGGCATTAATAGACACCAGACACTAGAGTATCTAGTGATACCGATGGTAAGTTTCTGCAGTGTAAAGGTAACGCACAAGCATAAAAGTACTGTTTATTTAAGTCTGTAGTACCAACATCAACGTAAGTGCAGATTTCTGTGCATTTTCAGTATAAGGCAAAATAAAAATGCACAGAATTCCTCTGCTGCAACCAAAGCACAGTTTGTTTAATAAATGTGGCCAAAATCCACTTTTGGTGTCACTCCCCATAGATCCTACAATTACATGACTTTTCCCATCTCATTCTCAAAAGACTAGTCTTCTCTGGGGCCTCATGATATATTGCTCATGCTCTGCAATTTTCTTATAATTCCCCCTTGCTTCCCATTCCACCCAAAACCAGAAGGCATTCAAGACCAATTAATATTTTCACAGCAACAAAGACTACAAAATCAGAAATGTACTCTAGACAAGAACACCAGAAGGAAAAAGTTGCAAGAAAATGGAGTACTTAGAAAATCACTTCAGGTTTGTTTTATTTGCAGGCAGGGGAAGGACAGCTAAGAAGAGTTTTGGCTTTGACAGCACCACTCCACATAGGCGCTTCACCCTGACAGACACTCAAACAGAGGATTTAGAAAGAATAAAAGGCTGGCTGGATAAACCTCATTCCTCCACTCTGTCAGCTGTCAAAGAACAGCCTCACTGACAGTTCAATGACTTAATACTCCAGCAGCTCTTAACTTCCATTAAGGAGGAGGAGTTAGTGAATTCTGGCTGCAGTTGAATACCTTAAATGCTGAAAATTTATTCTTTCCCTTGCCCTAGCAACCAAGCATCTGCTCAAGAGCAGATTTTATTCTCTCCTGTTCTCAAATTATGCCAAATTGGAACGGAAAGAGTCCTACGGTACGGGTATTATGAGAGTACATGAGCATGCAGTACACCTGTGCATGTATGAACCTGTGTGCACACATGCACACGCACACAACTGGGGGAAGGAGAGAACACTCTCAAGCTGCATGTGCAATCTGAATGGCTGAATGAGGACAGGAAAGGAAGACGTTCATCACTTGCGCGCTTCTAGCACACATTACAAGGATACTTGGAAACGGCCACGGCTCAACTGCTCCATACAATGCTAAAATGCAAAACTTAAAGTCATTGTCGCTAGGATTTAACCCTGTGACACAGCTATTTATTTCTGAAAGCCAGGCTTCAGTGTGGGCTCTCTATATGCTGGCATCATTCAGTACATTTATGGTGGAGGAGCAAAACCTTTGTAACAGGACAGTGCCACCAGTTTCGGATGACAAAAGGCTCTGAAAGGGTACATTGAGGTTTTCGGCCCAGAGACTTGCATCCAGTCAAAGCTGGGAACAAACATCAAGTGCTACAGCTCTGCCCATTCTCCCCCAGCTCACAGCTAGGTTCATCCATGTTTCCAGCACAACCAACATTTTGTGAATTTTAGCAGATGCAGATACCTTACCTACAGCATCCTGCAACACTACCCTGAGTTTCATTTCTTCTAAACTGAAGCTCTTCTCTTCCCAAGATTAAACTAGGAGATAGGATGGGTAGGCTGACATATCTAGACCTATCCACAAAACAACAGGTTTTTTAGAACATGTGCTGGAGTTTCATTTTTAGTATTTCTCCCAAGTAACTTTATTTCTAAAGGTATTTGCATAAAGAGAGATCTCCAGAGCTTAAAGAATTCAGCTGGGATAATGCAAAGCAAAAGCTTCACAATCTGTAGGGTGCACATGAGACAGCGGATTTCCAAAACAGATTCGTCTTGGGAAAGGCGCGTAGGGAAAGATACTGTCAGCCTGCTCTTGTAGGCCAGGTAGATCAGATAAGCCCATTGAATCTTTTAGCAACATCTTCTGTTCCTCATTCAGGCAACAAGTCTTAAATGAACAACTGTTAAACACAGCTGCTTCTAAGCAGCTCCTTGCAAAAAAGTGGATATTGATGGTATTAGAACTGTAAGAAAGGAAAACCACCAAGAACAACTGGTGGAAAAAATGGACAGAACAAAAAGATGACCAAGCTTCTGTAGACTTCCCCCCCACCCCCACCCCGCACTGGTGAATTAAAAGAACTTGCTGCAGAAATGCTGAAACAACATATGGAAGCCATAACTTTGAGTGCACAAATCATCCTTTGCTTGTCCAAAAAGGCTAAAAATCCACTCATCTCTAGGACTGAATGATGAAAAATGCATCACGCTGAGTGGGATGTTAAATACTGCAGTAAAATCTGCATTAGTAGCCACTATGCTAATCCATATTGCTGGCATTAAGTTAGCTACAAGCCAGGTCTCTCTCAGTCACACTACTCAACAGCTATGTGACATTGTCTCATAAAATGGACATGTGTGTTGAGGGAGGAGAATAAAGCCATATAAAGTCATGTTCCATTCTAAATGCATCAGTAGGTTGTAGTGTCTCTCTAATTATTGAACCCAGATACTGTACATACAGGTGATAGATGCAAACAAGAAACAAACTTGCACAGCAAAGGTTCTGCAAGGTCCCCTCCTTTTTCTGAAGGGACCAAGGAATGAGCAGTACATTACCCGTGAAGTCTGAAAGTAGAATCACTCACCTAATGCTGTCACCATCACACTGACTGGCGCAGATGTCCTCTCCACCACCTTATGCCAGCTCCCGTTGTGCAGTGGTACCCAGACAGCTGCTTGGCAGAAGTAGTAGCCAGAGTCTTCTACATCCACATCACGTACCAACAGGCGATAGGAATTCCTATCTACATGGCTCAGACTGATGAGAGTTGAATCACTGACAACAGAATCATGGTCCATGCTCAGCAAAACCTGAGCATCTGACAAGGTATCATCAGGTGATGCAGAAAAATACCATATCACCTCTGCTTGGAAAATACCACTCCTGTCTGTTGTGATGTTGCATGTAAGATCCAGGGAGTCTCTTTCGGTCACAGACACATTGCTTGTTGAGATGACCACATCTAGAGCTTAGAAATGAAGAGACAAAAATTCAAACAAAAATATATTAAAAAAAAAAAAAAAAAAGGAAAGAAAAAAAGAAAAGAGTCCGCTCTAGGTTATGCAGGACTTCAGATTCTATTACAGAAGCTTTTGAAGGAGCTCAGTAGCCCTACCTTCATATGCCTGTTGGTTACTGAGCTGTATTACCTATTACAAGTGAAGTATATGTCAGTCAAGCAAGGGATGTGTTGGGAAGTTTGGAAGCTGAGGGTGTTGGGAAGAAGGGAGGGAGAACGGGGTTTTTATAACTCATCATCAACTGGTCCACAAAGGCTTTGTCCCAATCACAGACCACACATGAGATTTGCACAGTAGGAAAATGTGTTCCATTCTCCCAGGAGGGTGCAGGTGTTTCAGTGCTATCTCTTAGAAGAGAAAGTATCCACTAAAATCACTAGGAGCTACATTAGAACTCAGTTTCTGCTGAAGTGGTTTTGAGCTCCTCTAGCAAAGCACATTTAGATGAGAAGCAGCCACAGCCACATGTTGGAGTCCTGAATGACCTCAGGTGTGTTGCAGAAACATGAAATGGAAGCAAATAGAAGACAGCAATAACTCCTTATACTGCTGACTCCTCCACTTACTGCTTTAACTAACACACACTGGGGACTTCAAAGTGATGCCAATAGCCACTTAAAACACATTTAACAAACTCCTCCACTGGCCAGTGAACATTTTAATATACATAGCACATATGGTCATAGCCAGCATTCAAACAGGACCTTCTGCATTCTGTAGGTTATGAGGCTGGCCACAGCTTTGTTAAAAGAAAGCCACAGGATTAAAGTGTCAAGACCAGTAGAAAAGCTGGTGAGCGGTGAACCAGGGGTGCTGTATGTGCTGCTTGTAAACCTCAGTGCAAATCATTCACCAAGTTACCTGGCCACTATGTCTCCACTTGCTCATTCCCTCATTCTACATTGCCTACAAATTAGATTTGGATCTCAGCACAGCACTGTACCCACAGTGTGTAATACAGCTGCTCTTAAAGTCTCAGCTTAGGCCAGGGCTGCTACATCAGTAGATCTTCTCAGCAGATTTACAACCAAGACCATGAGCAAAAATATAGATTCCTGCCTTAAACAGGCAGCTACATCTCTGGTGCAGATTAATGACTTACAGGTAAAACTATACTTACTACATAATAGGTGCCCACCTGTAAAAGCTTTCTAGGATTATCATCAGGAATGAGAGACAATATATAACAGACAAAACCAAACTCAGCAGCCACAACTGTTGCTATGGATAAGATCAAGCAATATTCATCTCACCATTCATCACCTGATAGTGCAGAGCGATCAAATTGAACAGAGGGGAGCAAGCCCCACCCAAGTGGTAAAGCAAAGTCCATGGTCTGATGAGTATCTCACTTGGACACCCCTCACTGTCTTATCATGGGAGTAGAATCAGTAGGAAAACCTAGTTAATTTAACAGACTAATACCAGAATACATAAAAGGACTCATCTGCAATGTTAAGAGCAGCATTTCTCCTAGAAATATTTCTGTCTTCATGAAACAGTGATGGGCATTCAGAATCTGGCAGTATATGTGTACAAAGAATTTACCCATATATATATTCTCAATACTCTTTTTTTCAGTTACTGATGTGTCTGAAGGCCTCACTTAGGGTTATATACCTGTTGTGCAAGGCACTAGTAAAAAAAGACATACAAGAACAAAGTCGAGCCCAAAGATGTCATTATTTTAGGAGATGAAAGTGATGGGCAAGTAGACAGAAAAGCAACAACAGGAAAAAATTAACCAAAACAACAACAAACAACACAGTTACACAAGTAACCTGTGCATGACTTTTTTCATTGGATTTGTTAATTCATCATTTTGTTTGTGGTGGTGGTGTTTTCTTTGGTTTTTGTTTCATTTTGGTTTGGTTTTTTCGTTGTTGGTTTGTTTTTGTTGTATTTTTGTTATTTTTTTGTTTGGGTTTGTGGGTTTTTTTGTTTGTTTTTGGGTTTGTTTTGTTTTGTTTTTTTTTATTTAGCTTCTACAAATTCAACCTCACAGTTTACAGCAGGTGAGAATAAGGAAAGTGCAGCAACCAGGCATACCATTTACAATTCAAGGTCATTTTAGTATGCAAGTGCAGAGGTCTCAGGTATCAGCACAAGATGCTATTGAAGTCCTACTACAGGATGTATGGGCAAAAAATATTCCCAAACATTTTGCTGGAGAATAACCTAACCCACTTAGCGTAACTTTTAAAAAAACTTCATGCCTCAGCCAAAGTGCCTGCTGAGCTAAAAATGACAGCAAAAATCCCTAACCAAAAATAAAAAACAAACACAACCAAAAAAACCCCCACACAAATCCACACATCCAAACCGCACTAAAAAACTTCACTACTACTGGTCCTGGCCATCCTTACCCTGTCTTCAGTCATTGATGAAAGCCCACCTACTTAAACTAAACTCTCCAGAAGTATGACAAAATAGAGAATTACAGCTCGAAATTGAGTCCTGCCTCAGAAGAGAGCACCTGCAAGCTTCACTGTGTAACAGACACCCTGAAAAAGGGAGGGCAGATTGATTCTGTCAAATTTCACAGGCTAAGTACCACCAGGATACTAAAACTACATCCAAATGAGCTAGCCAAAAAACCACAGCAGTTCTAAGATCTCCACATAGTGATTAAAGGATTACAAAAATGAAAATATAGCCTTTACTGTCTGAATACTTCTAAAATATTATAATAATCTCACATTTCCGAGGGACCATCACTGACTGTTTTTCTGCCTATTGAGTGACAAGATGCACCACACCCCGCTTTCCCTCCTCCAACTAGCAGTGGTAATGCTAATGCAATTAAGTGCTTAGTGCATCTACTCCTGAAATCCATATGGGTAGGGATATCCGGATATCCTCAGAACAGCACTATATGTATTTTTGTCTCCTTAGTCAAACATGTCATGATATGTTTAACAGAACCATTACTGTCCTAAACTGCTGCCAACACGATGGAGCAATCAGACCAGTGATCCAGTGTCAGTGATAATAAATTATCATTGCCTTCTCCCTTTCTCTTGATCTTTCTGTGCTATTTTAATAAACAACATACAGAAAAGCTTCACATCTGTGACTGAATCATAAGCCACTTTTATACGGCAAGTGCAGCTTTTCAGTGCTATGGGACAATTCTATGTTAATGAGAGAGCAGAAGGAAGGTTTGGGGTGTTAATAGGTTATTTAAGAAATACAAATGGGTGTCAATGTTTATTTAAGAAATACAAAACCCAGAAGCAATCTGAACTAAGGATGAGACCAAATCTAGGTCTAAGCATCTAAGAGGTTCCAGTCAACCCTCGGATGCCATCACACCCCTTGTCCCCAAAATAAAAGCTAGAGAAATTGCACCAAGCATTTTCTGTTGACTCAGATGTAAACAGGCGAGCTAACCAAACAACACTCTAGGCTCTCCTGGAAGATATCCTCATTTAGTTCAGCTTACCCAATTTCAGCTCTCAAAGTATCAGAGTCTGGACACAGCAGTGCTGTAGCTACAAGCTGTGACCCCAGCCCACCAGTAACACTCACCAGTCCGTTGGATTGCCACACTTGCGATCTCCACGCTCTTCTCCTGAATCTTCTGCCATGAGCTATCTGCTCCTCTCACCCACTCGCTCACAAGACACCTGTAGGCACCCCCATCCACTGATGAGGCCTGGGATACAGATAACCGATACGTGTCATTTGCTCCTGTGTCCAAACGGATATCTCCATTACGGTAGCGCTCCTCATAGCCTGGACCTGGCTGGAATTTGCCCTCATGAGTCAAAGATAGGATGTCCCGCCAAGTCGATCCACTTTTGATCTGCCAAGTCACATGCAGGTGAGTGTGCTCCGGTGAGGTGGTAATTGCTGAGCAGCGCAACTTGAAGGAGTCACCCTCAGACAGCCTGAGAGACATTGAGGAACGTGCTTTGGAGCCACTCACCGTTAAGCCATCGGAAATCACTGTTTAAAAAAAAAAAAAAAAAGGCCAAAAGACACAAACATCATAAAATGGAACCAAGAAGAGAACACCCACACTGACTTGTTCAGAGATGAGGCTGTAAAAATACCACAGAGCAACACCTGGCCAATCATTCCTCCTTCCACACATCAGTATATTCTAGGAACAAGGAAATTTGGCTGAAAATCCATTAAAGGAAGTGCTCCACTTTAAACAATCCAAGACAAGCATTCAAATTAATTTATCCTTCCCCTGATTTTAGTTTCTCATCCAAATGTCATCTTTCTGACTATTCCCATCCAGAACTATCTTGATTTTCATGGGAATGAAAGATAAGACACTTGAAAAATATAGTCTCCAAAGTTATTACTAAAGAACCCTAAATGAGAGAGCAAAGCTAGGACATGACCATCATATCAGCATGCTAAAATGGAAAAGGAAGATTACCTCCTTCATATAGAAAGATCCCTAAATTACACTATAAATAGCAGGGAAGACAGGGTACGTTTTTTACCTGAAGTTAGCCTCTCTACCCAGAGGCTTAGGAACATTAAATATTTGCAGACTAAGACTGCTTAGTTTTCCCAATTTTATTTACTAGGCAGAAAAAAAAAAAAAAAGGAAAAAGTGTTTATAGTAAACAGCCTTTCTTTGCTTCTTCACCTCACTTGCCTTTGCTGTTATACTTTCCAAATTTCAATTTTGGCTTTAGGAGAATTAAACAGAAACAGCGAGAAGAAAAAGAAGAAAAAATAAAAATCACAATGCTCATAAGTAACAGAAATTCAACAGTCTTAAGAGTACATCTATAATTAATATCAAAACCAAATTTAGAGCACACCTCACTCTTCAGAAATACCTTTCACTTGGACCTCTGCATCATAATTTCCCTGAACGGTGGCATCAGTGCTGGGCGTGGAGCATTTGTATCTCCCTTGGTCAGTTGGCTGGATGTTTCTAATCACAAGTTCCACAGCATCGTTGCTGCTCCGTCTCAGTTTGATATCCCCGTGGCCCACGCGTTTTTGGTACTCCTCAGAGGTGAATGTAGAATCCCAGGTACTCACTATCCGCAAGAAGTCAGTCTCCCGGGAGAACTCCCAGTCAAAGTTCTGTTCGCTGGGTCCATCGTAGTCGCTAACGCTGCAAGGGATCACCACCTCTGTGCCCACGACTCGAATAAGAGGGCCTTTGGGCACCCTCACAACACGCCCTCTGCAGAAACCTAAGCAGAAGAATAAAGAGAGAAAGAAAGAATACACAGTTAACAAAGGAATTGCCAGGAGAGACTCCAACCAAAAAAAAAAAAAAAAAAAAAGAAACAGAATAAGGCTGGGCACCCCACATACAAAAAGACAGAAATAGCAAGAACAATATTTCTCATTAATATTTAATCTCACTGGAGCAGGAGCCCCTAAACACACCATTTTACTGTGGGCAATCTTTGTTTCATTGTTTATTTAGTAACACATTAGGTAACAAAATACTGAGGGAGAGGAAACCGTAGGAAAGGAAAAAAAAAAAAGGAGAGAACTAGCCACTGCTCTAATGAGTACCAGTTTCTCTACTACAAACCAAGGTGCTATGTAAGACACTTAAACAACATTAACAAGTGGTTTTCATTACTACAATGAGGGCATAATCTAATCAGGAATTTTTATAACTCTTCTGCTGATATCAGCAGAGGGTTCAAAGTAGGAAACTAACTCTTCCCTAGCTTGAAGGCTCTAAGAATAGTAAGTTGACTTTCTCCAAAAATGAGCATAGTCAATCCTAACCTGAAGGGTCACAGCTTCTTTAACACAGGTGAGCTTCCCTGCCTTCCTAATTGATTTAAAAGGAAGAACTGATTTCAGACACAGTTTGCTCAAACAGATTTCTGCAATCACACCTGTTTCCAGCACACATTTCCTCTTTGGTGCAAGTCCCAGAACATGGGAGCATAAGCAGAGCAGGCCCCCTTCAGAGCAGAGGAATACACGGTGTTCAAATCATGTTTTCTGAGACTGTCTCACTAGAAGGGTAAGACAAGAACAGCAGGTCTCTGCAGAGGGCTGGCAAAGCTGTTATGTTATGCTCCAGGCAAAAGTGTGGACCACTTAAGCTAGCCAGAGGACCTGGCAAATATGCAGCAAGATACTTTTCTAGTTGATTTGGCTCTGTAGCCCTAAGAATAACCCCAGCACCTGAACATGGATTTTGGCAAGTTACTTCCCAAAAGAGCAAAGTGCTTTGCTTCATAGTTCCAACCAGAGAAATCTTTTCAGAAAGATAGGAATGCTACCTAAAGTTAGTCTCCAAGCATGAACAGCCTACTGCATCTCACCAGCTCCACATCCATAGCAAAATATTTTAGTAGCCAGGTAGAACAGAAAAACCAGAACACTGAAGGACAGACCTTGCTAAAACCAAGTAGATGGCTGTAACAATAACAAAAACATTTGGACCAAAAGGTTGATGTGAGATGCCACAGAAGCAAAGCCAAATTTAAACAAACAAGTCCCCAGCACACAAAGTCCTGCATCCCACAACTGCTCTAATTCACCAGCTACATTGGGAAAAACATCAGCTAATGACATGAATGCCAATATACTTGCTAAGCCTTTCCTTTCTATCACTCTGTATGTCATCTTGATTTAAATTAAGACCCCCTCCCCCCTCACTGGCTCAGAACCATCATGTCAATAGGTATCCAGGTGTGCACAAAGAAGTCAGTCTCCTGGAGAGAAACCACCCACTGGGGAACCTGTTACAAAGTGCAGCTTGTCCCCTCCAGAGCAGCCTGGAAAAGGATGGGTTAAAGAATCATGATTTCTGTGGGTGCTTAAAACTACACAAGCAGCTGTAAACACTGAGTATAACTACAAGAGAAAAAAACAATACTTTTCTCCCCAGTTACAGTTCAGCAAACCGAGGACTGATACTGTCTTTACTTCCCCAGTTCATAACTCCCAGCATGCTCTTTGCTTTGCAGGCTGCTCACGCATACAGGCTCAGTCATAATGGTCCAATTTCTTCATTGCTGTGACCTTCTGTATTCAACATTAGTACTTCATTAAACTTATTTGTAATGCAGACTGGGGTTAATCTCTTACCTCTTATATCCCTCCCAGAAGACGGTTATTATGTACCTGATCAAGTGATTGACTAGTTCTAATAAGGCAGCTGGACTTCTCTGCACCATTCACATGTGAAGTGGAGAGAAAAACCTCCACTGCCAATGTATTGTTCCACAACCAGGCGTCTCTAAGGACATCCCTCTAAACACAAGCACCATATAGTAAAATCATTGCTACAGAAAAATAACCAACAAAAAAATAAAGCAAGCTGCAGGGCTCTGATATATTTCCTCACTAGGTCTTAAGTTGCAGCCCCATTCAATCCTTCAACTTATCCTCTTACAGAAAGCGGTAACAGCAGCTGGTAAGCTTTAAAGCACTGCCTGACAGTCAAACCAGCTTCAAGTGTGAGAAGTCAACTCAGGATCCTGACTGAGGGCACTCCTCAAACAGTGACGTATCTCTAGAAAATACTCTCCCATGACACTAAAACAAGCAGACAACACTGTTCTGCATGTGTCTTCAGCTGTAGACCCACATACCGTGAACTGCACTAATCCAATCCAGAGGTGACAAAGGCATGACTAATGTGGCAAGGACTGCACATTTGTGTTTGAGATTAGCACCGACAGCTCAGTTTCTCTTCTTCCACGGTCACTAAAGACCCTTTGACACTGAATAAAGGTAGGGGGTGATTAGCACCTTCATAAGAGAAGGCAGGCCAAAGGGAAAGACAGGGGCACAGGGACCCCTCAATAGATCTGCTCAGAGTCCATACCCTATAGCTGTAAAGCAATGACAATCCCCCTTCCTCACAGCACAGTCTCACAAGCAATCCCAGTTTAACACAAAATTGGAAGGAAAGCAGTGGGACACGCTTCAGCAGAGAACAGGGACAGCCTGCAACAGTTTTAATTTTATACTTTATAAACAGTAACATTTGTTACTACTCAGATAAAGTGGGATTCTCCTAATGCAGAAGCACGGAAAAAACATCACATGATAAGAGAATGAGAACTTGGTGCAGAGCACCTGCTGTGCCCTGCCCACAGGTAAGGAGGAACGTGCACAGGGCAGACACTCTAAGGGTGAGCTGCATTTCTTGATGAGCCAGGAGGCTCAGTAGCCAGCAAGCTGTAAATTTAGCGTTCTGCCTTTTGTTCTGCAGCAGTCAACAGGAAGAGTAGCCCTAGTTACTAAACAAGGTGTTATGTTCTTTGCTGTGCATCGGGGATTAACATTTCATGTCACTGTAGCAGAGGCACAGAGCTACAGACTGATCTTGGCAAGAATCGAGCTCCAGTTTACTCGGGCAGATAAAGGAGGAGCTTTTACAAATATTTTATTCTTACAGTGTCCTGTGTTACTAACACACATTGCTTCCATCTTCCCAGAGCAATCAAAGTTCAGCTTTTATGATAGGAGAGCTTCAAACTCTAAATGTTTTGGAAACATTTATTTTTCATGACACCTAATATATTTCACCCTTAATATTAGGTGACATGTTCTTAATGAATTAACTTGAATACCATTTAACTATAGAGACAGATGGAGCAGGACAAAACAGCGTATACACTAATGACAGAAAATGACAGAACTTTGACAATTCAGTATTTTTCAGTATCAATAAGACCACCACAGATCCGTATTTAGTAGGAAGTCAAAAACTGGCTCTGTATCATAAACTGATGCTGGACATCAAACCTGCCTGAGCACAAGATTAATTGCCTAAATACAAATCTTTATTTTTACAGAGTTACCAGACCACCAGATGAAATTGCAAGGAACTATTTTCCACAACAAAAGGTAATGAAGCCTCTGTAAGGAAGCCTGCACACAAAGACAAGGGATGGGACTTGTTCCTTGGGCTCAATGGACAAGTGACAGGTCTACCAGGCAACACTGCTTTTGCAGGACTGGGCCAGAAACACCCAAAAAGTACAGCAACCAACAGAGCCTCCATGGTTGTTTGTCAAGCCCTTGATTAGAGAATTCTCCCAAGGGAACACATTAAATACTCCAGCAGGAACATGGGCAAAGTGTGGCTAAAGGTAGAATAAACTGGGGCCTGCCATATTAATAATACAGAGGAAAGATAACCCAGACATAGCCTAGGCAGTTTTGAGCTACTGTTTATTCCCTAGCAATGGTCCATGAAGTACTTAAATTAATTTGTCCCATCACCTAGATGCACCATCTCATTGCTGTCACTAAATGAAATCCTTTCAAAGAGGAGAACAAGGAAAGCAGTTGACTGAATAGATAGATTGTGAAGTCAATCCAAGTACATTAAATAGCAACCTGTCATTTTTAGGATAACCAAGAAAACAAGGCAGCAAAATTGTGCAGGATCTACAGAACGGACGGTCTGTTTAAACTCAACAAGCTACACAACTCCCCAAGGAAAGAGCTGGTGAAGATTTACATCAGGGACATAGTTATAGTTGAGGAAATTCTTCTAGGAGCTTCCAGTTCAGAGAGGTTTTGCACCTACATATCATTTACAAAAGAACAATATGAGAAGTAATCTGTGGAGTCACCTACAAGGCTCAGAAGGTATTCTCATTGCAAAGAAAACACTTCTGCTTCAGCCCTCTCTTGCACAAGGTGCTTCCTCCAGCCTGCGCTGAACAGCTCTATCTAATAAGAAAACATGTTCTCTTAGCAGCCCAGAGAAGGAGGTCAACTCTCTACATCCGCCAGCCAAAGGAAAATGCAATGTGACATGCAGTAGGAAGCCAATTAAAGCCAAAAAAGTAAGAGCTGAAGAATGAGTAAATTGGCTCAGACTAAGCACTCGAGCCTCTGCATCAGAAGGAACACACAGTCCATCTCGTCAACCAAGTCAGTCACGGGAGACACAGCGACAACTTTGCTGATGCCTTTCATCTCAAAAGAGCTTTCGTAACAAAAGGTTGTTTGATTTGCCAACTAAATGTTACCATGTCTGGGAAGGAAATACAGCAGTCGTTTCCAATTCACAACACTTTATGACAGGAAAAAAAATACTGCAGTCAATTTTGCAAATGGTGGTAAAGATTTGCCCATCATTAACTCCTCCATGTACTTTCAATCTAGGCACCACTTTGCTGCAGCACTGTGTAAATGAGGGGGTTGAGCAGGGACAACCCTTCTTGTGCCACACTGGAGAATAATAAACAGATTCCCCACCAGTAAAGCTGTGCACTCTGCCTCCTATTTCTAGCAAAATCCCAAATCTCCCATTTCTGTACTACACTGCTTAACTACAGTGCTTGTGATATTTTTACAAAATAAATGAAGAAAAAAAAAAAAAAAGACTTGATTTTTGCATATGTTTTTTCCCCACCAAAGGGAAATATCCATACAAATCCTCTTTCTCGATTTGGTAAGAGAACTGACCAGGCTCCTGCTGGGAGGCATTCAGCCACTTTCCCCAGCAGCAGGAAGGTGAAGGGACAGACAGCATGCCACACATTCACAGGCACTTCTCTGGGGAAGGAAAACCAAAGCATATCAACATGGGAGATTATAATCTTTATGTCTCCAATCTTTCCCTTTTCCCCTTGCCTCTCCTCCTAGCTCCAACTATCATCAGGCAACTACCCATCAAGAATGTCATCTGCAACTGTCTGGGAGAGAAATAAGTTATAAGAAACATGCCTATAATGTTTGAAAACCTTTCAATGTTGTTAAAGTTTGTTGTTGTTGTTGTTGTTTTGTTTTCTAAATATATAACATGATTTTCCTAGAAGTGTCACATTTACACAAACAGTATGTTGTTTCGGGACTTCCCCCTTTTTAAATGCAGTAAATTACATTTACTATCCTACACTGTATATGTAGGAGAGGAAAAGTCAGAGAGATTAAGTAGGATAAAAGCAATTTCTTTAAGTACCAGAAATTCAGCTAACTATTGAATTTTCTTTACTGGCCTTAAAAAGAAAAAAAAAAAAAAAATCTAAATAAGTGAGATGTCTCACCATTCCTGCTTAACACAGGATAACATCATACTCTTCTTTCCAGCACAGACAAACACCAGGGGTTGGGATCTGTGCTCAATGAAGTGGTACTCTCTTGCTGCTCTTTCCAAATTACAAAATTTAGATAGCCCTGACTGTCAGAAGCAACCCATACCTTACAATCAGACAGCCTGCACAGGGAGGGAAAAAGGGGCTCCTTTAAAAGAGACCAAATTTGATACCTCAGGTCAAAGCTGTAATCACCATAGTAGCCTGGAATCATCTGAAGCACACAGGGCTCCCTCCATGCCTTCCAAGCCAACAGTATTGTCACACCTCCCTGACTGTAATACTCCCTGCCTAAAAAAAGACTGATAGATTTTTATGGCTTGAAAGATCTGCAGCATATCATCTGAAGGTATCACAGAAGAGTGAATGAAAGAGTCCATGAGAGAGACATTTACATTGTTCTTTCCCAGGCGGCTAGGATTCTTTTTTTAGATAATGTAGAGCTCTTATCAAAAGGAATTAGCCTGGGTGTAATTGCTTAAAACCCATTATCTCTATCAGGATGAAGAAATGCATACTGCATCTTAAGTGAAGCTTCAGAAATGCTATCAAACTGCAAGGCAGCTGGATTGCTCTAATCTCCATGCCATCTGAAATATCTCAGAAAATCCACATCAAAAGCACTGGGTGAAAAAGCAAGTACCTTCCCAGCTGGACTCCACCTATATACCATGTGGATTAAGATTCATACGAAAGGACTATAACAGCATATTTTGCAGCACAGTTACAAACTGCTGTCTTCCCCATTCACTCCCCTCCTCCAACATCCCCCAGAAAAGCAAATGCCCCTAAGCAAATCACGAGGCTTTCACTAGCACACAATTCTTAGGTTATCATAGAACCACAGAATGGTTTGGGATGGAAGGGACCTTAAAGACCATCTAGTTCCAACCCCCCTGCCATGGGCAGGGACACCTTCCACTAGATCAGGTTGCTCAAAGCCCCGTCCAACCTGGCTTTGAACACTTTCAAGGATGGGGCATCTACAGCTTCTCTGGGAAGCCTCTTCCAGTGTCTCACCAGCCTCATCATAAAGAGTTTCTTCCTTAATGCCTGATATAAACCTACCCTCTTACAGTTTAAAACCATTGTCTCTTGTCCTGTCACTATAGACCTTGGTAAAAAGTCTCTGTCATTCTTATAACCCCCTTTAAGTATTGAAAGGCCAGAACAGTATCTCCCTGCAGCCTTCTCTTCTCCAGGCTGAACAACCCCAACTTTTGTAGCCTCCCTCCATATGAGAGGTGTTCCAGCACTCCTCTGCACCTCGATCCATGTGCAGAACCTTGTACTTTGCCTTGTTGAACCTCATGAGGTTTGCATGCGCCCACTCCTCAAGCCTGTTGGATGGCATTTCATCCCACCAGCAAATCAACTGCACCACTCAGCTTGGTGTTGCCCACAAATTTGCTGATGGTGCACTCAGTCCAACTGTCTGTTATTAATAAAGATACTGAACAGCACTAGTCTTAATACAGACTCTTGAGTGACATCACTTCTACTCATCCACATTTGGACACTGAGCCTCTGCAACTCTAGATGTAGCCATCCAGCCAAATCCTAATCCATCCATCAAACCCATCTCTCTCATCAAAACTTCCTTTGACAAGTCTCCAAAATGTAGCTGGGAACAAAAGGGGAAGGAGAGAAGGAAAAAAAAAACAAAACCACACCACAAACAAAACCCAATGAAATGCAAGAGTCAACATGCTGCTTCTTCTTGGGTGTCACCTGAAATACCTGTTCCTGCTAATGACTTTCATTTACTTTCCTCCAAACGGTCTCGCAGAACTCCATTTTTACCCAAATCCGCTTGAGCAGCCCATTTAGGTTACCTGGTCACATCTGACCCAAAAAGTCCATGGACTCTGTAAGTGGTATTTAGATTGTCATGCAACAGAGGTGATTTTCTGTTGTTCTGCCTCAGAAGCAATTTATGTTGCCAGGAGAGGTTGAATATGTTACATTCTAAAGAAAACAGTTGACAACGCAGTAAAACCCACAACTCAAAGCTGAAGGAAGAGCTAGCACAGTTGGAAACGGGGCTGCAAATATTCACAGAAATGCTGTATTTAAAGTGTCTTCACATTTTCTTTAGTGGAGAGGAAGAATGTAGGTATAAAACTGTAGTACAAATTCCCACTCAAGAGAAGTGCATACATTTAGCAATATTTTTTTTAAAGTCCTCAAACTGGAATATACAGAATTAAAATCAGTGCTGTTCTGCAACATCATTAACTTGCACTTTTCTGTTATCTTACATCTTTCTCAAGGCAAATGGAACTGAGCAGAGCAGTCCAAATCTATTTGCTCTATACTGCAATTTCCTCTGGGCAGAGACCAACCATTTTCCTTGCTCTAAGAGGAATGCAGCACAGTACTAGGATTAAACTGAACTTTCTGTGGATTTAACTGGAGAAAACAATCAGACTTGGACAGATACATATTAACTAAAATCATACACTGACTGTGAATATCCAAATCCCAGACAAGATCATGTTAAACTATAAAAGCTAATACATGGTTCAACCAGTATGATTTTAAACAGGATGTAGCAGAGATGAGAAAGCTGGGAAGCTAAGAAGAAGTATTTTTGTCAATAGATTTCTTTAAAAGATGCACATAAAACAATATCCATGTGTTTCACAAATCCATAATTTCACAACTTACACATTTAAAAAAGGAAATCCTGGGGCCCTCCTTTCTCCCCAAAATAATTTCCATTTATACTAAATTTTAGTATAATTTCCAATTACACTAAAAACAACAACAAAAAACCACACACAAACAAAACCAAAAACACACCATACATACACCAATAGCTGCTTGGGTTTTTGTGTGTGTGTGTGTGGTGTTGGTTCTTTGGATGTTTGTTGGTTTGGGGTTTTTTTCCTTTGTTTTTGGTTGTGTTTTTGTTTGTTTGTTCTGGGGTTTTTTGGTGAGGATTGTTTTTTGGGTTTGGGAGGCTTTTTTGGTTTTTTGTTTTTGGTGTTTGGGTTTGAGAGGGGATTTGAGGGAGGTTTTTGTCGGTGGTGCATTTTTGGGGGGTTTCTTACTGCTTAAATTTGGTGGCACTCATCCACTGCAATTTAACCCAAAACCCCATCCATACCAGACAAAGTCCTCTCTAAAGCCAAGTTAAGTCTAAAGGGGATTGGAAAATGAGATTAAAAAAGCCACATGCTTTCATAATCCAGATATTATTAAACTTAACCTGCACTTCACCAAAAATTTTTTTGAGGATCATTTCAAATCTCAGTACACAGAGACTACTTTCCCAACAAACTTCCCACTGAATAAGAAAAGGCATTGCAGTGGCTTCAGCAAAAACAGCAACAGAACAAAGCTCACTTAGAGAAGTCACAACATAAAACAACCCAACACACACACGAGGCTTGCAGACTCTCTGGTTGAGATCCCGAAGGGCAGCTTTGCTCTGTTTGCATCTGCCGTTGTGAGAGATGATGGAAGGAGGTGGCTGAACAGGGCAGCATATGGCACTGGCCCACCCTGGCTCCATGCTTGACAAATGATTCGCAGCCATAGGTGCCAATAAAGGAATGGATCTTAGTGATTATGGAGTAATCCTTTTCATCTGTAATTTAATTATCTAACAGTCCCATCTTCACCATATATAATCTCCAAGAAAGCAGCCACATTAAAAATCCCAACAACAGATGCACACAGAATTGGTGCTATGGCATGGGAAAGAGTGCCTGTGCCTCAGCAGTACACGTGGGTTAAGTGCAGTAGCACAGCTCTTGCCAGCTCTTTTACTGCAGAAGATGTACTTGGACAGATTAACTGACCAGTTTAAACTCATGCAGTAGAACAGGAGCAGTTGTGAACAGATTACAGGCATTCCTGGTTTCAGGCTTAGTGCTTATTTCACTGTACCACACTGTTTCTTTACGTAAAGATGAGAACAGAAGGATATGTAGAGCTAGGAAAAGAAGACATAAGCAAATGCAAAGAAGACACAGCTTGCGCTCTATCAACTGCTATCCCTGTAGCTCAGAAACTGCCCCAAGGACTTCATTCAGGCACCTACACCACCACCATATCCATACTGCTGTCTGCAACCTGGAAAACCAGAGACCAGTGTTTTCCAATCCCTTTTCTCAAAGCCCATAGATCCAATTAGCACTCAAAAGCAAATTTCAGGTCATGCAGTACAATACTGTTTAGTATGCTAATCTCTATGGAGCCTGCATGTTAGAAGCACAGATATTTTTCTCCTAGACAAGAAGGAATTGTATGCATGTGTGCACACAGATGATTTAAAAGACATCAGGGCTCTTCCTCCTTTAATACAAGATTTACATAACTAAATCTGTAATTGAGAACAGGACTGCAAGGTATTTACAGTACTTGTTGCTGCTGAGCTTTTATTATTTGCTGTGGCACTGACTATGAGAAACTCTCTTGCCCCAGAAAAGGCAGCCAGTCTGGCCTCTTGCATAAAAAAAAAAAAAGAAGTAGACACATGAAATTACCCCTCTTTCAGCAAGAGACATTCTTCATTACAGTATTGTTTGCCTCTTGCAAAGAGGAGGTCAGTGCTTCAGAAGGGGCAAGAAGAGGAAAGAGGTCCAGATAAGAAAAAGATGAGAGGTCAAGGACATAAAACAACATTTAGAAGGCACACAGGGATTCTGGTCAAGGTCTTCAAGAGGGTCTATGTAACCTCTACACAGACTGCTAAATAAAATTACCCCCAGATGGGTCTGCAAAACAACTGTCTTTAAAAACAGGCATGCCACACCAATCTTCACTATTTGAAAGAAAAATACCAAAACAGGCAGTCCTGAAGAAACAGGAAAAAGCTTCACCAAGAACGAGTAAATCAATGTGGTTGGTTGCATTAAGACTCCTGAAAATTGAGAATCAGGTATTAGATCAGTAGATGGAACTCAAGACAGCCTGCTTATTTATTTCACTAATATTTAAAAAGCAAAAAACCTTATCCCCCATCACGTAAAAATGTAAGACTACCACAACTGTCCACTTTAGCAGCTGACACAGTCCAAAAGGAGAAAAGGCTGGAGGGAGCAGTCAGTGCTGAGACCCCATGAATCACACAATGCATGTTTGGAGGTTTGCATTGGACCAGGTTTGGTGTCAGAGGCCAAAGATCCAATGGCACAGCAGATACCCTCCTAGAGTGACACTTTCGGCTCAGTTACATCCAAAGGAATCCTAATTGCACACTTGAGATTGCTTCCCTGTGAAAAGCAACATGCAGAAAGTGGGAAAGTGAGGAGATTCATCTCAGAAATTCAATCCTTGCCCCAACTAAAATGGTAAAGGAGATGCTCCTAAAGGACACTTAAAAGGCTGTTCGCATTTAACTTGAACCTCAATGCAGAGAGGGGAACTCTTCCCTAAATCACAAATATGAGCTACACCATGAACAAACGTACGGCTAGGATATGAAAACCACCTACACTTTGCAGTGTTCCTTATCCCTGCTCAACAAATTTAACAGCCCATATTTTCAAAGAAGCATGCAAGAGTCAAAAATTTGCTGGCATTCACTGCCTCCGAGAGCTTGAAGGCAAATAAGCTGTGTAATTAGCAGTCCACGCCTCTGTATTAAACCTCTAGAAAGCTGTTCTCACACATGAAAGGAAATGGTAATATACGTGGCTGCTGTTTAATTTACTGGAAGATTAATTTTACTGGACAAAGAGAAGAGACTTTCTGGAACAGGTGGGCAGGTATGTGCATGTAGGCAACACGCAAGAGATTCAGAAACCGGCAGAGAGCTGAACTACCTCATGCAAGAGGAGCATCTTGCACAACTCCACTCCCAATTACCCCAGTCCTGGAGAGAAACAAACCCCGTTGTACTTGCACCTTCTAGAGCAAGCAGGGAAAAAAAAAACAACACTCCACTCTTTGTGACCAAAGTTAGATTCTTCAAGAAATTCAGAGGTTAAATTTTCAAAAAAGCCCTGAGCATTAACATTCTGGGAAACCAAGTCTCTTTGTAAAGTTTCAGGCTTATAGCCTCAAGCCTTTCATCACCTCCAAAAACCTTGCCCTGTATTCAATGCAGCTATTTTGTTATCTCCAGTAGCAGAATAGCAAGGTTCATCAATTCAATACCTGGCTAAAGAAGTCCAGCAGTCTTCTCATGTTCCCCATCACAAATTCAAAGCCTCCTCTCACTTTAGGTTACATGCCAGCAAGTTTTCACTGTTACCTGTTTTGAATAACTTGCAGCATTTGCATTAGTACCCACTCTTACCTCTCCAACCAATACTGAATAGGCTCCCTGGTATGCACAGTAACACACAGCACTACAGAACATCACACACACATGAGCTTTTGAGGAGAATTTTATGCCCTTAGACATTTGAGAAAACCAATGCATACCACTGTAATAAAAGACTACATCACAACATATTACTGCTTGGAGTCATAGTACAGTTTGGCATTCAGACATTACCTACTAATTTTCAGATAAGCATGCCTAAATACACATCTTTAAATGTTTCCTGTTCTTCCTATTTTCAAGAAATGTATCCCAGAAGTATTTACTTTGCTGGTGTCACTGTCATGCTGTGTATAGGAAGGTCAACACCACAGGTGATAAAAGAAAGGCAAAGTTAACACACAGTCAGAGATGAGCTAATATGCACCATCACCCAGAACACTTCAGAAAATGAAACTTCAGAGATGTCAAATGAAACACCCATGAGGTAGCAGACTTTTGGAGGAAACATCTAAGGTTAAACATGAGAATACAACTTCTAACTTAGGAAGTCTCCAAGCTACAGATGGTCATGAGATGAAACATTAGGATAGTAAGAGGGTGTGCTCACTCTTCACTAGGCACTGCCAGAGACAAGACATGAGGCTCAATGAATCTTTAGTGTCAGCCTTCCCTCTCTCTCTGCTGCATCAGGAAGCAGGAGCTCGGAGGAAACACCTTTTACCACTGCTGCTCCTCAGTGGCACCCAGGCTGGCAACTAGGCTGTGCCCAGCAGTAAGAGACACAAAAAAAAGGAATGAAAGAACACAGAATTTTCAAGTAACTCTTAAAAATCAGAAGAGAGTGAGCCCTTTTGAGCATGAAACAAGAAAGACAAGTGGGTAGAGAAGCGACATGATATTAAAATGGCAGGAGGAGGAGAATACAGTTTTTGAAAGATGTCCAGAGGGAAAACGCTTAATTGTTTCTTTTCTGCTCCAGACTCCTTGCAGAGCTGTTCTAGGTTACACCATTTAGTAAGACAACGTACATACAAAATAAGTAGCTGTTAATATTTGGGTGAAACTTGGATATCCTGAAGTAATTCAGTAACTAACACTTCAAATCAGCTTACGCTGAGACAGACAGCAGACTGTATTCACCCCAGGCACCCTCACATTTTGCTATGTTGGGAAGAACAGTTATGTCCCACATTACATTGTTCAATAGAACAAAAGACTCTACAGCCAAACTTCATCTCAACAGAGAGCACGCCAGTCATTTTCTGGATCTTGAACTGGTACGTGTATGTAGCATAAGAACCAAAGACAACATGGCAAGTTCCAAATACCCATTGCAAAAGCTATTGCAGACCAAGTCTCACAAGTTTCTACCAGCCACTGCGTTAATGCAAAGAAACAATTTTAACATCAACTGAAAATAAATTATGTCTGGTGCAAACACAGCAGCTGTCTATCAGCATACAATACAGAACAGTACAAGAACAGAAGTGGAAAGTCCACAACCAATTCAGAAAGTCAAGGGTGTCAAAATTAACCTGGAAAGCTGTAGATGGATTTGGCCACAGACACTAGAATTAGCAGTTCACATTTTCAAAATGCTAGAGAATATTCTTAATAGTAACTTTTAAGCACCTTTGAGATTTCTAAGTAACAGATGTCTTCCTGAACTTCCCCCTTCACTTGAGGGCAAATGCCTCTCAAGTAACAAAGGGGATGTTCTCAATGCACAGGGAGAGCTAATATGCCCCAAAGGTGCTTCTGATTAGGCCCAGAAAGCTGGAGCACAAAATATCGCACTCCAATGTGCAGAGCAAGCCCTGATGCCTTTATCAGAACATATCCTGGAAGCCATATCAAGGAGACATGTTCACCCAGCCTTAGCACCAGGGATTATATTAACTGAGATATCCTTCAGATTGCAAACACAACATGTGAATGCATTCATAAGAAAACAGGAAGAAAACAGAACTGTGAAATACATTTGTACCACACGAACCTATACCCAGGAGGTGTTCATTTGGCACTTAGGCCTTGAACTCAGGCTGAAAAAAAAAACTGAACTGAAAGCCTGATCTCACAAATATTAATAAAAAAAAAAAAAAGAAAGAAAGAAAGAAAGGCATTAGATGCTGTGCGATATTAGAAAATTCCCCTTGCTCTCATGTTTATGATAACATTTGAAAATATAACATTCCTTGAAAAAACTCAGTGTTATATCTAACCCTTAGTGGGCAAAAGAAAAGGAGTTATGCCTTCATTAAGACTCAGTGATGCAATACGCATGTAGTCAGACTTTTCAATGGTTTCAAAATAAAGGATCCTCCTCCCAGCTATGCATCTAGTCACCTCCAATGTCAGCAACACACAATTTAAGAACCATAACAAAAACTGACTAGCCCTTCATCCATAAATACAGCAGAACTGTTTATTTCCTCTTTTAATTTCTTCATTGTTTATGAATTTGTACTTCAAAGTTTTAAAGTATTATTTATACTCCCTGCTCAATTTTTATTTTACTGGATCTCCAAATCAACTGGATTTAGCTCTCTTCTTGGTATGGCAATCATAAATCATGTTAACAGCACTATCCTATGACAATGTTTACTTATTATTAGAGAGCAATGAGTATTATTACTGTTACAAGAAAGTAACAAAGTACCTAGAAAGCACTTCTGCTGCGAGTGAAGACTTAAATAGAAGATGGGTACATACAGCATTTACAGAGCTCTAGTTAACTATGTAACTTTCCTCTCACCTCACCCTCTGCCTCCCCACTTGAGTTTTCAAAAATCAGAACAGGTTTTCAGAGATTAATGATCTAAAGAGCATTTCCCAGGAGCTTAAATCAGTTACAATCCACAACATCAAATTAAGACATTTCAAAGAATTCAAACAGAAGAGCACCCGCCGTAATGCAATGCAAGAGCAGCCTACAAATGCCTCCACTGTTTGTAGTTTTATAGCCTTAGCCTACCAAGAGTCAAAATGCAGGATACAAAGCACACAAATAGATCAGGTTTTGCCTTTCCCCAGACAAAACACAGATTATTTCAAGATCTTTGTCCCTTTCACAAGGAATAAATAAGCCTTGGACAAGGGATTGCTAGGAAGTCTTAAAGTACAGAAGCCTAGTCTGTCCCTAGATCGAAAAGAAGCACTCTCTGCCTTTATCATAAAAGGAGAGCCTCTTTGCCAAAGAGAACGGGTGGTTTTTTTTAAAAAAAAAGAAATTAAATCAGTTTAACACTTGAGTAATTATCTTCCCTGGGCAGTTTTGTTGAAGGTATTTGTATTTTTGCCTGCCCCATTCACACTACTGTACTTTCATCTATTAGCAGTTCAATGAAAGAAATTCCCTACCTGTCCATCACCCACAGCTGCTCAGTACAATCAGTGAGATCTCCTAGAATTCTCTGAGATCCTATAGAAAAAAATATCTCTACTGATGAAAAGAACCATCTTCATTAATCCGCCTGGCACACATATTCTTCCCTTCTAATCATTATGGGATTTTACAATTCTAATAAAGCTGTACGTGCATCACATTGTCCAGATTACAAAACCTCTGGTAAAAGGAAGCTCTCAGGCATGGTGCTGTAAATCAAAAAAACTTCTTATTCATAGCTGATAAGCGCTTTATGAAAGGGTATGGGCATAGCTGACTGCTAGGGAAGAGTCACAGGCATGGTCAGTCAACTGGTTAACACTGAAACAATCATCTGTTAAGCAGCAGAACTCAGTTGAGATTATAATCAGAATCCTGCTTTCTACAGGAAGGATACATATTTATATACTGTTTAGCCAAAACTTTGAATGAAACCCACCCAAATAGATCTCTTATAAGCCAAGGCTATAAGTTATCCACAGAGAGCCTGAAACAACAGCAGAGGTAAAAGCTGTGTCCTTGAATGCTGACACTGGAAGTCACTACCATGGACTGTTTCAGCATGTATATATTTTTATGGAAATGCACCACAGTTACATGTTGAATTGGAGATGTCAAAGCCAGACTAAGACCATAAGGTAGTACTGGAGTTACAAGAAACATTCTGCAGCAAAAGTTTAAAATGAGTCTCCTTAACTTCTGTCTGTAAAAGGGAAGAAAAAAAGGACACACTTCCTCAGCCTAACTTCACAAGCTCTTACTAAGCCTGGATGTCACTCCTCCTGTTTCCTCCTTAAACACCAGAAATGCCAAAGGACACGGAAAGAAAACACTAACTCATTCCAATTAGTTTCTGTCTCAACGTTAAAAATCTTGTACAACAATCTGAGCGTTAGACGATGCTACAGGGAGGTAGGATCCAGAAATGAACAGTGGAATTTCTATAGACTATCACCATAAATTTAAAGAATGTTCTGTCAACTAATTTATTTCATTTTTAAATCTTACTTTGTTTTAAACTCCAGGAAAAACTGTATAATCTAGTAGCAGTATTTACATAACCACAGTGGACTAAGGCAATGTTCTTTAGAGATCTTTCATCAGTCCAGCTGATAGAGCCAGAAGAGACAACATAGAGGTCCATCTTCTGAGACAGATTCAGTGAGGAATCTCTGTAAATTTTCACATGCACTGTTTTATCTTTGCTATCATCTTGCATCAACAAGCTCAAACTCAGCTCCAGGCCCACAGCCTCTCATGGTCCTGCCCTATCAGAAGTACACACTCCAGTGCTTCTACGCATAGTGACTTTCCTGCAGAACAAAACATCCAAGATGACCTGACAAAAATCCTTGCTGGCGTTCATACTTCTGATGCTGCAGAGGAGACTGTTTCGGTGCAAGTGGATTCAAACAGAAGAAAAAAGGCAGGCAAGAGATTACTTCATGCACAGAAACAGATGTTCTGAAAGAGAGCAACAGAGAGATTCCACTCTTCCAATAATGCCAACAATATATACCGCCAGATAAGCAGAATTCTCTATAAATGAGTGCTATTCACATTTGCCAGGAGATATTCTCTACCGTTTATCTATTTCCATGCAAAGCATGCATGCCATCTTTTTCAAGACAAAGGAGAGCCACCTCGGTACAGACAGACTAGCTAGGAGACAGCCTCGGGTCTCTGCGGCAGAGGCTACCACAGCAGAGCCACAAATCCTTGCAAGCTCCCATTAGCTGTCCAAGCTACACTCAGTGTATGAACCTGCCATTTGCAAAGAATGCCACAGCAGAACAAGAACACAGCCATACTTGCTCCATTTTACACATCTTTAGAGAGTAAGTGTCCAAACCCAGCATGACGAACCCATACATGCTACTGCCTCTGAGGAAGTACTAGAGCTCTGTTTAAAATAGGGTAAATAAAACACTCAGGAGCAAATCTTACATCAAATTGCAAAACAGTGGGTACATGCAATTGCCAGTGAGGATTCTAGGAGTTTTGCTAAACAGACAGGAACAATCACCAGGATATTTCCAGTCATCATCTAGCGGCATACACCCAGGACTATGCGTAAGTCTTAAAGGTAGGCATTAATTACCACAAGCTAAATATCTCTGTGGCTGTATGTATTCAAATCAATCATCAATTCACGAGCCTTTCAAATTTATAATGCATGTAAAAACAACCAATTGATAGGGAGGTGCAGAGGAAAGCGGTGATGTTAAATAGTACTGAGAAGCACTCAAGTAACTTTGAAGGCCAAAGTTCTTCACTCAGCCATGCAAACACAACAGTCAAGAACAGGGCAAACTGGGCTGTCCCCTTGGCATCCTCCATGTGCATGTGTCAGCCACAGCTCATCTGCATCTGGCTGTTTTGTATCAGAAACTGGGTACTAAGCTCACTCAGCCTTTTTCAGGGAACAACTTGTTGACTAGAACATCACCCAGTACCTGCCTGCTATTTTGCTCACACCAGTGACATATATTCACTCAACTGAAACAAAACCAGTAACTCATTTTACATGAGACCAGCAGAAAGGTAGGCACAAGACTGGATTCATATGCGCACACGCAATGCAGAAAGCTCCGGCTTCACGTTACCAAACTGCCTGAGACCAGCTGTCGTCCACCACCAGTTCACAACATGGGCCCTTAAATAGAGATCTCTTTGTCCTCTGACAATCAGTACAAAGCTTCAAGCCCAAAGCTGTCCATCACATTAACCCCCTCAAACCTGAGTTTGACAGCTAAGCAAGGAGGCAGGGGGAAAGAATACCTAACCTAAATCAGTCTTCTCAACAAGACTTCAATACATTTAATGCACACAGATGCAAAGAAAATGGTCCTAAGGAAGTCCTGCATTTGTCATTGCTAGATTTTCTATGAGATCATTGCCCCCTCTCCTCACACCCAGGTACCCCAAGGCACCATTTTTTCATTTTACTCCACCTCCTGTGTACCCAAGGTCAAAAAAGATCTTACGCTACCAGGCCAAGATTAAAAAATTATCACTGTGAAGGTAAATGCTCTTCATCACTATGATATTCACAGAATCTGCCCCTTGTGCCCTTGCCTCCTCCCTGCAAAAATCTCCAAACATCTTCCCACCCCCAAGCACAGTCCACTCCTCTTCCAGGCTCACCTTGTAGCTCTGTGACTGATGATCTCCCCAGCAAACATCTACCTTGAACACATTGTTTCAGCCCAAGTGGTATCACAAGATGTCACATGTTAGCAGCCTCCTTTGAGGTAGAAACCTCAGTTGCAGGGCTTTAATTACAACAAAAATTTGTGTACTTATGACCGTCACCCGACTTTGGACTCCAAGCAAGATCCTACAGCAACAAGGCACCTCTGACACTGGAGAATTACTGCTGACCCCAAAGCATCACTCATGTGAAAACAGTATTCACACTGGACTTTGGCCAAACCCACGTGCACCAATACCATAAGGGCCAAAAAAAGAAACACAGAAGAAAGAGAAGCCAGCAAGTTACTGTGATGGCATACACATTGTCCATAAAACCACTCTGAGGGGCCTAGTTTCTTATTCTGGGCAGGAATTGCTAAAGCAAGGGAAGGACCCACCTTACAAGTTTTGGTATAGAAATGCCCAGTGCATCTGCAGGTCACTTGCCTTTTCCCAGATGCACAAAGAGGTGTCTCTACAGCTTCAGATGGCGGGGGCGGGTGGAAATCATCTCTCTATATGCATACAAACCAAAAGCTGACCACTCACACCAAGAGAAAGGTCAGTGAGAAATATTTCAGATCATCTTTAACAGCTCCTTTCTAAGTAGCTTTGGCCTATGTCCATTGATCCTTACAGGTTTTTATCAGGCGAAGTCTGGAACTGGTACACTCCCTGCACCGTCTGCTCATGAGCAGGAACAAGCGTACCAGCTGAAGTCTAATTTGTTCTTTGGCTGTTTCGGAAGGACATCCCCACCCAGTAACACTATTCACAGTACTGCAGCCTCCATCTCACCCCTCCCTTTCAGACCCAAAAGGCAGACACCAGCATCAGTTCAGATGCCACAGCATACCCTGCAGCCACACACATCACAAATCAGTCTTGTTTTAAACTCTGCAGGAGTCTACAATCAGATATACCATCTACCTGCCAGTGGTGAGCAGAAAACTTTGCTTAGAAAACGAGGGTACTTCTAGATTTGATCACAGAGCTTTGAGAAACTTGTGGTTTTTAGTAAGGCTGTTTTTTTGGTGATAACTGCCCCAACCTCACCATCTCACACAGACACAACTTTAGCTCATTCTTCCATTTTAAACAAGCTATTCCCTCACTTCCCTTTCTCTCTGGGAAAGGTGTCCGGCTCCAGTACTCTCACCTTCCTTTTCCCACCTCTAATTTCTAGTAACAACCACACTTCTGTGCCCATTGACTCCTGGCTATATATGCTATTTTCTCAACCTTTTTTTTTTTTTTTAACTATGTAAACAAACCCACAAACATAGGGATGTCAACAGCTTTGCAAATATTGACAGGTGCCTATCAATACTGTTGCTGGCAACCAGGGCTTAGTCAATAGTTTTAGTGTCCATTCAGCCCTGCTTTGTGATAGACGTAAAGACTCAGGCTTACCTTGCTAACTCTCACCTCTAGACAATCACAGAGCGGTTTTGTCTCCGGGAAGCTGTCATGCTCTTTGTTTTCTCACTAATGAAGACTACTCCAAGCACTTAAAACTCTTTAAGCCAAAAGGTACAGCATGCTTTGTCTAGAACAAAACCCTAAGATCAAAGGGAAACAAGGTTGATGCAATACTTATTACCCCATGTTAATTTAAATCTCCATATGAACTGAATATGAACAAGCACGCTCTACATACAACATTAAAGCTCTTTACATAGACATAAATTCCATCCACTGACATCACCTCCCAATACACAGTATGTCACCGGGCTTCTAGAGAACATAACACTTCTTTTGGGAGATGGTGAAGGTTAAAACATCTAGGTAAATATTACGGATGGTGCTCTGAAAGCACAAAATAGTTTTGTGGAATGGTAAAAGGCAAAAGAAGATGCATCACCTCTCACACTCAGAAGAGAATTAAAGCACAGACAGAAAAACTAACACTTTCCTGCTTGTCCTAACAGTTTCCATTAACAAATAATTGCCTATTTTCACCTCAGCATTACTGGCAGTATTCAAGCACAAATGAATACATGTACTGATTAGACATACGTTTCTGGGAAAAAATGGTGTTGAAACTTAAATGGTTATTCACAAATTATGTGAATTATAAACTTTTATCAAAATTATTATGGTTGGTATCCTGAAAATTTAGGAAGCATCCCCTATTAGTTCAGCATCTGTTTTGTATTTAGAAGCTATTATTTGCAAACGCAGGGGTCAGGCTGCTTTTAAAGCAGCTCCTGCCAATTCTCTTTCACAGGGCAGATTTAATAGCAAATTCCACTGCCACAGGATTCACTGTGTAATAATGAAGGGTAGCGTGTCAATAGATGAAACTGAACACATCAATAAGAAGCTGGCAGAGGTCCCTGTGGATGCCTCTCTTGCAACAATAATTTTAATGCGTGTAGGAGAACAATGACGTTACAGCCTGCTCAAAGATTCCCCACAGCCACACTGCATCAAAGACCCACTGAAACACGATGCTAAATCTCTGCAGTTGGAGCTAACAGTGGAACATGTAAGGAAGCAAAGTCCTTTATATTGGCAATTTTTCTTTTCAAGAGTGGCAAACCTAAGCAGAGCTAGCTTTTGTCAGAACTGGACTCTTGCTAACCAACAGGAGCCCCAGTAACGGTTCCACTAAACTCTTTTTAATGGCTACTGATATGGAAAAAAAAAAAGTGACTCAAAAAGCATGAAAGCATGCAAATTGCAGCCATGAAGCAAGCCCTAAGCAGCACAGCTAAACCACATCTTTAAGAAAGTCAGCAGAAAGGCAAGTCCAGACTAATCAAGCCTGTTAAACAGAGAATGCAAAAGTTCTTTTTTATTATTATTATTTCTGAGAGCAACTGTAGCAGCAGGGCTTGTTTTACAAGCAGCATGAAGTATAGGACAATGGTGGACACCTGGGAAAAAGCCTAAGCGAAGAACTGAAGCCAAAGAACAAAAGTTAAAAACCGCACAAAGTTTACATTGATTTTTTTTATAAAGCCACATATAAGAGATATGATTTACACACTTTGTGTGCTACAAGCAGCAGACTCTCTCAGCAGATATGATCAGTGATCCACACAGACAAGCAAGTTGCTCCGGCATTGGCTGATTTGGCAGAAGGGGGAGAGAGAGGAAGAAAAAAAAAAATTTCAAAAGACTTTACAACACATTTCCAGAAGTCTGAAACCAGAATAAAAAAGGAAGCTTCCATTTTTCCACTTCTCTGCCCCCAATTCCAGCTATAAAACTTTGACACCTTAAAAGCAAAGACAGTGTTTTCTTTAGGGACCTGAGACTAATTCCCTACCGAGCGTTTACAAACTGATGCTCTTCCAAGTCTTATGATGTGGCCAAATTTGGAGTTTTTTCCTAAAAGCCACATTCTTGAGGCAATGTGAACTCTCCAGCCAAATTTCTAGCTCTTCCTCTAAAGCATGGAAGTGATAGAACTTCTCAGTTTAGATTATTATTTGTTTAAGAATGAGGAGGGAAATTTGGCCAAAACATAAAAGAATTTAAAAAAAAAAAAAAAAAGCACCGTTTCTCTCTGCCCCCATCTGAAGTGTAACACTTGGAAATAATGGAGCTGTTGGGGTGGCAACAGGGAAGTGGAAATGTAATCCCTAGGAAAAAAAGGTCAACCTATGATAGATACCCAGCCCAGAAAAATTTCAGCATGAATGCCTAAAGTCTTGCAGAATAACAAACAATTTAAGATATAGCCCTCATAACAAGAAGTATCATGCAGATATACTACAGGCATTGCTGGCAGCCCTGCCTATCAGCAGCTGTGACAGCTTGCCTGGGAGCTCTAGTCTTTAATTAGTTCTCATTCCTGAAGTTCACAAGTTAATTAATTCCAAAAAACCATCCTCAGATCCTTTTTTAAAGGAAATCCTGTCCAGGACTCAGTGTCTTAGTCACCTATTCTTCCCACAGCTCAGCTAACAGTTCAGATTCTTTAGAGCTGGGGTGTCAAACTTATTTTCACCAAGGTCCACATCAGCCTCTCAGTTGCCTTCAAAGGGCCAAATGTAATTATAGGACTGTATAAATGCAGAAGTAGCTACATTTAAACAGTCCTGACATTGCATTCGGCCATTTGAAGGCAACTGCAAGGCGGATTTTGCCCCGGTGAAAATGAGTTTGATGTCCCTGCTTTAGGGCATCCATGTAAATTCCACCTGGCCACAGAGATTACCACTAGTCAAATACTTCAGCTTACTTCAGCAATTCTTCGTATTTCTGCAGCGGTGTTTTGCCGTTGCTGCATACAAAATATATTGTTCTCCAGGCTGCTTCTTCAGACCCTGTCACCAGCATTACCATACTGCTTTGTAACTTTACAAGACTCAACAAAGGCATTTAGCAACACTGGTTCTACCTGACTTTAAACTTAGAATGCCATATATTTGACAATGGTTTCCACTGGAAACCCAGTTTTGAAACGTCTTCCAAGTCCAGAAGAGGGTGGGGGAAAAAAGAGAAAGAAAAAAAAAAGAAAGAAAAAAGAAAAAAAAACCAAACCACAACCCACACCACACACATCCTTTTTTCTGTTTCAGACTTCAGGTAGAAGAAATCAATTATGCTTTACAATTATGAAAGCTTATATGCAAACAAATAAGTCAGTTTCTGATACAAAACTAAAAAACCCTAAAACTTTCATAAGGTTCGTAACTTCTCTCCTGCTTCTTATTTCAAATATGCTGATGATCAGGAAAGATATATTCAAGGCTTTTGGTATCTGATCAGCTATTTTTCAGATCATCCTATTTGAAAAGCAGGATAGCCTTAAACTGATTTTATACCTTTGCCCTTTGCAAAACCTATCACATAAGGTATATTAAAAGTTTCTCATTATTTTTAAAGCCCTTTTCAGCAGGTATTTAAGCCTTTGAAGAAAGCTACAACTGAAGGTTTTCTAAAGAATCAACTGACCAAAAAAATGGGCAAATGGACAACTGAGTATCGCACTGGTACAAGCTCATTCCTTCTTTAGGGCAGGATACACTAACTCAGACAAAACCTACTTGTGTTACAGTCTCTTAGATCCAGTTTCAGGGCACCTTGTTCAGGTTATGGACAAAGGTCATGCAAGAAACATTATTGGACAGATATTGAAACATTGGTATGCCTAGACAATTTTGCCTTAGATGTCTCTAGAAAACAGATTTTGTCACTTACTACTGCAGATCTCCTAAGAAAGCAGGACATCTAGCAGGGGCCTATGAAGTAACTAGAACAACTTCAATAAAAGTCAAAGTATTATAAAGATAATTTTCTTTGCATTATGATGTAGATTCTTACTTTATAGTCCACCTAAAAAATCTTTCTTTTGAAACTACTAGAGACCTTGGTAGACACTGATATAACCCCTATTTTGACCTAGCCCATCTTAGTAATGTTTTCTTCAAGTTCTTTCCAACTAAACTTTCAAGGGATTGATTTCTACACATAATCAGAAAGAATTCACATTTTCAGACGATGTGTCCACTTCCCTTCCTCCTAAAACAGAGAACTCCACCCCCCAAAAATATATCAGTGCAAAGCACCTAAAACCAGATAATTAAAATGTTAACTCTCTGTAAGTATCTTATTGAGATATGTAACCATGTCTCTACTAAGAAAATACACAGGTCTGTTTGACAAGAATTATGGAGAATGGAGAGAAAGAACAAAAACGAAAAACCAACACGCACACAAAAACATATCAACCCATACATTTATTAGATGTGAAGGCTGAAATCTCAAATGTCCCTGAATGTTTATACAGCTAGACGGATGGATACATATTATTTCCTAAGTACACTTCCCTCTAATCAAGCATGTGGCTGCTTTTTTAAATGACCCCTACTGCTTACCTCAAATCTTGTTCAGGCAGGTTTATACCCCAGTTCAGGGATTAAAGCCAAATACAACAGAGGCTACCTAAAGAGAGCAAGCTGTTGCTATGTTGAAATGTAACAACCAAGAAACCTGGAGGACAAGGTCAAAGAATCGCAGAAAAAACACCCAGGCTCCCTAAAAAGGAGCCTTGGACAGGAACATACAAAGACACAAGAGAGCCAGAAAAGGTGACTAAGCTATCATTTGCCAATCCAAAAGAACACAGGAGGTAAAAAAAAACAAAAAACCACTCACTACACTGTTCGCCCTTTGATTCCCACACCTTCCCACAGCCTACACACTAACAAAATACATCAGCATGGCAAAACCACAAGGAATGTGCTTCCTCCTCAGCAACAGCACCTGCCCTATAGTGCCTCACCAACCCAGTTCCAACACTTACTACGTGCTTTTACCGCCTCAGCAGTGTGCAACTGCTACAACCAGGACAGGCTCATTGGCAATTTCCCTTTGGGAGCCTTTTTAACCACCTCTAAAGCTACAACAAAGACAGGCAGGCCCAGCTGACAACTCCTTTTCTGAGTACCAAGCGAGGATCTGAGCCTGCCTCCTTCCAACAGCAGGCAGGCAAAGGCACCAGCAAGGGAACAGGAAGCACGTTCCACTCTAGCACACCTTGGACGCTCCATGGGCAATCAGCCTTACATCATTTCCCTGCCCTAAACCTTGAGGCTCTACCATTTTCTAATGCTTTCACTTTAGCTGCAAATGCAGGGAAAGATTAAAGCATGCTTTTCCTTGAAGTTCATGATCACAATAACTTATATTAATTACCAAAAGCTTTCTATTGCAGAGCTGGAATTAAACCCTGATTCAAATGACTAATTGTTGTAGCTTCTGGGGAAAAAGAAATAATAAGAATTTCAGATATGAGTTGTAAGAAGCAACTCTATTCACGTATACACAAGGCTCCTGGGGATCTGGCATGCTGGAACTGACTTTCATCATAGCGGACAGCGAGTGTCACACAGGTCTAAACGGTAAATGGTAGCAAGAAAAAGACCATCTCTGGGAAACCTAGCATCAGTGGATTTCCCCCAGGATCTACTGAGCGCCTGCTCTCCTCAAGCCCCATAGCACTTAAACAAAGAACAGCTTTTTTCAGATACACTGAAATCCTTATCTTCAATCTCAAAAAAGAACCGGGGCGAGGGGGGGGGGGGGGGGGGGGGGGGGGGGGAAGTCCGAGAGCTGAAAGGCTTACTTCACAGTGTGAACCTTGGTAAACACCAAATACCTGTTTTGTTTTTTGGATGTTTCGTTTTCCAGATCATTTCACAGGTCGATTAGGCAGACTGACTGCAGAATGAAATCACACATAAACCAGGCAATAGAAGTGCAAAACGCCCTCATGTCACCCCCTCTTCTCAGGATCTAACCACACCAGAGGAAGGAAGAAAAGAGTGAGACTAGATCAAGCCTTAATCTCAGGATCCACAATCTCTTTACCAAACAGTTTATAACTGTACTGGATCCAGGAAAAAGGATGAGAAAACATCATTATTTGTCACAGCCAAATGCTTCGGCTATTTATATCCTTTTGCTGGGTTATTTCATAAAGATCTGAACAAAATAGTTGAGTGTAAGTACACGCAAGGGATGAACTCTTCTATGCTTGAACTCCTTCCCTCCACCTTCCTTATATAAGAATTCCTCAACACTTGCAGCACCTTAGTTAACAAAAAGCTCCAACATGTCTCTCTATTAGAGAGCTGCTAGAAAACACATGTTCACCAAAGCATACTTTTCCCATCCAAAGTGAGAGGAACACCACCTTCCCAACCTTCTAACATCTGGAATATCTCATAGAAGCTACCAAGTAACGGTATCAGAAGACAACCACACCTCAAGTAAGACTGAAAAGTTATGGGGTTTTTGTTTGTTTGTTTGTGGCTTTTTCTGCACACAAAAGCAGTTTCAATTTTAACAGCACCATTCCAATTAAAAAATAAATCCCCAAAAGACAACTCAGAACATCCAGACAAACCATACCATGGAACAGTGGACAGATATATGTGCATGAAGTTCTTCTAAGTATCTGATCCAAAATTAAGAAGGAAACAATTTTCCTGTTGCACATCATCCTTAGTTTTTTTCTAGTTTTTGCTTCATGATCTTGAATATCTGAGAATTCCAATTTTCTGCTTGTCCTACTAAAGCATTCTCTTGAAAAATTTTATTCCCTTTCTGCTTGTAAATAAAAACACTAAAGGTGTTGTCCCAAATTCTTTGCTGTTTCCCCAGCTGGAAGAATGCTTATAGTGTAAAGATAAACAAGGTGACTCATTTCAGCTGCAAGTAAGAGAAAGCACAGTAGACAGCTTTGTGTGGTAGGATCTTGACTTGTAGATAGACACCTCTCTGTCCCGATTGCCTCACTGCCTGCAAGCAGCCTCAGGAAAGAGACTAGGACGAGCCCAGGTTTAGGAGCCGACTTTTCAACTGTAACTACCTGCTTTGCAGACCTGGCTATGAAAGCTTCATCAGCCAAACCACGAAGAAAGTGCTTTGGCAGACTTAAAAAAAAAAAAAAAAAAAAAAAAAAAAAATTAGTCATAGAAACATCAAAAGTACAAGCACAAACTAAGTCAGCAAACAGAGTTTTGTTTAAAGAAGAGTATTGCAGCGTGGGGTTGGGGCACTGTTTAGCTACTCACTCCTTCCACCCCAAATCTGGAAAACGCTCCAACTTACTACTTGCAATTAGTCAAGTGTCCTGAATCAAGAACTGCATATAGCAATTTGTGGGGCACGCTTGCTCTCCAACACCTGAAGTACTGCACAGAGCAAAGCGCTGACACGTAATACTACACCTAACTATCTTACCTGAACAATCTTCTTGTTCTCTTGTTAAACTCATTGCTACTTTGGTAACACTGTTAGCAACAATGCTACAAGTCCAGTGTTGAAGAAAAAAATGAAGAAAAAAGAAAAAAAAAACAACACACCACCCTCTCTTTTGTGTAGTTCTTACTACGGTCTTTATTTCTGCACGCTGGCTGCCTGTCATTGACACCGGTGAGGAACAATGCCACATGCTAAGCAAATGACAGCTACACAACTACGTGAACATGGCATAAAACATCACCTACACAATTATCTGTTATGTCTTGGCAGGAGAACTTCACGGCAGCAGCAACAAACCCCGAGAGCCAGGAGGGGAGGGCGCAGGAGAAGTATCGCTTCCCCAGAGCACCTGTGTGCCTGGACAGCCCGGGCTCCTGCTGCCGGCATGTGGGGTGCGGGGACCCCTTCCTGCAGCCTCCCCCGTGGAACATGCAGAAGAAAGATCTCCCCTCGACCCTGAAACGAGTCACTTCACGCTCCGTGAAGTGAAATGTCACTGCCCTCACCTTACAGCAGCCACAGCCCAAGCACCAGGTAGTGCAAGAGCAACTACAGCTGCACCGCCGCAGGACCCCGGCCGCCCGTGCAAACCCCTCGCACCGGGGAACCACGCCAAGCAGCACCTCCCAGGTCCCATCCCTATTCTGAAGAGGCCCCTCGAAGTTCCGGGGAAACACTCGGCAGCAACCCGCGCCCCGGCCCTTAGAGGGAGCAGCGAGGGCCGGGGGGACTGCGAAGCCGTTAGGGCTGCGCCGGCCGTTAACGCCCGCGGGCGGGCAGGGAGAAGGAGAAGGCGAAGGCGGCGACGACCGGGCCAGCCGGGGGACGGCACGGCCCGGCGGGCAGGCGGCGCGGCAGCGCCCCGGCTGAGCTCCGCCGCGCCTCAGGCGGGCACGGCACGGCGGGCGCTTCCTCCCCGCCGCGGAGCCCGCGTCCGTGGGCCCGACCCTCCCTCGCTACCTGCGGGCGCGGTGTCCGAGCCCGGCCCAGCCCCTCCGCCCGCCCTCCCCGCTTGTCCCCCGTCGCGCAGCCCCCGGGCTCACCGAGCAGCAGCAGAAGGAGAAGGAGAGGCAGGCAGGACGCCCTCTCCCCGCGGTGCCCCATGCTGGCAGGGCTGCGCAGGTACCTCTCCCTTCGCGAGGGGGATCGGCGGTGCACACGCTCGCCTCGCCCGGAGACCGGCAGCAGCGCGCTCCCCGGCCGGCCGCTCGCCTCCCCGCTGCCCTGCGAGCGCAACGGAGCCGCCCGCCCCGACCAGCCGCGCCGCGCGGCGCAGCCAACCACAGAGACAAACTTTCCCCAGCGCCCGCCCCCGCGCGCCCCCGCCCGCAGGTAGTGGGGGCGGCGCGGGGGTCCGGCCTGGCCCGGCCCCCACCCCCGTAAAGGGGAGGAGAGCGGCCGCCACCGGCCCGCCAGCCGTGGAGCGGGGAGCACCCCGCTCGGTGGGCCGCGCCGCGCTTTCGGCCTCCTGGGGCTGCTTCGCACACGTGGCCCGGGGATCCCCGGTGCCCGGGCGTTGGGAGGGCTCGCCGGGGGGTCCCCCTGCGGGGCGCCCCGTTGCCGGCAACGGGGGTGCCCTGGGGAACGGTTGCTGGGCCCTGCGGGGGTGGGGGGGCCGCCACGGCGCCGCTTTTGCCCCATCTGCGGGGCGGCCCCGGCAGTGGGGGGGGGGGGGGGTCTGGCCGTGTCCCCGCCCCTCGCACACGCGTGAATTTCCAGCGTGGGAGGCGGTTCATGCCCCCTTAGGGACACAGGCACGCCCACAGCGTGGGGTGCCCTTTGGCCTCTGCCTGTACACACGGGCACAGAAACACCCCACAGACGTGGAGGCATCACTCCCACCTCGGTCCCCGTACACAAACCCCAACTGGGAGCTGCCAGCAGGTTCACACACCCGCCCCAGCACGGAGGCTCACTCGCATCCAGTCACACAGCCCTAAGCGCAGAGTTCCACTCACATACCTGTTTCATGCACTCACACTTTCAAAAACAACAGCTGGGTGGGCCCACTCGTGTTGCTGCCCCCCTGTCCCGGGCACACATGCCGGCAGTGGGCCTGCCCCTGCTTCTGTCCACTTCTCAGAGCTTTCTGCTGGCCCTCACTGCTGGGGTCAGGAGGGGGAGAGCAGGGGCAGCGCCCAGCCAGGGGTGCACAGCTGCCCTCTGCCCCGGGTGGGCCGTTCCCCTCCACCTATGAGGGGCAGCTGCCCCACACCCAGCAGTGCTGCCCTATTTTGGGACTGGGTTTCTTTCCCCCTGCCTGCATTCCTGCTAGAGTCAATGAGGGGCTGCTGCTGTACAGCATTTGTGCCATTGCTCGCTGCCTTTCCTCCTGGCCTGCTCACAGAGATTTTTATTTGCTTGGGGATTTAATTTCCTGCTTGTTTGTAAAAACAAAGAACTGAGGTGCTGGCCTGCTCTCTAGTAACTTGGACAGTTATCTGCTTTTTCAATCCCATTGCCACATTAACTGCAAAATTGGTGCTCTCCTTGTATGCATTTTGCTGTTTGCTACCCAGGCATCCTTCAGGCTACTGGATTTTCTGTTGTTTGGTAGAGCCAGATCTGTGTTATGCATTTCTCTGTGAGGGGAACCTCCAGATCCTACACATGGTTTTGGGCTGCCCCTCCTGCACAAAGTGGCTGGTATGGCTTTATGCTACAGTCTCCAACGCACCTTGGTCTTGAGTATGCCTTTGCTTGGGCGAGGTTGTTTGCTCCCACTAGCAGGAAGTGCATACTGTGTTCATAACTAAGCATGGTTATCAGACTGGATTTTAGATTGGACTTTGTTATTAATTCTGTAATGCTTTACAGGAGAGAGAGTGTTGCCTGATAGGCATGAAACAAGACCCTTCTAAAACTGATGAGGAGAACTTTCACCCTCCAAACACAATTACTTGAGTTCCTGCACACAGCAGATCTCTTTGCAAAGCTGCAGCTGTGAGGCACCTGGAGGATACTTAGTCCTGTCCACACTGAAGTTCTCTGAGCTCCCAAACTGCAAATGAGGCTGAATCCACAAGCATGACTGAGAAAGGGCAGCCCAAACTAAACAAGACTGTCTTCATCTATGTTTACAATACCATCATTTGCCTGTTTGTTCTTGCTGCCCATTTCCGATCATTCGTACCTCCTCCTTTGGCCAGCAGTCAAACTCTTTTTTTCCTTGCTGGAAAACATCACTTCTATAAACAAAGACATGCCCCTTACATCAAGTTAAAAAAACAGGTTGGAAGATCTGTCACTCTTACTGGTCAGCTTCCATTACGTGGCTAAACTGCTGATCCTTCATCAAACTCTAGTCCTGAAAATATATCCTATTGTGCCTCTTAAGCTTTGCTGCAGTGATACCAATACATCCACAGTGATGCAGTCATGGATGCAAAGCTCGCCGTACGCACAAGGCCACTGATCCTGCAGAAGCCGCAGTCCCCGTTTGCTCTGTGCTTCCGGTTGCCTGTGCTGTGTTGATAGCTGAGGATCACTGATCCAGGACTTGAATTACAGTGCTGAAAAGTTACAGCAGTGACTTGATGATTCTTATGATGTCTCTGGAAAGATTTTATTTATGACTGCTCAATTTGGAACTCCCTATTGCTTCTACTGTAACTGCCAGGTACTGGCACCTACTTCACCACTGCTACGCACTTTTAGTTACACTGGTGTAAAGAACAGGTAAACCCCTGCTGTCCTGACCTGTGCTGTGTGGTGTTCTCAACAAGTGTCATCTCACTATTTTACTTTGTGTTTGGTAATAACCACTTTCCTTTCCATATAGTCAGACTTCCAGACAGAATGGGCCACCGTAACCCATTAATCTGACCCATATCCAGCAGCTGGATCAAAGTGAGTTTGAAAGATAACACGTCTTGTCTTAAAGACTCCAAATAATGGCAAGTGTCTTAACCCACCTACTACTTTATTCCAATGTTTAATTATCCTTGCTGCTAGGAAATTGCTTCTTTCAAGGTTGAATTTGTCTAACTTCAGCTTTGAGACATCAGAACTTGTTATGCTTTTGTCTACAAAACTGCACACCCATCTCATTTTCATGGATAAGTAACTATACACGATGCTCCCATCACCTCTCCTTGCTAAGTTGAATAAATTGTTTTATTTGAAGCCTCACATTGTAAGATTCAGTTTCAGCGACTGCAGCATTTTTCGGACTCTCCAGTGTTCCCAAGCGCTTTTGACCCTCTGGAACCCACCCTGGATACAATGTCATTGTTGTCTATATACACATGCTGTGCACAGAGTAAATATCACTTCTCGGTTGTTGTTCAGTTTTCCCCTTCTCACATACCTAAAAATGGAATTAGACCATTAACTGCCCACCCTGCACAGAAAGCTTGTGGAGTCCATTACCCATGTTGAATCCCCAAGTCTCTTTCTGCATCTGTGTTTCCCAAGAAAGCATCTCTATCCTGCCATTCATCACCAATGTTCTTCCTTCCTCCCTGCATGGCCTTGCAGCAGGGTGTGTCAAAATACATTTTGTAATATTGTGACAATTTAAACAGGTATTTGATGTCCCTCATACAGTTTGAGAACTGTTTCTCAGAGGCTGATAAATCGCCAGCGTGGATGACAGAAAGAGCAGGCCTGCAGCTGACCGCTGTGATAGTCTACCTTTTCCTTCAAAGCCTGTTTTCTTCTCTTTTTTTGTGTGTCCTACTTTCAATGGATTGTTACATGTGTGTGATTATGTCATTTTTCCCGCTTGCCAATTCCATTTTGTATAGTTAAGCTATGAGAGCCAGACTGAGTCAAAAGCTCTCCCCGAATATAAAGACAAATATCTTCCTTTGGTTTTGTGCTTTGTCCATGTTTATTTATGAGATGCAGAGTAAATATGTGGTCAGTTGTTTGTTTCTCAGGAGGGCATCCCGTTTGACTTTCAGTGTTTAGTGTGTTGTTGTTGTTGGGTAGATACCACAATATAATTCAATTATTGATGATGCTGCAGAAATGTTTGCCTACATTTCTTCATACCTTGATCTCTGCACAATGCATAGGCTGAAGGCATCTCTCATTTGAGGGTAACTAGATTAGCCAACAGAATCTTAGGGAAGTATCGAGATGGAGTGTTATATTAAACACATTATTATGCATGCACATATGTGTGCGTGAGCATGAACACACACTGATCCTAAAGAAAGCCACACGCCACCACTCCCTACTTGCACCATTCCTCCAACACACGCTTGCGAGCTTTTGCCAGGTTTCTCTCTGGATGAACATGGATAAACAACTCTTGTTGTCCCCACCTTGTTGCCTGAGCAGCAGAGGACAAAAGTAGAGATTGCATAGCAGGCCCACATATAGTATGGAGTGCAAGGGTAAACAGCATTCACAAGTCCCACACATCTCCGACCAACGACAGAAGGACTTGCCCTGGCAAGGACCCAGAACCTTGCTTAGGGGCAGAGGCTGCGAAGTGCTGCTCGTGTGCAGTGCAGTTTGCTGGCTGCAACCTTTACCAGGGGAGTAATCTGGTCCCATCGCCTTAGCTCCATGGGGCCCCTTGCTGCTGGTGTGTGGCAGCCTTAAGTTCTCCACAACAGAAGAGAGGGAGAGGCAGACAGGCAGATAAGGCCATGCTCAACTGCTCCATCAGCAGTATGACAGCCACTAAGGGCAGGAAGAGCACTGTCAGTGGCTTCCAAACTGCTTGCATGAGAACCCTGGGGAAAGGAAACGGCAGCACAACGGTGTCCTGGAGACATCTACATGGGGATCTGCCATCTAGTGTCTTGGCTGCTCATTAAAAACCATTTTCTCAAGAGCCAGGGATGTTATCCCCAGCGTGCTGGCCAAATTCCACATTACTTGATTTCATTCTGCCTGTAGGTTCCCTTTGTGTTTTGGAGCGGGCACAACACTCATCTCTGTTTCCTCTTCTCAACTCTTGTTAGATTTCACCTTGCTCAAACAGTTTCCATGTTCCAGCCAAGGGGCTGCCCCATCATGGTTGTGACTGACATGAGCCCTATGCCCTCGAAGGCATACAGTCGTTTTTGTGAAATGCTTGTGACCGTACCTGGATGGAAAATATATGTCCCCTTGTCATTTCTCTCTTAGTAGTTGAACAGAAATATGGGCAACAGCAGAGTGCTCACAAAGAACTGTGAAAAACTGAGCTTACCCATTATGTATTATGCATTAAAACCTGTCTCTATTGAGCTGTCCAAGATAAAGTTCTACTGGCATTTGATCAAAAGAGTAGGAAATTACCTTGATTTGTCCTGGCTAGAGCTGGCTGCCTCATGTAGAAAAGTATTTGTGAATAAATTATTTGCAGATTGATGGGAAAAAAGTGAGTAATTTATTTGATGAATATTGTTCAGCTGGCTATTGAGCTAACCAAATCACGAGGAAATAATATTGGTGAATGATTTACTTGAAAATCTAGTAGAAATTTGACAGGAGAAAATGGTCAAACAAACTATTTGCCACTATTATTCAAATGCCAGCAGACCCAGATACTGTTCATGCACTAGTAAAGCACACCCAAATGCTTCAAGCCATGGTCCTAAGAAAGATATTGAAATATGAATTCAAATGTTCAAATCTACCCTTCACCTTCTTAAAGGAGGTTCTCCTCAACCATAGCCCAAAAGATACCTATTAATGAGCACAGAACAAATTCTACATTTGCAGTTATTTATTCTTATTTATTATGAAGATACTCTGGAAACTATCTTGCCTGATATAATAGCTATGAAAATTGAGTACCTTTTACTTCTCCACTGCCTCTCTTCAGTGGATCTCTAAGCACTTTATGAATTTCAATGGGTTTAATGTTACAGCTGTTCTGTGAGGCAGGAAGGCATAATGAAATCCAGGAAAAGTAGGAAGCACACATCTCATGCTACATGTTTCTTTACATCATAAACTCTCAAACTTCATGAACGTTTTTAGAGTAGACCCCTTTCAATAGAGCACATCATTTGAAGACTGACTACATTTTTTAAATCTAGCTGCCTGAAGTTTGGTTCCTAACTACTTAAGCACTCATATACAGCTGCTTTATATTACATCCTGAGCTCGTGTTGAATTTCATGGAATTATTGAGCACTAAACACATGAGAAGAAAAGCCCATGTATCGTGATATTTCTGTGCACACATATAGATTTAGCAGCATATCTCTCGATCCCTGCCTGTGTGTTGGTCTACAGGTTAGAGCTATAATAATGAGGAAACAGGCGGGTTGTAGAGATTTGTGCACGGCTGTGGGTTGCACATCCATGTCACTGACACCACATGAGCAAACCACATGTGAAAAAGTTATCCAACCTGCTATGCAATAAATGAGACATTCTCCTACTTCATGCCTCTGTTTTGCACTGCCAGTAGCAAAGCTGCAGTCCCTCTGCTGCTTTTTGGTTGAAATTGTGAATGCTTACTACCCAATATGAGGGGCTGCACTTCAAAGCACTAGATAGGTATTGAAGATTTGGCGTTAGATGTTATGGCAGCTCCCACTATGGCATAGCCAGTAAGGATAAAATGAACACCCTATTCAAATTATTGGACATTTTCTTGTCAACTTCAGTGCAAATAGGACTTGATTTCTAGTACCAAAGGGAGCATCAGCTACTGAAGAGTTAGTGAACAGAAAGTACATGCTAAGGCAGTATATGATAAAATTATCCCCCAACAACTTGCTGTCTAAGCTCCTACAGAAGTGAATAATTAAAGAAACAATCTAAAACATACATATTTTTAAGTAAGGAAGACCAAATATCAAATTAAAGATCTGCTGTCAGCCTAAACACAGATAAACCATAAAAACAGAAATAAATATTTGTATGATTGCTGTTGATCATTAGAGGCAGTTTAAAATCCAGATTTTCTCGAAAGGATTTTTGTTCTCTTTCCCACTGGCATGTCTCCTCTCTTGAACTAAGAAAAATCAAAAGGAGTCAATTTTGCTTTCAGGTTTTCTCTCTTGCTGCGTTGTGACTGCAAAAATCATAGGGGAGGATATTGCTCTGTTTTAAAGGAACAGTTTTCATTAGAAACAGAGAAGGAAAACAATAGAAACATTTCTGTTGGCACTTGTTTGTTTTTATACGGATTCTCCTAGGCAAAATTGAAGTCACGAAGGAGGGGGCAGTCTCTGCTTGTAACATGAGCAGGTACAATTCTTGCCCTGCTCCAAATTCACTCTCTTGATACAGTCCAGTTACACTCCATTTGGGGAGCTTGCTTTTTTTCACTAAGGTCAATCTCAGATTAGCTCTTCTTTGTGTTTTTTACCTGCGGGACTGCTGTCTTCCCACATCAGAAGCAGGCTCAAATCCTTTTCTGACCTTGATTGCAATGAGTAGGACATTCATGAGATGATGATAAATCAGATTAAATCAGAAGCAGTAATAGTGCGTTTCTCTGGCTGGTCCCAGAACCTCACATATAGTTACCTTCTTCTACACAAGGTGCATAACCCAACCTTGACTTCAGGCTATTATGAGACATGGAAATTACAGAAACAAGAAGCCAGGAGGCCTACGCCTGTGCAAGACTGAAATGCTACACATAGCATACATGAAGCTGTCACCTATTATCCTGAGTTGATTTAATATAATCTATAATCCAGGGATGAGAAGTGAGCACCATAGGATGTCGCAAATCCTTCTCATACAGCAAGACAGCGTTGTCACTGTACCGAACCATGAAAGAAGAAACTCGCTGTCTCTTCAAGAGAGGACTTCTAATTTCTTGACCGCTGCGACTAAAAGAATCTTTTCAAGTGCATTTATATTAACAGGAGTTAATTAAGAGATTAGGCTGGGGCTGGTGATCATGACCCCATCTGACAATCTGGGCACAGTCTTTATTAGCAAGAGCCTAGGAACAGGAAAAAGGCATTATAGGAGTCAGTGCAGACACTGCATCCCCAGGAACAGAGATCTCAGTCCGAAGGATGATCCAGAAGTCAGTCTTCTGGGGGCGTCTTTCCTCCCCCAAATGGAACTGGAGGAGATGATATGAAGAAAGCTTTGTGTTCTCAGACAAAGATCAGGCAAAGCCAATGAAGTCTCGGTGTGTGATTTTCAGGTTCATTTCTAGCTCACAGTGCCAAGTGAAGATATTAGAGATGCAAAATACATGCAAAATAAAACCAACATGAAAGTTCAATGACAACTGGCAAACTGAAACCTCTGCTTTTAATCGAGTTCCAGAAACAAACTCTGAGAGCTTGATGCACAAATAATAAAGAAGAGCAAAGGAACATGTGTACTTATTTTATTTCCAGTCCTTTTGGCATTCTAATTGTCCAGCATCTCCTGACTATTGCAATTTGTGTCTTCTTCCCTCTGTTTTGTTTTCGCATCGGATGACCAGCTAACTAGCTATTGAGCCAGCAGAGAAAAAAAAAAAATGGGTCAAAAACTGCAGATGTCTCAGTATTTGTGCCCAGGGGACATCAAATAACAAGCTGTTACAGACTGCCTGCAAATCCACTGGTTGGCTTGTTATTCTTGAGTGTCTGCATAAGGCCTCATTGATTCCAGTTTGGCACTTTGCTCTTGACCCTGCAGCATTTTGAGGATATGTGCAGTACAAAAGGCTCATCAGCTCATCCAGCAGTTCATCTCTGAGTCTTGGATAATGGTCAGGGAAGCAACTCAGATACTAACTTTCTCAGAGAAGCTGTATCTCATCCCAGACCTTCAGATGAACCATCAGCTGGGGGCTCCTGCAGTCTGCTAGGACATTGGTCCACACAACTGTGCCTTTGCAAATCTTGCATCCTTGAGGATGTTCACTTCTAAAAGGTGCTCCTGTATTGGCAACACAGCGAATGTGCCTGCTGATCATGTGGTTCACCAGGACAGATGAAAAAAAGAAACCATCACAAGGTAAACTAGAGCACAAAGTCTCTTTGCCTGCTCTGTGAATGCAGGGACTGCAAGCAAGGAAATACATTCAGATTCAAATCACGATACATAAAATTCTCACTAATTTAGACCCAAGAGTCTTCAGAAGAGGGCAGATTTTGGCACTTTGTGAGAAAGCAGTGTGCATATAAAGTCACTGGAAAATGTCCAATAAGGCTACATTACACTGTGTCCTTCAAAATACACTTCTGTGACTGGGGATAGTTGCTGTTATTCATGAATTGTGTGTTTTATAGCAGAATAAGGAGGTTTGGTAAAAACAGTACAAATAAATATTGTTAGCATTGTTTCAAAGACACCTCCGATTCAGCCTTTGCACATATGGGTGGGCACAACTGGGCAGGTTTGCGTTGGGGCTCTGGCTGCTTTCTTGTATCCCTGAGGAAATCAGCCTTTCCCCATTGGTGGAAGGGATGAGAGCCTGTGCATTCCCCACCACTCAGACTTCCCATGGGCTTTCACACCAGCTCTTCACCCACCACCATGGCAGCAACGCTGTGGAGAGATGTCTCACGCAAACAAGATGACCCAAGAGCGAGGGGGATTGAAGAGCGGGGAAGGACTGGTGCGAAAGGGAAGTATCACAGCATTTCCAGGGCTTGTCACGGAGGATCAGGGCAGCTGGGTAGCCTTAGAGACAGAAATTGAAGGTGTGTTACGGGGATTTACATGCTGGTTTTGGATGCCCTGTTTCAATTTAAAATGATTAGCAATATCTGTGAAAGCCCTCAGGAAACTGACTCCTGTTTTTATAAAGGCATCAGGCGAAGCATAGGTCCTTTCTTTTAGCAGGAATTCCCTAACCAGTGGCTGGAGAAATGTGTTGCTTTTCTCCTTGCTGAGACTAGGCAGCTGCTGTGCTTGCTAGATTATCACCCAGGCTGCATGGGAAGATTTGATTTAAGGCAAGCCTGGCTGATGACTCTCTGCATGTAAAACTTCCAAACAAGGAGGAGAGAGCAGCTGCAATTACAGTTTTCAATTGGGAAGTGAGAAAATAGAGATAATTTCCATTTCTACAGCAATGTGAATAATTATCAGAAAGAAAATGGTTGACTGGCAGCTAGAAGCCTTGCTCCTGTTACCTAGAGCAATGGGCCAGTAACAGCAGCACAGATTAAATCCCTAGATGGAGGGGTCAACTTCTGAATGTTAAATCTCCTTTTCCCATTCTCTTGTTCGTTTGTTTTTCATTCTCACTTGGAATTTACATTTCTTCCCCCAGAAAACATTGTGGTTTACAAAGTTTGCACGTGGATATCTCTTCTGTGATTCCATGTTGTCTCTGCTTACATCTCAACAGCTGATTGAACAAGACTGTAAGCCATTCAGGCATTAAGTCTCTATAAAACCCTGCATCCGTTTCTAGATTAAAAGCAATAATATTCATTCTCAAGAACATTTGAAACCCAGCCATATTTAACAGGTGATGGGAACTCCCCATGAAGTAGCTTTTCATACAGAGCTGGTTTTCTGTTGCTGTCACAGACAGGGACTCCTAGCAAATTTCATATGTCCAGAGAGTGACAAATCCATGACAATAGCCTTCTGATGTGTCAATAAAATGCCAAGCCATTCATGTTCTGGCATACAAATCTGGACTTATTTGTCTGAATGTTGCAAATAAAAGCAACCCTGCCATCTAAAAGAAGGTGGTGCCCCATGTGAGTAACGCCAGCTCAGCTGAGCTACCTGACCATTGTGGAACAGCAAGTCCAGTGGTGCTCAGCTCATCCAACTGAAAATCCACTGAGATCCATTTAGCACTGAAAAACCACAGGATCTGAATTCGAATGATCAAGCAGTCAGCTTTAAAACATCAGTACAATCTGCTACTGAGCCCACGGGCTCTCAGAAATAATGAGTGTTAAAACACTCTTCAGAAAGGAAGGTCTCACTGATATCTTAAATACCAGGTAATGCCTTTTGCATTTCTTGTTGAGCTTCTGTAGCTGGTCTCTGACTGCTCCTGTCAGCACATGTTGGAGCACATCTCATGCCTATTCAAACAAACAAAAGAGGTTGTCTCGTCTTTCACTTTCTCCTTCCTCCATACTGCAGGGAATTACTGCTCTTCTCCATTCTGCTTCTCATGTGGAGAGAGTAATTTTTAATTTTTTTATTGCAGTAAAAATAACACAAAGCTTCATGAATGAAGCTGGCAAAATACAGAATAGGACTTTACTCTTCATGCACAAAGATAAAATGGTAACATAATATTTAATCAGGGAGTGAAAGAAAGAGAAGTGAGTTCATTAACTTTTCCCTTGAGTGAAAACTCCTGTTTTCATTCTTCTTTTATTTTTATTCAAATAATTTTCAAGAGAACACCATCCGTATGCAAATGTGTATGTGTTCTCAGAATACAGCTTTCTTTTATATAGATGATCATGAACCCACTCCAATAAAGGGAAAGAGTCAGGATTTTTCCACAGAAATAATTGGCCAGGCAGCCAGCATTAAAAGCTCTATTAACCTCCAATTATCTCTTCCACATTCCTGAGAGCTTGTATACTTCAGTGGACAGTGTTTTGCAGCACCAGATATCACAGATTCAAACTGCTTTTACCCAGGTTTAATCTTTTTTTTTTTTGTTTTTTTTTTTTGTTCTTTTTTCCTCTATCCGCTAGTGACAGCAGAAGAGGAAGAAGAAACTTTAGCATTTAATTGATGGTCTTGAGAGCATCGGAGGCTCCATGCTGGCTCTGTGAAGACCCGTGTTTCCACTTCTGGATGCCAACAGGAGCTTCGGATTTTGCCTGGAGTGCGCTCAGAGGCAGGGCTGCCCGTGACACAGAAGGACAAGGGAAGGGCAAACAGGCTTTGATTTTGAATGATGGGCAAACATCATTCAAAAGATGACGTTTGAATTGTGCCATCATGCACCAGAGACCTGGGAATGTGATTCATTTTACAGCCAGGGGCCAAGGGCAGGGGAGAGGCTTAAGGCGACAGCCTTCAGCCACAGTTTGGGGAACTCTGAGCTTTGACGTGATTGCTCACCTTTACCCCCCTCACCTGTTGAACAACCACCAGGTACCAGCTCCCCGACTGGGGTCAGGCATCAGCTCTGACTCTTGTTAGCCATCCTCATTATGGGGAGAAACACTCTTGTCGAGCAAGCACCCCAGTTAAAAGAAGACACATGAGGAAGAACAGCAAAGTTTAGCAATGGGAGTGCCTGCTCAGGGGCACTGATCTGGACTGTCCCACTGAGCTCCACCCTGGCAGCTTCCCCGGCTGGACTCTGATGGCAGCACACTCCAGCCCTACAGCACAGAGCACAACGACAGCATTTAATATGTCCTGAAGGTCTGCTGCTTCTAGAGGAGCCTGTGTTGGGTCTCTTCCAAACAATCCCACTTGCGGGTGTTGCCTCCACATACACCCACTTATAAAGCAGTTTGGTTGAGCAAAAGTTTTAAAGAGGTGCAAAAGTGATCACTAAAATATCCCAAGCAATTCCCACACCCCTCTGTGACATAAGAAATGTACTTGTCTCCTATCACCTGGACCTGTTATTTCTGGATTCTTCCTGCTGTTGTTTCCTTTTAGATAACCATTTTATCAGAAGCCACTAATTTATGAGGAGCAGACAAAAAACAGGAGAGCCAGTCCCTTCGTTGAAGACATTACTTCTGTCAGATTAGTATCTGAAAAACAACTAGGAACTTCTCAATGAATCTTTCTGGAATATTTCCTAAGCAGCTGGTGATTCTTTCTGAGTAATAACAGAAATCTGAGAGGAGAAACTGCAGCTGCTGCCACAACAGAGAGAGCTTATTATGAGACATTGCGCTCTTTTGTTTTTTTCACTTCATTTGTTTGGGTTTTGTTGGGGTTTTTATTTTTGCTGGAGTGATAAATTACTATGGAAAATCCACACCAGGAAATTGATATATACCCCTATCAACAGGCAGGTTCCCATAAAACTGTGGATGATGTCAGCTATTTTGGTTAGTAATGTTTTTGTCCCATGTGACTTTTCCATTCCCTTGCTACAGGACTCAAATTTTGCACTGGGGGCACTGAACTGGGATCTGAGCAATTTGCCACCAGTGCCTGCGTCTTTCCAGCACATGCTGGCTCAAGTTACCTCGATTTACATGACACAGTGCACCATCATCACAGGTGTCCTCATCTCCCTCCATGGCTAATGCATTTCAATACTAAGCCTTTCGGAGAAAGGATCATATGTGCGTTGGATTTTTAGGCCCTATTATAATACAATAACTGATAACAGGGTACACTGTCTGTAGTAAAATACGATTCCCAAGGCTGCACTTAAGGCAGCCTTTCGGTCCTTAATTATCCGACACAGAATCAGAGAGGAAAGAAAGAAAACCCAGGAAAAACGGAGCTGCAGGCATCTGCTCCTGCAGTCCCTGGGGAGGAAACCCGAGCTTCCAGCACCGGAGCCCACCACCACGCAGTGCTCCTCCTGCTTGGAAAACATGGGGGTCTTATGCTTGTCTTGTACCCAGGGCCAGTAGGAACCAAGAGATTATGAAATGAGATATTCTCACGGCAGACCTAGCCCAGCACTACCAAGAAAGGAAATTCAGACAAGTTCAGCTTTTTGAAAAGAATTACCGGAGCTTTTCAAGTTCCACAAAATGCTATTTTACATTTGCATTATAAAGCCATGTAGCACAGAGGCCAAGAACCGAGGGGGAATACCTCATATTGTAATATAGATAGGCTTCAAGTGGCTGCAGGCGTGCTATGTGACTGTGAAGAAACTTTTAGTCACCAGCAAGCTTTGCTGAAGCACCTCTGATATCCTCCAACCTCCTCCATCACTGCAAAGCACCTAAATAAAATAAAACAAATACTACCACTGAGCAAGTAGGTTGTTTACCCCCTTAGATATTCCATGCCCTCCTGTGGAAGCTGTGCACTCTTTTCTTCACGACAGTTCACCTGCTGTGCAGGTTCCGTTAGGCATTTGTCAAGTCCTTTCCAAATCTGGAAACACTGATATGTCACAGAAATATTTCTTTGTTCAAGTGTTACTGGGTGGATTAATTGCAGTACCTTCTCAAATGACAACTTAATCTGCATTAGCAACTCACCTGCTTCTCAGTGCAGCTACCGTGCGTATGTTGGGAAGCATGGATGAGAAATTAGGAGGCTGAAATAATTTTTAGCCTTCCTGTCTCTCTACATGTCTTAAGCAACTTGCATAAGTGGCTGGTAAGCATTTGCCACAGTGTAGTTAAATGCATTATGAAAACAAGTCAACAGAGAACCTAGGGCTGGTTAGGCGATTTTTAAAACTTTCTCAGGCAATCAACTAGACCATATCCTCCTAAGGAGCTGAGTCCCTAAATTATTTGTTGATTTTAAAAAATGTAGTTTTAACCAGCAACGTGACTTTGAAAACAGTCCATTGTATGTCTTGGAATCCAAACTGCTCTGTGACACAGACATGTTTCATTATTGATTCAACAAGTTTCAATTCCATATGGCTTCAGTTACAGAAAAACCAACTGGAGCCTTTCCTTTCTTGCACAAAAGCATCGTCAGCTAAACTCCAATAACAGCAGCTTTATTTCAGGAATGTGCAAGGAGTGGAAAGAGCCTAATTGAATCTGATTTGATAGCTTTGCCAGTTTTAAAAATTAGCGTGGATTGCAGTTCCTTCTCGATGAAGAAAAAGGAAATAAAAGAGGCCAGATTCTGAGCTGGTGCCTGAACTGATGGCCTGATCCCATTTTACAACTGTGACAGCAGTAGTTCTAGAGGGGCAGCTCCTGAGGAATGGGACAGGACAGTGTGTGGGCAAGTGGTGAGAGTTCTGGACCGGTGAGAACCTCCTCTATGGATCAGACATGAATGCAAACACCACAGCGTGGTGGTTTTGATAAATCCATGCTGCAGATTTTGGCAGCCATGGACTCTCTGTTCTGCTGGCTCTGACACCAACGATCTTCTCATGAAGGCAAAGCCATTCCTTAATAGAGTCCTGTATGGGATCACAGTAAATGAGTCTTCCTCCTGCAGCCAACACCCACTCGAGTCAACAGGAATGTTTTTGTTGACTTCAAAGAACACTGACTAGGCCCTAATTTATCATTAGAACCTTTGAGTGTAATTAAAACCATATTGTGTAGAAATGGACAGTGGACACTGTTCCTTAAATTATGCATTTTTCTATGATTGCTTGGTCAGTAGGACTGATGGTGATAATAAGAACATCAGAAACAGAAACATACATTATGCCTATGCTGTGAGCCGGTCAGTGGCTTCCAAGGCATTGGGTGATTTAAGGAATCATGGCCTTGCCTCAGTCCAAGCTTTATAAAGATTCACAAGGAGAGAAGTCTAAACCTTCCCTGCCTTTGGCATCCCTTCACTTAGTTGCCCTGTCACCTTCTTTTCAGTACATTGTCTCACTAGATTGTAAAACTTTTTCAAAAAGCTTGGTGCTGGAAGCCACTCTTTTGCTGACAAGTAACGTCATTTGCCAGGAAGGCAGAGGGGTCCTGAGGAAGGGAACTGGGACCCAGATTACTCTGAGAAAAACAAAATCTTTATGTGGGAGGAAACGAGATCTGAGGGGCTCCCTGCCTACAAGCCCAGTGTCAGCAAGGTTTCACTCCATCTCCTTCCATGATAAGCCTCACTGCTTTTGACAAGTCACCAGGCAATCGCAGATGAAATCACAAGCATAACCCCAACTCCAGCTGGCAGTGCCTTAACTGAGACTGGCAGCAGCTGATTTTCAAAACAGCGAAAAGGTATAAGAACCTCACTGACGTATTGCTGGGAGGGACGGGGCTGTGCCTGCAGCTCTGGCCAGCCATGAAGCATCACAGCTGTACTGTCTGCAGAGCCAAGTGTGGAGGGACGCATGGCCAAATCCTGCTTTCATGTCCTCCTCTGGTACAGAAGAAGCACTGTGGCAGCTCCTGTTTTCTAACCTAGAGTGTCATTGTCCTGCTTTTCTTCATTAGCCTGCATGATGCGGTGACAGCAAGTCTATGCATCCTGCCTCTTGCTGTGTCATGGCAGAAGCTGCAAGATGCCATTCCCACCCCTGGGGACTGAGCATGGTGCCCATTCCCATGGATGGACTGCTAAGGGTCTTGTGCTGCACTGTGCTTGTTGGAGGGACTAAATGGTTAGCTATCTCACAGTGTTTGTACATTCAGAGACAAACTAAAAATGGACTGGATGTGTTTGCTGCATCTTTTTTAGCTAGAACTGCCTGGGTACAGCAAAACATAATAGGTTGTTCAGTTGCTCAAACTTGTATCTGTGTATAATCAGCCCATGTGCTCAGCTGTCTGCTAAAGGAAATCCTTCTGGAAGCCACCAAGATGGGCTTTTCTTCATGAAATCTCATTACTGTGATAGGTGGTAGCAGTGTCTATTATGCAGGTTGGCATTATATTCAGTTTCTTCTAACGCTGCCTGACTTTAACTGGCTGGGCTGACATCTTCTGTGAGAGAGAGGTCTTGCCTCGGGCTGATGGATTCCTCAGCCTTTTGTACTACACGCTATTCAAATCCGGTTACTCTGGCCCTATTAATTTCCTCTTAGGTTCTTCTATAACACCATTATAATGCTGAAGTGCTTACAGCAACTCCTGCATTTATTATCACCAGCTCACCATCTGATGGGAAGAGGCAGTCATTTCTGATACCCTTTCTGAGCTGCCTAGCTCTGCCTACCCAGGGATCAGCATGTTAGCAGAGCGTTCAAGGTTCAGAGCAGGGCTGTCACTGATTTCTACCACTGCAGAGATCGGCACTCCCCTAGGACTTCAAGATGGGCACTGGGAAACAAGAGCACACAGAGGCAGTGAATACCTGTGAACGCCTGGTTGAAGTAATGTCCATGATATCCCACAGGCACACAGCAGCGGAGGCAGGGAGAAAATCCAGCTCTCTGGGACAGCACTCTGGAGTCTTGTCAATGAGACAGTCTCTTCCTTCAGCCTCCACCTCAATGACTAACCACCTTCCAGGTTCTCCAGTGAAAGGAGTCCAGGTCAACTGGCAATAGCCTCATCCTTCCTGATGTTCTGCTGTTCAGCCCCTCCATAGCTGCACTAAGAGAGGCAGGGCTCCAGGGATTAAAATAGCAGCCAAGCCAAATGCTCATAGAGCCCAAAATAAGACTGCACAAGGCAACCATTATTCTGTCTCTCCTCCTTTGCCATCCTGCTTGTGGAGGGCTTGCTTTCGCAATCCTCAGTATTGTTCTTTTAGCATTGTTGTGCCGGGGTGTCTGAGGGAAACACATCTCACAGAAGCTGGCCATCTTTTGTACAGACTTCTCAGTGGTAGGTCTGGGACAGATGCCAGGGAAGAGCCCAGGAGACAGGTACCGGCATCCTTGGGAGGCCTGTCCCTCTTTTAGAAACCTGGGTGCTGGAAATCTCAGCTCTGCTTCCTGTGAAACTCCAGCTGAGAGCAGGCTGCCAGACCCCAGGCACCCAGGAGAGGGGCTTATATTTTAGAGCTGCCTGGAGAGGGTCTCAGGTGTGTGCCTACTCAAAGCAACCACAGCTCCTGGAGCCAGTATGTCCTCCTGCATGGAAATCAGGTGTAGGGAGGTGGGGACCTCTGCTTACTGAAAAACTCAGACGTGGCCAGGATGGGCACCCAAATTCAGGTGCCAGAAAGACTTTAGGCTGAGATAACAGAGATGCAGCTGCTGGTACCAGAGATCACATGCCCAAGAGCACTATTATTTTTCCATCCTGGCATCAGGTTACACTGGTTTTAATATTTAAAACAATGTTTCAAGCCTAAATTCTTCCTGCAGCCATAACATAAACAGAGGCTCCTGGCTGACATGCAGTCTCTTCCTCCTCCTTCCACTTATGTTATCACTGGTCCTACTTTATCAAGCCTAGCACTTTCACCTTTCACTCAGAAATGCCACTTGAGATTTTTACACTTATAAAAAGGCATCAAAGCGTACCTCACAGTCTATTGGAGCATGTGGTGCTCTTTATCCTAGGAGCCCATCTTCACTGCTGCACTGAGCAAAATGGGCAATTCTCCTTCTGCAAGCCAGCTATTCAAATCTCAAACAGGTTGTCCTTTTTTTTTTTTTTTTTTTTTTTTTTCCTGAGCTGCAGTTATTACAAGCTCTGTTTTTCACAGGCTTGTTGTTGTGCTGGATCAGAAATAACGATGCATGGCTACTGAAGGTGGAGCCCTGTGTTTTGCTAACACTTTGGAAGACGATGCCATCTGTGACATGATTCAGATCAGTGGTTTAGTGAAATTCTGTTGGCAGGGAGTTATCCACCAGATTAATGTTTCAGAAGTTCCTGTGCTTCCAAAACGATGCTTCGCCTTCCCTCTCCCTCTGCTATTTTCTTTCACGTCTCCATAGGTAGGCCCTGTCAGATGTCATGAGTGCCTCGTTAGCATGTCTGGACAAGGCAGAAAATACAGTCTTTGCTGGCAAAAACCCATGATGAGCAGCTTGAAAGGGCGCACAGAGGTCCTGCTCCTCTGCTGCTTTGAGCAGGGCGCTGAGGTTCTACCAAAGCCTGTATCATGGGCACACAGCGAGAGTCCTCTCCTCGGACACCCGATCCCCACAGGGGATCCTCAGAGCATACGCAGAGCATGGTGTGGAAAGAAAATTTGGTTATTTCATGAGAACTGAATTTTGTCCATCTGAAGACACCATGGCAAGTTGTCATGTACCTCTGGGATGTGCCCCATTTGCATAAGTGAGAACAAATTGAAACCACCTTTGATTTTAGTACCATGTCAGTACTACAGCTCCCTACATGCGTCAGCCTTTTCTGGTTTACCATCAGCCAAAGTAACCTCAATACTCATTTGCAGAGAGAGGTCCCCTCAGGGCAGGAAGTCCCATTGCTTTAGGTGCTGCTCAAACACCTACAAAGCCAGTGAAGAGCCCACAGCCCTGTGAAACACCTCACAAACATACACCAGACAATTTAGACATGGGAAATACAATTCTGCAGTACTGTTGTGTGCACCTCTCCCCAGCTGTTTTCTGAAATACGTTTTTCCATAAAATAGCTCTTGCGGTGGCAATTTTCCTCAGCACGCAAAGGTGTCTCCTTACAAAGCAGCAGCAGATGCTCTTCAGAACTGCTACAGCATCTTAAGGATGGGGGGGTTGTTTTGAATTACATCAGACCTTCTCTGGGTAAAATGATCTCCCCATTGCATTATTTGTAATTGTGAAAGAGAGGTTAGAATAAATGAATTCTCATCACCATCGCAGATCTTCATAAGCTGCCCACTGCCACGGTAATTGGGCGCAATAACTAAGCAATAAAGACAGTTGTTTCTGAAGTACTTAGAACATCATAAAAATAGTTGTAATGGTTAAAAACCAAAGTGCTGGGAGCCATCACTGTGACAGCTCTGCAGACAAGAGCTGCGTCCCAGCAGCAAGACGCAGTAAATTCACTCACAGCAATGATGGATCACTTTGGAAAAAATAGTTAGGTAAAACAGGACATTTTCATACCTGTACATTTCTGGTTTGCTGCTGATTGGACAGTGTGTCTGATCATTTCGTGCAGCCAAGTGACAAGTAACTTAAAAAATTATTTCCTTGAAACAGTTTGGAAATATATCTGTTCTTGCCACATATTTCATCTGGGAGGCAATTTCCCCCTGCCCTTCTCCACATCAGCCTGGAGTTTCTGTTAGAAAGATGTGGTAATACAGAGAGACATCAGCATCATTCACTGAATGAAAATACTGAAACAGCAAACGGTTTCTAAAAATAAAAATATAGTGTATATGTCTTTAGGTCTCTAAGGCATTATGCAGTGACTAATCAGAGCAGTTTTCCTACGAAAAAGGGACAGAAGCAATAGAGATGGAATCAAATTTAATAGTACAAAATGCAAGGTCATGCCCTGAGGGAGTAATAACGAGAATTTCTGCTACCAGCTGGGAGCTCATCAGTTGGAAGTGACAGAGGAGGAGAAAGACCTGAGCGCTCTAGCCGATCAAATGACTGTAAGCTGGCAATAGCATGCAGATGTGAGAAAGACAAATGTGAACCCAAGACACGTCAGATGAGGGATTTCTAATAGAACTTGCAAGATTTTAATGCCATCGTAGAAGTATAGAATATTGTATGTCCATATAAAAGATGAATTAATTTAAAATTGCCTTTTCTGCACCTTTCTCTCCTCGGATGACCAGGGGAGGGAAGAGCCTTCATATACAAGAAGAGACTAAATGAACTTGGTTTCTTGAGTCTAGCAAAATGCAGGCTGGGAAATATATATTTGTTGCTTACAAATACCCCAGAGGGAAGTACCAGGAAGAGAGAAGAGCCATTTGAGTGAAAGGGCAGTGCTGGCTCAAGAACCAGTGCCTATAATTTTGTGAGGACTACATTTCAGCTGGAAATTAGAAGATGGTCTTGACTATCCAAGAAATGCATTTCTGGGATTGCCTTCCAGGAGGTTTTATCATGAAAAAAATCCCAGCTTGTTTTAACGCAGAGGTGAGGCAGTTCTTTACAGATACAATAGCTACCTCAAACAGCAGGAAATTGGGCAAAATGATACAGAAGGTCCCTTTGAGTCCTATTTTTCACCACCCTCATGTGTCTACCTCATTCAGCAACCTAAAGTTTCACACTGATGGTATTCAATCGCCTTCGAGCTGTCAAAGTTATCTGGTTCTCCTTGTTTTGCTGACTAGAAGTACTCACAGCCAAGGCCTGATACTGTCCCCTGGCTACTTTCCAGCCTGTTTTGTTGTGGAAATTGGTGACAACAATCTCAAGCCTGTTTCTAATGTACACATGCCACATGTGTCAGACTATCCACCACATCTATGGGGCAATGGGCCAAAGGCTCTAAGCTGCCTGTTACACTGAGATCAGCTCTGGTCATGCCCAGGGTGGAAGGAGGTATGAGGTGCTACATGAGCTCATCATAAATGACTCTCTGCATTGAAGAGCTAGAGATGAAGCTTGGGACAAAGGCAATGGAGAAGGGTGGAAAACAGGGATTTGCAAGTGTGAAGTAGATGATGAGCAGCAGCTCAGGGCAGGTTGCTTGCCAGCTGCCCAGCACTCCATGGAGCACTCACTCTTGCAAAATCATCTGAAAACTCAAAGACCAGTCCAGAAGCAAAAATTAAAGTGAACAGGCATGGCAGAGGAACAGAGGGACTGGGTGAGGTTAGGCACATGGCATTGGCGTCCTCACTGGAGACAATTTAAATTGTACCACTGGTATAATTGAAAGCTGGGAACCTCAGCCCCATGGAGATTTGCTAGATGGCTCTTAAGATCAGTATGCTCTGGCCACCTCTGAGGTGCAAGGGATTTTGTCCTTCCTCTGCCTGTAACAGGAGACTCTGGGAATCAAGAGATGATCTCAGAAAGTGTCTAGTGGCAAAGCATTTGATAAGAAAACCTTTTAAGCGTGTGTCTTTGCTTTCAGACCTTAATATATCAGCACCGACCTTTGTTTTCTTCAACCTTCTTCTCCCTAGCATATCGCGGCCATCAGGTTGCAATACCATTAGGGTGGCTGTTCTTTTCATGTAGCACTGTAACTTTATGCAGTAATTTGTCACTGCAGATAAAACATCTTTGCTGTCCCAGGCGGCATGCAAGCTGAAACAGGCATGGCATGCAAATTCAACTGAAAAGTTAAAAAGTTCAAGCGCGGAGGAGTATGGAGGAAAGGAAGGAAGGGGGGAGTGCGTCAAGAGGACAGTTTTGCAGAGGACTGCCAAGGAAGAGGAATAGTGCATGCACAGGAGAGAGCAGGGAGGGCTGCCCAGGCACAAGAAACACAGCACAGAAGGGCAAGACTGGGAGCAAGGGATGCAAGGAGGGATATGGTGAAAGCTTACAGAAATGTAGGGGAAGGAGGCTGGGGGGGGAAGTGTGAGAGAGCTAGCAGCACTGTGTGGCAACGCAGGGCTTGGAAAGGAGGAGAAGGTGCCCAAGGGCACTGTAGATAGATAAACACAGAACGGCTGCTGCATCCCATGCCAGAGCTTCCCCTTCATTGCTGGGCAAATGTTGGTATGTACACACAGATCTGCAAAATATCTGGAGGCGCTTCAAGGTGAAAAGCACCTATAAAATGACTTATTATTGTTGACATTAAGAAGCTGTGGAAGTCTTCACTCGGAAATGCACCTGGGTTTTGTCTCTTCACAGCACAGATGTTGTTCAACTGCAAATATGCACAGGAGTTTCTTAAGTGCATGTCTTTGTATTTAATTTGGCCAGTTGGTTTGACCAACAGAGTCCTTCCTGTGTGTTTGGACAGTACACACATAAAGCCCTTACTCTTAGCACAGCAATGGAATGTATATGTTTAGTTCAGTTTTATATTCCAAGCACTGAGCAAACCCTCAACAAATGCTGTTTTCAAAAATTGGCCGCGTACCCACGCAAGTCAAACTTTCCATGGAGTCAGAACCTCAGAAATCCTTCACCAAGAAGGAAACATTGGCCTGGTCTGAATTCATTTAAGGAGAGAAGGGAAGAAAGAGGACACATTAACCAAGTTTTTTCTTGTCTAATGATACTGGCATGAATCTCAACCTTCTACTTTTGTTAGATTTTATACCCTTACTGACCAGGTACATCTTACTCCAAAGCCCTATGTGGAAGCAAACTTGGAAGTAAGACTAAAAGAAATTACACTCTTACTCCATTCTTACAGGTACAAGTGCATCCTCCTGCAGTGAGCTCCCTGCACTCAGTGCCCCTGAGGAATTGAACATCTCCAGGGCACCTGGTTGATGAAACAAACATGGTTGGGACTGACCGGGAGACAAATTTACCTTTAGGCTGGGGATAGGAGGAGCAGGCTGTACCAATGCCTTGCTGTTGATGCTATCCACCAGGGATCCCACTGTGCCCTTGGAGAAGCCTCAGCTCTCTAGGGAAGGCATGTTTTTGCTGCAACGGGGTTGTGTCAGGGGACAGAGCAGGGCTTCGTTTTTCAGACAGGCTACATTCGAATGATGCAGCACAGAGCAGATGTCCAAGAGGCAGCCAAGAGTTGAGACTGAGGCAAGGCGCAGAGAATGAGTCACCCAGAGCCAAAGCCAAGCAAGGGCTGAACGTTGAAACAAATCATATAAGGCGAGAATAGGGCCAGACCAGAGTGGGAAAGAGAAGCAGCCATCCCAGCAGGGAAACAGCAGAGAGGCAGAAGAAGGAGGGTGAACAAAATTAGAAAGCTGCAGGAGAGCAGGACATAAGAAGGACCATGCATCACCAGACTGGTGGGCATCCAGCTTGGCAACTATCTGTAGCAGTGGACAGGAGCAGACATTTGTGGACAAGGTACAGAAAGGACAGGACAGGCGTAGAGTGTGACTTTCCCCAGAGGAACCTCCCAGCCTCTGGCACTCCATGGCATAGCAATCCCCCCCAGCCAGGGGCTGTGCCTGCAACTTTAACAGCCTTCATGCACCTTCTCTCCTGTGAACCTAATTGCTTCGCACCCCGCTCTGTGCTTTTGGCCTCCATCCTCGCTGGCAGCAGCAAGCTCCACAGTTTGCAGGCACACAGAGGAGGGAGGGCTGGAGGAAAGCTGCTGAGAAGGGAAAGAAGACGGAGGGGGATCCTTCTGGGAAAGGATCCATTGCATCAGCCAGTCCAACCATTTGCAGTGCGCTCCCAAAATGGCAAATCAAGATCACATCACTGTGGTGCACTCCCAAGCTCTCATGCCAGCGCCTTGGAGGGTCCAAGACATGAGCAGTGCATTCAAGTGGACTGCCCAAAGCATAACACTGTCAAAAGGGAAACTATTTCTGAGGAAGAAAATGCCCAAGCCAATGATTTTCAGCATGACGAAGTTTCCTTCTCCTCCAGAGGACCAAGGAGCCTGCAGTCTCCACAAGGCCAGTCTCTCTCCAAGATAGTTGCTCCAGGCACTTGAGCAGCCTCCACTGGAGCTCCTTTCTGGTCACCTCCATGCTAATCAATGTTGTAGAGACATAAACCTGCCCTGGGAGAAGGAAAAGCAGAGGAGAAAGGCTTTTTTTCCTCAAATGGTAGATCATTTATTTTTTCTTCCAGGAAAGGGGCAATGAAGGAAGGTATTATGCCCATTAAAAAGAGATAGGGAGAGAGGAGGGGGCAGGATTTGTGTTACAAAAGAAACCAGCACATTATAGCAAGGGAGGCTGCAAGGTACAAGGCCACAGCATAAAAGACAAAAAAAAAAAAAAAGGCATTCAAAGCCTTTACAGCATCCATCAAAGCGATAACGTTATTGCATGGTACGTTTATAGCTCACTTGCAGCTGCAGCAGCAGCTTTTCAGTGGGGCTGGGCTTAAAACGAGACCAGAGCCAGTCCTCTGCTGCTCCGGCACCAGCAGACAGACCTTTTTCCCCCCACTGTGCATGGACATTTCCTGGACCCTAGCAGTGATTCTGAAATTCATTTCACCTTTTAATTGGATTTCACGGAGGAGAGTGAAGCACAGGGAGGGGATGTCTGGGGCTGTGGGGGTTGCTGGCGTCCATCCAGGCAGCTGCAGATGCAGAGGTTTGGGACGGGGTTGCTGTGGCAGGGGGCTGCCTCATGCACCCCAAAACCCACCCGCACACATTCACTGTGTGGGCTTGGTGGCTCCGCTGGCTGGGAGAGCAGCAAATGCCCTATTTCTGGTGTCAAATTTCAGCAAGCACAAGTCGCTTCCATTTCATCGCACTCAGAAAACGGGCTGGGCTTAACTAGGTCACACTTCCTAACTGTATCAGAGGCGAAGGCTTGTCTTGCATGAGTGATTTAACCACTCCAGAAGAATTTTACGCAGCGGTGTAGTGAGCGCCTGTGATGAGCGATGTCTCCCCTTGCCTTGCTCTGGAGGAGTGAAAAAGACCTGTGCAAGAGACCAAATGCTGTTTACAGCCCCACTGTTCTAAAATCCTGGGTGATAAACAGCTCCTTTTCAGTGTTATGAATATATTTATCTCCAAAATGAGCTATTTCAAACTCACGTTTTTCTCCATTAGCTGCCAAGGCCCAACCTTTGCACACTGCTTTTATCCTATCTGCACCAGGCAGCGAAAAGGCCCATGCAAACAGGTGCTGTTCCCTCCCACTTCAGGGAGAAGGCTGAACCTCAGTCCTGGGTGCCAACAGGTAGGTGGTGAGGCAAGGATTAGGAGGATTTAAACCCCTGTCTTCTCAGCCTCCTTTCCCCGGCTATGCTGTTGGCACAGCCCACCACCTCAGTCCTCTTCTGTGAAGAAGTCAGAGGTGGTGATGGCTCCCATGTGCTAGCTGGTGGCTTTGTGCTGCTGTGGGGACAACTCACCCACCTTCCCAGCTCAGCATCACCTTCATGCTGTGGCCATTAGTGTACCTTAGGGAAAAGCTGCAGGGAGCCTTGAGGGCAGCTCGTAGGAGCTGCACCCCAGTACCCAGCTGGTGAGGGGCCTGGAGCACAAGTGCTATTAGAAGCAGTTGAGGGAACTGGGGCTGTTCTGCCTGGAGAAAAGGAGGCTGATGGGAGACCTTATCACTGTCTACTACTACCTGAAAGAAGGTTGTAGCATGGAGGGTGTTGGTCTCTTCTCCCAAGTAGCAAGTGATAGGACAAAAGGAAATGGCCTCAAGTTGTGCCAGGGGAGTTTTAGATTGGATATTAGGAAAAAGTCTTCATGGAAAGGGTCGTCAGGCATTGGAACAGGCTGCCCAGGGAAGCGGTAGAGTCACCATCCCTAGAGGTGTTTAAAAGGCATTTAGACAAGGTTCTTAGGGACATGGTTTACCGCTGGAGTTCGGTTAGGTTATGGTTGGACTTGATGATCCTGAGGGTCTCTTCCAACCAAAACGATTCTACGATTCTATACCTGAATGTCTTTGTGATTCAGCAGCACGTCCAGTCCTGCCCTGGATCACACTGGTCTCTTGGTGTGCACAATGCATCCTGTGCCATCTCATGCCCTGGGCTGGTGATGCACTGCTTGAAGGTGTCCATTCCTTTGCCCACATTAGCCATTTGTCCATCAGTATCAATGCATGTCTCTTTGATTATGGCTTATTTAGGAGGATAAACTGATTTGTCTTTATTTTTCAAACACCTCACCACAATCCTCCTCATACAAGGGGGAACAAGACAGTCGCTATTTTCAGTTTCTCTGCATCCATCATTTTCCTTCCCCATTTTTGCTCCCCATTCTTCACCTATGTTACTTGTGCAACAAGAGGATGGCTCCAGCCTGTAATTCACCTGCTCTGCTTAGACAGCAGAAAGGTGGTATTTTCATCATGGGCTTTTTTTATCCTGTTCTTTATATAGCCAGCCATTTTGTTCTCTTTTGAGACGGCTGCTGCAGACTGAGCAGATGTTCCCACTGAACTGTGTGCAGTGACACCCAGCCTCCCCCCGCCATCACCCAGACGGCTGCAGTCAATTGAGAACCCAGCGAGGCGGCAGCAGCAGGGAGGCAGCCTTCTCCAACGTGTTTGTCAACAGCAAGGTTCTCCTGGCCCTTCGCCTACCTTTGGTAGGTCCCACCAGGCGCCTGCACGGTCTACTCTAACCTAAATAATTTCATGCCATCTGCAAAACTTGCTGCTTCGCTGCTTCCACCACTTTTCCAAGTCATTAATAAATATTAAGCACCGGGAGCGGGCTCACAGCTCACCGCCCAGCCTGCTTTCCCCAGCCCCAGAGGGAGAGCACATCCCCACATCCCTCACTCCCACTGCCAGTGAGACCCTTGGCATCACCTCCCTGTGGCTCCCATGTCCCCACCTCGCTGTGGGGGGCTCCAGCCTGTGCACCACAGCTTTGCTGGGCTGGAGGGGCATTTTGGCTCCCGGTCAGCCAGCATTTCTAAAAGTGAAGTGCAGGCTGGCTGACCTCAGCTGGCTGAGTCGGCTCCTCCAGCTCCTCCACATTGCAATGCACTCAATAATTCACAATGCTAAATGGCCCCTTTGGTTCAGACCGAGCTTTCCATCCCACGGGATGCCAGATACAGTGCTGGCAGCTCCGGTTACCCATCCTGTCCTCCAGCCAGATAAGAATCGCAGTACGGGACAGGGGCCTCCAGAATGAGCTCCCAAAGGTCTTGAGAAGCTACCAAGCCCTCTGAGGATGCTGCTCCCCTTCCCATGGTGGGGAGAGAGGAAGCAGTGGGCTATGGAGGGGAGCAGTGTTCAAGTGGTCCAAAGGGACTGTCTCTGGTAGAGACTTCTGTGCTAACTTGTTGGGCAGGACAAATGTGAAGCAGCCCACCCTGGCTCTTGGGGGAAGAGGGGAAGGCATATACTTTCTGTCTCCCACACACCTGTGCACACAGCCCAAGAGCAGGACAGGCTTGTTTCTTAGCCTCACGGCTCTCCTCAGGCCTATCCCCATTTCAACCTGCCTGCAATTGCCACACCCAGAAACCCCCATGTTGGGCTTGAGCCCCTTCTCCCCCCAACTTGGGGGGCTGGCAGTGGCCACATGCAGGAAGCTGCTGTCTATTGGGCCGGGCATACCTGTGGGGTGCCCAGGTGCTAATGGATTTAGCGCCTGTGGCAGATGCTGATGCACCAGCGCTGGCACAGGGAGGGATGGGGACAGCTCAGGCACTGTGCTCCCATGGGGTGAGAGGATCCAGCATGACTCAGGTCAGTCGCTTCTACCCTACAGCTGCATCTCCACCCACCCCAGATAGAAATCCTGCCTCCCATCCCAGAGAAGGCAGCCATCAACCTCAGTGTCCACTTCTACAGTTTTCCCTAGCTCATGAGGAAGGAAAGGCTTCTTTTATTTTTGTCTTCAAAGAAAAACAGAAGGAAAATAGGAATTTAGTTCTGCAAGTCTCTGAAGTACTGCTGCCTACTGGAATCAGAGAATAAGATAATAGTTTGGATTGGAAGGGAAGACTCATCTAGTCCAACCCCCCTGCAATGAGCAGGGACATCTTCAACTACATCAGGTTGCTCAGAGCCTCGTCTAGCCTGGCCTTCAGTGTCTCCAGGGATGGGGCATCTACCACCTCTCTGGGCAAAATGTTTTTGCCACCCTCATTGTAAAAATTTCTTCCTCATGTCTATCCTGAATCTCCCCTCCTTTAGTTTAAAACCGTTACCCCTTGTCCTCTTGTAACATAGCCTTCCAGGAAGTCTGTCCCCATCCTTCTTGTAGGCCGCTTTTAAGTACTGAAAGGCCACAATAAGGTGTCCCTAGAGCTCTCTCTTCTCCAGGCTGAACAACCACAAATCTCTCAGCTTGTCCTAATAGCAGAGGTGTTCCAGCCCTCTGATCAGTTTTTGTCCCTCTTCTGGACACTCTCCAACAGGTCCATGCCTTTCCTGTACTGAGGGCTCCAGAGGTGGATGCAGGACTCCAGGTGGGGTCTCACCAGAGCAGAGGGGCAGAATCACCTCCCTCGACCCACTGGCCACGCTCTTTTTGATGCAGCCCAGGATACAATTGGCCTTCTGGGCTTCAAGCACACATTGCCAGCTCAAGTCCAATCTCCCATTCACCAGTAGTCCCCAGTCCTTCTCCGCAGGGCTGCGCTCAGTCCCTTCATCCCCCCGCCTGTATCAATACTGGGGTTTGCCCTGACCCAGGCACTGAAGTAGCTGTGGACATCACATCTGTTTGCCCAAAGAGCAGAATATCCCACGTGCTTTACAGTCTTCCAGTGCTTGGCTTTTATATCTGTTGTCCACACAATTTTCCTTGAAAGGTCTAGGAGAAGTCCTTCAGGACCACTAGCAGCTGCAGGGCTCCTAAAGCCATAGGGGAGATCATCTTCCCTGGCTGTCCTGCCAGGCATTTCAGCAGCATGCTCTTTGCTTCTAATAGGCATGAAGGAGCTGCAGTACAGGGTCTTCTGCCCCTATCCAAGCTTTCCAGGGGTCAGACTGGGGCTCTGCGTGCACTTTGCACAGCCCAAAATGCATTTAACCAGACTTGTCGCTGTGCAGGGAAATCAGCCACTCATGCAGACTGCAAAGCCTTGTTCAGCTGCTCACTTTGAGAGCTTAGCCACAGAAAAAAGTACCATCCACACACAGTACACGACTTCAAAGCAATCAAAATGTACTCAAAAGAAAGCAAACTTTGCAGGCATAAAGTGAGAGAGCTCTTCCTAGCAGAGGTTATTTCCCTGCCTAATTTCAGCCTTTCATTCTCCCGGGTTTTGGCCAAAAGGCTGCTGAGAACATCCCTAGTTTCTTCCTAACAATTGGTTGAACCACATCTTCACATTTTCCAGAGAACACAACCTTTCTGGACAGACGCAGGCTGGAATAGTGACCATTGCCTGAAAGCTGAACAGTTTGAGCAACTGGGCAGCAGAGTGCTATGGATAAAAGGAGGGCCCCGGCTGCCCCTTGGCACCCCCCTGCAGCAGGGCACACAGCCAGCCACTTGCAGGGGACATCTCTCTCCTTGGAAGAAGGATTGAGGATGCAAGCACTGGTAAAGCCTGTTTTCCTAAACACAGAGGGAAACAAAGGAGAGATTTCCCATTCACTATTTCAGGCTCGTTTCCCCTAAAACTCTCTAAAGTGGAGCTACAAGCCCTTCTTTGATGTTTGTTTACATCCTCCTTTATCTGCTTCCATGATATTTTTGTGGCTTTTCTGCACAAAATTATACAGCTCCCTCCCTTGCTCCACACCTGCCTCCTGTGCTCACTCTCAATTATTCTCTTCTCTGACCACATCTCTCCTCCCATAGCTCAAATATCTGACCCACCTTTGGTACCACTTGCAATATGGGCAGCAGCTATATATTTCATAAAAGGGAGCGTATTTGGGTTTGGGGTTTTTTGTTTGCTTTGGTTTGGGTTGTTTTTTTTTTAATATATGTATCTTGAAAAAGATTGGCTATTAACAGCAGCTCCTGCTGACCTCCCTGCTGCATCCAATTCATCCTTAAATAGCACAACTAGCAGGACTAAAGTCTTTATAAAAATATTGCATGCTACCCATTCCTGAACGTTTTTGTCTAAGGTTCTCTGTTGCTTTGAGGTTTTTTTCTAAGGCAGGGTCAGGAATGGAAGAAAAGCTTCTGAGAGAGGGTTTATAGATGTTAGGTTATTTGCATTATAACTACAATTCAAACAGAGTAAAGGGAGAGGGAGGGGGAGAGGGGAAGAAAGAGAGAAAGAGAGAGAGAATGACTGAAAACTTTTTTTTCCCAAAGCAATTTGTAGTGCAAAGGCATTCATTATTTCAGGGTAATCTCCTTCTTGCTATTAGACCTCACTATCAAACTTTTCCTAGACACATTCCTCCCCCATTGGATAATGTTCATCAGATTACTACTAATCTTATCACAGACTTCATGGCATTCCTTGGAGAAGTCATGCCTCCATCTCGTGACAACCCCCCTTTCTACTGGTGACAGGCTGATGCTGCACCTGAATGCAACTGATTTTTGCTTTTTCCAACAGATTCAGATCTGATGGCAACAAAACCATCATGGCCTCATCACAGCTTGCATAGCTGTTCATATAAAATAGTGTTTCACCAAAATAGCTGTTCACCAAAAAATAGTGACCAAGCAGCTCTTCAGGCAGTCAAAGGGTTTCATTTCGCTATTGTCAAAATGAAGCATTTGGAACAATTTTTCATTCCTTTCTAAGCCAACAAGTCTCAAATCCTCATAGATGGAATAAAGGAAACAAAATACACAGCTTTTCCTCTTCACTTTGCCATGTTTTAAGTCAGTTCATGTTTTCTTAATTTATCGTCCTGCCAGGGGGTTGCCAGGAATTGCTGGTGGCAGCAGACTCTGCCAACTTCCCAAGCAGAGGAACGAGGTGCTCGCAACTTCCCTACCCATGGGCTCTGCTGCAGTCCACACTGCCCCATCCCAGCAGCCACCCAGCTTTCTCCAAGTGTTTCTGCCCAAAAAGCACCTTTCTTAATTTTCCATTGATGCTCTCTGCATTACCAAGATCTGGCCCCTGCACGGGGAAGCTTGTACTGCATGAAAAACTGTTCCATGGGCAAGGGTCTGAGCAGCGCAGACTCCTCTCCCGCACTTTCCAACAGGTTATTTCCACCAGGACACTAAGCTAACCTGGTAGCTTTGCTGGCCTTTTCCTCTAGAAATGACTAGCAGTTCATCAAGATGGAGCTGGTCCTGGGATGCCTGAAATGCACAGCCTTGTAGGTGCTGTCTGGGGATGCATCATCCCTTGCCCACTGCGGCAGAGTCCTCCTCTGCCCTCTCCATAGCCGATAATCACTGAGCGCTGCTGCCAGCATCTGAATTGCAAGTTTACAGCCTGGCTAAATTGCCATCCACTCCCCACAGATCTCATTCAGCATTTCCTCTATCACCCTCTCACTGGATATCTGTTTCAGATTAATTGGCCCAAAGATGGGGCAGCCTGCATTTGTCTGGATTCTTTCCTGCCCAAGCTGCTAACCTCGATAGATATCATTTTTTTAAAGGGAACATGTTGGCAGACCATCAGAAAGGAAAACTCCCTGATGGTGCAATTATAGTTTAATGTGTAAGAACCATCCGGGAGACACCAGCAAAGCCCAGGCGTTCTGGGCATATGAAATACAACTTGCTGCTCCTCACGGAAAGAAAAAAGAAGAAAAATCCACTGGAGGGGACTTTGCCAGAGGTGAATGGACTCTGTGTGAACTGATATCTCATTTCCATTGCTGCCTTTGATGCTGTGGACAGGGAAGGCTCATGAAGAGGCACGTAGGCCAGCGCAGGACAGGTGGGGATACCTGCAGGAAGGGAGAGACGCTGCTCTTGGCAAGGGGCTAAGTGAGAAAACAACACCAACTCACCCTGATCTTCAGTTCAGTGACATTGATGGAGGGATTAATTCAAACTGATTGACCACAACTTTACACTCCACATTGCTGTCACATATGATTAAAGTTGATCAAATTGCTCGCTGCAGATAAATCCTCCGACAAACTCAGCCCTGTTATCTGTCCCTGAACCAGCAGCCAGTCTACTTACAGAAGGGATTGCTGTTTGGGTGGCTGCAACAAGCAGTTTGCATTAATGCATTTTAACATATGGTTTAGCTGGGACCCTTTCACAGAAAATATCCTGCTCCTCATTCACCGTTTGCATTACGCCATTGGTCACGTAAGTCATCCCGTATTGCTTCTAGCTAGGCACCATGCTTTATAGGCAAGAGAAACATCTCCTCCTCATCGCAAGTTATTTGCAATCATGCTGAATTGTTCCACGAGCCTATTATGCAACTGATAGGGCTCTTCAAAACAGCTTGCAGAACAACACCAGCCTGAGCATTCAATTATAGTTATTCACATAACTCTAAAAGATAGCCTGCTTTTGTGAACATCTTTGCGAGTAGAAAAGTTGGGTGGTTTTTTTTGTTTTTTTTTTTGTTTTTTTTTTTTTTTTTTCCAACAGAGTGTTTGGGAATAAAATGGGTCACAATCGCTGAGGAAGACAGGCTCCATGTTTTATTCACAAGCACATTTTGTGAACATTTATTGCTACATATGGCCAGCTCTAGTGAAGATGGACATCCCTAGTTTTCCTCCTCATTTGCCCTCCCTTGATTCTTATTTTTGTTTCCATGTCTTAACTGTAACCTATTGACAAAAAAGAGAGAGCTTCTGGGAAACTATGCAAAAGAAAAGTTTATTCCCTCCTAGGCCTTTTCCTTAAATTCAATTATATTGCTTTCATCCGCAACAGGATAATGGCCATTTACAGAGTCCATATCAGATGCAGCCACACAGTTTCTGCTGAGCAAATATTTTTCTGGAAAAATGCCACTTCATTTACTAGTGAGTTGGTTTGCTCAGTGCATCTCAGCTTTGACAGATTTTCACCAGCTGCCATGAAGGATTTCCAGGATGAGTCCCTGGCCCAGCAACAGTGCCAGCCCCATCCCAGCCTCTCAGGGGGGCTGCCAGGGACCCTCTTTCACACTATCAGCCCTGGGAGCTCACCCAGACATTTGGTGTCCATGGCCAGGTAGTGGCAGTTGGGGTTTTGGGGACAATTTCTTTGTGCTGCATGCTCACACTTTCAGGTTTTCAGGCCATACCAAGATGATGGGAGACTCGGTCTCACCCTGGCCAAACGCCAACACCACTGATCACAGCGCAGCTCAGCCACCTTGCTTCTCAAGTGGCCTCGTGCACCTTCTTACAACTTCTGCCACAGAAGACTGGAGAGTACCTCCTGTATTACGGGAGCCCAGGCTTTTGGTCTTAGAAGGTCTTGAGCCTGAAGCCTGTCACATCAGTGTGTTGGGCTCAGCACAAGAAAACAGGCCAAGGAAATATCAACCAACCCAGCAGGAAAGGGGGAGTGTGTGTCTGTGTCAGAGCCCGTCAATCAGGAAATAGAACAATGTCCTCCTCCCTTAGAAACCAACACCAAGAACAAGGGATGGAGGGAGGGAGGAATGGAGGGAGTGAGGACACAGTGCCCTGGCTGAGGAGGATGAAGAGGTGGGGTTTCTGCTTACCCAGCTCTCTTCTCTAAAGGCTGTTCCTTTCAGCTGCCTCAGAAAGGTCAGCATGGAAAACCAAAATGGTTTTTTAAAACCAGCTCTAAGATAAAGGTAAGTACTGCTTTCCTTGAAGGCAAAATAAAAAACCTAGCTTAAAAAAAAAAAAAGAAGAGGAGATGGAGGAGGAAAAAATAAATAGTCCCTTGACTTTTACTTTATGTTACTATCTGTAGAAATAATCTTATCTGTGGGGACTTTTCAGTGCTACTGCTCTTGGAGTCAGCATTTGATGTAGAGCACACATGTGGAAGGACAGCTGCATGAGAGGGTACCAGTTTTCCACACAGGCACTGAGAAACAGATCCAGACAGCTATGGGGACAACAGGGCCAGAGAAGCCATCCAACACCTTACCCCACACCAAGTGGGACTGATTCAGCTCAGGTGCTGTTGCCACAAGGGCTATGTGGTGGCCATCACACAGACAGACACAGCTGGGTCACTCTGCTGCAAGGACCTCCTCTGGTACAGCAGGAGCCCCAGAGGTCCCCATGTGGTCAGGGACCAAGCACCCCATGCACTGTGGCCTCCATTCAAACAGGCCACCCAGCATCTCCTTTCCATGGGGTACAAGGGAAGGAGGCAGACTGGCAATGCTCCTGCAATTAAAAACACTATACCCTCCCGCCACCCCTTGGGGATTAAGGTCTGTGAGCATTTTGCAAATTTTAATCTGTTAGGCAATCCCCGCAACTCCTCTTTGAGGTGCTGAATTATTATTTCCATTTTACAGGCAGGGAAATGAGGATGGACCATGTGAGGGTGTTTGTGTGAGATCCCATATGTTCTCCATTACGAATCATTGCGCTTCCTGGCTGCAGCATGACCCGACTTGAAGTGCTAAATAATATCCAACATTTGTTCCCTTTGTACGTCCAGACCAACCAGTAGCAGGAAGCACTGCTGCAAACTCATGCAAACCTGGGAGGTCTGGGGAAGGGTTTGGGCCGCCAAGAACACGTACTCAGAGACTCAGAAAGCAGAAACACTGGACGCATTAACCTTCTGTGTGACAAGATACACCTCCTACCAAGGGTATGACAGGGCACAACTGCTTCTAGCTAGCGGGAACATTTGCTTTTTAAAAAGGCAAGTTTCTAAGCACCTTCCTTTCTTACCCTGGATGCAAAAAGGTGGAAGAAGTGGGTAGGACATGCATCAGGAGAAGGAAGCAGCAGCAGCAAGGCAAAACCACCACCCACATGAAGCTGTGAGACATTAAAGGCAGCCTCGTCCCAGCTGCTTTGCTTCTGGGACCATGCGTGCCTGCCCCACACACCACATTGTGCCATCCTTTCATTCAGGGGGGTCAAAGCAGCATGTGATGCAGCCCTTGTGCTTCCTTCACTGCACTGCCATATGCTTGCTGCAGAGAGGGAAAGAAGCAACCATTTACCCAGGCAAAGCAGGGAGACCACAACCACAACGATGGGCAAAGAGCTCACTGTCCCAGCCAGATACAGCAGGCAATGGTGAAGACAGCAGTGTTGTCAATGGTGAAGTAAGGAATTGTGCTTGGACGAGCACTACCACCCTTCTGGAGGGTGATATGGACATCCAGGAGCCTGGATGCAATCTACAGCCAAGACAAACCTCTGACCCTTCCTACATTACTGCAAAAGTCATACTGAATCCCAATAGGCCAAGATTTATTTCCAAAGTTTCTCTACTCATCAATATGACAATGCCTCACGGTCTACCGGCTTCATTTGAGGCTTTCAGTGGGGCTTGGACTAAATGGCCTCCAGGGGCACCCCTTCCATCTGAAATTAAGCTTTGATCCTATAGTTCTCCAATTTTGAGGGAAGAGGTCTGAGCCAAAGTATCACTGAAGCAACAACACTGCTTCTTCCAGCATAATCACTTTTATCCTCAGTGCATCTTTGAGGAAATTGTTCTTTGTTTCAGCTTGAAAAAACAACATCCCTGTGGAGACACAGCTGCAGCTCTGTTAACATGGCTGGTCACCCAGAAACTTCTGGAAGAAAACTGGGCCATTTCGACACACTTCACAAAGAGGATGCTGCCTCACCCTCTGCTTTGAGTCTCAAAGCCATGGCAGTGGCATGAGGAAGGGCCTTCAGTGTGTGCATCCAGATTATCCCCAACACACACATGCAGAGCCTAGCTAGATTTCATAAGGAGGCTAAAAAGCAGTGGCCTCCTCATTGACACCAACAAATCACCCTGCTTAAAAAACGTGTTTTATAGTGACCATAACCACATGCATCCCAGAACTTGGAACACAGGTTATGGTTGAAATAATGTTTTGAACATGAATCACCTCCTCAGGATTCAAGGAGGATTTTCCTCTCATCCTCTGGATGCTTATCTATCTCACAAAGTCTGTCCAGAAGCAAATGGAAGAGCTGTGCATCAGACAGCACGTGCGACTGCCCGCTTACTGGGTTTGTGCCTTTCACTGTGAGGACAAGACTGCAGGCGACAGTAAGCTTGTGCAAAGACCCAGCTAATTGTTACAAACAGGATACACTGCACCATAAGCCTGCTAGGGCTGTGGAGTTTCCAGCATCTTTTCCATAAAAGCTGACATCTATAGCTCTTTCAGCTTGCCTTGGAGGTCACTCCTCAAAATGTGGCCAAGCACCGTTTGCCCACATCCAGCCCAAGCCACTCATCTTCTCGGCCACAAGACAAATAATGTGCTCTGGTTCTGGCTCGCCTTTCTCCTCTGCATCATCTGGGCTAACCGCTTGCCTTCCCACGCAGAACAGCTGGCTCCATCCAGGCTCTTATGTTTCCTAAAGACCTTGTGGGGGCTGCACCGATTTTCCACTAACACTGCACTTTGTTTATGCCCGGAGGTCTCCAGGTCAGCAAGATGCTGGGGGTGGGGAGCTGGAGCCATTGCTCTGCGCAAGATACATTTGGCTCCTGTCTTTGGTTTGGCTGGGAACCCTGTGGAAGAGGCAAATGGAGCAGTGGAGCAAAACAAGCTGGAGTTGCTCCCCACCATGGCAGCACCAGCTGCCATCCCCAACTAAGCAGATGAGAGAGCTCGTGGGAAAATAAAATATCTTACACAAAACATGTCTCTGTTAAACATAAATATAACTGTTGTGACTCGCCATGGCTTTCAATGAAGGGATGAAAAGAGGGAAGCAAATGGAAGTAGCACCAGTGTCAATGCTTTGAGAAGGTAGCCTGTCCTGAGAAGACCATGCAGGGCAGGCAATACATCTGCTGGACGTTGCTTCCTGCCTCTTGTCTGTTCTGAACAGAAGAGAATGAATGAGACAGTACAAAAAGGAGCATGTGAGCATGGGACTCTAACCCCAGTGAAGGACCCAGCAGACCCAGACTGGTAGGGGAGGAAAATAGGTTCAGCATCAAGGGGCCTGCTGACACAGCACTGCCAGGACAAGCCAGTGGAGGCCAGCTTGTCAGTGAGACATCTTTGAAGGTATTTCATTCAAGGATCTACCACCACTGTCACTCACAAGACCTCAAGGCTGTTTAGAGCAAAGTGCTACCACCCTCAGAGGCACCACAGAGCCTGCCCATGTCTTCCCCACCAGAGTCTAAGAGTCATCATCAAAAGCAGGGCTCCCTCCCCCACCACATTGTGCCACACCACATCCCTTTGAGCTGAGCTGGCATCCATTCACCCTGCTTCAGCAGGGCCTCCCACAACACATATCCATGGGGTCAGTGCAAACAGAGAAGAGGGACAGACACTTGGCACAGCTCCTTTTGCTGCATACCACCTTAGCACTGGGACAGGACACCACTAGTGTTCAGGTGCACAAACCCAAACACTGTTTTTGCACCAGGTGAATCCCACAAAGCCAACACATACCTCTCAGTATCATGCCCACAGCTCCAAGCTCCCAGCTTGAGAGAACTCACCCTAAGCACCAGGAAGCTCTTACTTAAATGCAGAACACAGCTGAGAAAGCACCTGAAATCTGTTTGGGGCTAAAATCCATTCCGCAAGGTGTAGGTCCTACTCCTCTGCAGAGGCTGGCAGCTGGGGGCAGCGGCAGCCCACCACTTGCAAAAACCCCACCAAGGCAGCCTTCTTCAGAACCCCAGACAAACTGGGCAGCAGTGAGGTGCAAGAAACCTCCTCAGGAATGGCTGGAAAGCAGTGCCTTGTGCTCAGTGTGGGGGTGAGGGAAGGCTTCACCATGGGGCAGGAAGGGTGGCAAAGACCCTCACCACCTCCCGTTCCCCACCCATCACAGCACAGCATAGCCTGGCTGCCTGCTCCCACTCCAGCAACAAGGACCCCCAGCGTGAGCTGTGCCCTCCCAAAAGCCGCAAAGCCTTTACTGATGCCAACAAGCCACCCCAAAGCCCCTTATGTCCACCCAAGTGCCCACATCACTCACTGCTGCAACTTGTTGCACCCCAGCTTTCTGCTGCTCCCTGAGCTTCCAGCGTATGAGCAACCAGCTCATCAAACAAATGAGGTGGCAGCACATCACCCCCGGCCAAGGTGCTTGGGCAAGCCTAGGCAGGCTGGGTATGGCTGCTTGGCCTGTCCTGGGCAAGAACAAGCTGTTTGCAAGAGTGGTTGTCAGGGTTTTTGCTGGTGCAATAGCGATGGAATAGATACTGCACCTCCCTGAGGAGGAACCCAGTCTCTCGCCCCTGCAGCACAAAACATGTCACCAGGAGAAAGCGTTTCATTAAAATGTGGTGGTTTGTACGCTTAAAACAGGGTAGGGGCAGATCCACTTAGCACACGTGGAGCCCGTTTTAACAAGCCATATGCCATCCCAGGAAAAGGCCTTGGACAAACATGATTTCAAGTGTCTCATCTGCAGCACCTTGCAGCTTAGTTGACAGCCTCAACAAGCAGGAGAGTCAGGTCATTAGGGAAAACAGAGTCAGAAACAAGGGGGGAAAGGAAGACCAGAGAAGCAGAGACAGCCTAACAACAAAGGCTTGTCTGTTCTGGAGAAAGGAAAGTTAGTGTGTGCATGTATGTATGTGCCAAGTAAATGAGTATATTTATACTTCATGTTGTATGGACTATGTGGAAAAAGTGCCTGTATATACACAGTCTGTTATATTAATTTCTTGTAGAGCAGTTGATGTCTCTGTGCTTAAAAAGTGGTGATGTACACATAAGTGTGAGTTACATGTGGGTTGTCTGGCCACAGCTATAGAGCATGAAATGTTTATTGCGTGCATTCCTTGACTAAGAGAGTGGTGTGCTCACCTGAGGAAGGGAGTTGCAGGCAAGTAATGCAATTAGGGCATAAGTTTATACAGCAAAGCCACACAGCAGAGCATGTAAAAAGCATTTGTTGGTAGAGATTTCATGCTTGAATCTGCAAGCACCCATGAGAAGTGAGAAGGAAACAGAGCATGTTTGAGGTGAAAAGAGTGCATCTCTGCACACGTGAGAGAGGGAAAGACCGTGGGATGCTCACACTCTCAGAAGGGAAGTGTGGTAGGGATGCTGCAGTCAAAACTCACTCCGAACAAATGCCAAGAGCTTTATAATCTGGCTGATACTGGTGTTGCATCTGGCCATCCCTCAGTGAAGCTGATCTCTGTACATTTCTCAGTCCTGACACCTTTGATTTGAAGTCCGATGTGCAAGATCTCTGGCTCAATGTTTTCAGCCTTCGGAAAAACAGGCTTTTCAAAGAGCAACATTCAACCAGTATTAGCACAAAGAGGGCCAGCGTGTAGTGTAGTAGTGTCTCAAAATGACAGCCGAGTCTGGCACTGATTTCAGCTTGACATTCTTGCATGCTGAGGTGGGGTGTTTTTTCCCTTCCTCCAAGCCTGACTGTGGTTTGAACACAGGTACTGTTTTACTGAAACCTGTGTGTTTCAGGGAGATTTTGGGGAAAAAAAAAAAAAAGATTAAAAAAAAAAAAAATCTGGTTTTGATCCCAGAATTGCTGTGTGGTTTTGTAGATGAGTACATTGCTGGGTGCAGGCATGGGCATGTGTGGAGAGAGGTAGAGAATTTGGGGCAACGGGGGAGGGTTGTGGTGTCTGGATGCAGGCAGGAGAGGCGCAGCCCGCTGCTGCCCGCACACCAAGCAGGGCTCTGTGTTCGACTTTCATGCCACAAAGCAGAAAATTCCTAGGAAGATGAAAAAGGCTCTCAGGGCTTGTGCAAAGGAGAGGGGGCAGGGGGGGAGGAAGCAGGAAAAAAAAAAGGAGAGGGAACAGCCCAAGAGCAGAGAGAGCCGTGCACGAAAGAGTTGTTTGCAAGTGCCCTCTTCTGGCCTTGCTGGGGTTTCCCTCGGATCAGGCCAGACCCGGGGAATTGCTCCGCCCGGCTTTTTTTTCCTGACCCCACATCATTCCCGTGTGTGGAAAGGGAATCCCACCAGGACCTTTGTCTGCACACCATCAGCTTGTACCGCTCAGCATCTGCAGCTGCTGTAGCTGACAAGATGAACTGGAATAGTTAAGCAGGGGACAACGAGTGCCTTGAACAGCAGAAGAATATAAGAGATACTAAGCTAGGAGTCCTTAGAAAACCAAACACTTACTGCGCTTCAGCAGATGTAACCTGCAGGTTAATGTGCTTCCTGAAAAAGACTAGGAAAAGGGTAGGAAGCAAGGGTAGAGGAGGACAGCATGAAAGGGGACCAACAAAGACACATACCTTCATAAATGTATTTCCTTTGGGATACCAGCCAAGGTCACCCTCCATCACACGCGGACAGAAGTGTTTTAGAGACAGAAAGATGAAGGATTTCAACCTAAACCACAAAGAGCCACACTAAAAGGACAAGTGGCAATGGATACAAATTGTACTGGGAGAGGTTTTGTCTATATATGAGAAAAAAACTTTACCGTGAGAACAATCAATCACAGGCACAGCCTCCCCAGGGTAGTGATGGAGTCCCCATCACTGGAGGTTTTCAAGACACAACTGGACAGGGTGCCACATGATCTAATCTAGACTCCCTTTCCCACAAAAGGTGGGACCAGATGATCTCTGAGGTCCCTTCCAACCTGGGCTGTTCTACAGTTCTATTTAAAGTATGGTTAAGAAATTCCTGCGTCTTTAAAAACAGAAACATGCCAATGCTTCTCAGATGAGAGGCTGCTTTCATTTCCCTGTTGCCCCCTGCCCAGGCTGTGGTTTGTGTTCCAGTTCCTCCATCAGAATTAGCAGCATCAGATTTTCCAGCAGTCCCTCTTCTGTGAGAGGAGCAAGGAGGAACTTACAGGATTAAGCCATTAGAGGCTGGGAAAGATGTAAAATGAGCTGCAAGGCCCCACTCCCACCTCTGCCCTTCCGTTGCCACTCAGCCTTGAACATATCCCAAATGCTGTGTCTCTGACATTGTTTTTCATCTTCCGGAAGACAAGTCATCTCAACGTACCCTCAGGGAAAATTTGGGGCAGCCGACAGGGAGGTTCACCACGTGTTGTGTAAGTGGCAGAACATGTCTGAGCAGCTGCAAGAGGAACCAAAACTTGAGCCTAATTGTAGTGGAGAACAAAACCAGAAAGTAGTGACTGAGGTTGTGTTTTGAATAGAAATCACAGAAATCGCTGTTTAAGAGATGTCTCTGGCCTTGATCAGTCAGATTTCCTTGAGTGCAAAACAGAATCTAAATTAGATAGGCAGTTAACTATTATTCTATTTGTGCATTGGACTGACCTCTTTCACAGGCACAAAATACACTGTAGTGGGAGGAGGTATGTGAAGGCCAGCTGAGTTCATGAGTTTGGATGAACTCCCTTTAAACCTAACCTGTGATATGCAAGCCTGATAAAAACTGTGTATGAAGCCTGTAACAATGAGAACTTTTCCATTTTTTCCATTCTAGGGAAAAGACTTATGGCCCTAAAATACCCCCGAGCCTATTAGTCGGGATGTAGATTAGCTCGAGGGAAGAGTAAAAGGCACAGGAGGACGGGCAGAGCCATGGCCAGACCATGCTCATGTTGTCCCACTAGATGACAGCACCAACATGTTCTTCTGCACCCTGCACTCACACCAGTACCAAGCAGGCTGATGTGGGCAGTGCACCTGCTGCTTCCATTTCTTGTCCCTGGAGACAGCTGATAGCACAGCTGGACAAACACTTGGGCCAAATTCTTCAGTACAAGGCTTCATACAGGAGCTTCTAAGTAGTTCTGTGCTGTAAACTGCCTTCCAGGCCTAGAGGTGTGTGCCAGAAGCTGGCTAATAGATGCTGTGCTTGAATAAAGCACCCCTTATCTGTTGTCATCACTGTATGGCCAGCCCACAAATTCCCCTTCTCCTCCAGTGAGACCATCAGTTCCCTGATCAGCAATGGGCTAGCTGCCCCTTAAGCATGGGTCTGGCTCTGTGTCCGCTCCTCCAGCCATGCTGTTCACCACCCAAGGTAGAGACTTGAGCCCAGAACCACTGGAAAGGGCCAGTTCTGGGTGTAAAACAGGCATAGCACAAAATTCCCATGCTCCATGCACACAAGTTCCCCCAGGGAATGTCTTCAGTGGCATGTTTCAGGTAGGGCATCCATCCTGGCCCGCTCTGGGTTGTACCTGGCTAAAGGCTGACCTTGATGTTCAGCTTGCCAAAGCTGCCAAGAAATGCGTGGCAGAGATCCATGGACTGAGGTCCTGGCTGGGAGCCGCATCATTTGCACACAAATTTCTGCTACCTTCATGACACTTTTTGCTGGGAGAAGGTGCAAAGTAGCCAGGTCCCAAGTGTGTCAGGCCCAGGCGGCTGTGCCTGGCCCCAGGGTCAGCCCACAGAGGGCCAGTGCCCACAGTGTACTCCGCAGTGCTGGGCACAGCCTCACCTTTCCCACAGAGAAGTATCATCCGTATCATTTCTTTCATCCCACCTTCTTACAGAAGTTTTTTTGGTTTTGTTTTTTTTTTTTTTTTCAAAAGGACACAGCATCATTTTATACCTTAGAGAAGCAGAGCTTTTGCTTCCCTTCTGATCAGTCTAGGCCTGTAAACCATTCTTCTGTACTATTTCTTATTAGGGCTTCAGAAGCACGTGTCCTTCAGAACTTTAAGAGACGGGGAGGACTAAGAGTTCTCACTACTTAACATATGAGTATGTATGTCGAGTCAGTTGAGACAGCTGCTTTGGTGCCTATCAGTAGTGGTGCAGTTTTTCATCTCTAGATAAGACATCATGCCTGTATTTGCCCCAGGTGCTTGGTCGCAGATGTTCTTCTCTAGCACAGATGCTTTGAAAGAAAGGAGATTCACAGCTATTTCTTCTACAGTTGCCATCTTGAAATGCCTCTCCTCACTTGTCAACATGCCCTCTAACCCTGGCACCATTTGTGGCTCTTCAGAGCTGCAATTTGATGATTTTCCTAAAGCTGACACAATTTTCCTGATGTGATATCCCCAAGAACAACAGAGAGGTCTACTGGAGGTAACATTTGATATCCAGAGACACACATTTCAAGCCTTTTTTTCCCTAGAACATACTCAGGCAAGCTGTTCCTGTGGTACAGGGATGCCAAGGAAGAGGGGTGGGATGGACAAGAATCAGCCTGATAAGAGAGTGTACTTTGGCAGCAATAGCCAGGGACATATTTGTTGTTCTCAGCAGTGTGAGACTAGGCAGCCCATGAGTGAATTGCCTGAATTTCTAGGCAAGGTGATATGTCTGATAAAGAAAGAGGGTGGGGAAACCATTTATTTCCATCCCTTTTTCCTTATTAAACAGACCTTCCTTTGGAAGACCTTGGATTCCTGGCACCTCCTCCAAAACTCAGTATTTAATTTCAACTACAGAGACTAAAGGCTTCTACAAGTCACTTGCTGTGCAGACATGTTTCCTTCCTGTCAGGGCTTTTTAAAAAAATTCCTGGTGCTCAATTCCTCTTTTGCAATGGCTAGCTTTTGGCTAAACTTGTCTTTTTTAAATGACTAAAAAGAAAATAGAGTCTACAGAAGTTGAAAGCTCAGCAAAAGGGTGTTGGAGGTTTTGTTGGTTGAATTTGAGGTTTGAGATACTGGCTCTTCCCTGCAGTAGGGACCACATCCTCATTCTGCATTCACTCTCCCTGGCTCTGGCTACTGAAATCACACTGATGCCAACTAATATTGAAGTTTTGGCTGCTAGTGACTAGCATGCCTGCAGCACATGGGCCTTGCAATCGCCTTTGTGTTGTAGAGCCTGTTGGCAGTACAGCCATTCATAAAGACCAGCACTGCACAGCCATTCTTGGAGACACAGCTCCCTCAGGTGGTGCACTTAACAGCTGTAAAACCTCCAGAAAAATAGAAATGGAATAAAACAGTGATGCTGAGGTAAATTGATACCTCATGAGTACTCCCTTCTTAGACAAGAGGAGAAATCAGGACCCCATCTCCAGCAGGACTATGAGCAGGGGCATCACAGCAACATCCCAAGCCTGCAGACCACCCTTGATCTCCTAGGTTTGCCCTCTGCATAGTGCTCAGGGCAAGGAGAGCCACCAGGGGATGGGACGCACCATCAGTGTGAGATGAGAGGTCAGGAGTAAGAACAGAGCAAGGTAAGCCCCCAGCCTCTAGCACAGAGCTGTTTTGCAGCACAGGGAGATTAGTAGCTTCTGCCTAGCAGGACATTCTGCACCCTCCAGTGAACCCACCAGCCAACAAAGGGGGCTCTGGGACACCCAGCCAAATGGGAAAGGGACTGAAGCAGGCTTTGGGAAGAGCCCATCATGGAAGCAGGCAAGGTGCATGCATGTTTTATGGAAGAATCGTCATTGGCAAGGAAGCACCCCTTTATTTCATTCCTGTTCATGGGAAACCTCACCCTGCCTTTCACAGAGGAAAAGGGGTTTGTCTGACTCTGGCTGCTAACAGCAGTGGTTCCAGACTGTCCCAGCAGGCATTACATTTCAGCATGAGGCTTTTCAAGAGCTAGTTGTCCTAACGCACCAGCCTTACTGCCTATCCCCATTTCACTGGTGTTCAGGAAGAGGTAAGCACAGAAATGCAGTTTTGGGATGCCTGCAGATAGTTTTGTCTCAGAGCTCTTCCCCTCCAGTTGTCAGCAGTGCTACTCCAGTCTCTACTCACACCCCCTGCCTTTGCGCCACACGGGCCCCCTTGCCCCATGCCACTCAAAAAGGCTGGAAATGAAAGCGGGTATTTGTGTGGGAGGGCAGGCAGCAACCTGAAAGTCTTGCCTGCTGTTGTTATGTAGGCAGAGAAAGCACGTGGGAAATGCAACCAGTGAGCCCTACTATGCGGATAACGTCTCTGTTGTGGGGTTATCTCTTCCTGTTATCTCAAAAGCTACATTTCAGAGGCACCGAAGGCAGAAACTGTCTAACAATACCACCCAAAACAAAGGCACACAAGGCACCGGCACTGTATTGAGGTTGATGCTGCTGACAGCCAGGTGGGCAGAATCAAACATCGCGTTAGTCATTTGTCTGCCTTAGCTTTTGCCCTCTCCTTCCCTCTGCAGGTGCTTCAATTGAATCCCAAGCTTACACTGGTGATGCACTTGCTGAAAGAGGGAGAGCAGGGCCTGCCAGCACCACGGGCTCTGGGCAGACAGTGCTCACTGTGTGCCCAGCAAGAGTGGGAGAAGGAGAGAGAAAGGGAGAGTCAGCATCAGCTGTGCACCCCGTATGGCAGGCAACAGCAACACCTGCCTCCTCTGCAAAGAGGTGCACCCCTCTTCCATCCTTTCAAATCATTCCTGACAGCAATGGCTGACAACAGCAAAGCAACCTGGAGCGGGGCTTCCTGGGGCAGGTACTATGAAGAGGAACCATGCTCTGAAACCACGAGGGTGCTTTGGAAGTTCCCTCTCCTCCCTCTCTGTGGGCACAGTGTCCTTAGTCTGATGTGTGCATTGGTGGAGTGCTAAGGTATCATTCAAAGCGGAAAAATAAACCGCCCAGAGTGGGTGTTTTGTAGGAAAGGAAAACTAGAGTAGAAAGTAAGTGCAGTAGTGCAGTAGTGCTGCCTGGGGATATGTCACAGGAGGTGAGCACAAGGCAGTTGGTCCTGGAATTAAAAAGGAGGGGGACGTAGGAGGCCCAGCAAGGCATCCTATGATTGCGTCCTGCCCAAAGATGAGAGCTCTGCATGGAAAGAGAAGCCCCATCCCAGGACTGCAAGCATGATTCAGTTACATGACTCAAATCCTGTTTCCTGGTCATCCAGTTCATTTTCTCAAGTAACCATTTCTGTGCTCGCCCATCCCTCTCCACCTGACCTGTTGTCCAGTGTGCTACATGCACAGAGCCTGCCTTATTCCCTTTGTTTGCCTTTGCCCTGCCCGGAGAACCCACAAAGGGCAAGAAATTTTTCTTAGTTTCTTACTTTCACTGCCATCTTCCCCTCCAAAGCAGAGCTGGGAGGCATTGAAAGTGCTGACTCCTTCCTGGACTTTCAGGACAGACATGCCAGGGGTGGCTTCCTCCTTGGCAGATACTGCTTGGAGCCCAGCTAAAGCAAATCAGCCCCAGCTGTTCTGGCACAGTGACTTCACTTCACTTCTGCCCACAGAGCTGCAGCTCTCCCCCTCTCCAGCAGCAGGACAGAGGGGAATTTCAGTTTAGGGTGGTCATCAGAGGCACTCCAAGCAGCTGCTCTGGCAGCTCTTAGCAAGCATAAAAGCTAAAGCTGCACCCCTGAAGGAGGGAAGTGTTCCCATGGCCTCTGCTGGTCCATGGCTTAGGGCAGTAGCTGGGCTGCAAGGATGGGAAAAGGCAATTCTGGAAACTTCCACCTGCAGGGAGGGAAGAAGCACTTTGTTGGGGGAGAGGGTGAGGAGAGGGCTGGATTTGGCCTCCCTCCTCTGAGATGAGGGTGAAAGAGGAGGCCACTTCGCTGTCAGAGTCTCTTACTGTGCTCACCTTGAACTAACTCTTAACTTTCTATTCACAGCATCAGACCGGGTTATTTCACAAGCTTGATAGCTACTGGAAACTGATTTTATCTGAAAGTCTGAGGCCAGACCCCTTACATTATCACTTGCAGCACATGAACAAGCCCCTTGGTCCCTCTGGGCCCAGGGTGACCATCAGCCAGTTTGGGGATCAGAAGGTGACAGCCATGTCAGCCTGCTCATTGCATGGCTGGCATCTGCAAGGAGCACCTCACCCACTCAGCTGAGCTCTGTTCCTGCATATCACCCATAGCACAGCCCACAGAGGACTACAGTTTGAAAGGCAAACCAGCATTTCTTAAGCATTTTGCAAGGTTTCAGCATGGCTGAGGAGGTGATGCCCTGTCTCTCAGAATGGAGAATGGAGCTGATGGGCAACACAGCCCAAGCTGGGGTTTGACTCTGCGTCACAGTCTGAAGATCTGTTGCAGAAGAAGGACGAAATCACTGTCTTTTCACCCATGGCATCATTTTGGCAAGCATGCCAAGAAAGATATTTGAACAGCCATGATCTCCTCCTTGACCTTTTACAGACTGAAAGTTTTGGGTTAGAAATGAAACTATCTAACTGGCTCCAGAACTGCCTGTACCAGAAGAAAGAGAGCATCCCTGTGGACTGGCTAATGGCCAGCTAAGATACAAGCAGGTCTTGTATTCTTTACTAGAAATGCTAAGTTTGGGTATTTGGGTTTGAAGTCAAGCAGATTAAGACTGAGATAGGAGATTTGTATCTTGTATACAACCAACCATTGTGTTTTTTCGTGCCTACCCAGACTGCACAACCAATGACTGCTGCAGGAGCACAGCACAACAACAGACCTGCTTGGATCAAAAGGCAGCGCGTTCGTCCCATTCCTTCAGCGCTGGCCCTGCAGCACTTCACCACGCAACACTGATCCCTGCTAACACCCGGGCAGCATCAGCTGTGTCTCCCAGTCCGGGGAGGACAAGCCAGCACCCTTACAGAGTATGGCTCAGCACGTCAGCCGTCTCGTCTCATCCCCCTTAGGAAGAATGGGGGAAAAACACTTCATCTGTGTGACTCACTGGTAGATTTGTCTATGAAAGAAGAACAAAGAAAGGTTGCAGCAAGTATCACCAGAGCCAAGCACTTCCTGTTATTTCTTAGATCTTGCTGTCAGATCATTTTCCAGAAGTGAAAGATCCGCTACAGCATAAAACCCCGAGATTTTAATGCTCCATGACATACATTCAGAAAAAATGCTGACTTTTCAAGTGAGCACTGGGTAGAACTCAGGACCATACAAGTATCATCCTTTGTATCACATCAGAACAAACATGGGACATCACAAAAACAATGGTGACTATGAAAAAAAAGGCGTCAATCAAAAATAAGTTTTGCCCTGTTGAGACACTGTGCTTGTAGTATTTTTTTCTCTGCCTGAAAGAGGACTGTGTTTTAGTGCAAATCCACCCAACAGGGCTAAGTTCAGCTCTTTTTACTTAGCTTTGAGCCTCTTACCACCTAAGAAAGAAACATCTATCTGGAAAGAAACAGGGCAAGATTCTAGTAACCCAGAGGAGACCTTAGGGAGTTGTACAGAGTCTGAGAGTGCTTCTCTCAGCCTGTGGTTACGGCAACCAGGTGGAGGGCAGTATTCAAATATGCACCTCCACACTTCACTAATGCGGATTGTGGTGGCCTCTGGCCTGACCTGTGCTCAGGGACCCTGCTGGCAGCCCTGCTCCCCAGGAAAGGGAACCAAGGGCAGCTTTTGGGTGTGCTCAGCCCTCACATGCCTTAAGCTGAGACAACAGAGGTTTCCACAGTTCACAGGATGGTCTCAAGCCTGGTCTTGAGGGTGGATTTGGATACAGTTTGTGACTAACAGTAGAAAAGCTTCCTGCCTTCTGTTCTTACACTGGGCATAAGGGTGGTGAAACACTGGCCTGGGTTGCCCAGAGAGGTGGTAGATGCCCCATCCCTGGAGACATTCCAGGCCAGGTTGGACAAGGCTCTGAGCAACCTGATCTAGTTGAAGATGTCCCTGCTCATTGTAGGGGGGTTGGACTAGATGAGCTTTGAAGGTCCCCTCCAACTCAAACTGTTCTATGATTCTGCGATTCTGTGACAGCACCATGCTGCAGCTCCTTGCCAGGAGAGTGAGCACAGCTCTGTGCTGGACCAGAGTCACCCTGGCACCACCTCATGCCTGCACTAGTGCACCCCTGCAAGGCAAATGTCACCCCACCAGCACCAGCCCCATGTAGAGGAGGGACCAGGACAGCAGCCGGTGGGAAGCCCAGGAGGGCTTCTCAGATTTATGACAGAAACTCACCAAACCTCTGCAGTGGGGAAGGAGCATCTCCAAAGCATTCCTGCAGCTCTATTAAGCTCAGGGCACAGAGAGCAGTATTCAGTGGCAGGGAGTCCCAGCAGGAGCCTGCCCTCCTCCTCAGGTCCCAGTAACCCTCCCTCTGTCCCAGGAAGGGCCAGTGTTCCCATAAACACAGAGGAGTCCCAGCTCAGCTGCTTGCTCTGCAGAGGGCACCAGCAAAGCTCTGGCCCCACAGGCAGAGCATGCTCCACAGCAGGCAGGTGGACATTGTGCTCACCCAAACCCACCAGCTGCCAGCACTCAGGTGGTATCCGGTACCTCCCAGGGGTGGTGTGAAACCTCCTGCATCCATGATTCCATGGCTCAGGGACTAAAATGTTTTTCTTGTCTCCTTTGTACCAAAGTGAGATACAGATACTCAAGTACAAGCACAGGCAGGAACTAAGATCCTCTCCACCCACTCTCATCTTTATTCATTCACTACAGGCATAATAGCACATGTTACAAAATAAACCACGAAATGTTTACCAAATGCAACTTTAAATAGTGAAGGCCCTAAAACAAGATGCAGCAAGCTAAGCCAAGAGCAAGTGACACTCCCAGGGTTGTGTCCACCATTGAAGTTCAAGGAAAAGTGACTGAGCTCTGGGGGAGGCAGAGACCTCTTTCTCCCTGACAAGTTACTTCCCTGCCCTTGTACCAGAAGATAAAAATAGTCACATTTCTGAGGAGAAACAAGGATGGCTATTTTAACTCCACTGGCATATATAGGATAGTCAAGCCTGAAAGAGACTCTACACATTCTTCTGCCTAATGCAGAACCTGCTAGCTGGATGCCTCATGCTCTCTGGTGCCTCTTGCACCAGGTGGGCCAATGTACCCATTCAGACGTTGCAGCTTCTCAGCTGTCCCATAGAGGCAGTTACAAACATCTCCAAGGACCAAAAGAGCGAGCAGTATTTTCCAGCACATGGAGGGCAATGCAGGTGCAGTTATTGCAGTCCATCCTCTCCCCTTGGGAGAGAGATCTCTCAAAAGTTCTCTGTCATCACCTGGTTATACATGAGGTGCTTACCAGCAGAATCAAGGGTTACGGTCCCTCAACATCAGCAGGCAGCCCTACAGTGAAAAACCATGACAATTCAGACAATGCCACTAGTAATCAGACTGCCTGGCAACTCATAACACTTGTTTCATGAGTTAACGGATACCAGACCTCTTCTGTGACAAAAAAGATTGTCTGGATAGCCAAAAAGACCTATGCTGAGAATAAAATTTCATTTTATTTGCCAAAAAGGAGTCACAGAAAACTGAGCTGAAATAGTCCTTGGAGAGGCTGTGTAGCATGTTGCCCTAGCCCTCAGCAGGACGAAGATGCCTCACAGATGGTTATCTCATCTGCCTTTTGAAATCCCCAGTGCTGGAGGTCCTCTCCCAGAAAATTACACACAACTATGCTTTGATCCAGAAGGTCATGCATTTGATGCTGAAGTCAGAGGGCTGTCCTAATGTGTGGCAGGAGAAAGGAAAGATTCTCAGGCCCATGCTTTCTTACCAGAACTTTAGCTTCTTCTTGATATAATCCATCCAAAAGCATGAAAACAACAAGGTGCACTAAAAACAAATGAACCACAGAAAGACACAGGTTTCAAGGCTCGGTGTTCCATACCCTAACATGAAGACACTTGAAGAAAAATAATGACAGGGATGAATGCCCATCACCTTGAATCTCCTCCACTGGGTCTTTTCATCTCCATTTGATGCTCTAATTTTCTGCAACAAAAGCTGTCATTTTGTAGCTGAGCATTATGCAAGGCTGGGCAGGAGGGGTTCCTGACAACTGGAAACTTTATTTTCTCAGTGAATGGCAGAGTCGAGAGACCACCTTCCCTCCCAGGACAGACATTCAAGGTCTTTCTCTTGGATGGTTTGGAGTACGCTGTTGAGTGCGGGGCCGGGGCCGTGGGGGCACTGCTTGCTGCTGCCCCTGGGGCTGCGGCAGTGGCCGCTGCTGGATACGCAGCTGCTTCGGGGTCGGGTTGGATGGCGGCTGAGGGAGCTCCCGCACCACCATCTCACTGTCCGCCTGGCGAGCCTGCATCACTTGCTCGTCTTCTGAAATGACAGAAGGACCCAGCAGTTAGGCACGCAGTTAAGTCTAAGCAGAGGTTGAACAGCCAGGGAAAAGTGCCTGGCCCAAGGAAGAAAAAGCCAAATGTTGTTCTTACCTGGAAGGCTACTATCACTCTGAGGTGTTCCTGCTACTCCAATGAAACAAGCAAAATCACCTCTGCCTGTGCACCCCAGGCAAACCCAAAAGCCTTTTGGTTGCCTGGCTGAGGTCAACGTACCTGGGGGCATTTGGGACAGCTCTGCCCTATCTATGTTGGGGGAATTGACTTTGCTGGGGAGGCCCCAGCAGTCACTAATGGACGCTCCCAGCCTGAGCTGCTCTGTCTTATTTTCAAAATGGGGCACCAAAGGGAACGTGGGATGTAAGCCCAGGAAGCAACATCAATACTAGAGAGAGTGCAGAGGAGAGCAATGAAGCTGGTGAGGGGCCTGGAGCACAAGCCTGATGAGGAGCAGCTGAGGGAACTGGGGCTGTTCAGCTGGAGAAAAGGAGGCTGAGGGGAGACCTTATCACTGTCTACTACTACCTGAAAGGAGGTTGTAGCATGGAGGGAGCTGGTCTCTTCTCCCAGGCAGCAAGTGATAGGATGAGAGGAAATGGCCTCAAGATGTGCCAGGGGAGGTTTATGAAAAAATTATTCATAGAAAGGGTTGTCAGGCATTGGAACAGGCTGCCCAGGGAAATGGTGGAGTCACCATCCCTGGAGATGTTTAAAAGACATTTAGATGAGGTCCTTAGGGACATGGTTTAGTGCTATAGTTAGGTTATGGTTGGACTTAATGATCCTGAAGGTCTTTTCCAAGCAAAATGATTCTGTGATTCTGTGATGAAAGCACTCTGCCCCACCACTATCCCTGCTGAGATTTCCAGGTACCTGGAAGCAAGAAGTCCATTCTGCCAGCATTAATTTCCACACACATAGAAGTAAATTCATGCCAGCTAACTTTTAATCACTGACTCCTCATTTCTGAAATGTCGGTCAGCTTAGTTTAGGGATTGAGGGATTTACCTCTTGGGACACTGAAATGGCCTTAAGCACATGTTGTTTCAAAGAGGCTAATCACCCTCTAATATTAGTTCTTATTTTACCAGACATCCCTTTTTCTCAATTTTTGCTGAATTCAGACCCAAGAATTAAGGGTATGCTATCACTTCACAGTTGAGGAAATAACATATCCCGTTCAAACAAGAACAGCCATAATGTAAAATTTTTAACACTCGATGGCTATGCTCATGCCAGCACTGTGCTCACAAGCTGTGGCAAGCCTTCTGAGATGGCATCCCACGGTGCCACTCTGGTGAGCTCTCTCAGAGAACAGGGAAAGCACCTTCCTGTTGTTCATGGTTGTAACTTCTGGAGCAGTGAGAGGGCCATGGTGAGTTACCCATGCTCAGGTTCCAGGAGGTTGCACTCCCCTTGGTCACAGGACCTGTCATGCTCACCCTTTTCAGCCTGACCCTTGGCACCTTTGAGATATCAGCTGAGGTTTCCTTCAGGCATTGCCCTCTTTATCTTGACAAAGACTGTTGTAGTGTGCGAAGGAGCTTTTACTCCCATTTTGTAACTCACACAACTAGCTGTATTAGTGACCACACAGTAAGCCTGACACAATGTGTGGGGGCAGAACTTGGAAACAAGCCTTTAACACCAAGGTGTTCCCATGGCTGCGAGGCGATCTCCTTGCCAGAGCCACCTCTCTCCTGCTTTAGCCTCCCCTTCCAGGTGGCCAGACATCTCTTCTTGAGTGGCAGCTCAGTGTCCTCGGTCCACCCAAACTAACAGCAATGCCTGGGTTGTAATTCAAGGTAACTTCTCCATCAAGACCACACTCAGAGAAGACTCTGGCAGAGTACTTCTTATGGTCTGAGAGAATCATGAGTTTTGGACAATAGATGAAATCTCTGCCCAGTCTGAAAACCTCAGCTCTTTAAATCGCCCCAAGTTGGATCTCCAGTGTTCACAGGCCTCCAAGGACATTGTTTTGTAAAGAGAACAAGTTCTATGAGATGCCTGAGGAAACTCACAGAAAAGTTGAGCCCTTCTTGCCCCTTCTCACTGTCTACAATGTTTCCAAATGTGACTAATGATTCCAAGGATCCTAATTTTACACCATATAAATTTAATTTTAAAAAATCTACTGACAGGATATCTAATTGTATATTTTAGGCCCCATGTATGCTCATGACTGGTGGCCTTGGCCGAGCTTTAGAGGAGCAATTCTTCCCCCACAAATAAACAAAATGGCTTGAGAACAAGAATTCTTTTGTTCAAAGCATGTAGCAGAAACTGAGACTGGCAATGCCAGCTAATCTGCCAAGAGTCACCATATGCCAAAAATGTTGGGTTTTTTTCTCATGCCAAGGCAGAAAGAGTGTTCCTGCTCACCAGGGTGCGGTCAGCAGGGAGCTCAAAGATTTTAGGTAGCTGGATAGTAACATAACGCCCCTTAAATACTTACCATAATCTCCAAGCCTTTCTGCTTTCTTCTTCCTGATACAACAAATAAGCAAAATCACAAAGATGACAAAGAACGTTGCACCTCCTGCTATGCTTAAGATGAGATAAAGGTCCAACTGGCCTAGTTAAGGGAATGAAAGAGGATGTTAGACGCAAAGATATAACTTTCACACTGTCTACCTAAAATTCCATATTTTCTTCCATTGACTGTAAAGGCAGCCCCAGCGAGAGACCCTATCATTTGCCTTTTCTCTGTACACAGCAGAAAGTAGCTGGTCCTCATTGTGGAGAATTTTGATTGCTCCCTGATGGATTCAAGTTCTGCAGAAAATTGAAAGCAGAGCATTCGTGTGTGCCAGCTCATCTTATTTAAATTACCACAAATGCTCCCTTCCTGCTCGCAACGGACCCTTTTAAGGACAATGAGCATCCAGGCAGTGCTCTGCATCTCACAAAAATAAAGTTTTGAAGTACTTCATACTAAGCTGGAAACACTGAGACTAACTTGCTTCATAGTATTTTGGTACTTCCTCTTCAATTTTTGGCTGTACGGGAAAAAAAAAAAAAATGAAAAGGATAAAAACATAACCAAATACCCCACAGCTTCAAAATTAGTTTGATTTGCCTGGTGAAGAACAGTTTGTACGAATGTTCCTTATTTTGGCCAGATATGGCTTGCTGGACACTGGCCTTCCTTTGCCACCTCCTGCTTGGGCTGTCCTCCTGACATTTGGTGTTCACGCTCCAGCACAGGCACTGTGGAGTTGAACCCAGGAGAAGTGCACCTTCCTTCTTGGGAGACAGAGCTCCAAAGGAGGTAATACCACTGGTACCGCCCTTAACATTTTGTGGGCATGCACACGGAGGGCAAAGAGTGATGATACCAAAGTCAAGATGTCTACAGTATAAAGGCCACCAAAAAAAAGACTGGCATCCTCACTGATATGGTTCTTCTCAACTGTTTTAGCTGCCAGTGTTACATCGAGGTGTATTTTGCCCTTTCCGTGCCTGTTTCTCCCAGCTGACTATAAGATGAGCCCAGGCAGACTTACAAATATTTATGCTTATATGAAAAGTTAGCTGAGCTGAAGCCCATCTGAAGCATGCCTTGTCTGCTAAAGGTCAAAATTCAAGACCAGATGCAAAAAGCAAGACCAGACATTCATGGAAGGCAGCAGGACTGGAAGGAGGTTTGACTGCAAGCTGAGAGATTTTTAATCAGCTATGGAGCTGACAGATTCCTGCCACCACACAGAAATACTTGAGGGGTTTTATTTGAGTAGGAAGGGTAGTGCTATGTGGGTTTAGTGGCTTTTGATGTCTGAGATATGATATATTTGTACCTTAAAGATCAGTGTGGCAAACCTTTTTTTTTTTCTTTGTTAATGATTTGAGAAAAAACAAACTCTCCCATCCAACTCACCCTGTGAAAGAAGACCATTTCTCAAGGGTGACAAGAAGTGAACTCAGAGTAACTGGCTGATGGCTAATGGCTGCCTACACCAGCAATGCAGGCAGGCCCATGTGTGCCTGGCCTGTGCCCTGGGATGCCCAGCTTCAGCCAGTGTTTCCTCATTAAGACAAAGTGTTTGGACTAGTTTGCCCTACCTTAAATGGACCTAATCCAGCAGCATGTTTTCATGCCTGGCTCCAAAGTCCACGCCACATTCCAGTCCCCCACACCTCAGACCTTTCCCAATGCTAGCACCAACAGGACTGTGCAGCCCACCAGGTCAGGCACTCATGTAGCAGAAAATAACCCTACTATGGCTCTTTTAAGCATCAGGAAGATCCTTCAGGAAGCAAGGGCTGCACAGGAGAGCAAAGACCACCCTGTCCCTCAGTTCTTTGCCCTTCCATCAGCTTCAGCAGATCTTGGGTCACTTCAGTAAGGCCTTTATACCTTAAAGCTTGCTCCCTCCCTTCTCACGCCATGGACTTTCTCTAAATTCACTATGTCAGGAATAGCTGGAAACTGGAAATACTGAGCCAGCTCTCATGAGCCCCACACTCTCCACTGGCTCTACAGGGAATCTAGAGAATGAGAGTGCTTTGAGCAAAGTGCTCACAGTTAGGTAGGATGAATCCAAGCCCAGCAAATTCAAGAACTTTTCCCTAGTATTGCACTGGGAATCTGAACTTTGAACTGAACACCACATCCGGTGTCACACCATGATGGTCTGTCCCTTGTTTTTGCCTTAATGTTCAAACTTTTAGAGGGAACAGTGATGGCATTTTTGCCTATCTAATCATTTTCCATCTGACTCTGCTCATTTAAATGTAGTCCCTTCAGTTCTTTTGCTGGCTTTATGGCTTAGAACAATGACACTTCAAGTGAGTAAGAAAATCCATGGTACATTTGAGCTATGCTCATCTGAGCCATGCAGCCCCAAAGCTCAGCTAAATTCATCAGAAACTTCCTCCTTATTTCTAGGCCGAGTGGGAGAGTTCAGTTTATTCTTCCACTTGTCAGAGCATCCATCCACATCCATATGTAGTGGGCAACAATCACTTTGATAGGTATTAACATGAAGAGGAGAAAAATAATGTGCAACTATTTTCCCAGCCATGAGGATGTAAATCCCTTGAAATCAATGCCATGGCTTCATATATGTAGGGAAGACCCCAAGCCATATTTTCCAAAAATAAGCCATTAATTTATGTCATGATAGCTTGTATAGTTTTATATTATCTTACTAAAGTCAACCCTTTGGCTTTGGACTCTTTGACTGAAGTTAACCTTTGTGAAGTACCATTAGTTTTAAAGGAATAAAGGACAATACAAAATGAAGCGTAAAATACATTCTGCCTTTTACAGACTACTGTGTGTCTTTAAAAATCTTTCAGACCCACCTCCCCACTTTCTCCTTTACTTCATTGGTCTACCACTAGTGATGACTGACACTACTAGAGTCTGTCAGGATGCTCATACCAGAAAGACTGTTAGGATACCCCTGGCAACTTTTGGAAGAAGACTAAGCAGTGACGGATGGGAGGGGGAAAATGAGCAAGACTATCTGTCTTGTTCATTAATCCCTCACCCAGCCTGACCTTGCAGGCAACCTGCAGTTTCCCCCAGGAGACTTTATCCCTGGTGGAAGCAGCATCTCATAGCACCCTGGGCACCTGTCTGCTACCCACAAGGTTTTTGATGCCAGAAAAACCTCTCTCCCTCTTCCAGCAAACCCCTAGGGCCCACTGAGCATGGGGCTAAACATCTTCGGCTGCAGAAAAAGAGGAGGAGCATGACCCACCTCACATCTCACTGTCTCTGGCTTGGTCACCCTGCTTTTAGAGCAGGGATGCCACAAGGGCAGCAGTGGGGCAGGCAGCAGCAGGGTGGGCTGGATGGAGATGCCACAAGGCTGGGGAATGCCAGGCAGAAAGTACAACTCGTATCCTGGCTACCACAATAGCATCAGCTCCCAATAACCATGGCAGTGGTAGACTTGTGATACCGGGTATCAGAAACAATTGAGGCTCCTGACACCTGGATCAGTCCTACAGATACATACAACTACATAAGGCGTTATGGGTCTGCCCTAGCAGATTCTGGCAAAAATAGATGTTTTTACCTGAGCATTTAATTACTTTTTCAGTCACTTTTTCACTGACTTCATTCTTAACAACACATCTGAACATCCCAGAATACCGTGTGTGCAATTCCAACCTTGTTGCATTCTTTTGGATTTTTTTGCTTTTATCTTGAGTCAGTTCTATTATAAATGTTTCGTCTTTATTCTTCTGCTTTACTTCGCACTTGACAGATGCACTTTTATTTATGCATTCGGAACTGAGGATTGGCTGAGGGACAGGCTCTGAAAAAGAAGAGAAGAGACAGACACATGTGAGATGGTTTCTCTTTTTGAAAACCTCCATTATTAAGCAGAACAGAGAATTAGCTCCCAATAAGCAGTAAGGGAAAAACACCACCTAATGAGACTGGAGAAGAATTAAGAGCAAATTAGCCTTCTAGTAGAGAAGTAGTGCGGCAATAATAAAGAAATGCAGTATATTAGCCTACATATTCAGCCTAGCAAAGCAGAGCTGCACCAACAAGCTGAGCCTGGTTCACAGCCAGGCAGGCAGGCAGGCAGGTGAGGAGAGGAAACTGTGTTTTCAAGGAGGCAACAGATGGGAGGAACTTAGAGCCACAGCCCCCTCCAACTCCAGCCCCAAAGTTTTGGTGCAAATGAAGTCAGCTGTGATCAGAGCCATGCCCGCCAGGAGATATTTCCTCTAAGACAGGGCAAACAGTTATTTACGGTGCTTTATCTGTGGCCAAAGACACTCAGCTAGCACAACAGCCACAGCATGAACACCCAGCAAAACAGAGTGAAAAACATAAAACGGACAACCTCTTAGCTCTCAGTGGGGTTAAGACAGAGAGAACTGATTTCTGTCTATTTTTATGTTCCACCATCACCTAGCTACAGTTCATTGCCAGATTCTCTTATCACTGGTGGCCTTGAAAGAGCCAGAAAAGCCCGCAGGACTTTCCTCAACTAGGGGCAGCTGGCAGGGACGTCAGATGGAAAAAAAATAAATTTCCGCCTTTTAGACCAGGTAAACAAAAACATGGCAGGGCCACCTCTAGTTGTAGGCAGTGTAAGTTATAGAGAGCATAAATTTTAAAGCCAAGAAGGGTCACTTGTATCAAATGCAGTATAGGTTCATAATGTGACATCTGTAGCCATCCTTTCTTTGTTAAGCCCACTGCTCTTCCACAAGATGTAACATATAGTTCAGGGGAACATCCCAGTGTGAAACACTGGAGTCCAGGTCCTGGTGATGGAGTTGTGTGATGATAAACTATTTGTTTTTTTGGAACAACAGTTTGTTCAAACCTAGGGACAAAATATAATCTGGCTGACAAATTACTCTAACACCCAGCAGTTACTAAGGGACTTTACTTCCAAAACTGCTTTCAGACGTAAGGCAATCTCTCTGCTGAACAGTAGATAAAATGATGTAGCACATTGCTAGGTTGGACCCCTAACCTGCGATTGAACCCAGGACATGCTAATGACAGTTCAGTGGCTTAAGGCATGAGTAAGCAGTGTCAGGCCCTGATGACTTCCTTAATCTGTAGGCAGATTGCAACAATAATTCCCAAAGTAGTGACACACCCTCACTGCTCAGCAGTTTGTTAGCCATGGGGCCTCCCACTGTGCGGAAACCCTGCTAAAACCACTTCAGCTGTCATTGCTACATCATCAGTACATCATTTCTGTAGTGCTTGATGGTGCCCACAAACTCAAAGAGGCTGGCAGAGGTGGGAATGGTGGCTGAAGAAGGACAGAACAAAATCATCCTCTTTCTGGGGAAAAAAAACCCATGCTGCCCTGCAGCTTAGAGGTCTGGAGAGGAAGCAGCAGCTGTAACATTATGTGTTACGGTATGAAAGGATAGGGTGCAGGAGTCTTCTTCCCCTATTGTGATGTATCTAAGGGGAGGTGACTACTGGCTATTTTTTATGTTAGAGCAAAAATCAAGTGGGACCACATTGCCCAGAAGATTGCCTTGCTGTAGCATGAAGGGTGTTGGTCTCTTCTCCCAAGTAACAAACAATAGGATAAGAGGAAATGGCCTCAAGTTGCCCCAGAGGAGGTTTACATTGGATATCAAGAAAAATTTCTCACTGAAAGAGATGCCAGGCATTGGAACAGGCTGCCCAGGGAAGTGGTGGAGTCACCATCCCTGGAAGGGTTTAAAAGATGCGTAGATGAGGTTCTTAGGGAGATGGTTTAGTGCCTGAGTTTGGTTATGGTTGGACTCAATGATCTTGAGGGTCTCTTCCAACCAAAATGATTCTATGATTTTTTGAAATACAAACATTTACTGCCACCTGGGCTCCTGAGCACTCCTCAAGAGGTGGGCAGATGCTACACAAAGTGCTCACCTTTCTTGAACAGTCGCTAGAGTCCAAAAGTCATGACTCAGTGCCCACAAAATAGCAACAGAAGTGCCAGAAGTGCACGGTGCATCAGCCACAGGCGTACCTCATGTAGGTTGCTGCACTCCCACAAGAGATTTCTGGCAGCAGGATGCTCCTGGAGGCACAGCCCCACTCCCATGGTGCTGCTCCAGCTCAGGGCTCCAGGGGTCCCAGCATAGCCTGCAGTGCTGCAGTGGGGCCATCCACACCCACCCTGCTTCAGCATGATCATGCTCATGGCTGCTTGCTTGGGCCCACGTAGAAACCTGGTGGCTGACAAAGAGGGGAACCAGAGAGAAGCAGGGGACCAGAGGGCATCAGCTGGAGCAAGAGAAGGGAGAAGAATGGCAGACTGCTGTCAGCGGTGGGAGGAAAGAGGTGCATCTCACAGAAGTACCCCCAGAACAGAAAGGGGGGCTGTAGAAGAGAGCAGGAATACCAAGTCTTATTCAGCTGTGCTGGAAATGGTATGGGCAGTGCAAATACTCACCCTGAACGATGAACGTTTTATCTTCTTCTGCTGACAATTTTCCATCCTTCTGATAAACAGTCACCGTGTACTTTCCACTGTCCTCTTTCACCACACGCTCTATTCGCAGAGTCCCATTGAGGAATACCTTACACCTGCACTGGTCTTTGTTTACGTAGTACTTAACTTTGTTATCTTTTAACTGAAGCAACTTTTTTCTGTCTCTCAGCCACGTTGCATCATAGATGTTCTCAGCAGCAACAGCGATGTGGAGAAAAACTGACTCATTCACGGCTGTGTAAATCAAGTTGCTGACGGAGCCTGTAAAGGGAAGGTCAACCAGCCTGTCAGCATGTCTCTATGTGTCTCATGTCCCCACTGCCATACTTGGAAGCCACAGCAGTGACCCAAAGGTTGCCACTTGCTACCCACTCTGAGCTGCCCAAACCTTTTTGCGTTACTGATGCTGTTTTCTTCCCCTGCTCCAAAGCATCACTTGATCATTCATTAGATAAATGTTAGCCCCCAGTTTAATTCTGAGAGGCAAGGAAGCTAAGAGTCCAGCTTTCAAAAGCTGAATTTATACTCTGCATGACTCATTTGGAGTGATATTGGATGCCAAGATTCATGGCTGCCTGTGGACTTAACCCTTCCTAAAAATAAGGTCACTTTGGTGTCTTTTGTACATGGCACAGTCTGGTACCCAGAGCACCCATCACTGCAAACATTACTATGGACAGCAAGTACACAAACAAGTAGTGGCCCTGGACAGAAGGATCAGCGCAGCAATAACAGAGATGGCAATAACAATATCAATAATAGTAGCTCATGTTAAGCAGTGAGTGTAAGGCACTGAACTGGAGGCAGACCCGGTGCTGCCAGTTTGCAGTGCCCCCTCCTCACCCATCCCGGGCACCCTGCCCTTCTGGGATATATCCACTTGATTTTTCTAGCTCAGGATCACAGGGGGGCAAGTAAGGCTGGGAGAAACAAACAGCTAACCACATCCTGTCAACTGATCAGGCACTGGAGACATCAGGAGATAAACAAAGGCCAAAGAAAAACTTTTCTCTTTGAAGGTCTCCTTCGATGACAGGTCCCCTCTCCAGAACAGGTAAGAGTAGGTGCTTCCCAAAGGTGCTGCCAGCACTGGGCAGTGCTTAGTGTGTGGCTGCTGAAGGTGACACTCAGGAAAGCCAAGGCTGCTAAGCATCAATCACGTTACTACCCGTGGAGATGATGTACTCTTTGGGCATGCTCTCTCCCCTCCAGGCTGCTTCAACACCCTTTGCAAGTCCCGTCGCTGGTGAACAGGGACTTCTGGGCCCAAAGTTTGCCAGGAGGACACTTCAAGTAAGATTCTATATCCACTCGATAGTGACAGGTAGAAAATGTGCACAAGGAGGTAGAAAAGTGCTCACAAGTGCCAGGTGGGACGCTGTCACTGATAACTGGATGTGCGCTCAGAGCCACGGCTTATTTCATTTGTCATTTTCTTATTTCATTCCTCTTCAATTTACCAGATAAAGCTGATCGGCAGGAGAGAATTTTTCTTCACATTACCAGATAGAGCTGATTCTGCTCTAATTTTGTATATTTTAGGCACTTTTTCCCCACAGAGAGAAATGTTGACGTGTCTTTTTATTACAGTCCTTCATTCCTGGTATCTACGACGATGACAAGTACATCACAGAGGGGGAACTGAAATCCAGTTGCTATTTCATTAAACTAACAATACTAGAGATAATCAAAGAATTAAAATAGTGTGCCTCTGCAACAAGAAAATTAATAGTGAAGTGCTTTTGGCAATTCACCCCCAGTCTAGGGAGAGGCTATTATATCTCTATTGCATTTTTTACAATGTATTTGATGAATCTATTGAAATATTCAGAAAACAAGCTGTCAAACAGCCTTGGAAGTAACTATCCTCCACACAGATGACACTACAGATTATAGTAAAACATTTGAATTCTGATACTTGTTTCTGCTTAGTCATGCACAGATATTTAGAGCCAGTAATAGGATTTCTTTTCCCTCTGGAAGCAAAAAAACCCCAAATCTACATTTTCAGGGCTAATTCAACAGCAACTCTATGGACAGACCACTTAGACATATTTCTGAATGTTTATCCCATTTCCATAGTCTTTCTAATGGAAAGCTCAGGATTCCATGCATGTGATGCTAAAAATCTGTTTAGCTAATGCAATGACGTTTCTGGTAGTGCCAACTGAAATGCTGCCCAAGGGGCAGAAAGATCTGATCTGGCAGCATAGAACTCACAGTCACAGGAAAGAGTTAAAAGGAAAAGCTTCAATAATACATTTAGAGAAGGAAGTCTTTGACATAAGTTTTCCATTCAAGGGAATAATCTTCATTTCTGCCAGGGAAGATGTTTTATATATCATGTACAGAAAAAACAAAACAAAACAAAACAAAACAAAACAACACCACCTCCTTATTTATCTATCAATTTTGTTCTGGAGGAAAAGAAAAGCATTAAACAGCCATACAAACAATGTATAGTGGAATGAACAGGGGGGATGAAAAAATCTATGCACAATTGTATTGTCTCTATCTTTTACAACCTTCTCTAATCTATGAGTTAACACCTTGATTAAGTTTTTAGATTAATATTTTAAAAAATAATGAGAGCAATAATACACAAAATATAAAAGATGCCTGTATTTGCTTGCTGTTTTCACACCCTAGACTTCTTCAGCTGCACCAAAGACACTGAAATATATCACTCTTTCTGTTAATATTTATGGAAGAATATAATTTGCACTTTCAAAAGATTTGCTCATCTTTGATAAGAAAAGGAAATTACATGCAATAATGCACCATGAACTTGATCTCTTATGTAGTACAAGCTACCTCGAGGGCAGAAAGAAAACTGCATGCTGACATTTCTCATTATACATGTGTCAAATTAAGGCTCATTAATTTAAAACCAAAACTGTTTACAGCTTATTATTATAACTGCAATAGGAAACTTAGATCCTGCCCTCCCCTTTGGCTGAAAATTAAATCAAATAAAAACAGCAATAACCCAAAGGTCTTCACTTATTGGGTAAGTGGAACTAGTTTCTTATCAGTAACATCCCACCAACTTGTAAATGGTTTAAAATACAATTTTAACAACATTAGTCCCCCAAAAAGTAAGAAAAACTCACATTTTACACTGGGAAATAAAAGCAGCATGCACTTGATTAGGAAAATCCTCCTAAAGTTCATTTTCAGAGAGAAAAAATCCAGTGTCGCCTTGTCTAATGATAGCTCCTGAGAGGTGAAAGGATTTTCTGCTGTGAGCAGGCAGTTGTGGGACGTGTCAGTACAACCCTCGTGCCCTCCTCCCCTCTTCCAGCTCTCAGCCCAGCACTTCTCGTTTCTAGCACAGTCACAAAAAATATGGCCAAGATGTACCTCTCAACGGGTTGTTTTGTCAGGATGGGGACAAGATGCAGTGACAAGGAAAAGGCACAGTAAAATGCAGGAATGTCCCCAAGGTCTGTTTATCAAGCTGATGAGCCAGCCAGTGCCCCTTGTCCTCTTTAATGTTCGCACAAGGAGTTCAAATCCAGCATCCACGTGCCACTATCTTAATAGGACAAATGTTGTTTTTGAGGTGGGGGCTGTGATGGAAATCCTTCTGCTCCCCCAGAGTCTCATCAGCATCAATGGGACAGCAAGCCCAGGATCCCCAGAAGGGAGCAGGTAGCTGATGGCTGTTGGGCAACATGTAGAAAGGAGACACGCTTCCCTTGCAAACCATCAGGATCAACTTTGCATCAACGTCTGATCTGTGAGGGGCTGGCTAGTGCCACGCATAGGTGTCCTGCAGGCATGGAAGCCACTTGAGCAAGCTTTGAAAGAGGAATGAACATGAAAGGGTTGAAAACATTGCCTTGGTCTAGCTAGAAACCAGCGCTGAAGCTGGCTAGTCTGAGAAAGATGGCGAGGAAGAAAGCTAGGAGGAGGCATGGGAGGTAGGTCCAAAAACACATAAGCAGCTAATAAAATCTTTATTCCTCATTCCAACATGAAACAGATGGGGTGGTGAGGATTTTGAATCACATCATCCCCGGCACAATCCCTCTGCTATAGCAGCTGCTAAAATCTTTCAGCTTTTCGTCGCAGATGGAAACCAAGAAAGAAGACAGAGGAAAAGCTGTGGCACAGGAGATATACAATATTAGATAAATCTTTGTCACTCATTCATGTCATTCTTCTTCCTTGCAATTATAGGAAGGTCTTGTAAGACACCTTCCCTTCTCCAGCTTTGTCATCTTTAACTGGTACTAACACTGGTAAAAACTACTCCTTTTTGCACAGAAGGAGAAAAAGTTACCTGAGCTAAAACACACTGAGGTCACAGTATCGCTGCCTCTGTACATCGTGGGGAAACCTCACTTTTCATTCTTCTTTTTTATTATTGTTTCCTTAAAAAGAATGCACAAGGGAAGCACATGCAAAAGGAGAGAGGAAGCAACAGCAGCAAGATGACATTTCCGTGCCCGACCTCTACCCTCTGCGGAGAAAAACAATGCGAGAGAGAGTCTGCTGTGCCCAGGCATTTCCCCAGCCAAGCAGACTCTGCCAGCAGCACCGGCTCTGGGGAGCTGTGGGGACCTCTCTCCCTGGGCACAATGGCAGGGTCATGCAATTTCTGCATGCTTGGACACATCTGCTTCCAGCCTGAGCACCTACAGGGTTTTGGACAAAGGCAGTGACCCCAGTATCTCCTACCTTCTTTTTTGTTTTTTCCCCCAAGGTTCAGAAAGCAGAGCAGAAGGAGGCTCCCACCATGCTGAAACCACTACCCACACTCCGCTCAACCTTGTCACGCTTCTTTCTCAAGATAACATCCCTCAAAGCCACCGCCTGCTTCCAGCATACCGCTGTGCTTTGTCTGTTTGTTGGCACACTCACTGCAAATGTGCTGGGGCAGGGACTGTCCTTCTGCAGACACAGAGCTTGCTCGGTGCCATCCTGCTCAGTGGATACCGCCCGCTGTGGAACTGCAGGCAGTAATGGGGATTGGTACAAACGAAACGCGAATGGAAAGATACATGTCTGTGAAGGTGAGAGAGAAGAGAGGTAAAGCTCCACAGCAGCAGAACAAGGCTTAAAAGGGTGTCCTGTATTTATAATGAAGGCCACCACTTCCAGTTAATCAAGTTTGTCATGCCTAGATGCCTGCAGTCTTGCAAAATCACAGCTGGCATGACTCAGACTGGCAGCCCCTATGCTCCAGCAGATCAGTTATAGTACATCCAATGAGGCATCCTTTTCGCTGTTAGAGCAACAGGCAGACAGGAGCAAGAAACCACTCCTAAAGGATATAAAAGGTTTATTTAAAAATAAGTTTGCTGTGACCAGTGAAGAGGCACTCAAGAGCGCTGAGGGCTCAATAGCATATGTCTCCTGTCCACTGTGCATCATAGAACTGACACCAGGCCTTGCTTTTTCTGAGTACTTGGGTGCATGTACACAAAATCAACTTGCTTAGAGATTTTGTATAACAAAAGCACAGCCAAGCCAGCAAAGGGACACACCACGCAGCTGCACCAAGGATTGCCCATGAGATCCTAGCATGTGCATGTTCTGTCCCACCAAGCAACCCCTCTTCTAACCAATGTTGGAAACCTCTGGCACCATCAGACCCAACTAGACAAGGAGAAAGCAGCCCATGTCTCTAACCTCAGCCTTCCTTCCAGATGAGAAGTATGGAAATGGCAATATCCTTGTGGCTTTATCCTCCCTCTTTTGAGGAACAAGACAATGCTGTGCTGCAGCCCTGAGGGCTTTGATCCCTATTTTAGAAGAAGCAAGGGATCTTCTGGATGTTACTGGGAGGGAAGCACTGGAAGTCCCTTCATTGATGTCTCTGGTTCATGTCATAGAAAGCCCTAAGGGAAGGTATTAAGGAGGGGGTGTCTGAAGGTATCTCTGGAAAGCACAGCAGCTTTGGGCTACTGCCACAGAGGAGCCCTGGAGGGCAGCATGTGCCTTCAGCGATGCAGCATGGGATGCACGTCCTGAAAAGAGCTATGTCAGGGAGCACTGGCAGACCGACCCCTGCACCAACCAGCGATGTCCCCCAAGCAGCCGGGCAGGCACGGTGGGAGCTGCTGCTCGCAGCTGTGTGCTGCCACAGCCCAAACACCAACCCAGGTTGTGCTGGGTGGGACAAGGTGAGGTGTGCCAGGCCTGCAGATGACCATGGCCTCATGCTCTTCTGCTCGCTGCAGACACCCTCCCTCCTACCCGTCACACAGGAAATAACACTGCTGGGCTGAACGAGCCATATAGAAAACCAGGGCGTAGACAGAAAACATGTCTCCTGGTATGGCGGTCCTGGACATGCCTTCAGTCAGGCCTGTCAGCCCATGGCTGGGGATGCTCGACCTCTGGTTAGCCAACTGCATTGCCAGACACCTCCATCTTCTGACACACAGCAGAACAAAGCAGCTGTGACAATGGGGTGTTTGTTTGCAGCCACTGCTATCTCTGTGGTATTGTTTCCACTGCAAAAGCCACAAAGTGCTGTAGTCATATACACTTGTTTTTGCTGCTTTCTCTTTTACTCTTCTCTTCTTTGTAATACGCTAAGCAGTTTCCTCACAGAGAATGTATCATACTTTCATTTCCATGTAAAGGTGACAGACTCCCACACATCTAAAGGCAACATCTCAAGAGACAATATGTAGCTGTTCCCAGCTCAAGTCCTCAACTTAGTGATTAGCCAATAAACATTCATGCCTGGGGCTTACTTAAAAAAAAAAAGAGAACGCTATTAGATATACTAGAAAAGGAAGAGTACAAATACACTTAGTGTGTTCTTCTCAGGAAAGTCAGTGTGAAACAAGCCAGTGTGGATTTGTAGCCTATTTGCTAATTTGCACCATCTCCTCTGGGATGAAGTTTAGGTCATATTAAATGGAATTTGCATGGGCTAGTCTTCTCTAAAAGAAGTGCCAGACACCCTGCACTCACCACTACCTGAGACCCTCACCATGAGAGATGACAAGAGTATTGCAAATTCACACCTCTAAATTTCTGACAAAGACAGGCCTTTAGTTAGGCACAGTTGGTGAGGAGGAGAGTGAATGATCTTGACTGAAACACTAGATGGATGATATCACACGGAGCAGAAGCTTTGGATACAGCTAACCTTATTCTTGGGAGTTCCCCTGGGTTTGCACCCCACCCTGCTCGACTTATCAGCTGGGCTCCATCTGGGTTGCTCTGGGTGGTAGCTGAGGGTTTCAGAATGGCACATTCCCTTCTCCTTTAGCGTAACTTTGCAGGATGAGGTGAACTGTGGGCAGTGGGTGGAGTGGGGAAGAAGCAAAGTTTGGCCTGGCAGTTGGAGTTGCCCCTGCACTGTGAAATGACGAGGAAATGCTGGCTTTCACAGACAGTTTCAGCCATTTGGCTGATGAAGGCCAAACATATCCCCTCCACTTCTGTTCCTACACAGAGCCAAGAAAGGAAGAAGTCCAGCTTGACTGAAGTGGTGCAAATAAGAAGCTCATGAACTCTAAATAAAGCTTTGGCCCAACATTTGGTGTGGATGCTGACTCAGCGCCTTGGAGCCTGCTACATGCAAACTGAGAGCACTGCTTTGCCTGTACACAGCAGAAATATTCCAAAGATAGTGACGTGCTCTGTCAATGTTGAAATGGCTGTCTGCAGAATTTTTTTCATCCTTCTTTAAACAGAGGTAGATGGAAGCTTTCAAACTGAGAGTCATGCAGAACAGTCCTTGGCTGATTATTTGAAGATAAATGGCTCCCTTGTGATGTCCATAATGCCACCTCATTAGCCCCAAGTGTTTGATCTCTCAGACTTATTTTCTTCTTTTCCACCTGTAAGCATGTGTCCACAGCCAAACCTCACAAAAGACACCCGAGTTTAAGTCTGGTCTGAAGGAATGCAACCTCCTTAAAGCAGTCTGACAACCTGTGGTTCACAACAGCAACTGAGGCCAGAGCAGATGTCAGCATCCCACCTGGCAGTTATTCTTGCATTTCAGTCTTGCTTGTCTGACACTGATTTCCACCATCCACAATAATTCTAGATTTAGGATCTTCAGTGTTTTATCCTACTAATTTCAGTGATGTTACTACTACTGCAAAACACGTTGCAGTCCAACCAAAAGTTTGTTGGCATGATGCAATCTGTCTTACACAGGAAGCTAGACAGACTGACAGAATAGCCTCTTCCAGTCTTAGAAGTGATAAATACACAAGACCTGTATTAAGTATAATATGCCCCTTCACCAGAGAGGGGAGGGACTAGCTACCCAAGCAAGATATTAAAAGAACAACTGCTCTTAGAAATATATCCAGGAAAGACGACTTGCTACTAGCATCTAAGTAATCTCTCGATCAAGATTTGACACTCTCAAGAAATCACCACCTTAACAAATGCATTAAAAACTTAAAAATCTTGTACCATGTTTTATTCTATATACTATTTAATTCCAGAAAGGAGTGAGGGACAGTCCAAAACGAGTGGGTGGGAGGATGAGAAGTGATCCAGGAGACTGAGCACAAACAACTGGGTAATATATTTCAGTACTAAAGGCGTTTATTCCTAGGAGGGGCCCTGAATGGCCTTTATACAGGTCCCACACACAAAGGCATACAAAGGCTCTTTTGCTGCTCAGTGTGGACCACAACTTCACAGCTCAGTTTCCTCTACTTCTTCTCTGGTCCCATATGTTTTGTGTGCCCTGTGAACCTGGTTTTGGCCTCTCTGATGTCCATCCATTCTGAGGTACAACCATTTCAACTCAACAACTCATCTAGTTCTGCCAGCTAGCAAGATGTGAGGACAGAAAGTGGGGCAGAAGGCAGGATCTGAGACCCTTGCCTTGGCAAGACAGCGTGGTTTTGGCTAGTTGGTGTGGCAGGACACCCTGCTGTTGCTGGCAGCCCTGAGCAAGCACAGGAGGCACACCAGGACCAAAGCCCAGTCAGATCATACCAGGCAGAGCCCTCCCTCTCAGCTGGGTGACTTAGCCCCACTTAGGGTCTGAGAAGCAGCAGCAGACCCAGGTGGGGGGCACAGGGCAGCAGGGTGGGCTTGCCCCTGTCCTGACCATGCTCAGCTTTGCTGCCAACATGCTGGGCAGCTGCCACAGGGAACTACACAAACGTTGGCAAAGAGTGGGCCTTTTCCACAGCAGGAGAAAGTACAGGCATGTAATTGCCCATGTTTATAAACCTTTACAGCCCACAGCTCATGTTGTCAGCCAGGAAGGGTGATGGCTAAAGTGCTGTGTCATTGCATTTCTGAGAATGTCTGTGCCTCAACAGCTCAATAAGGCAAGGAGGGGATGTTCTGCACAATGCATTTGAGCACCTGGGGAATAGAGGAAAGCTGTGGCTTTTCACAGTATTTCTACCAAGGCAATGAATGAGGCCCAGCTCCTTTTGTCACACTTTTGAGAGTCAGAAGGAAACCAGCATCTCACAAGTTAGCAAGCTTAGTGAGAGAGGCACCGTCCCCCACAACAGCTTTAGTAAACCTCTTTCCTCACATCCTGCGCACTCAGGCATCCTGTGGCACCTGGACCACAATGCTCGATGAAGCCCCTACAGACACTCGTACGCAGCATCACACCCGGTCTCCCAGCTCTCCACCACGTGAACACGTAGGTGCGAGGTGCTGCCGTGTATCAGCAAGGCTTAAACCCCTATTAGAGAGGAGGCCTGTGTGATCACCTCAGTATCACAGATGGGGAGAGGAGGCAGAGGAGGATGAAAGGACTTTCTAAGGACAGCCAGACAGTCAAAGAAGGACAACAAATTGAACCAGATGCTCCCATGACCCAAACTCCTGGCTCCCAACCACCTGTCTGCACAGTGCCATTTAAAAGCACCTTCTATCCAGAACATCTACTGCCACAAGCAAGGTCTCAGTGGTCAGGTTCAGGATGGTGTTACCACTCTTTTCAGCCACCCCTTTTTTTTTCTTCACAGAAGAGTGAGTTTTTTGTTGACTACGTTTCTCTCATGTCCCCTACATGCACCGTTTTCAGCAACTTAGGAAAAATTTGCTGAACCTTAGTGGCCGATTTGCAGAGCTGCAAGTTTACAGTTCAGCCTCAGTGGAAAGTTACTGTGCCTGTACAGGTAAGATGCACTGGGCTGGAACTACAGCTGCGCTCGTTACTTGTGTTATCTTGGAAGTTCCTTTTAGTTCTGCAGCATCAGTCATTCAGTATAAAAACAGGGATCTACTTTCCTCTCTCACTGAGGCTGTTTAACCATTGGGTTTTTTAAGATAGATTATATCGAATTTATGGCAGTGTTGACTGCTACTGATCTTTTCCTTTGCTGGAGAACCAGCTTCTCTGTCTATAGCTCACTCTGCAGAGAAAGCTACAAACAGTCATCTGCATTTTCCAAATAACAAAGCTTTAAACTCTCAATGAAAGGTAAGGAAACAAAACTCCTTAAAAGAAACTACATTATCTGATGAAAAAGAGCTCCAAACCCCCAAAAGCTGGGCAGGAATATGAACAAATAGAAGCTTAATTTGCATAGCTTTCACCATGGCCCTCTATGGCAGCAACAGAAATTCAGGCCCAGTTTGTGCATAGGAAGAAAAGGGAATAGGCAAGCTCTTACCTGTATTCAGGATACCTAAAAAGCTGGCCAGGGTCCTGCCTTCCCACCACCCTCTCCCATCTCATTTGGCAAAACTCATACCAGAAAATGAGGTCAGGAGAGAAATCCTGAAAGGCCTGAGTAGAGAATGTGGGGGGAGGGTGGAAAGAAAAAAAAAAAAGTTGTTTCCATTTGCTGCCACGGAAAGATTTGTGTTTACTCCTCTTCCCGGGCTTACCAAAACTAGCACAGCACATTCCCTAAAACTGGTTGATGGGAAAGGCAGAGAAGAGTAAGGAGTCCCTGGTGCCCCAGGCTAAGCATTGCCAGAGGGGCTCAGGGGAGCTGTGATCTACTATCAGGACACAAGTGCATCCATCTGGGGAACGTAATTCACAACAAATGTCAGGGACAGTAGGTGTGAGGAGGAAGCAGCAGCAACTGCTCCTTTCTGGAGAATGCTCTATATTACCCAAAGAGTTTGCAGGATGATGGAGGACAGACCTTGCCGGAGACCTCTGCAGCCTCCCCACACATTGGAGGGAAAAAACAACATCTACAACTGCTGTTACTCACCATCACTTCTGCACCCTCAGCCATTAAGTCCGTGCCCTTTCTTCCTCTTAGATCATCTGCAGCAGTCACTCTCTCTCTGCAGCATCCTCCTCTTCTTTCAGTCCTGCCACGGTTTGTTCCTGTGAGGACACAAACGCTAGCAGCAGAGGTTGTCCCACCCAGCAGGTATCTCCTGCTCCAAGGCCCGTGTGCCGTGTTGGAAAAGCCTCCATCCTCCAGAGATGCTGCAGTTAGCTGGAGGTGAATTGGGACTGACTGTCAGACAGTTGACTACCCATTCACATACCCCACTGAATCCCATCCCTTCTGTCCAAAATCCCCTAACTATGGGTTCATCTGTTGTATCAGAGGAGAAATCTCTGAGGCCTATTGCTCTGTGATGGAAAGCTTTCACAGAAGTACGACAAACTCCTAATGCTCTTTGCTTCAAGCCATGTTTGAAGTCACTATTGCAATTCTTTCAATAGACAAAAACACCATCACATCATCTTTTTCTTTCCTTTTTTGTTTGTTTGGAGATATCTTGTTACACAACTTTTATTATAAAAAAACCCACCCCTTTTAAAACTGCTTCATTCCTTAGTTTTGAGGAAATATGTTTTGCTCTCAAATAAGAACTTCTATAAACCAAAGCTGAGACAGCAATGCTGGCAAGAGGATAGCCACTAAACTGTATTTATTTATTCCATTTGCATATGATACAGGAGCAGGTAGTAATTTTCTTTAATGTACTGTATTTGCAATACCAAAAGTTGCACTGAAAATTGTCTCCAAGTAATTCTTGGTCTGTAATACATCTAGTTTCTATAGTGTTAAACAATACTAAAATTATCAGTAGCTATCATCAGTTAAGGTGAGTTTTAAAAGCTCTGCATAGAATTCAGGTTTCCAGTTTTGCTTTTTCTCTCATTTCCAATATTAACTATAAAATACACACTCTATACTATAGCCCTGTCCAATATTTTATCATGGACATTGGCTAAATGTGATATAGAATATGCTAACCAGAAAAATGAATCAATTAAAAATAAACTGACATTAGCCACCTGTATTTGCTACCTCTATAGACAGGAACCATTCCTTACCATTCTTAGTGTTTGGTACAACAGCATAATAAAAAGGAGCCTATAAGAAGGACAGGGACAGACTTTTTAGAAGGGCCTGTTGTGACAGGGCAAGGGGTAATGGTTTTAAACTAAAGGAGAGGAGATTCAGACTAGACATGACAAAGAAATGTTTTTACAATGAGTGTGGTAAAACTCTGGCCCAGGTTGCCCAGAAAGGTGGTAGATGCCCCATCCATGGAAATATTCAAGGCCAGGCTGGACGGGGCTCTGAACAACCTGATCTAGTTGAAGATGTCACTGCTCATGGCATGGAGGTTGGATTAGATGACCTTTGAAGGTCCCTTCCAACCCAAACTATTCTATGACGAGCAGACTACAGATGTCTCCACATGTGCCAGGACCAGCCTCTGTCCCAAAATATCAAGTGGGTATAGGCCAAGTATTCCCATCTGCCAGGAGGCAAAGACTCAACCCATCTTCACAACACCCACCCCTCCAACCCCCAGAGACCACATGAAGAGTGAAGGGAAAACCCAAAAATCACTCCACTCACTGTCTGCAGACCCACAGCCAGCTCTGGCTGCAGTATTGGGCATCCCTGGTCACAGGCCAGCAGGTCCAAACCAAGCTCTCTGAGAGAAGGGGAGACATGGTGCTGGCAGAGGGCCCCTTCTCTAAGCAAAGCTTGAAGAGGGGCTGTTTAGCCTGGAGAAGAGGAGGCTGAGGGGAGAACTTATCGCTGTCTACAACTACCTGAAAGGAGGCTGTAGCATGGAGGGGGTTGGTCTCTTCTCCCAAGTAGCAAGTGACGTGATGAGAGGAAATAGCCTCAAGTTGCGTCAGGGGAGTTTTAGATTGGATATTAGGAAACATTTCTTCACGAAAAGAGTTGTCAGGCATTGGAACAGGCTGCCCAGGGAAGTGGTGGAGTCACCATCCCTGGAGGTGTTCAAAAGGTGTTTAGACAAGGCTCTTAGAGACTTGGTTTAGTGCCAGAGTTAGGTTAGGTTATGGTTGGACTCAGTGATCCTGAGGGTCTCTTCCAACCAAAATGATTCTATGATTCTGTAAGGTGATAGGAGGTGTGGACCAAAGATGGCAATGCTAGCTCCTGGGTCAGGAACCAAGCTGACAAGCACACATCTGTAGGTGTGCTGAGAAGGGAAGGATATAGTCAGGCACCTAAACTTCAAAGCATAATGAATGATTTGATGATGCCAGGCCCCTCATGCCTTCATGGTTGATGGGAGTATGGGGGAACCCCAGGGATGAGGTGCTGTTTGGGGCTGAAATCTCAACTCCTGGCTGAGTTGAGAAAAACTCCCATGAAAATGCCAGTAATGCTGTCAGCACACATAGGCAGAACTGCTCTGGGCTCTTCACATGCTACTTGAAGGTAATTGCTATCCAGTTCCTGAGCCATATTTGAAGAGTTTAGGGGAGTGTCGCTACCTCTCTCCCCCTCATCTTCCTTATCATTAAATATTTTTTGCCCTCCAGGCCGTGTGCTTTGGTACAGACAGGGAACAGTTTCTTTAGCCTTTATCAACAGTGGATGGCCGTGTGATTCACCCACGTTGCTTGCTGGTGATCAAGAGGGCTGGAGGAAAAGTCTGTCAGTCCTAGAGCTGTCCTAGGCCTCCACATCAACCCACCAGGCAGCCTGGAGCCACACAAGGGGTGTTTGAGGGAGGTCAGCCAGAAAGATGCTGCACTTCCCAGTGCTCCTGCACAGCCCAGAGACATCTCTTAACTGAGGTAACCTGGATATAATTAATGCAACACCTGCTGCCATTTGCTTGCTGAAAGAGTACAAATATTTAGAAGGGCTTCATCTAAGGGCCTTCTAGGTTCCCAGTAAAGACTCATCTGCTGTCTCCAGTCACATCCCCTGCCTGAGAGATGAGTCACACAATCTTGCAGAAAGGAAATGCAGTGCTCATTGTGAACAAAACCAACACAGGATGCAGTTACTGGTTGTCAAAAGTCATGGGTCCCCACTGGGTGATGATGTTGTTCACCAGACTGTTTTACGCCTGAGAACAAGAAGGGAGCATTGCATGTGCTCAGGAGGGACTTCACCACCAGTAGCCTCATGCAGGCAGGGTTTGATTGCACCCAGGCACTGAGCAGCCTGGCCGAAGGCAAAAGCAATACTCAAATGCTAATCCAAGCCTCTGCACTGACACACCACCAAGTTGTGCTTCCATCTCAGACAGAAATGGGTGATGCTACTGCTCTTGTCCACTTCTGTTACCAGTTCTGTGTGTTTATCTGTGGAAGTCCATGGGGTATCTCACTCTTCCTCACCTGGTGATAGCAATACCCACACTACTGGATCTAACCCACCCTCTGGGCCCACTTGTGTAAGAGTGACCATGAGGAAGAAATTTTTTTACAATGAAAGTGGTAAAACTTTGGCCCAGGTTGCCCAGAGAGGTGATAGATGCCCCATCCCTGGAGACATCCAAGGCCAGGCTGGACGGGGCTCCGAGCAACCTGATCTAGTTGAAGATGTCCTTGCTCATTGCAGGGGGTTGGACTAGATGACCTTTGAAGGTCCCTTCCAACCCAAATTCTTATATGATTCTAAGAGAGAGTCAGTTCCTCCTTGCAAATGGAGCTATGTTCTGAAAGCTAAGGAGACCTAGGTGTCACAAAAAAATACAGATGGATAGAGATGGGTAAAACAAGACCATCTCCCTATGTCCCTTCCCTGCACCTCACAGTTCAGGCAAGGCACAAGAACAGGGTTTGGTGAGCTGCTAGTGCACATGGATGTACAGGCACATTAGCACGCACAATTCGATGGGGACTGGTTATATGCCACTGTCCTACAGCCTCTCCTGGACTGACTTACAGAATCACAGAATGGTTGAGGTTGGAAGGAACCTCTGGAGATCATCCAGTCCAACCCACCTGCTAAAGCAGGTTCACCCAGAGCAGATCACACAGGAATGTGTCCAGGTGGGTCCTGAATGTCTCCAGAGAAGGAGACTCCACAGCCTCTCTGGGCAGCCTGTTCCAGTGCTCTGGCACCACATGGTAAAGAAGTTTCTCCTCATATTCAGATGGAACCTCCTGTGCTTCAGTCTGTGCCTGTTGCCCCTCATCCTGTCATTGGGCACCACTGAAAGGAGTCTGGTCCCATCCTCTCGACACCCACTCTTGAGATATTTATAAACAAAAGTCCTTGTGGTCTCTGTTCCCTAGACCACTCAAGTCAGTTCTAGTCAGCAGTAACTTGTTATAACCTTTCCTTTATTTGGTCAGGTAAAAATTTGGAAACCACTCTACATTTTCAGTGAAAATCGTAAAGAAACGGTTATTAAATAGCAGAATTTAAACATTTCCCCAAAAAATTAGAAAACAGATCTTTATTAGGAACAAAATCTTTGCAAAGAAAAGAAAAAAAAAACACCACAAAAGAACAATAGCTGAGCATGAGCACACACACAGTTATAGGAAGAACACAGGCTGCACGACCTCTTTCCTGACCTCACAGTAACAGAAACTTTTGCCCTGTTGCTGAACGACGTCTTCAGCAGGGAAGGGCAGAAAAACAGCTGTGTCCAATCCACCTCATAAAGATGTCTCGAGTCTCAGATTCCCATCTCAATAGCAAAAATCCTTCCCAGAGTGGAGTTACACCAGCGGTGGTGCTAACAGATGCTGGGGCATCCCCAGCCCTCCCAGGGCTGAATAGCAGCCAGGCAGCACTATGGTGAGCTGGGGTTGGGGTGCCCCAGCCCAGCAGGACAAACCTGGCCCAGCTCTGTCACCCTCAGCACCCAAAATGCTGGCAACTATTCCAGTGCCGTCCAGAGCACGCATCAACCTTTGAGGCATGTACTGGAGTCGACTGACCCCTGCCTGTTGCTGCCAGAAAGTGCAGAAGAGAAGCAAAGCTGACTACGGCCCCCTATTTCAGGGACGCTGGCCCCTGTTCACCCAGCGTCGCTGCCACTGTGCCGCCTACGGGCAGCTGCCACCCCAAGTGCTCGGCATCACATTTTTGTCACTCAATTCACAGCCTTTGAGGAATGTTTATACTGAAAGGATATAGCACAGCACCGTGAGGAAAAGAATTACTATCTCCCTCTTACCGTGGAAAATCTGATTCCTATGGCAGCCTTAAAAAGCAGAGACAGGCTGAATCACCACCAACACAGCACACAAGATCCAAAATATCTTCTAAGCAGAGTCACAGGACAAGGAAACAACATGAACAACCACCTATGGCTGGGTGTCACCAATGCAGAGCTTTGCCGTGGACACAAACATGGAGGACTTCCAGGTAAGCATGCAGCCGTCCCACCAGCCCCCCTTGCCTGGGAAAGAGGTGTTCAGCTCAGTTTTGATTTTGCTGGGGTACTTGCAGACCTCGTTGGGCGGCATTTACAAGGCATACCTTAAGTCCATTTCTGAGGGGTTCATGGCACAATATTAGCACAATAAAACAGGGACTAAATGACAAGGGAAGAGAGGAATGCAATACACACCCTCCCAACCCTTTTGGCCATCTCTGCTTTTCCTTTACCATGCCCTTCTAGCCCATTGGGCTAGCTTAACATGAGCATGCCTCGCTTCCAACTACCAAAATGCACTTGTACAGCATATATCTTGCTCTGGCAGTGCACCCTGCAGCACTCCCCATGGACAGAAAGCCCTGCAGCCCCTGGCAGCTTTGGCCGCTTTTCCAGGGACTCAGCTACCTTCTGCCTGGGACCAAGTCCTTGCCCCCTCTTCACTTCATCCTACTTGCCTGCAAGTCTACCCCAGCTGCTCCACTCTCAAACCTCCACTGAGCAGAACAGGACATGCGTTAGCAGCCAGACTTGCCTAAGAGATTCTGTAAATTGCTGCTGTCTGTGCAAATAACACAGCACCAAAAAAAGTCTACAAGCACAGGCAGATGGCCAGCTTAATCAGCTTGCAGTAACTAAATCATTAAACTAAAGGCACCAATAGTTACACTGATGAATTATCTCAACATTATAATCAACGTTTCTGCCAAAATTACACACCCAAGCCCCAGACACCCTTCTGCTGCAAGCAAGCAAGCAAGCGACAGAGGTTTTTTAACTCACTGGCAACCCGAGCAGTTAAAATTCTGGTGAAAGATAACTGGCAGCCCTCTGCCATTACAGGGCAACGCAAGGCGAACAAGCCAGTGTCACCTCCTGGGGTGTGCACACAGCAGCCCCTAACACCACCCCTGACCCCACGCAGTGAGAGATGAGGCACAAATCACAAAGGGTCTGGAGCTCCGAGGAGCAATTCAGATAAACACCCAGCCCAGCAGATACCCAGCTGAAACCTCCACTGAGGATTTTTTTGTTGTTTTTGCAGGGGCTGTGAAAAATGCCTTGAAATCTCCTTAGAAGAGGCTTTCTCAGGAAATTTCTGGCAGGTCCTTGTTCCTGTCTGGGACTGACTGGCCACCTTGTCAAGCCTGCCCCTTGCAGGAACTGCTGGCTGGTGAGGACGTGGGGTAGGCAGGGAGCAGGAGGAGAAGCCTGTCTCATTTCAGGCTGTCCTCTAGGGCTCCACAGTTTAACCACAGGTCTATTAAAGCATCAAAGAGCTGCCCAGTTTGTTTGTTAGTGAACCTGTCAGCCCACGGCAGTGTGGCCTTGAAGCCATGCATGTGCTTTTCCTTATTTATTCTTTTTCTTCTTTTTTTTTTTTTTTTAATGAAGTTAGCAGGCCTGACACCTCACATCTTTAATCTGCTAAAATTTTCTGGACCAATTCTTACACACAGTGAGACTATGGGATGCAAAGGATGGGTGTCATAGGCTTCAAGACAGGGTGGAACAGCAAGCACGCCAGATCAGTCATCAGTTGGATCCAGGAAACAGTCCGAGGCATTTTCCTGACTTTCCACTTCAACTATGACCTCTGGGTCTGGCATTTCCTCAGGCTCTATCTCCACTGGTAAATTTTCTTCCACCAGTGGCTGGGGCTCAATGCCTTGACCAGTCTGGGCAGCATCTGGAAAAGAAGGGAGAAATTGTTTATAAGTGCTCACGCTATGCCCACCCTCACGGAAATCCTCCCCCTATTCCCTGATGCTGCAGGCTGCCTAAGCCACTCAGTCCCCTCTCTCCAGGCCTCTGCAGGCCAAACTTCAGTTTTCTTCGTAACTACTCCATTATTGAGCTGTTCATCGTGGCTTTAGACACATTGGTGTCGAAGCTCTCTGGGCTCAGCTGCCCAAAATATACCAAAATATCAAAGCCAAATCTATTCAGTTACGTCTGAGTAATTAAAGCTGGCTAACCGCACACATTTAATATGTTTTCACCTCAATATTTTCGACACACACCTCTGCTTTTTACTTATTTTTAGAAAATTTAAATATGGGATATTTTGTTAGCCAAACTGACAATGTAGACATTTTTTACTTAAAAAAAGGTTCTACACTTTATCAATATTAAACAATTACTTGAATGACATATCTTTTTTTTTTTCTTTCTTCCACTATGTTCATGACTAGCATTTAATGTTTTGAAAGCAGAGAAAAGCAGCATCTAAAGTTAGACATAAAGCATAGCTGAGCTGCTGAGAGACCATGTACAGTGAAGGACACCAGAAGTGAAGACAGCAGTGCTGTGACCAGGCTATGACATATGTAATGTTGCTCCAGTTCACAATATCTCTGCTGGATCTACTTCAGTTGATGATGGTGAGTTACTAGGGAAGGTGTTGCCAGCGTTCATGCTTGTGAAAAGAAATTGAGGGAAACATAATAAAAAAGAGGAGTATTAGTATCAAGCACTCACAGAATGGGAGAATTCTGAAAGGTTTTTATCGCTGCAGCCTCTTGACCATATTGTGCTAAAGCTGTGGGGTGTCCTCCTCCATTTCTTCGAAGGATTTAAAATGTGACTGTATTTTCACTTTAGCCCAAATTTGAGGAAATACACATGCATCTGACTTTGATGGGATTTAGCTGTGTTTATGGCTCAGCATATTTGTGGACGCTGTCCTGAAGATGACTGCTTACAGAAACAATGCCTATTCTCATAAAACGTTACTGATGAGAAAGGTGTGTGTCATAAAACTGCAGGAAGACTGCTAGGTTTGGGAGAGGTTGCTGTTTTTGAAATGTATATAGTAATTAGCACAGGAGATACTGGAACAGCCTGCTGGGATACAAGCATAAGTAAGGTACTGATGAAAGACCTGCTGCAACTTCTGTCCTCTGGACAAGCTGCAGCAGCTTCCTTGCACTAATGAGTCCCAGGCTGCCCTCTACAGTCAGCTTCTCCCCCCTCAGCCACACACCTCCATTTTGTCCTTCACCCTCTTAAACATGCTACCTGTCCAACTTAGAGCAACTCACTGGACCCACCAGGCTTAGGAGGCCAGGCAGTTTGGGCAGCTTGAGCCTCGACATGGTCTCCATTGGGGGGGCTCTTCGCGCCTTCGCTGGAGACCACGGACATTGTTAGTCCATCATCCTTCTCCTCCTCTGTAAAACCAAAACCAGAGACTTGAAGGAAAGGCGTCCCCCACATCCCAGCAGCCTTGGCACATTCATTGGCGTGTTCATTGACCAGACCACCACCACATGCCTGCACCTCCTCATGTGGCACTGGCTCCATTCCTCGAGCAGACAGACACCGAGTACAGAGGGCCATTGCCAACCTGTCAGACCATCTTGGCCGTGCTGGCAGGGTCACAGCTTGAAGTGGCGTCACTGACAAAGGACTCCCATCGGAAGCCTTGAGGTCGTTCCAGGATCAGACCTGAATGAGGCTTAATTTTCTTGCCCATAGGAAATATTTTGCTGTGGGTTTTTTTGTGGCCAGGAGCACATGGTGGCAAGGCATGAGGTAAAAATGTGAAAAGCAAGGTTTAATTCAAGACCCCACAGGTTGAACAGTTGCCTATGAGCAAGCAACTTTCTGCTCCACCAGGTCAAGGGAGGGCTGGCTGGAAGACAAGTAGCCACCCAGCTGAGGCCAGTTGATGCTACAGTTATTTCAACCCCAGCCTCCAGAAACAGTCCTCCATGAGCCTCACCCCAGGGGGCAACAGATTGCTCCACTCACCTGAAGGCACTGGGATGAACTTGTGTTTCCTCTTCAGGCAGCAACATGTGACTGAGGACACAAACACCACCAGGATAACCACACCCCCTGCACACCCTGCCAGGATGTAAATGAACCACGGGTACTGCAGCAGGTCTCCTGCAAGAAGGATGTGGCGTTGTTAATTATAATACCAGGGTGGACAAGCTTCTTTCTGCAAACAGGAGAAACCCTGCAGACAGATCAGAGCATGTGGGTGTTACTGCTGTTTTGGTTTGGACCAGGGGAGATGATACTGTAAGCTGTGGCACATCATGATTTATGTCACATCGTTTAATTATGGTATGGAATTTTTTGTTAAGAGAAGAGGCTTGTGTGACTAAGCTGTGTGTGTTTGTTTCTGCCTACTCTGACCAGTAATAGCTAAGATAATTTGTGAGTTTTAATCAAATTTAACAGGGAAGGTGGTGATTTAAAAGATACAACATTTCAACAAGTTTTATGAAAACAAACAGCTGAGAAGAGGAAGGAGACTTAAGCTAGCATCTCCTGCTGAAAGAAAAGCTGCCAAGTCTACCCTCCGAGCTTGCATTAGGCCCCAGAGAATCCACTTAGGGCAGCGATGTAACAACTACACCAATCTCAAAGCAAGCCTGATCAGAGCCTCTACTTCCTCAGGCACCAGCGACTCCAGCCACCCGAGTCAGAGCTGTGGAAAAGAAGCTTCGCTGCTGCTGGGGGAATGATTTCTCTTTATTGCCCTTCCCAACCGAGACCATGCGAAACGCCTGGCAGGGGGCAGAGGCTGCAGATGGCTGAGCAGAAGGCCACACACAAGTCAGTGGTAATGACTACCCGGATCAGAGTCCCTTGCTCAGGGTTATTTTGACAGGTCAGACTTGCACCGATGTCGCTGCAGAGCAGGGGAGCTGGTAGAGGCCGTCACAGACTTGCAGAAAAAGAGAGACCCATCCAGTCGCTCCTCCACCAAGACAATTTGCTCCAACCTGGGGCAGCCAGTAGGAAAACTCTTCGTCCCATATGAAAAAAAACCCACACAGCTCAACTATCACGATAATACAAATTCCTTAAAACTCCTTAGGATAAGACTATACCATCCCTTTTTGAATCATTTGGCTTCTTTTTTGGCTGCACACACGCCTGCAGAGCATCGCACTGCAGAAACCAACAGGCTCATTTGCAGCTTCTTTTCAAGAGCCCGAACACACAAACTGCTGCATATCCTGAGGCTAGGAAGTTTTTCACATGTTCCAGGACGTACTACACGCTGTCATAGTTCACATACTTGCCAGAACAGTAAAAACAACTGTAGACAGGTGATCCTGTGCGTGAAATCACACTCAAAAGTATTTTCAGAGTGCTTGTTCCAGTCCAGTCTCCTTAGGAACAGTTACCAAGTCCAAAAAGATCTATACTCAAAATCAAACTTTTGGCAACTGAGAAATAACTTCCGTAATTATTTTATTTCCTTTTTGATGAAAGCTTAGGAAATACTGTCAAAGGCATAAATACATGTTGGAATTATTTTTTCTGAATATTTTTTTAGTAAAAAAAAAAAAAACTGCCATTTATTAAAAAGCTCTCTTCTGAGATAAAATAGTGCACTAAAAATCAGTAATAAACAAGTAATAAAACAAGTAATGAATCAATATAAATGTTCTGTATATATTGATTTGTTGATTTCTGAATCCTCTGCTTTAGACAATCAGAGCCCTTTGGTGCCTAGTATTTCTGCTAAATTGTTTTACTCTAACAATTATTCAAGATTAATTACAACAGTGTAAGAGGTTGCCTAAAGACGTGGTTTTATATAGACCTTTTATATAGACCTTATACCTACAGCAGAAAAAAATATATTCACCCCTTTGCCTGGAGCAAATAAAAACCCACAAAAGTAGTGAACTCATCTTTAATTTAACTGAACTCATTTCTCTCTTCAACTCATTTTACTAGTATTCAGAACTGCTTCAGTTCACTTTTTACAATTGTGGTTACATTTGGTGACTAAAAAGCAGAATCGCTGCTGCTTTCTTGCTCTCAGACCCTTCCAAATATGTGGTCATGCACGTGTCCATCCCAACACAGCTATCACTAAATTCCCCTGTGGGCTTTTCAGGAGGAAATGGGGAACCGATATCACACCCAGGGGACTGGGCAGCCACCCAGAATAAACAATGGTAACTGTCAGCACTTGTGTGATTTATCACAAGGCTTGACTGAACAACTCATGGATGTTTGCATCCTCACTCCCCAGTGCCTCATCCAACCTGGGTCTGACTACGCTGAACAACCTCTGACCGATTTAACTGGACAAAAATTAAAATCACTGCTCTACAATCATAAGTGCCAAACTCGTACAGATTGGCCAGTGCCACCAACGCGATCAGGCGTGAACAGCCTACAGCATTTCCGTTGAATGCCAGCACATGATACAGGGTTTATGTCAGTAATTTTGCTTTCACACCAACTGTATGCCAACCATAGAAGAAAAGGCAATATCTGCTGTAGAGCTGGAGCATCTCAGATACAATTTCTAAAATGCTAGGTGCTATTGCACAGCACAATTTCTCTAGTAGCAAAGGTGATTAAATTAATTACAGCTAAATTAATCAAAAACCTTATAGTTAAATTATGCCATCCTGATGTAGTTTTGATGACCATATTCACTGCCAGAGAAGAAAAAAGCCTTCGCTACTGGAGATGCAAGTGAAATCACACTCAAGGTTATCCAAAAATTTGTTGTTGTTTAATGAATGTGAGCTCACAACACAGATGAGAGCTTTGTATCGTGAGGTTCTGGCAGTTTTCATCAGTTGTAGGATCTGGATTTTCTGTCTCATTAAACTATGGCCTCATCCAAGGAGAGTACTCAGCAGTTATGGATAGTTTGCCATTGGATAAAGTCACAGCCTTCTCACAGAACTACAAATCCGAGCAGGTTGTGTCTTTACCCCACCTCTGATTACATGGGGCTGATGGGGAGACATTTGTATAGGCTGCTAAATCTTTGTGCAGTTGGCCTAGACAGGGAGAAGAGAGACAAGGCAAAACACTTCAGCTAGGTCCAGCTGCAACAGGGCTGAACTAACGGGGGAGTTTTTATAGGGATGTTGCAGAAATAAGAAGGCCATCTGAGTAATGGATGAATGTCAGAGTAGGAAGCAGCTCATGTTTCTAAACCAGCATAGAGGATCTGTGCACAGGAGGGTGCAAGGTCTCCATCACTGGGAAGCACAGACAGACAGAGATCCATCCTTTCTGCAGAGTTGGGTAAAAGGACCTTCTGACCAAACTTTCATCCCTTCTGAGGCTGTAGGCTGTGTCAGTTCAAGACACCGGAGGGAGAAGAAAGTCAAGGGGACACTTTCTAAACTGAGGATGTGGTAAGTCTGGAAAGCAGCTGTCAGAGCACAGCAACAACTCCTTAGTTTTCCCCTGTAAGAGACCAAGAGGGAGGTATTCTGCAGACACTGTTACTCACCATAGCTGCAGGACAGCACAACAGGCCTGGTCCTCGTGACGCTGTTCCCATGGTACACCTCACACACAAATTCCCCAGGCACGGTTTTGTCCAGGAGAACCTTCTTGCCACCATCCTTAACGCAAGCCTCAGGGGCGCTCAGCGCAGTGCCATTCAGCAGCCACCGAAAGCTGGTGCTCTCGTTGCTGGTCACATCACAGAACAGCTCTCCAGTCCCGTTAGGGAAGCACTGGATGCCAATGGCCGGCTCTGGTCACACACAGCACAGGACGAAGGGTAAAAGGGGGAAAGAGAGAGGTGAGGAGCAGTCTCAGCAGTGAACATGACCTGGAGAGGAGCTTCCCTTATCAAGAGTCTTACTACCATTGCATCTACTTCTAGCCAGGGGGCACAGAAATAAGTAACCAGACTCTTCAGTGCCTTCCCCTGGTCCTGAAATGCTCAGCAGTGCAAACCCAACCCTGCCAGCAGATCTTGGTCCCTATTTTGGGGATGCCACAAAAATCTGGCGTGTCTTCATTTTCCTTATTGAAATTGAAAAAGCTAAAAATAAAAGCCCCCAGTGTGAGAGGGCGGGGGAAACACCCGAAGCATCTGCCTGCCAGAGGCTCCCTCTGTAACCAGCGGATAACTGTAGCTTCAGGGGAGATTCAGCCCTCACCTCAACCAGAGGTTTGTACTTCTGCTGTCAGTCTGCCTCTTCTTCCATTTTTTGAGAGGAACTAGTACAAATCATACCCAGTGTTGGTACCAACACCAGACACCTGCAGTTAAATGGGATGACCCAGACTAGGACAATTTAAAACAAAGGAATGAATCATCGATGTTACTACATTTTCCTGAATTTCTCTCACAAGGAGCATATTTCCCATGTTTGCCACTTTGCAAATACAGATTAAACAGAGAAGTGGTGCAGCTTTATGACAGTAAGAGTTGTATTGAGAACACCTATACAAACATCTATGTAAATAAGCTCAGAAATCACTTGATTCAACTAGGACATCATCTTCAGCTAAAATTCACTGCCTCCAGGAATACCTTTGCTGTGAAATTGTTTCTCTAACTTATGTGTGGCAATAGACCACAAGAAGAAGACAGAAGTTCCCAAAGCAAACCCACTGAAATGGAGTTAAGCACAGGATACTTCTGCAGCCTTTGCCTACTCCCAGTCTAAGCCCCTTGAACATCGTGTGAAGGGGTCACATCTTTGACCTACTCTCGGCGACAGTTCCGCCTGTTTGCACCCAAATGGCATAAGGATTCATTTGTCTTCACTGAGAGACAAATTGGGTTAGACGTTTTCATTACAATTTCATACACTTCAATTTCTCTTTGAAGCTTATGTAAGTGAAAGCCCTGCAAAAGGCACAGTGGAGATGAGGACCAGAGCAATGGTCGCTGACTATCTGGAACACTACTCAGTGGTCAGGCAAACCCATTTAAGCCTTCTCCATATTAACCCAAGCAATGAGCCAGATCCTGTACTGAAGTGACTTTACTTCTGCCTTTACACCCTGCAGAGGGATGAGCAGGCATGTGAAAGGGAGCAGCTATTCTAAGGCCACAGGGAGGACACCAAGGAGGCTGGCACCGTAAGGTACCTATTGCTGAACAGGGCCAGAAGATGCTGACCTCCAAGATGCACAGGGTGGCTAAGAATCAGAAAGTCACACCCAGATTCCTTTAGTACCTTTACTCAGCTGCATGAAGCAGGGGAAAAATCCAGCATGCCTCAACCCAGACCTACACAGAAGTCCAGTTCAGTTCCAGAGCCAAGCCAGGTAGGGTTAAGTCCTTAAGGAAGCTTGTCCACAGGCAGCAAAATGCTGTTGATCAGTGAGAGTTTTCATGAGAGCCATCAGGAAGAGTACTCTGGAAACAGAGTGAAATCTCCAGCTATGTGTCTACATACTGTACGCTCAACTTCGTAGGTGCATCATGCTGCTGCCTGCTGCCTCTTACATCAGGGAAAAACTGCACATTGCTCAACTGACTGGCTACTTCAAGAAAGGCTCAACGGACAGGTGAGAGTGACAACATAGATGCAAAAAGCATCCCTTAGTTTACACTCACTGCTGCCTGAGATGCCAAAGGCTTACAAAGCTGTTTCAGAGGCACCTATAGGTCCTGCAAGCTGAAGTGACCTGTTAGGAAGAATTTCAAGACACCAATTTCCACCCAGGCTCAGAAGTTCAAAAGCTATTTGTTGCTAAGAAAGCCACTTACCAAATACTTCCAGTGTAAAAAATCTGGTGGTGTTGTGAAAAACAAACTCATATTTTCCTTCGTCCTCTTTCTCCACACTCCTCAGCACTAGGGAGCCGTTCTGGAAGCTCAGGCATCTGCCAGCAGAAGTGCCGCACTCAGCCAACAAAGTGTCATTTAAGACAGCTGTCAAACATCTTGCATCCCTCTTGCTCATTCTGGAGAGGTTCTGCAGATTTTGAATTCCCATAGAAAAGACTGCTGAGCCGCCACTGAGCACACCAGTCCAGGTGACAGACCCTGAAAGGAGAAGAAGCACATATTGTGGGCAGTAAGCTTGCCGTGCCCATCCAACCCCTCTCAGCTGCTTCCCAGAAAGACAAATACCCAGGTGAGACATAAGAGAGACAGAGCCACCCCTAGTGACAAGCTGGAGTTACCATTAATTGAAAATCAGAGGAGTGGGAAGCCTTCTGTAAAGGCCAGCTTTCCCCCCAATAACATGGGAGTGGTGCGCACACCATGCGCACAGGGCAACGGAAGGCTGAGAAGCTGGTCTTTTCGCTCCTCAAATTTGACAAGACCATCTACCACCCCTCTCAGAGCTAAGAGTCTGTGCAAAGAAAGAACCTCAGGGCATCACTGCCATGGATCTTGTACAGAGGGCAGCAAAAACAACTGCTGCCTGCACAGCTGCTTTCACCCAAAGGGTAAGGTCGCAGTTTTAACTTGAACAAGTCTCTCTGTGTCCTTGCACATTATTAAGCTGCTGTACACAAATCAGAGATGGGTAAGTGGCAGGGCGACAGCAGCTCAGGGACTAATCCAAGGTCATACTGAGCGTTAGGAGCAGGACCACATTGCTCTCCAGCCCCTTCAGCCAGTGTTCTGCATACAAGGACCTTACATTCTCCATTGTAACGCTTTTACAGACGCAATACACTGAGAAAGTACTATACTGTTCGTTATAATTCATTTACTAAAACAATAATCTGTCTTACTTTGGTCTGACTACCCCTTTCATGCATTAGCAGTTACACTGTTTGATGTCTCCCCAAACTGGTAGAGTCTTTAAAAGATCTTGGAGCAAAATTAAGGTCTCTGCTCATCTAGGCAAATCTGTGCCAACTTCATAAAGAGAAATCCCACTTACCATGAGTAACAGTTATTATCGTCAGCAAGCACTGCAGAGCAAAAGGAGAGCTGAAATCCATTTTAAAGGGCTCCTTGCATCATATGCTGCGAAGACGATCTGGCTACAGAGCTCAGTGAATATAGCATTCAGGAAATGATGTCAGAAGCAAGAGTGAAAAAAAAAAAAAAGAAAAGAAACTCCATCGTGGACAGTTTGAATAATGTTTCAAAATAGACCTGCAAGGTTTTGGGTGACTGAACTCAGGCTGAACCAACATGAGCCACAAGGTGTTCTGCAAAGTCCCGCACCCTCAAGCTAGCTGCAAGTGTGAGAATAGGGCTGAGAAGTGGGGAGAGACAAAAATATCTCCTGGTCAGCTCACCCCGTTTAGGAAGATGCTAATGCTGAGACCGTGCAAAGGCAAAACACTTAATTTTTCATCCCTTTCCAGTGTATTGAAATACAGCATCCCCACCCAGGGAAGAGAAATCAGTCCAGTCAGATAAAGCACTGCATGTACAGAGCAGGTGATTTTCTGAAATACCAACAACGATCGCTCATGGAAAGTCTCACCAGCAGGAGATGTGGGAGAAGGTTCTCCCTCCGTATGCAGAGTCTGAACTTTGCTGGGCTCTTCTAGTGGCTGAGTGGTACCTGCCATGCAGAAGAGGGCTCTGTACAGCCGCCCCAGGCAATGAATAAATGCTATGGAAAGTTATAAGTTGCATTGCAAAACTAGACTGAATGCAGTCCAAAAGCCTCCCCAGCTCTGCTTGGAGTGCAGGTCCCAGAAATGAGACTGAAAAGCCAGTGAATCAGAAGCTGTGAATCAGTTATCTGCAGGGTCACACAGGGCCAGATACTTTGCACTCACTGAGATGGCCTAAAGCACAGTGGCTTTTCACAGTGAGTGCTGAGGTGTATTACACAAGCAATACAGCAGAAACAGTCTGTCTCGCTGGAGGAAGTAAACTGCCATAGCATTAGACCAAACATCTGGATTTTTTTTAGATGCACTTAGCAGATGTGCTGGGGCATAACTGTGACAGCAGTTCAGGATGCGGCTGGGAATCTTTCATGCTGTTTCTCTGGACACAGACATAGACACAGCCCATTGAGGAAACTCCATATGGTGGAATTACACGTATACCTGCATTTCCAATAAATGGTTAAACCCCTTATGTTGTGGTATGCACTGTTACTCAGACAGTTTGGCTCTGCTTGATATTTCCACGTTTCAGTCAGTGGTTTGGCCCCTCTGACTTCTTAGCAATGACAATTACATCTCACCTCCTGCTCCCAGTGTCCAAAATTTACAAGTTTGTTCAAGGCTACCATAGCACCATGCTGTCTTCATCATACATGCATAGGACAGGTCTAAATTGATCTAAGATGTGACAGAAATAGCCTTCTCAGAGAAACGCAGTGAAGTGAGTCTTCAGACACTCACAGGAGCACAGAGGAAGGGGGAGAGAGAAAAGTATTTACAGCAAGAAACACTTTCATTTCCTTCTGTGCTAGTCAAATGACATGAAGAAAATCTCTCCCAAATACCACTTCAAGATTGGGGCTAACCTTGGTAGTGCACATTTAACTTCATTTCGCCTTCATGCTTGAAGGGCAAGCTGGTAGAGCTTAGGGTTGCAGTACTGTGGTGAAGACACGCGACAGAACAGACAGCATGTGCAAGGTCACTTCAAAATAGCACCCCAAACTGTTCAGAATCTCAGAAAAACAACAAAATGCAAAGGGGGTCTGCCCGTAGCCAAATCCAGGAAAAGTTCACTATCTCATCCAGCCTCGCAGAACTCATTTACAGATTTGCAGTAAAAGCAAAGAAAAATATGGCCTTTCTACTCTATTGTTACAGAAGTGACTCTGCATGACTGTGACATTGCGGTGTCCTGTATTCAGTCTCCCTCTCAGTGGCTCCAGGGCAAATGAGTACATTTATGAGTTCAATGAGTACATTTATGAGTTCAATATTTCTGACTGCAAGTGCCCCATACATCATGCAGTATTATGAATTCCCATTATCACTATCACATTAGGCTCCTTCTGTCCCTGACACCCTCACCAGCTAAAAAAAAGAAACCACAGGCAGGCTAAAGACAACAGCACATGTACAATCTGTGTTGTCATCAATTAACAGCTTCCTCTTACAAGCAACTCTCTCAAATTTCGTATATAACAATTTTTTTAGATGAGATTAGATGCTAATTGCTGACATTGGCCAATGATGCACACAACACCCTCGGTTAGCCAGAGAATTCACTTCCTCTTTTTATATAGAGATGCGTAAAGTTTTGTGTAATCATTGCAGACAAAAAACACCTTGTGAGGCTTTACAGAAACTGCAAGTAGGAGAAGCTAGGGGGAAAAACAGACAAGAACTTGTAGTTGGAAGGTGAACTTAAATCTTTTTTATTTGGTGAGCTGCAAGCTCACAGGGTCATTTTGTCCTTTCAGCAAATGACCACATAATGAAAGGAGAATGGGGATTCATTCCTTACATGACATGAGGCATTGATGGAGCACTGGAAGCATTGCAAAGAAATTTGTACATACTAACTCTGCACGTCTTCCTTTCAGTAGGCTGGTAAGCACAAGCAGTGGACCTATTTTTACCATTGTTAAAGCATGACAGTGATAACTGGGGAAATACGCAGGCCTAGCTTCACACAGAGGGAGGCAGCAGAGCTAAATAGCAGAAACTCAATGGGTGGAAACAGAAAATAAGGCTGCAGCTTCGGCGCTGCACAGAGACAGCTCTGCAGGCTGCTGAGGGCTCCCTGCCCCAGCACCAGCCCCAAGAAACACTGCTGGCTGTGGGTAGTCAGCTCGTCTGTCCGTCCATCCCTCCTCATCCCCCTGCAGTGCGATGGTATGGCCATGGCTGCACCACAGGCTACCAGGGCAGGTACAACCTGGACGGTGCAGCACTGGAAGCAGGGAGAAGCCTGCAGCCCTGTTAGCTTACCTGTGCAATCCACACCTACAGCTATTCAATTTTTTTTAACACACTTTGAGCGGCTCTTTTGGGAGTTTAACTGTGAAACCACAAGGCAGGAATAGGGCACAAGCCTGAGAGATGCTTCTGTGTGGGGGCTGCAGGACCCCTGAGACCGATGAAGATTCATATTCATAAGAATTTGAATTTTTCCTTTGTTAAGTGAAACTAGCCAGAGAGCTGTGCTTGAACTCTGAACTTTTTCTTGATCAAAGAAATAGCAATAGCAAGTAAAAAATAGTAAAGATAAACACAGAAATGTGTATGCTTCCATGGTGGTAAAGAGACTGTCATGCCCTTTGTTTCTCTAACAGCAAAGCTGTAAAATTACAGCTACTTTGCAACTTATTTAGGAATTAGACATGCATAATCAGGGTACTCCTGTAGATCATGTTCAGAGCAAGTAACTTTTGGACAGAACAGGTTGTACTGATGTAGCAAGAGGAGTGACCAGGACCTCTAGTCATAGATGAAGGCTCTCTTGTGTCAGGGACTCCACAGCCCTGCATAACGCCATAAAATGGAAATAAACCTGCACACTCCCAGACTCCCAGCTACAGACAACCCAGAGCGTGGACATACACAGGATTTCCAAGACAGCCCCAAAGCACAGGCCTGCCAAATACTGTGTGCTCTGCATGAGACCTACTCCACCAGTCCTTGTCCCACACAGTGTTCTGCAGCCCTTGTACTCCACACATTTGTGACACAGCAGAGCAGGGCTGCTGCTTGGGACCCAGCACACCAGAGAGGGCCTGTCGGCCTGATCCACGATACCCAGCCTGCTGCAGCTGGTGTACATGGTCCTTGACAGGCAGAGAAACCAAGAGGCTGTGCTGCAGCTGTGGATAAACATGATTCTACTGGAGGCAGCCCATTCTCAAAGCTGACCCACACACTAAGCACATGCGCTACTCAGCCTCAAAGGATGCACACCATGCTGTCTGCCAGCATGTCTGACAGAGGACAGGCTCTTGCCCACCACATGAACCAGAGCAGAGATGTCTCGTGTCAAGTCTTGGGAAAGCAGACAGGCCAGACACATGTCACTGGTGTTTGTCCCCATCTCCTGAATTGCCCTTTTGCCACAGTTTCCACAGAACATTGCACCCAGGGAGTTTCTCCTGACCAGCTTTTAGCTGGATCCTGAATAAGGTGAATCAGGAGGAGGGAAGGAAACTGGACTTTCGTTCTAATTCCTCCTATCTCTGCTTTAGAGACAACCTGCAGGTGATTCTCCTTTCAGCTCAACCCACCCAACTTCCACAGGGCTGGTCCTCTGCCCTCAGATAACAGCCAGCCCTTTGTGGCACCTCGCAGCCACCAACCAGCTGCACAATGTGGTTTAATCAGAGGCCACAGTGAGGGGAAAAGAGTGAAGGGGACACGTTGCCACACTGTTTTTCCAACTGCTGGTACAAAGAGACCATAAAAAAGTTTGTCCTGGATCAGACTGAAAGTTCACCTCAGTGATTAGCCTGTCTTCAAACATAGCTGATGTCAGAGCCTTAGCTAGAGATGCTACCTCTGTGACAGGGCCATTTAAAGTTACCCACATATTACAAAAAATCACATTGTGGAAACATGCTGAGATCAGGAACTGCCGCAGAAATGGTCTGGGCCTAATTACAGACAAGGTACACATGGTTTCTCCAGCCTGTAATACCTCTGTGGAAGGAACAGTCCAATGCTTGCAGGAGTCAGGGCCAGGATTTCTGGAGCTCCTGAGATGCCTCCATGGGGACTGTCAAATCTCTGGTGACAGGGGCCCAAGGGAACACTCTTCTTCAGAGCATCTGTGGATATTTTCAGCTTTCTCTTGCCAAGAAGTGGAAGGAACATCCAAGATCCTGCAAACACAGATGAGGACTTTGTTGTGTTGGGGGCTTAGCAACAGGACTAATAAAAGGAAAACCTGTATGATACCTGCTCTGGTGCACAAAGAGGAACCTGGGAGACCTCCCAGCAGCAGGTCTGCCATGCCTCAGACACCTCTCTACTGAGACACATAACAATGGCCCTTATCTTGCTCTTCCTGCCACAGCCTTTGCTTTTGGTATGTGATGCTGAGGCTATCTGGGATACACCACACCAGATGCTGTTGTCTTGTCTAAAACATACAGTTCAAGCCACAGAGTGTGACAGGGAGTGTCCTGAAGGGGCAGAGATGATGAGACTCCACATAGTACCCAGGAGCAAATGGAAGATCTAATCTGCAGAAACTCTCTGCCGAAAGTAACCCAAGTAGGAAAACTCATTCTAATTTCATGCACATGGTGCCCACCTGTCTCATGCTCTGGGAGAGCCCATCTCTCTGCTGCCCTATAATTGTCAGCAGAGCAGTCTCATGCCTTCATAAAATGTAAATGACAAGCTGGAGACAGGTCTTCTTCAGCTCTCATTTCTGACAAGTTAAAATCCACATGCTTGTCACAGATCCCATAATTCATGCAGCTCAGGGTGAATGTCATAAATTCACCTCCAGCTCCACTACTGCTGAGCCACTATGGGGGGAGAGACCCAGGCAGGTCCACAAAAAAGCAGAGGCATGGAGGAGGTACTGAGCTACACTGCCATCTCCTCTGGGCACTCACCTGTCACCTCACTGCCACAGGAGGTGAACAGGAACATAAGGATCCCAGCTGTCCCAGTCAAGCGTACCAATCACATACAGTTTCTCTGACAGCCCTCCTAATTCATCTCACGACAACGAGAGAAAAAGAAGAGTCCATATAAGGAACAACTGCTAGAAACTACACAATTTATATTTAGCATCACTGCGTGCAGGGTGAAACACTTTGCATTTGCTTTTTTTTTTTTTTTAAAAAAAAAAAAGCCTTATTATTACAGAGCTATTCAGACATATGGGTTCAATTGTGCTGCTACATGAACAGGGTCTAACTGAAGGACCACATCAAGGACAGCAAGCACAGTGCCTACGATCTATAGGCTTTGCCTTGTTTCACTAGAGTCAGAGGAAAATCTGTTTTTGTGAGTGGACAACACTAGGAGAAGTCAAGTTAGGATCCAGCCTGACACACGCTAGTGCAGGTCGGCTGTGCTTTTTTGCTTTCCTCTCTAATGAATGACTCAGATGAACTTCAGCCCCCAGTCAGTTTCACCTGGGTCTTGATCAGAGGCTGCTACCATGTAACTCCAGCGCACTGTCCTTGGCCTAGCCTGCCAAAACTGAGACAGAGACAGCCAGAATTGTCCCTGGCAGAGATTCTGAGCTCCTATCAACCAGGATTTTTCTGCAGCCACCCACCCACTCCTCAAGTACCAGGTCATCTTGTTCATCTTTTCCTGTTTCTCCTTACTTTGCCTTGCCACAATCAACTTGGCAAAATCCCAGCTTGGAAGATGAACTTGCAAAATTTCACTAATGTTGCCATCTTCAAACTAATAAAGTAAGCATTATATAAAAAGGAAAAGAGATTCCATAGGTTAAAATTTCCTGCAGGATTCACTTAACAATGTCTTAGCCCTATATCTGCTGTGGTTATGAGAAGGTTAATGCCAGGCTCATTTAAGAAAATCTTTCAACACAATACAGAATGGGGACAAAAGCCACCAAAACAGTTTTACAGCCATGAGATTGCAGGCTGTTATGACAGGGATTGCCCACCTCATCACACTGTAGCACCATGAATATACTAATAGGACAGTCAAAAGACTTGTAAAAGTAGCAAAAATCACTTTGTGCCCTTTGCTGAAGCTTTGCCACCAGGGCCCAAGAGGCTGCAGCCTCTGGTACCTGCAGAAAAACGAAGCATTCAAGAGCTTTAAGAAGACTCTTTTATGGAGCACAGGCATACTCTTTGATCAAAAGAAAAAAAAAGAGATCCAGCTTATCTCATTTTGCATTGCTTACTAGAAGTGCTTTGCGAACACAGACTAAGGTATTTAGAAAAATAGCTATCTTGTCAGCAGACTGAAATTCATTGTAGAGGTAGCAGAGCTCCACTGAGAAGAAAAATTTAGGGGTCCACAAATTGAAATAGGCTGGAAAGCAGTGTTTTATATGATTGAAGCTGGAAACACAGCTTCAACGTGCCAACTAGAACTTAAAAGGCAGGTTGAAAAGTTCTTGGTCACAACACTCTTAAACGATGTAGCACTGGCTGAGGCCAAGATAGCAAATAAATATGGCCTTTTCAGCCTAGGAAATATTCCTTCATACCCTGAAAATCTGAAATGAGTAATATTTTTAGGAAGTGCAAGCATTTCTTGTCTGTATTGGGCAATGCCAGAAGGCTGATTTGTGTTTCTCCCACACTCAGTGGAAACAGATGTGGCCTCCTGGACTGATGGTTCCGTTCATGACAGGAGTCACAGGATCACAGACTGGTTGGGGTTGGAAGCGGCCTCTGCAGATCACCTAGTCCAACCCACCTGCTAAAGCAGGTTCACCCAGAGCAGATCGCACAAGGATGTGTCCAGGAGGGTTTTGAATGTGTCCAGAGAAGGAAACTCCCCAACCAGAGTCCAGGAAAGACTGGGTCAGATCTGCCTGGGGGAACACCAGAACAGCATAATGCCCAGTGCACTGCTGATGGAGTAGTCCCTGTGCAGGTCCGGACCATGGTGCAACAAAGCAATTCAGCTCCATGGAAATAAAACCAACGTACTGCCATGAGGAAGGCCAGCATGAGATGGACTTTTACATCCTGAAAGTTTAAGAATACAAAGGGATTGCCACATTACGTTTTCCGGTCCTTTGCAGCAGAACTTCCGATCACTTCTAAGTGTGAACGATTATTGCAGTGAAGGCATGTACCCTATAAAGCAGATTTCTCACAATGCTGACAATGACCTTAAAGTACTACCTGGACACTGAGAGGCGGATGGATCAAGCTGACACTCACCCCTGATTCTTTCCTATAGCGCCCTGCTTCATAAACATTTATTTCTGTCTCCTTGGAGACTGAAATCTGGGTGTATTCACCAGAGGTTTGGAGCTGGGGGGGTCTCTCCAGGAGAAGAAGTAATGAGAAGAAAAGGCAACAGACTGGACAGACTAGTTTTCACAGCCATTTGTATGTTCAGAATTCGAATATTCCTGCCAAACAACACTTCTGCTGGGTCAATCTCGATTTATTTGATCTTCACCTTTTGTGCATTAAAGCAACAGATAGAGCATCTGGCCATTCTAGTCCCTGCATAAATCTTTGATATATCTTCAAGGCTTTGATTCATTCTTTCTGCTTTCCCTGGTGATGGAGGCTGGTACAGAGTATGCAGCTATTGCTCTATTTCTGTTTCTTAGTTGTAGGCCTAGGCATATCTTAGATAGTTTTTGTTCAGTCAAAAGCAATATATCAGCCAAAGCAATGAGCATTATTTGTGTCTTCAACACAGTTTTCCCTATTTGTACTTGCTATTAGCACATCATTCACACACTGTATTAGTGCAGAATTATTGGTTAACTCTATGTCCCATAAATCTGTTGCTAGGATTTTAAAACCAAAGTTGACGGTCCTACAAACCCTTGTGGAAATCTAGTCCACATTTACTGTTTCCCTTCCCAGGTAAAGGCAAAAACAAACTGACATTCTGGATGCACTGTTATACTGAACCAAGCTGGGCACAAATCAATTATTGTAAAACATATTGTGTCAGCCAGTATCATGGTTATAATTGCTGAAGGATCAGAAACTAGTGGATGCAGTACGGTTACCCATTTCTTTACTGCTCATAAGTCTTGGACAAATCCATAAACTGGTTTTCCATCTGGAAGACAGGAATATTACAGGGAGACTTGCAAAGAGTTAAAATCCCTCTTTGCAGAAAATCTTCAGTTATTGGTCGTACACCTTCCCTTACTTCCTGAGACAATAGGTATTGTTTTAAGGAGGGAGGTTTGCCCCCCTTTATTTCTATCTGTACTGGATTAGCTGACCTTAATAACTCTACATCTGCAGAACACTGGGTCCATAAAATTCTAGGTACATCTTTGAGTTCCGGGGTATTGCTATCCCTTTTTCAGTTTATATAGCTGTCATGACTTTTTGGTACATTATCCCTCATGAGTCACAATGTAATTCCCTGTGGTGTACACTGCAACTCTACCTGTAATTTGTACCACAAATTTTTCCACACCAAATTTGCTGATCCCTGATTAACAGACCGTGGATCTAGCCAACCAGGAGAAGCATCTCCTGACAACTGGCCTGCCAGAGATATGATCGGCATCCACCAGCAAGAGGTGCTCTCCAGAACTTGCATCCATAGTCTCTATCTCTGGCATGTTAGACGTGTGCTCAACCCCAGCCTGGCCAGCCAGAACCAAATCAGCCACTCACCCAGAGCCCTTCCCCCTACCCCTTACCCCAAGCAGGCAGAACAGGACCCATTCCTCTGACAGACAGACAGCACCCTGCACCACTTGCCACAGCTGGCCAACAAAAAATCTCTGCCTCTTGCTCTGGCTGGCCACGTAGAGCCCTATCCTGCTTGCCCCAGCCAGCCAGGGCCCTGCCATGCTTGCCAGCCGCCAGTGAATTGGGGCAGGTTGGTTTTCCATTGAAAGCAGCTCTCAAAGGCCCTTGCCAGCCTTAGCTCCTGTTTCCCAAAGCATCTCAGATTCAGGCTTTCCTAGGTTTCTCATTTCCAATGGGAATTTGGCAGTTGCTCTCTGACATCCAAGGCAATTCCAGCATGTACACATCTATGTCCTAGGAGAAGATGAGGCTGAGGCAACTGTGTGGCAGTGGTACTTTTCCAGAACTTTAGCCCTTCTCTTTCAGTGTGAATGCTATTTACAGAGGTGGAAATGGCCAGAGATCCTGAGAAGCTGTAAACGATGAGTATGGTCACATACCATGACACCGGAGGCCACTTGAAGGCTACAGTCCCATCAGTAAGTAGGGGGAATAAAGCTCTGACAGACCAAAGGGTGTTTCCCAATGGGCACAGCCATGGGAGGGGAAGTGAGTGTGTGCCTATAAGCAGCTGGTTGTTCCCCCAGAGCTGCAGCCCTCAGCAACAAGAAGGACTCCAGGAGGGGAACCAAGGTTGTGGAAGCATCATGTAGCTGAGGAGGAGGAGGATTTCCCCTCCCAGCCATGCCCAGCAGAGCCCTGGCAGGCAGGTGAGCTCACAGAGAAGTGCTGCCAGCTCCCAGGACATGCCAGAGCCAGCCTCTCCCACCCAGCTTTGTCCCCCACGGAGGAGCAAGGGCAGGTGGGAACCTGAGTTACAGAGGGGGTGAACACAGAGGTGAACCTGCTTCCCTGAACCTGCTTCTCCACAAAACACTCCCCTGATTTGTCAGCAGCTGAGCATGGAAGCATCTCAGAGGGGCCCACATTCCCTGACAAAGCCTTGCCCAGATATACACGGACAGAGTGTTTGTTCAAACAAACTCATTTATTGGCATCTCACAGTGGTAGCAGAGGTCTTTGCTGTAAACCTCCTTGCAGCCGCATCTTCTGCTGGACCCTGGTTTTGCTGAGTGCCTGGAAGCCAGCTGGACAGTAGCCCTTACTACAAGCAGATCCATTTCTATTGAAGAGCCTAAACTCAGCAAGAAACAACTCCTAGCTACCTTATCTATGTCTACTAAGACTATCCTACTGTCCTGCACGTCCATGGGTACTTTTTGTGGTTTAACCTGAGCTAGCACTACACCATGATAACCGCTCACTTGCCCCCTCACGTCCCCCAGTAGGGGAGAGAATTGAAAGGGAAGGGAGAAACTTGGATTGAGATAAACACAGCTTAATAAAATAACAAAATACTAATACGCTACTAGTAAATACATATATAAAATAGAAATAAAAGATACTCAAGGAAATTCCTCACAAACTCTGTCCACAACTGAGCAGCCAGTCCCAGGAAGACACACCTGGTCCTGAACAGCAGAAAAAAAGGCAGAATAGCCCATAGGCCTCTGCAAAATGGCAAAAAGTCTAACTAAACATCCCAATCCAAACTCCCCTGGCTCCAACAAAAAGAGCAAAAAAGCAAGAGTGAGAAACACCTGAGAGAGAGACCAAGAACGAGAACACCCCAGAAAGAGAGAGACTGGAAGATCCCCACTCTTCCATGCTCCTTAAATATGAAGCATGACACTAATGGGATGGAATACTCTTATTGATCAGTCTGGATGTCAGTAAAGCTCTGCCACATCCATGCCCCACTTCCTCGATGCCTCACACCTGTGGGCAGAGCTCAGAGTGTCCTTGGCTCTCTGAGCAGAGCAACTAAAAACATTAACTCTGTGCTGGGGTGTTATCTCTTGTTCTCAAACTAAGTCCAAATAATGACTGTGCTAGCTATGAAGAAGAAAGGTTTCTAACTACATAAATAAAATTAACTCGTTTTCAGTCAAACCAGCACAATGTCCAATGCAGAGGAAGACGTTCCATTATCCATACACTTGTCTGGACCCAGAGTGTCACCAGGCTCTGGTTTGTCCCTCCAGTCGTCCTTCTTCCACTCCTTCTCTGCACTGCTGGAGCTTCCCTGCTGGCTGCTGCTCTGAGAGCCAACGCTCCTCTGCCTGCACCGCCAGTAGAGCCCAAAGAGCACAAGCAGGGCATTGGCAGAGACCCAAACCCACCAGTACTGGCACGCAGTGATGAGCACACCTTCCTGGGCAAAGCCGTCTTCCTGGGCAAGTTCTTGCAAACCCTGGCTCCTCCACTCCATCTCCTCCAGCATCCAAGCCACCATCTGACTCTGCTGCTCCTCGTGCTGCTGCAGGGGCTCTTCCATGGCTGTGTCTGTCCAATCACCCACCCTCACCGCATATTGCATGATGCTCAGCACACTCAGGACATGGGTCATGCTCACAGCCATGGCCTGGAGGAGGAGGACAGAGAGAAGGGATTCAGTGAGGCTGGGTAGTAGGGAGATGGCAGTTGGGGCAAGAGACACAGGGGCTTGGGAACAAGCAAGAGAGGGCGTGAGAGAGCTCAAAGGCAGCAAGGGAAAGGTTGGTGAGCACTGTGGGCATGGGGACACATCCCCACAGCCCCTTGGCTACTCACCACGGCTGACAGCCCCGAGACCAGCACCCGCCCTGCCCAAGGCACTTGCCACAGTGGCTGAGTGCTCGCCCCAGCCTTAGAAACTGCCCCAGAGCCTGGTGCTTCTGCCCCAGCCCTTGTCCAGCCCAGCCTTCCCCCTGCATCCTCACTCACCACTGGCTCCAGCTGAACTGCAGCAGAGGCCCTTCCTCCCAGCTCTCCAACCCTGCAATAAGCAAAGCTCAAAACCCCCAGCAGGGCAGAGCTACCCAGACCCCAAAACCTCCCCAGAAAGAGCAGTGGGGGTGGCACAAGGTCTCCCCTGGCCTCACACTGAGCTCCACGCTCAGCTGAAGCCCAGGGTCACGCCGCACAGCACCACCAGCAGCACTACACCATTTGCTCTCGCCACCAAGCCAGAGCTCAACACCACTAACCCCAGCCAGCCAGACTCACCTCAACCAGCCCGTGCCTTACAGCACTTGCTGTAGGAAGGACAGGTCTGACACGCTGAGGAAGCTTGCACAGTTCTTGCTGAATTAGTTGCAAATTGCTCTTAATAATGTCACAAAGTCAATTGCAAACACAGAATGTAGATCTTACTCATAAACCTGTAAGATTGGTATTTCCATGTGTGTCATTCCTCTTTGAAAGTTGAGGAACTTCAACCATTAAAATCTAGTTGCTTTTTCTATCAAAGCCGTGGTATACTGACACCTGTTGTACCCTCAACTGCATGACAGACACCTCTAAGCTTTCCAGTGCCAAGTCACACGGTTAGTGCAGCAGACACGTCAAGTTCCGACACTAAAACACTTTGCAAATTGAAACTAATCTGAAGAAGCAGTCAAGGGATTTGCAATGTTTACTTGGTTTTCCCCTCGTAAGCAGGATGACACCCAAAGCTCACAACCCATTTTGGAAACTCCTTTCCTATGATACCCTCCATTTCACAACTTTTAGTAGCTATTCTCTAATCTATCGAATCTTCCTCAGTTTTCAGATACCATCAGCTCCCAATTTTTCATCACGCTACCAGACTGGGTATTTCTGGAAATGTCATTCATTGTGATCATATCATGATGTTTGCCCATCAATCTACACCTACACTCAGTCAATTCTCATAGACCAACAGCAGAATCAGTTTTTTAATTATTTTGCTATGAATACCTCATAGGAATTTGAAGAGATCTTACACCATGAAGACTCATAAGCTCACACCATAGACTGGAAGGTAAACCTGAAATTTGCCTCAGACAAAATATTCTCTGTGATAAGTCTGAATGTGAGCCAGCAGGTGATCTCCTTCAAAAAAATGCACATTGCCTTTCTGAACACAGTAGAAAGAGCAGGAACTATGAAGATAGGGAATTGTTATTACCCTGATTACTTTAAAATTCAACAAGAATATTGTGGTCGGCTTTGAGAATCAAAAGTTAAGATGGATGTGGACAGATTGCAGACTCCATGGCAAAGCAAGAATGACCCTGTGAGAACAAGATGAGAAAGGGGCTGGGTTTGGGGTTCTTTCCCATGAAGAAGGGAAGTCAGGAAGTGGGATTGTCATCACAATCAGCTGTTTGCTCAAAAGAGACACCAACAATGCCTCTTTGCCTACAGCAGGGTTAGAACACAAAGCCATAGATTTTATCTACTGAAAAAAAATGTATTAAGATATAGTTAAACACCAAAACAGATTATATAAACAATCCCAGTTCATAATGACATTCAGAAACACCTTTTTAGTAATAACAAGAACTTTTATTCAACATTCTCTAAAAAAAGATACTTCATGAAACATAGAAGAAACACCTTATAGCTAGCACAAAGCCATCTTAAAATCACTACACACCATGTAAGATAAAATTTAACATAGGCATTGCAGAAAATAAAACATCTAATTATCAGACCTGTTCATTAATGGCAATTACACATATAGCTATACCCATTTGGTAGCAATGTTCTGTTTTGTCTCCTGTTTTCTCTTCCTTCTAAAACAGCAATTCCTAAAGAAAAGCTGCCATGTGTTCTTCAGTGCAGTTCCCATCTCCTGATACGGTCTGAATTGACTTCCACCTAAGTGGCCCATTCCTCTAAGTTAACAACAGAAGCAAAATAAAGCTTAAAAATCTAACAAGATAAACAAATAAATCAATATTTTATTAACACTGTATGTGTTAGATGAAGGATTAAGCAAACCACCCATGTCCACTGAACTGTTAAGGTGTTGGCCTTGTCCCCCTATCCGTTGAGTCAGGGGCCTGGACCACCCAAGAGAAGATGGGGACTGAGGTCAGAAATCCCTGTGCTCCTTCTCTTTTCCCAGGGAGACCTCTTAGTGCAAGCAAAGAGAAGCAGGGACCCAGCTCTTCTCAGGGTAAACTACCATGACTGCTTTCCAAGGGGTTCCTCATGTGTTCTCCTGGATGACCTTGAGCAGAGGGAAGAGAAGGGCACCAGCTCTGGAAAACAAACTGATACACAGAAAGATTTCTCTTCAGGCTTCCAGCCAATTCTTCAAAGGAAATACAGAATCAGATTTATATGAGGAACAGCAGAATTGCAAGGTTAACTCGAAGCCGGCTGTGAGAGGCGGTAAGAGTCCAAACCTCCAGTTCAATACTGTGGACATTCTTCCTTACAAATCTAATGGGAAGAGCTGCATACTGAATCTCCATACTGGTCTTCTGGGAGTGCCCTTTTGCTCTTGATCAAAGCATATTGAGAGGATATGTCTCCTTCATGGTATTTCCAGAACTCTATGGATCCTGAAGGAAAAGAGTCTGAACTACACAAAGTAATATACAGTTGTCCTAGAAGGCTGCAGTGCTCAGTCTCTGGATGGGTGGTGTTCTCAACATTTAAGGAAATACACATTTCATTAACTGAAGCAGGAGGCTTTATGACTTTCACACCTTTGCACCCTGGGAGTTTGGGTCTATCTCCATCTGGAAGGAAAAAATTCAATGGAGTAGAAATCTCTCTAATGCCACTGACTCAACAAGACACAGGAAAAAAAAAACACAGCCAGAAGCTGGCAAAGGCTAGCCAAAAGAGATGTGCAAAGCAGTCAAAAACACGTGCAAAAGACCACCTCTACCTCCCATCCGCAGGGAAGGAGGGAAGCATGGAGGGAGAGAGGCCAGGTCAGCCCCTCACCAAAGAAGCTGGTGAACTAGAGGCTGCTGACCTGCTGCTCGCAGACACTGGGGCACCCTGAGTCATGGCTCACAGCGCACACTCCCTCATTGCTCACTTCATTTAATTTAAAACAAACTTAGAGAGTGGACTATGACAGCAAAGAGGGAGCTCAGATGTCAGTTCCTGGGCTGACTCCTGACTGCCTTCCTTTAGACACTCTTCTGAAGCTGCTTCTGGGACAGGAATGGAGATTTTCATAGTACAAAAAAAAAGAAAAAAACACTAGCTCAAGGTTCAGACTTCAGACAGGATAAATAATGGCTTTGGCAAACATGCCAGCACAGACAGTTTATCACCAATGCCTACAGTTACAGCATTTTCACCTGAACATCATTACAATTCACTCCGCAACATGTTCCCATAGTAGTTCAACGTGCTTTTCTCAGGCACAGGTTGACAAATCCAGTGCTGGCAGGAAAGTAGCCAGTCTGGGTACTTGCATGAGGGAATAGTTACAGGATGCTCCAGAAGTAATTACAGGGATCTGGACTGAGTAACATTCTCCATGACAAAGTATCTCATTTAAACCAGAAAGCAATCAGAAATGTCTATATTTCGCAGCTAAAGCCAAGTTTCTAATATTATCAGATTTGTTTATTTACTGAAAACTTGGATAAAATCTAAATTGAAACCTAGAGTCTCTGCCATGTCTCTCGAGTAGAACATCTGAGCTTCCTTTCTGAAAGTCCTCCCATCAGTGTGGAAAAGCCTCAGTCAGTCAGACCCTGCAGATCCATGTGCCCTCACAAAGTATTGACAGCAGCATAAAGCTGCACCCTTCTAATCTGAACCTAACTCATAGTAGAAAGTGCACTGTGAGATTTTCCCCAAAATGCAGGGAACTGGATCTACACAGGTATGGCTACTTCAACAGAGTTTCTGTGTTCTGAAATTGTTCAATAGGATATCTTACCTGTCCCTGTCTCTGGGCTTCTAAAATGCCACAGCAGCGCAACCACAACAGTGATAATTACAACTCCTAATGATACTATGAGAATATAGAAGAGTACATGACAAGCGTTTCTTCCAAACGCCTCCTTTTCCTCTACAAGGAAAATTCAGTTGTAAAAAACACCTACTGTACCTTCATCACGTTGTACCATGTTAGGTTTATTCATCTTAATTATTTTTGCAACATCCTGTAAGCACATTACCATCAGAAAGCTGACTTTTAAAATTAAAGGTTACCTTCTTTATTTTTCTTTAAGGATTTTACAACCAAAGGGCCTCTTTTCACAAAGCATATATGAGAGCCTGTAACCTGTGATATTGGGACAGACCTCAGTCAACAGCCTGGCCCACTGGCTGATCTTTCTGGCTGGCTCCACCAACTGAGAAATCTGAAAGGTGTGATAAGAACAGCTAGTGAGACACATTCACACACCAGGCATTTTAGTATCCCTGCGTGATACTCAGGTACACTTGTAAGTCTCTCTGCTTCACTCTGTATTGCAGAAATATCCAAGCATTCCGTCAGCCTTGTATTCCAGTGAAGTACATGCAGTACTGAAGCAGCGTTCATGCCTTTTCATTGGGAAGCTGAGATGTCACTGCCCAGAGCTGCCCCAGCCCATGAACATAAGACTCTGTTGGCATTAAATGAAGGAAAAGAGGCAAGCACAAAATATTTGTTTTTCATTTTACAATAATTGTTTTTCTCTCTCAAATGGGTCCCTCAGCCAGCAAAAAGGCTAATATTGGCCCAAACCAAAAAGTTGTATTGATGTAACAACACTACTTAAACCTTTTACACTGCAAAATTTAGAACAAAACTAGAATCATAGGCAGTATTTAATTAAAAGTTTCCCAGTTTCCCCACCACAGTAATGCTTGCAGATGTAAGGGTGGATTTTTTGCCAACTTGGAGGACAGTCATAAACTCAAATTCACCAGAAGGTTCTCCTGATACATCTAAACCAGCCAGAACTGATATGACATTTACTGGCTAAAGTCATTTTTCTATCATAGCTCATAGCATTTTCAAAATACATTGGAGCAACAGACTAGAAACAAAATTACCCTTTCTGCCAGTATAGGTCTTTTGCTGGAGCAGTCATGCTGGCAAAAGAACACCCAGCTTCACCCAACAAGGCTTACCCTAGCTAGTCTTTGTTTCATCCATCTGTTAATTAGCTAATTGCTAGTGCATTTGGGGTGGTCTCTCATATAATCCATCTGGGCTTGTATACTGAATCTGGATGCAAGAAAAAAAAAAAGCCTTGCTTAACTGAGAGCCAGCACTTCTAAGTGATACTCAGCAACTTTCACATTAGCAATGCATTCATATACAGTTCTCCCATCTATTCTATACGCTTCTCCCATATTCTCTAGAATATCTGCCATGGACACATTCTTGAATCCTGTCTAGTCTGAGACTGTAATTAGCCACAATCTCAGTCCTGTTAACGCATTCCTCACGGTATCAAAACCAAGAACCATTTGTCCAAGCAATTTCTGTGTTTTCTCTTTTTCAGACTACCTGGAAGATGTGTTTTGGCTTTGTCTCAGATTCAAGAAAATGGATCCACCAGTAAGTTCCATGATTTCTTTAAATGCTTCCACTCCTGAGGGGAGAAAAACATAACTGCTTATTACTGAGATATTTTATATTCCACAGAGAGTGACCACAAGCAGGAATATTCATCATATTTCTTGTTAATTGGAAGTGTTCTTCCTTTACTATAGTTATTTGAAATATCAGCCTGCAATCAATACAGACAGATTCACTATAAGACCGCTTTAACATCTTAGCTTGTAATAAGATAGCTTTTTTCCACTTCAATAGTATTTCTTCCATTCCATGTGCCAACACAGATTTTCCTCACTACAACAAAGTAGGCCCAGAGGTCGGTAAGCTATAGGTTAATGGGTCTCTGTCCAGCCTTGAAAAATGCATTGCTGCTGTCTGCACCAGACTTGTTTAAATTGAGGGAAGCTCCTTCACATTTTGTATCTCCATTACCGTCACTGCAGCTCACATACATACCTCAGGTAGTGGTAGAATACCACCCTGAGAATGCAGAAGCATTAAGGTAAGATTAAGGTGAGCTACAAAAACTCTGGGGCAGGTGGACACCACTTAGCTCACACTGACCCCTGGGTCCGCATGGGTAAAGAGTCATTGGTACCACAGGAGCTAAACCTGTACCTGTGAGTAAATTGCTCTATGTCAGCTTGAAACTGTACCCAACATGCACACTTGAACCAATCCCACTTTTACCCTCCTTCCAACAAGAGATAAGGTTGGAAAATGAAGGAGGGCATTGCGTGTGCTAAAAAGAGCAAAGGGAACTTGAGGAAGCAGACGCAGAGATTTGGAGCTGGAGGACTCCTTCAAAAAACTGGACATGGAACTGCTCTTGCCTCTGTTCAGGGCTTGGTTTTAAATCCCACCTAAGAGACAGGTTTTCTTGCAGACCATTGCACTTTGGAGAAGGCATGAAATGCAGCAGGACTTCCCAAAATTAACTTCTAATTCTTTAGCAACACAAGAACCACCGTCAGGCACACAATTGCCCCAAGCAGTCATTCCAGAAGTTAACTTGCATACACAGAGACTCCCTCCACCTATGCAAACTATTACATGACACAGGAGTGACAAGGGTGGATTGAAATCTGGGTTCTTGTTACAAAAGGCAATTTGAGTTGGATTCAAGCATTAGGGAAACCACAGGAGTCTGAACCCTGGTAGGACTCTCTCCCAATTCTGAGTTATTGGGTTTTCCTATACTTCTATTTTCCTCCGTGCTGGCAAGTAAACCAAGTATGGCCTGGCCCAGGGGAAAGCAGGCCACTCTTGGCTTACCATCTTGTTGGACTTCAGAAGCCAGAAACCTTCTGAACACAGGTCCTGGACAAGAAAACGTGCCACAGTGGCACACACCATCTAAGTGTTGTTTCCAGGATTTGCCATACAAATGAATGCATCTCCTTGCTCTGCTACCTCCAGCCAAACTACACTTCAAGACCTACAACATAACTACGCTCATAGAGTGGAAGGCAAGAAACGCGGGAATGTTTCATTCCTCTACAAAATACACCATTTGGGAAAAGACCCCAAAGACAAAATAAGGCATGCAAAAAGTTCTAGCCCACCTGCTGAAAATACATCATCACACACATACTGCACGCTCAGACTTCCTGTTCAGTTTCAGGTTAAAAGTTTCCTGATGCAATTGCATGCCATCCTGATCGAATACATCTGCCACATGCTCTCCCTCATCCCCCCACTGTGTGGGGCAATGGCTCAAGCTGCCGCTGGGGAACACATGGGCTCTGTTGCCATATGGACATCTGCTGCCTGTTTTATCTTGGCCACTCGCTGCTGGTTGTTCTTCCACACGACTTGGCTGATCGCAGGCAGTTCAGATAAAAAGTAACACAGTAACCTACAAACCCTTTGATGAGGTGTCTTGTTGAAAGAGAGCACATGCATATTACTTAAGATAGGGGTGTCAAGCTCATTTTCACCGGGGGCTGTATAAATGTATAAAATTACATTCAGCCCTTTGGAGGCAAGAGCAAGGCTGATGTGGCCCCCAGTGAAAATGAGTTTGACATCCCTGCCTTAAGGGATGTACAGGACATCATATATATATGTTTTTTGAAATCACTTACTATTTTGGAAGCATTTCCAGACAGGCTTACAAGTTATCTACTGGGAATCCACATGCAGCCAGAGCTTGCTTTTAAGAAGGCAGATAACAAATGAAGTACCTGAACAATTCCCTGAGAACCATGAGAAGGGTCCATTTCCTTGTCACGTTGAGGAAGCATTTTACTTGGATGTGATTTAGGAAAGAAGAATCCTACTGGGAGGTCACAAGACATAGCAAGAGAGCATTATGAATCAGCATCTGTCATATGTATTAATGCCTAGGGGCACATCTAGAAGATTGTCTTTGACACGGTCCAAAACCCAAATAGTAACTTTTAACAGTTTCCCTGCAAAATTGGATCCTGACATTTGCAACAGCTGCTATATTAGAAGTAGAAACAAACCCTCTGCCTTTTGTTATAAGTTGAATTTGGAATGTCTGAGTTATAAAATTACTGTAGTCCAAATGAAAATAACTCCCATACAAATGATAATTGCTTTCTTCTAAAAATCTAACTACTTCTGGGCAAAGACTCTTTTGCCCTGACAAGCAAAGATTCTGTCTATGTTGAAACCCCTGCCGCAACATAGTTCAGTTGCCTAGCTATTTCAAAATAAGAGAGAATGTATCTCAAACAGCCTAAAACGCCTGCTGTTTGTCTGGTCTGTCTACCCAAAAGAGAACAAAAAATAGCTTCTCTGATTCCTACCTCCAGGAAACAGAGGAAAGGCACGAACTAAAAGGCACAAAACCAGAGTTGCCTCAAACAGTAGTGTCATCAGAACCCATTTTCTGTTCTGTGTTCTTGTATTGCTCTGTCTCAGCTCAGAGATGGGAAGCTCAAGTCACTGAAGCACAAAAGATGAAATTGTCTTCAGCATCCAGAGGTATCGGGAGAGCCAGGCAGCCAGAGTGCTCTGCTGGGCACTGATGATATCAAGGGGGCAGCGTAAGGAGGAAACTCATTCTCATCCTCTATTCCTGGCTGGGAAATGCACAAAGCAGAGTGAAAAGCGACAGGGAAGACAGGGGCTTATTGGGAAGAGAGTGAGTATTTATTTTTGTGGCCTCTCTGGCAGGCCTGAAACCACAAGCAGAAGGTGGCGTTGAGAGTGAGGAAAGCAGGAAGGCAGAACAATGCATAACTGTGACTGATCTTCTGTGCCATGGTACACCTGAAGAACTGTAACATCTCAACAACCAGGATGCTCAGAATAGGGAGGAGAGTCCTAATCAGCACTTTGTAGGTCCCTAAACCTACACATCATTCCATGGTGGGTCAGACTGCATGAAAGCTAAGGCAGCTTTCACCAAACCTTGCTGGCCTCGATTGACCTCAATGGCTATGTTAACATGTATTTCAAAATAAAGATCTATTTTTTCTAGCTTTTAAATTCAAGCACTGGGTAAAGAGAGAAAAAACAAGATCTGAAACAGAGTCTAAAATTAGCACCCAATAACTAAACAAGGAAGCTAAATACGAGCTCAGCACATTTAGGAGCTTAATGGCTGGGTTTCGAAGCCTAACTGTAACATCTTGTTTTCAGACTTCTAACACAAGTGTAGCTGCTAATTGCAAGTGTAACAAACCTTTAATCAATAATATAACACGCAAGTGTTCTCATCTAGATTACCACAGGAACTCAAAAACAAAAGCAGAAGCTGCCGACTGTGAATACCTAATCTATACATTGCAACATAAACAAGTGTCTGATCCAGGCAGCCCAACACGGAATGACAAGGACTTTGCAGTGAGAATTCACACCCACCACGCACACGTAGCTGAAATTTTCTTTGGCAGAGATGATGCTGCGGGCTGTTGCACACCATGGCCATGTACAGTCCCACATCCTCTTTACCGACCAATGGAACCCCAGCATGCCATTAGGAAAGACATGGATGCACTGGTCATGCCCAGTGTTGCCGTGCGTCCAACACTGTGAAGATGTGCTTCCCTTGCGCCAGCTGATTCGAAAAGGCTGCTCCAGTTGGGGATAGTCAAGGTGAAATATAACACAGTCGCACACTCTCCCATCTATCGTCGTCACATCACTGTGAGCTGAAAGCACAACACACAGAGAAAAAAGTCATTACCAAACAGTTCAACATCATTACAGCCATCAGGCTGAATCTGTCAACGACACGGGTTTGAGAACATCACCTGGGAAATGGGATTTAAGAGCAAAAATTGGGATCCACTTCTAAATCCAGCTACTGAAATGTATGATCTCGAACTAATCACTAAACCTTGGCTCATTCAAATGCCATAGACTTTGTGCAGGTGGTTTTTCACTAGTCTTCCTGCTTAGCAATTTCATAAAGCTTAAGCGAGAAATTGCTTTAAACTCCTGTAAGAGATTTTTTATTAAATAAAGCCACAAATGGCATAACCTGATACATGATGAAAAGTATTCCTGACAGCTAATGAATCAGCCATTTTTATTCTTTGTAAATATGAATACCCAACTCAACTCATACTCAATTAATAACATCTAATAAGCCAACTCTGTCAAATTATATTTGGTTTATTAGTATTACCTTGCTAGAGTTTATTACAGCACTCCTTTAAACATTAAATCTTTAAGAGGAAGCTTAATTAATATTCTATTTTTAATTGCTTGGCTTTTTCATATTCCAAATAAACTGACATAATTCCATTAGCTGAGGTATTTTATTTCCCAGTGGAATTAATTTCAAGCAGAAGCGACTTACAACAGCAAGTGCAGCAAGCTAAAACACTTCGTGAACATAATTTTGTTTCAACCCAACACTCAAATATTCTCCTGGTCCTGCAGCAAATAAACCCAGCAGTATAAACCTCTAATAACACATCCAAACCAAACCAGATATTCCATCCTAGTTTATTGTAAAAGCCTGCTGCTACTAGGGAATTATTTAGAATTAAATACATTTTCTTGCCTTCAAAAGTAACAAGTGCACACAATGCCACTTGGACGGTGAAAACTAGTAACATCTCAGAAGTGACGTTTTCTTTGCTATTATGTATACACTTCTTTATGGGCTTGTTCACCAGGACACCTTTAAATCCCACTAACTTAAATCCCTAGCAAATTATATGTCTTGAAGTAAGAAGGTGAGGAGAAATATTTAAAGTATTCCTGTAGCCTAATAATTTCCTTACTGAACCTGAACAGATTGAATAACTATTTGGTTAAAAAAAAAATAAATCCTGTGGTTTCAACCACTGTCAGAGCAGTGTCAGCTATGAACTTGTGGTTAAATTGCCCTTTTTTACATGCTGCAAGTGCAACAGTAGAAGTTAGCACTATCAGATAATTTTTCCCAGTGAAAAGAAAGCCAGGGAAAAGGTGTAGCTGCAGGTCAGCAAAGACTTATTGCTGGAGATGGACTTGCACATCTGTACAACTGCTCCTCTCCTCCTCTGCAAAAATACTCCAACACTGCAAAAGCTCTTATCTGTATTTGGTAAGGTGCATGGATTTTTCATCAAAAGCGTGAGGATTTCTACAACGAAGAACTACATTGCAGTTACCTGCAGCATCAGAGCTTTCCCCAAGGAGACAATATTTAAGTAAAATGGTGTAACACTATGCAGCAAGACAAAGCAGTGTCATGCATCCTGATCAGCTTCCAGTTTTGTTCTAGTTTGTATGTGACTAATCGAATACAGGCACAGCGCAAAGCACCTCCTGATATGCCAAAGGAGAGCGCGTGAAGAAGTCAAACTCTAGAGATGCCCGTGGTTCCAACACATCTCTCCCAGCTGAGTGGTCACCTCAGAAAGTAAACTTATTTCTGGACTTCACAGAATTTGATTTCCAATCCTGACAGACAGCCTAGAAATTGGGGTGAAGTTTCTCTTCACAGTACATGCACCACACCAAGACTGCAACTTGCGCAGCAAATTATTGATTGAACCTGTTTTTGTTGTCTCTCAGTTTTCCCCAAGTCATTGCCTCTACTTCAACAAGGAAAACAGCATGTAGGGCAGAGCTGACACCCAGGACGAGCAAAATGGACAGAACTTCTGGGGAGGAGAGCGGGTTGCCTCTCTTTCTGCTGGTCAAGCAACACCTTGGACCAAGCTCAGCAAAGTCAGTCGCAGAAGAGCATGCATGCAAGAGCCTTAAAATGAAATGAATGTCAGCTGACTCACACTGACTATTCAGAATAACTGCTTGCTGTGGTTTGCGCTCATACAGAGACGGAAGAGACATCTCAAAGGTGACCGAGAGACCTCAGTCTGACTAAAAATATGCTGCCATACAATCAACAATTCAAGCACTTCTCGTCTGCAAACTTTACCAGAGAGCCTCCATAATCTTCATTGCTACCTTCACTGAACGTGTTTGATCACAATATACAGCTCTGTGTGTCATCTTTACTGCCTTGTTTCAACAAACATGGAGCACTTTGAAAACAACCAACCTATGATTACACATTCAAAAGAAAAGGGAGGAAAAACTGTAAATTAGCTTATTTCAATACAAGAGCATTCAGATTAATAGCAAGAAACGAGCACAAAAAGCCAGTAAATGCAAGACGTCTAAACCATGGGCAGTCCTGCAGCAATTCAGAGATGTAAATGAATAATTCGATTTAATGAGGCCAGGTAAATAGCCACACGTCTGTCAGTGCCATCAGCAGCAAACATCATTCAGCTTCAAAAGATCTCTGAACGAGAGCAGTTACACCAATAATTAGCACCTTTTGCTGTAACAGAGATGGACAGTGTGCTGCCTCAGACATGCCCCCCCCCCCCCAGTATCAATCCTTGCATGGTAGTTAGGTCTAGACTAATTAAATGAGCCCCACAAGCAGCATGGGTCCCCAAAGGCAGCCATTCGACCTACTGCACCTTTACTAGTAATGGGACAGGTCCTCTTCCTTCCTGCCACACTAAACTGGTGATGTTCCTTGTTACGTGGAAAAATAGCAGCACATTTCTTAGGCAGTCAGTTAATGGCTGAGTCTTTACACAGACCAAAACAGTAGCAGGACTTGTTGTATAGTGGTAGTCAGCATTTTAGCTACAGCTTTATACTGGGTTCAAAGTGGAAAACTATTGACTTGCACCATTAGTCACACTGGTCATCTTAACAACAGTGTGCCCTTCATAATTCACATGTGATGATGAAAACGTTTCTGTGCAGGTGTACATGCCTTGTCTATGCACATATTTATGTGCAGCTCTATTTGAGCTTTTTGTTTTAAGCTTTGTCTTGCTTGTTTGACCCTCAGGCAGACATTGTAATCAGAGAAGGCTCACAAGTAAACCAGCTGAGTGACTCCAGCCTCCCTTTGATGGGCTTGTCGTGCAAGATCTTCATGGAGTACTAGCCTCCGGTATTCTCATAATTACCTGAACTGTTTAAAAAAAAATCTTCTTTGTTAATCATTTGTTCTCAGCACCCACAGACCACTGAAGCCCAAATAATTTGCATATACCATTATCTGTGGGCAGATAAGGCATGTGCATGCAATTTCAGGTATGTGGTTTCACTTGGAACTTGTCAGCCGATCGGTTCCAATTGAAATGAAGCTGTAATGGGACTCGAGGCTGCTCTCTTTCGCTTTGCATGACACAATTGCCTTGATGACGCTGACAAAATACATATTTAAACAAATAACCACATTAATACAGCTCAATTCCTGGATCAGCCATCACCTAAAATGAAATCAACACCAGCCTGCCTGAGGGAAGATACGAGGAAAGACTGCCCTCTTCAGTACACAAACACCTTATTCCCCATATATCTGAGAGCAAAATCTAGCTTTCTTAGTGCACCCTGGGACATTTAGCTAATTGGAAAAAAAAAAATAACAGAGCATAGTTAAAGCTGTACAAACAACGAGTCGCAAATTCCCTCTGGCAAAAAAATAAACTTTCAAATATAAATGACAAGCACCTCATTTGTGGTTCTCCTTCCAATTCTCCCACAATTGTAAAAGGCATTATACTTCACCTATTCTGGTTGGCTTCCCTATGCTGTTAACTGCCTGATGTCCCTCTGCACACAGGACATCAGCACTATCTTACTGCTTCCCAGAAAACTGAATGCACACCTGTCACTTCCCCTTGCCTGACTTCCACTGGTCAGTTTGCTCTTTTTGCATGCATTTTCTAAATATCTAATCAATGCCCTGACACAGACTGTACATCCCAAATGAAACTGAACTCCTAGTTCACTCTGTTTGACACAAACATAAAAGAATGAGAGTAGAGACTTATAAGACACTAAGTACAATGTTGAAATATATCTGGGTATTAAAAATATACTAGTAGACAACAGCAAGCTTCAGCTATGCCAGACTCAAAACCCTATTGCATGGCACGATCTATGACATTTGCCTTTTTCTTGAGTGCTTCATCCATGATGCTTAAGCAAGCCTTTTTTCCTACCACAGACAGAAGGGTCAGTTAAGTAAGGGAGACTGCATTACTCTTTGACCAGTCTGAAACGCTGCAACGTGAGGAACAAACTACAGTGCTTTGCTGTAACCCTTCTACTTCAGATGCACTTCCCCATATATATGAGTTCTTCCTCTAGACCACTAACGTTACATTTTCAGCTTAGTTAAAACTGAAAAATCAGTAAGTAGTATTGTTTGCAGATACAGAAAACTCAAGGGAGAGTAAGATGTTTACTAGAATATCACGTTCAGACATTTGCAAGCAAAACACTTAAAAAAAAATCTGTAAAACTTAGAATCATAGAATAATTTCAGCTGGAAGAGACCCTCCAGATCATCAGGTCCAACAATAACCTACCTCTAGCAGTAAACCATGTCCCTAAAAATGTCATCTATGTGGCTTTTAAACCCCTCCAGGGATGGTGACTCCACCACTTCCCTGAGCAGCCTGTTTCAATGCTTCACAACCCTTTGCGTGAAGAAATTATTCCTAATATCCAATCTGAGCCTTCCCTGGCACCACTTGAGGCCTTTACGTATGACATAAATGATAACATAAGTTACGCTCCTGAGACAAGTGCATCAGAGAGTAACTGAGTTGCATCGATGTGAATATGAAGTTGCAGATAAGACCTTTAGCCAGCCAGGCCTCAAGTAAGTATGACTTGGAAGGACCTCACGGAGGAAACATCCCTCCACGCTTGCCCTTCTTACAGGCTTGCCTTTAGAGGGGTCTTTAGTGTGACTCGGTGCGGTAGTCTTTCATCAACCATGGAAACAAATGCCATTTTTAATGGCAATAAGCAGCACAGGTCAAAAGGAAAGATAGAGTTCACGGCTAACCTTCTGCCTTCCCCAATCAGGCACAGCACATACTTTGCCCTCTCCTTTTTGCTCCTTGGAGGCTCACAAACATAGCAGCCCTCACGCTCCCTCAGCCAGTGGCGTCTTCCCGAGCCCTTTCCACACCGTCCTCTTCACCTCTGAACCGCTTCTCCCCTCCATCCCTGAAGTATAATGGAAACAAAAAGATGCTCAGAACCCAACTGGACATGGTCCTGGGCAGCCTGCTCTGGCTGACCCTGCTTGAGCAGGGAGCTGGACTAGATGATCTCCAGGGGTGCATTCCAAGCTCAACCACTCTGTGATTCTGTAATTCCCCTATCAGAAACTATTGGTGGGGAGGGGGAAGCTTTAATGCTTCAAATCCAAACCAACGGATGTTGTTATCTTCTTGGAAAGCGCTGCACTTAACTTTTTGCAGTGTCAACCAGCAATCTTACCTAGGCTCTAGAAAACCGCACATGTTTGCTGAAATGCTTGGAATAGTGTTTCATGTCAAATGCTGTTGAAAAAGAGTAAAACAGCAAACAGCTCTTGTTGTTTATTTTTCTTTTAGCAGCTGTGGAGAGTGTTGCTGCTTTACATACGAGTGATTAATATATTACTCCACACCAAAAGCTCTTTCAGTGCACGTGAAAATGGCTGATCAATACATAAGTTTAAGAAACCATATTCAGTGGGCAGCCAAAATGCTTCAAATGTCTTTAGTAAACTTCCTTCTATTCAGGTGGCAGTTTTGCTGACTGTAAATTAATTGTGATAAGGCTGTTGAGTAGGTATGGCATTCAGTTTGGCACTACAATAGAAGAGAATGGTTCACCTAAAGGTTAGTTAGAGCTTACTGCAACATGGAAAAACAGTTATTCCCCACGTGCAGTACTTCTCTTTATCTGTCATTCTCACCAGGGCTTTTTCACTATTCTCTAATGACCTCTTCATTCAACATGGGGGTTTGGTTATTTCAGCTACTCAAGCATTCTGGGCTTTGTGAAGACAAAATACTTTTAACACTAAAAGCATAGGACCTTTTAAGATGATACATCAGCTTTGTCAAAACAAGAAAAGGAAAGGGGACTTCCACATCATTAGCCAGCTGAAGTTCAAAATCATCAAACAGTGAAATTGCTCTGAAGTAATAAAAAATTGAACCAAGGCTTGACATGGTGGTATTTCTGAACTAATACAGCTCTTTTGAAATGCAGTAACTTTTCTGAGGGCATCTCTCTAGATTCAGGCACTTGCATTTTAATGGTAATCTGATAAAAGCTGGCTTACCATTTTTATCCACCTGGAGACACTTTGCTTCTTTCCCTTTTCCTTGAAATATGGTTGCATTACAAAATTTGCACACTTTATTGCTTTATGCATTTTTAAGACAGCCAAAACCTTTTTGGAAGATTTCTCCCAACTTAACAACTTTTAATTATTGAATTGTTTGCAAGATGTTGCATGTATGTTAACCCATAATTGCCCACATCTTGGTCACAGAAATGCTGATTGGAATAGACGTCTGGAGTCCAGCCTCCTGCTCAAAGCAGAACTATCACTAGCACCAGATCAGTTTTGTCTAGGCATATTTCAAAAATCTCCAAGGATGGAGATCCAACAACCAGGATTAATTTTCTGTTTCATTGTTTTGCATACATTTGTACCTTGATTGTGAAAATATTGATCTTCAACCCCCTTCACTTCCATGCAAATGTGCTGTATGCTACAAGCATGGCAAGGATACAGCAACAGGCTTGTCAGTTGTCCTGTTTTGTAGATTGATGTGGCTATGTTTTCCCTTTCTATTTAATTATTCCCATCTTATTTTGTTGATGACCATTTCTCCATCTGTCCACAGCCAGTGAAATTACAGACTGCAAGTCTAATAAACCCATACCAGTCATCACTTCTCCAGCAGAAAGTCTTTAATGCAAATTGATGCTTCTGCCTTAACAAATAAAGCCTCTACATGACAAAACTGAACCACATTCATTCCTCTCATTGCAATTCCCATACAGTTTAGGGCACACAGTCACTAAGGTTTGTGACTAATTCACATTGCTAAGAGTAGCTTGAAAGAGAAAGGGAATCAGGAGGCTTTGAGAGTATTTTTCACTTAGTTAGTAGGAAACATTTCCCGATTCCTGGAAAATCACTCCTTTCTTTGCCCTCATCTGAGTCCTCATCTGGCGGCCAACCTGTTTTGTACTGCTGCTAAGCACATACAGCACATTTGGGTGTTTTAGCTCCTAGAAAGGCTGGGTAATTTTCCGTATTTTCACCATGGAGCAAGAGGTGGCTTGAAAAAGCAATGCATTTATCAGTTGGGATAGAGGGGCCGAAGTGAAAAGCTGCTTTTTATGGCCTGACAGCACATCTGCTGTCTCCTGCCTGTAGCCACAGGGTGGCTTCCTCCGTGTTCAAACCCAGTCCTGGTCCCCTGGTAAGGTGGCAGGGAAAACCAAATGTCACCATGGCCAGAAAACAGCAAACATGCAGGTCACTAAGGCAAGAAAAGCTGTGATCTCAAAGATAGCTGGTCCCTGTCAGGCTTGAGGTGCAGCCCCCCCAAATCAGACTTCTGACCATACAAGGCCAAAGGAACGAACACCCCATGCCACACAAGAAGGCGGACAGCTGCGATAGTGCTGGAGGCCTGTGCCACGGTGCGTGTATCAAAGTGGAATGGCCCGGTTTATACTGGTAGGCAGTAACATGGGGACTGCTCTAAGTGCTGCAAATTGCCCCAGGAAAGGGCTGGCTAGTGCACTCCAGCACAGCAGCTCTCCAGCACCAGCAGTTGTGTTCCAGTGCCCTCCAGGCATGGGCTTAAAATCAGAACTGCAGAGGCCTAGGTTAACCCTCTCCTATGTCACCTACTGCGTGGGGAGAACTTCCTCTCATAAATGACGGATTAACTCATTTATTCACCTGAGCTCCCAGGTTTCCTGCCTGATTTCATGAAAATGTGTAGTCGTCGACCTTCTTCCCTCTGAGTTACATGGAGTAAACTCATGGAGAGCAGGCACCATGCTGTAAAACCATGTGTACATTTCTTTGCCTCGGGAAAACTCCAAATGAGACAATAATTCCAGAAAAAAAAAGTGACTTCCCATCTCCTCTTCCACCTTGCATGGCATGGTGTCCTCGCAAGGAGCTGCTGTGTGTTGTTGTGTGTCCCATTTTCTACCACAGACAAGTATTACGCACCCCACGTCAGCTGCGTCCCTTCTGCCCTGAAGTTAAGCTTGATAGTTTGATGTCAAAGCTGCACTAAGGTAAAGCACTTCAGCAAAGCACTTTAGCTAAGGGAAAGCACTTTTAGGAGGTTGTATAACAGCATGGAGGAGGAGGTTGTAGCATGGAAGGTGTTGGTCTCTTCTCTCAAGTAACAAGTGACAGGATGAGAGGAAACGGCCTCAAGTTTTGCAAGTTTTTTCAGATTGGATATAGGGAAACATTTTTCACAGAAAGGGTTGTCAGGCATTGGAACAGGCTGCCCAGGGAAGTGGTGGAGTCACCACCCCCAGAGGTGTTCAAAAGATGTAGCAGATGAGGACCTTAGGGACAGGGTTTACTGCCAGAGTTAGGTTATAGTTGGACTCAATGATTTTGAGGGTCTCTCCCAAACAAAATGATTCTATGATTTTATGAAAGACTTATCTCTGCATATGGGCCATAAAACAACAGGGCTGTTTCCAAACCCTGGGCTAGGCAAGCACCTGCCTCTGGGCACCAGTCCGCTGAGAGGTGCTGGATTTACGGCTCCGCAGCAACTAAAAACGCAAATAATCCATCCCTCCTCCCGCTAGACCCCGCCGCGCAGCCCTCCCCGGTGCGCTTCCCCGGGCACACAGGCGCAGGGTTCCGAGCCGTAAGGCGCAGGGCGGCGCAGCTTCCCCCGCAGGGAGCGCATCCGGGCGGCGCTGCGGGATGCCCCAGGCACTGTGGGGTCTTCCCGCAGGCCCGGCCCGAACTCCGTCCCCGTTCCCGGAGCCTCCCGCTCCGCCCAGGAAGCGCCCTTTGCCCGCGGAGCAGGAAGCAGCTGCCGGCGCTCAGCGGGGCGGGCGCCGTGCGGGAGCGGGCGCCCTGCAGGTAGGCACGGAGCGGCACGGAGCGGCACGGAGCGGCACGGCGGGGCCGGGCCGGGCCTCCCGCAGCCGCTCGGCTGGGGGACAGGGCGGCAGCGAGGGGCAGGGCCCGGGGGCGCCTGAGCGGGTCTGTGCTGGCTCTCGGAGGAGGCCAATGGCACCGACAGCCGGGCTTTAAAACCCCTGTCAGAGCCTTTGTCTGTCGGCCCTGTGGTGGAAGGAGCTACCCGGAGGAGAAGAAAAAATGCAGCTTGGAGGAGGGGAGCTTGCCTCTCTTACGGACCCTACCCCGCTGTAGTTGCCATCCTTGTCTGCTTGAATCCCTCACCTGTAATGCAGTTCCCCCATTTCCATCCCTTTTCACCTGCCACGGAGCAAACGCGTGTCTTTCCCCATTCTCCACCCAGTGTCCATTCACTGTTGCAGACGGGCAGCTTTGCACCCCTGCCTCTGCTCCATGGGAAGCCCTCGTTCCCAAAAACCACACCGTACTTACCCCCCTCCCACACAGCCCCCTGCCTTCGGGTGCTCTGGCCCGCAGTGGCCCTCCTGTTCCACCTCCTGTGTCTGGCTCCCAGTGCCCCCCAGCATCCCTAGCTGGGCACGGGGCTGGGCAGGAGGGCGGTCACTGGCAAGTGCTGTAGTTTATAAGCAAATCTGGTGGTGCAGGGGAAGGTGTCTCTGTTCACACCCCAGAGAAATGTGTGCAGATGCATAATTAACTGTGTTCTGTCGTGAAAATGTCTTCACCTTTTGATTTAACTGCAAACATTATCTGTCCCAGATAATCACAGAATCATGGAATACCAGCTTAGAAGAGACCTCAAGGATCATCTGGTCCAGCCTTTCTTGGCAAAAGCACAGCCTAGACAAGAATGCCTAGCACCTTGTCTCGCTGAATCTTAAAAGTGTCCAATGTTGAGGAATCCACCACTTCCCTGTGGAGATTAATTCCAATGGCTGACTGTTCTCCTAATGAAAATTTGCCCTCTTGTGTTCGGGGTGAGGAAGATTTGAACATCTTCTTCTGAATTGCAGGTTTATGCTGTTGTGCCTGCCATGATCACATGGACCATGCTTAGCTTCTGACAGCACTTCAGGAGCAGGCTACAGGATCCCAAGGAGCCCAAGAAGCTGAAACTATGACACTCTGCGCTAGGATGGGTCCCATAACCTCTGCAGCTTGGTACAACCACAGGAAAAATACAGAGCTGAGTGGCTGGAAGAGAAAATAAGTAGCTATTTGCAAATAGCTAAGGTAAAGAACATAAATTGTAGGACCCAGGTACAGAATCTGTGTATGCTATTGCAACACTAAAGCCAAGGCCCCAGGAACAGCATGTTGTATTTGCAAAGCTGCTGCTGAAGGTCCAAATTAGATGCCCTTCATATCTTGCTTTATTAAAGCTGTGGATGTTGCCTAAGGTAATGCCACGTACCCACAGGTGTTCTTCTTGCTTTGGTTTCCGCATTCAAGCAGCAATGCAATATGCCCAAGGACATGCTTCTCCCAGTAACAGATGAAATCCCTGAAGGAATGTGCCCTCTGTTGATGAGGTTTGTCCTTTCCTTTCACAGAGATGTGATTGTGATTATGGGAAAGGAAGAAACTCCTTACTCCATACTAGGCTGTTAACTGTATAAAGACTGTCTGCTCTCTGCTGAGCTGCCATAGCAAACCTGTCAGTGGCATCCCAAGCTAGGAAATTTTTGCAGAGTCAGAACAGAACTCTTCCTTCTACCTTGTCTGCTTGCTTAGATGTTTCCCCAGCTGGTAATTGTTGGACATTTGTCAGATGCTGGTACCACTTCTGAAATGCTGAGGGATTTACTCCTCCAAAGTTCCTGTTGACAGCTTTCAGAGGGAAACCCTGCTGTTTGTGGTCAGCTGCCGGGGGGAAAGGTGTCTGTGTGGACAGGGTTTTGACTCCTGCTCTGGAGTGCAGGTGGGCCATCTGGTACATAGCTTGGTCAACTTGTACTGCCAGACTGTTGCAGCAGAAATTCCTGGTAGTGAAATAGTCCTGAGAGCTGTAGGGCTGCAGAAGGCAACCTCCCTCTGTATGTTGGCTCAGAACTGCCAGAACTGGTGCACCTGCAAGGGTGGTCCACTTCAGTGTTCAGCAAATATTTAAAGTAGGGACTCGGATTAATTTCCTTTTAAGGCTTTTATTTTTTCTTCACGGTTCTGCACTTCAAGATTGCAGCCTTTCTTTTCTGCTTGCTCCCTTTCTTTCTGTCCAGCTTTACCATCTAGAATCAAAGACTACAAGACTGGCGGTTTTATAATCACTGCAAACTGAGATCCAAAACTTTTCCCTTCATCTGAGTTATCTCCTTGATTCTGACCTATCTAATCTCTTATTATCCATTACCTTCCATTAAATAGCTGTTGCTGATGGATAAGTGGTCCAGGACCAGGCACCCATCATTTTGCAGCATTTGTTTGCACCAGTGCCAATCTATCCAGTTAGCCAATTCCATCTGGAGCTTGAGTAGTTGTAGTTTTGAAGTGATGCAAACTAGTATTAAGTAACTATAAAGATTAAAAAGGGGGGAAAAAGTAGTGTCTTAAATGCTTTAAAAATATTCCCGTAAGTGATCACAGCTTTACATATTATGTATGTCAGTCTCTGGTCCTAGATTCATCCATGTGGTGTCTTTTCCTTGTCATCTTTGATTCTTACTTTTTGCAATAAAGTGGGATTTTTCTTACCATTGTATTTTCTCTGTTCTTCTGCATTTTTTTCTGCAGCTGGTGCCCAGAGGCAAGTACTTGCCTAACCCTGCCCTCTTGATGCTAACTGCTGTTGCCTACTGTTTGGCTGGTTTCAGCCTTAAAATAGTAAATACTAAAGGAAAAAAAATCTCATCTTTGGTGCTGATGGCATTTCTAAGGACACCCTGCTCAATAGTTGTATTTATGGCAGTTGTTGGAACTCAGTAGGGATGCCAGGCTGGGGACTAACAGAATCCAGCTGGAGTGGGCAAGACATCAAATTGCCTGTTTTATTGTTTTTTGCTGCCTCAGCCTGAGGGTCTTGGAGGAGAAAGAAGAGATGAGGTAGCAAGTAGGTTCTGGTGACTAAAGAGTCATTTTCCATTTAAAATAATCTTAGGAGAGTAACTAGTCTTTTGGCTGTCATTATTAAAGAAATGTAAGTATGGCTGGGTTTTGCTCTCTGCTTACACCCGTTTATACTATCACTGTCAGCCAGTCTGAGTGCAGCACATCTGGTGTATGTCCTAATATATATTGCTTATCAGAAGAGGGGCAACCTTGAATCTCCTTTAAGGAAAGTATCTGGCACCAGATACCTCAGCAGTGTGCAGGATGTCCATAAATGTTTGTTGCTCGGTTGACTCCATTCTTTTATGGAGCCACTCTGCTTGAGGTTGATTTTAAAACATATGACATGCTCTTGCTGAATATTCAACTAAGATTACTTCTGTTTGTTTTTGTAAGAAGGATTCCTGATTGCTGAACCTGGTGTAACTGCCCAGATGGACCAAGGAGAAGAACAAGATCCTGAGGCCTTGGAGGAGACACACACAGGTGAGGAATAAGTTTATAAACGTAGAGCAAGCAAAATGGTTTTTGAGCTGCCTCAGTGTTATTTAAGCCACTTCATTTCATGCAGCTCATATGGAGACATGCTCTTTCCCCATCAGGGCATGCAGACAGCCTGCCTTTGTCAGCCTGCTGTTGAAATTATGTATTTGAAGACAGAATATTAAGAAGACAAAATGTGAAGATTTCTTGGGGTCAAGGACATAGCTGTAGCATTACCCTTGGCTCTGCTGTTCATGGCACGTCTGCTCTGGGTTGGATGATGAGGCCATACAGCCTGTCCTGCAGCTAGGTTTCCATTTGCTCCCAGACTTCCCTTTACTGCTTCTCCAACACGGTACAGAGCAGGCTTCCTAGGAAAACAGTTTGCTTGTTCTCTGCTGTGCCGCTTCCCAGGGAGAATCACAGCTAGAGTCATATGTTTTTTTCCAGGTAGTGAGCTAGGTCTCCTTCCAGATCACCCTGCAAGTGCAGATCAGCTGGACATGTTGGCAGCAAGGTCCAGAGGAGGAGAGGAGCATCTGGGGGACAGCCATGGAAGCCAGCGCAGTTCCTCAGAGACTCAGCGAGGTGGCTGTGAAGGGGAAGCGGTGGCTAAGCTGCCTTGCTCCGGTATCAGCCTGGTGAAAAGACAGGAGAGAAGGGTGGCCACAGCCTCACGGCGAGCCCCTCGTGCAGAGCGGCCCACCATCTGCTCCGAGTGCGGCAAGGGCTTCAGTCGGAGCATCCACCTCATCCAGCACCAGCGAATGCACACCGGGGAGCGCCCGTTCCTGTGCGGGGACTGTGGCAAGGGCTTCAGCCAGAGCTCCCATCTCATCCAGCACCAGCGGATCCACACGGGCCAGAAACCCTACACCTGTGCCGAGTGTGGGAAGAGCTTTAGCCAGAGCTCCAACCTCCTCAAGCACCAGCGCATCCACACCGGGCTCAAACCCTACATGTGCAGCGAGTGCGGGAAGATCTTCAGCGACAGCTCCACCTGCATCAAACACCAGCGTATGCACACAGGCGAGCGGCCCTACAAGTGCCCAGCCTGTGGGAAAAGCTTCAGCCAACACTCTCACCTCCTTCAGCACCAGCGAGCCCATGACGGTGTCCGGCCTTACACCTGCGGGCAGTGTGGCAAACGTTTCGGGCAGAGCTCTGACCTCATTAACCACGCTCGAACCCACACCGGTGAGAAGCCTTACAAATGCAGCCAGTGCGGCCGGGGCTTCAGCGGCAACTCCAACCTCATCAAGCACATCCGCATCCACACTGGGGAGCAGCCCTACCGCTGCACCCAGTGTGGGGAGAGCTTTCGGTTCCAGCCCCAGCTGGCTCGCCACCAGAAGCACCATACAGAGTAGCTGGCAGAGTGGAGAAGACCACATGGACCACCGGCAGCTACCTGGTGCTGAGAAGACACACATCTGCTCCCTGGACACCTCATACGGGGTATGAATTTTGGGGGAGGGAGCCCTCAGGGCCTGTCCCCTTCTGGGTAAGTCTGTTAGTGAGCACTGCCCAGATGCTCGAGCAGAGTGGGAGGCCGCTGTCAAACAAACTAGTGCGTGTTCACTGCCATGCGGTGGTTGTTCTGAGCCCCTCTTTTGGGGATGGGGAAAACAAAGGTGCTTACAGTACAGTACGTTCAAGGCCAGAGAGGAGATCATGGAAGTGTTCAAAGGATCAGTGCCTTTTTCTGTTATTTCTAGTGGCGAGTGATTTTTATCCCAGTAAAAACCAGCTAAAATCTGTACCTGTTTTTTGTACAAGCTACTTGTGTTTTGCCCTCGCTGTAAGGCCGCAGTCTGGGATGATCGCTCCGCTTGGAATCCACATCTCCCACTTGCCAATATTGTCAGGTTTAGGTAGGGTCAGCATCTATTTATTTTAAAACCCCACAACACTTTGCTGTGTGCCTCTGTGTACATGTTGTGGGCCCAGATGATGCTCTGTTGGGGCCACATCTATGGAACTGTATTCTTGCTGGGTTGTATGGTTGTTAAATTGGCAGTTCTACAAATTATGCTGCCATTGGACAGCTTAGTCCTCAGCAGCAATTAAGTAAATTAACATCCTAATAGATATTTCTCTCAAATTCTTGTTTAGGTACTTTTGTGGGTGGCACTTTATGAATGTTTTTATAAGACTTTTAAAAGCATTTAGGATGACTTTTTAAATTGTAATCTTCTAATTAATTGTATGTTAATGAAGATAAAGAGGTTGTTGTTTGAAAAATAAGCTATGTCAAACTTTGATTTTATATTAAATGTTAAACATTTTTTCTTGCATAAAACTTTTAACTGAAATGCTATGATTTTGAGTTTATGATTATGACGAAGTAATTATGACCGATTTCTAGAATTTCTGTAATATTTTTGGTTTTGACATCTTTAATAATGGCTTTCTAAGGAATATGGGGGAGTCAGGATTCTGAGAAAGCAGAAGGAACTGACCTCTGAAGAGATCGTCTTCACTTCGAGAAGGAGAATACTACTAGTGGGAGCCTGTCCTTAAAAGGAATTCTTGCTCAGGCGACCGCTTGGTGCGGGGGAGGAGAGAACTGGCAGTAATAACAAAGATGTTAATATCTCTAGCATAGAACTCCCTGTAATGAACGTGGCAGTGTATACTGAAATGCCTGTTCCTCCCACGGAGCCAAACACAGGAAGAAATCACAGTGTGCTTTAGGCAAGAAAATGAAGCGATCAGATATGTTGTGCTGTTGAATATTTATTTTCAGCACCACACATAGGCCTAGTGCTAAACATGAGCTTTCACAAGGAGATGAGCTCCCCAATGGGGGATTATCCCTACAGGGCAAAGAGAACACCCAGCTTGAAGAGCACAGGATCCTGAGGGAACAAGCAAGCTGTGAACAGTAGGAATGTGACTGGAATTACTGGCTAATAATGCGGATACATCTATACCTCCCTTAGCCACCACTTGCTATCACAGAGGGCACAGCTTCACGCTCCATTGGCAGTAGGTCTGGTTTAAGACATTGGGTCTCACTGTCCCGCCTTCCCTCCTAGAGCCTGAATTAATACAACTGTGCTGAGTAACTGTTCACATGGCTGTGCCTTAAGTCTTATCTGTAAGATGATCCACAGTTTTTAAATGACAGACTTTGGGGAGATCATTTTAAACTGCATTAGCCCAGTCTAGACCACAGCCTCAGAAGCAGTAGGGTACATACCACTGAGAGGCTTAGCCTCAGAGAACAGACAGGCTAAAATGGAAATAAATAATGTGGCCAGTATTGCTGTTAGTTACCAAGAAACACTTAAGATGTTTCTTTTTCTTTTCTTAATATATTTTTTTTAATGTTTGTGGGGAAGACTAGACCTGGAAAAGCCTGACACCTTGCCTTGGTTGTTTCTTAGCCCCATCAGGAGAAGACATGACGCCACTGCCACAGTGTGATGGAAACTACAATTGATTTCTGTGGTGCTCTTGCCACACATACCATTACCAAACGTATTTATTCTGGAGGGTAGTTCTCCCCCATGAACTGGCTGAAAACGTGTCTTCCCTCAGAGTTGGAGTATCAGTCTATCGTGTTTGTTTGCAGAAGGAGCAAAGCAGCACAACGAACAGAATGGTTACATCTACACAGTAAAAGGTGCCAGGGGCACGGAAGCCAAGTGGTATTAGCCCAGGTGAACCCCTTCCCAAAATGCCAGGTTGCCAGCTAGCTAGATGTGGCCCAGGCTACGTGTTGTTCTTGGCTGGCCTGTGCCCTGATGTCCTAGACACGTGGCTCCTGCAGGGTGCCCTAAAGGACAGCCTTTTTCAACTGGTGGTCCTTCAGGAGCAATTAAGAGTCGCTGCATGTGGACCAGTGCAAACAATTTTACTCCAGAATATAGCATACATTAGGCAGAGCAGATGATCAAGAACTGAGCACCCAGGTTTCACTCCCTGGGGCTACATTTTGCAGTTGTGTAGATAAATACCTAAGGGTACTAATCAGCTAAGTAAGATGATCAATATTCATGCAGCATTTCTCAGTTGGCTGTGTTGCCACTTGACATGTTGAAGCACAACAGTGTGTTCCTCTTCATTTTGCTCCTGTGCTTGAATTTATTGCTTATCTGCAGGCAGCTGTTTTCCTTTTCTCCTCCAGGCTCTTACTAACAGCTGCTTCGCAAACGCCAGTGTCCTCCTTCATTAGCTTTAACAGTTTGTCCAATAATTTTGACCATGGATTCTTTCTGTTTTTCTCATTTATTTGAACAAGTTTAATCATTAAATCAGTGTAATTGAAGTGCTCAAACAGGAAATCAGTTAAGCCTAGATGCACAGGCTTCTTAATTGAAAGTTGAGCTTTCCTTGGAAGTGTGTGGATCTCAGGTCTCCCCAGCAATACTTGGGATGCTACCTGCACTCTTCCTTTCAAAGATCTTTGCAGTAGCACAAAACTGTGTTAATAATCTTCAAACACGTTTTGAAATGTGTTATCTGCATGCTGCACACACTCAAGTGTTGAACTTTTAGACTTATAATTAATTTGAAATCCCCTAAAACCTCTCGTTATTGGGAGGTCTGTAACTCCAGGCTCATTGATATGAGGGAAGCGGGGACAGTTAAGAATTGTTTCAACCACAATGTGGCACCTCTGCTTAATTAAGAAGTGTCGCTCATCAAGATGACAGGCTGTACACAGAGACCACTTGATGACAGAGCTCTGCTGCAGCAACTTTCCTTTTACAACTATTCAGAAGAACGAGCCTAACTTGCATCTTACTGAAACTGAAGAGTGAAATTTTCCACTTAGGCACCACTACTGACCTGAGCAGAAGGCAACCTTCTGTTCACCTTCACTTCTTCTCGGAAGTGAAGACAAAAATTACTATATTTAAATGTTTATTTCTATTTAAAACAACAACGAAAAAAAAACAACAAGCAAACCACACTTCACTCCCCCAGTACTACTTAAAACATACCTTGGGCTTCAAGTCTGCTACCCACACAAGTTCTGTCAGCTGAAGACCTATTTGTGGATGGGACCAGGTGTTCTCCTCTTGGTATTAGCAGCTCAGTTCAGCAAAACTGCAGGTTCCGAGTTGCATCAGTCTGTTCTGGCTGTTGGGTGCGCACAGTGCAGTCTCTGCAAATCGGCTGCACTGGGATGCATGTGGACTGTGGCTTTGCTAATTTGAGTAGTTTTACTTTCTCAGAAAACCCAAGCACTTGACTGGCCTGATAGTTTCATCTTAATGTGCTGGGGCTCCACGTTCTAAAAAAAAGTTCCAGGTTCAAGGCCCACACATCCTTTCTATATGCATTTAGTAGCCAAGCACATGCGTAAAGATTTGTAAGACGTGCATTTTAGGCAGGTATTCCTCAAACTTTAACTGTGCAGGCCTACCCTTCAAAGTCTAAGATTGCCAAAACACTTGAGAGATAAATCCGATAAGAGCTTATATTGCTAAGGTAGTCTTCCTTTTAGTATTCTCACCCTTCTTGCAGAATGTTACTGATCCAAAGATGAGAGAGGGGCTAAAATGCCCCTTGTCAGGGATGCGGACGGGGGGCTGCAGTTAGCAGCAGGGCTGCTCCCTCAGGGGACCCCACAGCCAGCAGCAGCAACCAGCCACACTGGGCTGTGCGCTCCCCAATAGGGCACAACCCCACAGTGCCAGCAGCCTCTGGGCAGTTCTGGTTTGGCTGACTTGCTTTAACCCATACTTACCCCTACATCCTCCAGTCAGCAGTCCATTTGCATGGACCACAAGTGTCTTTTCTGGGAATTGTACACAGATTTAGTAACGACAAATGGATGTTGGTGGTCCTTCGGTAGGACACGGCAGTGTATCCATAAGAGATAAAGCTTTTAGCTTTTTATGCTACAGTTCTACCTGATCTCCACCTTACTGGATGTTAAAGTCCTTGCCAAAACTTGCAGTTCCAAGGTGAGCAGGACCAAAGCGTGTAAATGCACACATTCTGGCTTTGCCAGGAAGGAGGGAACTTTAAGAGACTAGGTAATGGTTTAGCAGGCTCTCGAGTGTAAAATGCGTCCAGTTGGAACTCAAACTCTCACTGCCGTGGAGTACCTATTCAGAGACAAGTGTGCTGACTAATGTGTTGCTCAAAGAGAAGACGTGATAACTAGGACATGAAAGTCACCAACACCTGTTCTAGATGGGCTAGTGGAAACAAACTTGAGAAATAACCAGAAAGGATTTATACCCCACAGTGGGGACTAACTGAAAGCACTACACCTCCTGTAACAAGTGGTCCTATACCACTTGTATAGGCATTCATTTTTCAGGCTTATTGCTCCGATTCAGAAATGGCCCTGAATCACAAACCTGTATTTACAGCCAAGAGCTCTTCACCAACTGGGTCTGGACACAGAAGAGCCTTACCTGTACGAGGGGTCACCAGAAGTCACTGTGGGAGCAGCGGGGGGCACCTCTGGCTTCTACCTTGCCAACATACACATTGCCCCAGCCAGAAGTGAATTCCCGCAGGGACAGGTGACCTCTCAGCATTTCTGTTGTCATGGCTTCCTCACCTCCATTTGTCTTTAAGGTATGTGCACCTTTCCTTATTCTGGTAGGTTTGGAGATTTCTGTTGAGGGAAAAGGAAGAATCAAGAGCCTCAAAGAAATGCTGAGCACGTTCACATATGGAAGAAAAAAATAAAAAAGGACTAATGACAATTTTCAGGGACAAGTGTTAACCTTTGAGATCTTTAACGCTACACACTCCATTTGTTCAGCGTCTTCCCGTCAAACCTGCCACTTCGGGCAGGAATGGAGCAGACTTTGCTGGGTACTCTTTACTGGGTAAAGAACTGGCTGGAGGGCCAGGCCCAAAGAGTTGTGATGGAATCAAATCCAGTTGGCGGGCAGTCACGAGTGTTGTTCCCCAGGGCTCAGTACTGGGGCCAGTTCTGTTTAATCTCTTTATCAGTGATCGGGACAAGAGAATTAAGTGTGCTCTCAGTAAGATTGCAGACAAGACCAAATTGGGTGGGAGTGTTGAACTACTGGAGGGTAGGAAGGCCATACAGAAGGATCTGGACTGACTGGATTGTTGGGCTGAGGCCAATTGTATGAGGTTTAACAAGACCAAGTACCAGGTCCTGCTCTTGGGTTACAACAACCCCATGAAATACTACAGGCTCAGAGAAGAGTGGCTGGAAAGCTGCCTGGTGGAAAAGGACCTGGGGGTCTTGATATTGACAGCCAGCTGAAGATGAGCCAGCAGTGTGCCCAGGTGGCCAAAAAGCCTGGCATGCATCAGAACTAGTGTGGCCAGCAGGACTAGAGAAGTTATTGTCCCCCTGTACTCAGCACTGGTGAGGTCCCGCCTCAAATCCTGTGTTCAGTTTTGGGCCTCTCACTACAAGAAAGACATGGAGGTACTAGAGAGAGTGCAGAGGAGGTGACGAAGCTGGTGAGGGGCCTGGAGCACAAGTTTGATGAGGAGCAGCTGAGGGAACTGGGGCTGTTCAGCTGGAGAGAAGGAGGATGAGGAGAGACCTTATTGCTGTCTACAACTACCTGAAAGGAGATTGTAGCATGGAGGGTGTTTGTCCCTTCTCCCAAGTAACAAGTGATAGGACAAGAGGAAATGGCCTCAAGTTGCACCAGAGGAGGTTTAGATTGGATATTAGGAAACATTTATTCACGAAAAGGGTTGTCAGGCATTGGAACAGGCTGTCCAGGGAAGAGATGGAGTCACCATCCCGGAGGGATTTAAAAGATGTGTAGATGAGGTTCTCAGGGACATGGTTTAGTGCAAGATCTAGGTTATGGTTGGGCTCGATCTTGCGGGTCTCTTCCAACCGAAATGCCTCTGTGACTCTATGGCACCCCCCGCCGCGCGCAGCGGCATGGCGGGCCGCCAGAGGGCGCGCCTCCACAGGCGGTTGCGGGAGCCCGTGTTGTAACGGTTGCGCCTGGATCCATATTTGCCAAGGGTACAAATCCGGGGTGTTAGTTCAGCGCAGAGGCAGAAAGCTCAAGTTGCGATGCACCCCGGCATTTGGGAGAGGTGCCCAGAGCCAGGCTGAGCTGACTGGGGCTTCACCAGCATCGCTCTGGGACACAGGTGGCCCTGGGTGGTTTCCCTTTCCACAGGGAGCAAACTGAAGAGCCAAGGGGTGATGCGCCTCACATGGCGACCTACAGACCGAGGCTGAGAGCTGCCTGCACTTCTGCACTGCTGGTATCGGCCAGCGGGTGTGGATCTGAACATACACATGCCGTTCAGATTACATCTGCAAGCAGAGCGAGAGTCCCCATCCATTATTTATAACGTCGAGGCAGTGTCTGAATGAAGTCGCTTGTTCATGAGAGACGGAACACGTTGCTGCAGGGTACTGCAGACATTTAAGTCAACCTGCCAAAAGGAAAGAACATGTCTGTAGGAAAAAGGATAAAGTTCCCAAATGAAATCCACAGGGAAAATGTTTTTTAGGTCTGCAAAACCAGAGCAGAGTTTATCCTTTCTGTGGTGTGGCTCCATGGGGTACGTGCAGGGATTTCTTGTATGAAAGGATGCTGGGCAGAATGTGCTCGTGTATGTTATCCTGTGAGCTGGGTATTAAATTTATGAAGGGGTCTGCTGCTCCATTGGAATATGTTTGGTTTATAGTCCATTAATCAAAAAGGGGTTGAAAACTGCTTGTGTAAACTGCTTGTTTTTAGCAAAAAGTGGGCAAATTGTTTGCCTGCAGGATAATAAAAAGGCAGACTGGCAGTAGCTTTTCCTTTTATTCTCCATGGTAACAACTCAAAAGCAACAACCTTGAAACTGCAAGCATGGCAAATGTATAACGCTTGGTAATTGGAGATGAGGACGTGTCCCAAAAAGCTATAAAAATGTTGTATTTTCATCATACAGAGTATTCTCATGTCCTTTTCCCCCCCACATTAAAAATAAGTTCATCATAGCAGAGAAGGACAATCTAAGTAAAATAACAACAGCTGAGTATAGCAAAGAAAGCGACTCAGTGCATAATGGGTGGGAAGCGGCTGTTGTAGGCAAGCAACAGCAAAGAAAAGGCTTTCAACAGGGTCTATGGAAGTCACACAGGAGGCACCGAGTTCCCAGCCCAGAGCCTCTGGACTATGTAGCTTGTACAAACCAAACTGAAGGCCAGTCTGTTGGGATGCACGATGGGACAGTGTTGGTGCTCTGCAGGCTGTCTGCCTGGGGAAGGGATGCAGAAGATGCTCCTTTCACCTCTTTAGTTACATTTTTATGCTTGGGATAGAAAGGACATGTTGTTCTCTGAACATGAGTAGAGCTTTGCAAAAAGAAAAAAATCTATATATAGTGAGCAGGTGTGGCAGAGAGCCACCACCAGGCCTTAGAGATTAAAACCTTGCCATTTCCCTGAACTGAATTTTGGTTTTACAATGAGCCTGACAACTTCTAATTCATACTTTTGAACTCAAATGTAACTAACAGTATCTTGGAATCCCATTTGCTTTCTATGACTCATGAAATGCTGCTGCTCTGTGCCACTGCTCCCACCAAGGACAATGAAAACTGAATGTATTTGCTTCTGTTGTTTGCACTTCAGAGCTCTGACTGCAGCTGTCCTGGGGTTGAAAACAATACTTCATAGTTTGGAAATTATGTTCAGCTTTAATTTTTAAAATGTTTCCAGTAACATTCCTGCTTGGGCCTGAGAGAATATCTGGAGGGCTTTTGGTTTTGTTTTGTATATTCTGTAATTTTTGCCTTTATAGGGGGTAAAAGTCTTTTAACAGTCTTTTTACAAAATGTCACACACTCTACATCTAAATTGACTGAAACCCTTAGGCACAACACTGAAAGTTAACTGGAAATAGCCAAGGGAAGCAGAGGGGTCAGAGAGGGATTACAAGCATGACAAAAAATGACCAGCGGAAAGAGAGAGGAGATGAAGGTCTCCTGGCAAAGGCCCCCGTGCATGCAGGGGTGAATGTCAAAAAGCAATTATAAATGTCACAAGATAATTCATATGGGACTCATGGCAGATTCATTCCTTCCCTATTGGCTAACTTTATTCTTAAGATTTTTCTGTTTCTAATGCTGGTAATCTAGCTGGCATATTTAAGATCATATCAAAATAACAGCCATCCCATCCCATCCCATCACGTAATGAATCTCTCTTGTGATCTTCCAGGCAATGGGAAAGGGACTTCAGGAGTCCAAAGTGATGATGAGGTTGGTTTCAATGTCACATCTGTTGTAGAAAGCACATACAGCCAGGATGGAGATGGAGATGCTGTACCACAGAAATTTCTGCAGTCATAGGGTCAGATCTGCAGCACCTGGCTTATGCCAAAGGTCTCTTTGCTCCTGGACCCAGCCAAGAAATAAGCTGAAGTCCCTCTAGCTTCTGTTTCCACATGTCCCAAAGCCTTTCCTTAGTGACACAGAACAGATCCTCACCCACATCTTTGTGTGAAAGCTCCCCGGAGGAAAAGGAAGATAGCACCAAGTGGATTCCCAGCAAAACAATCTCCATGATATTAAAATTATTTTCAGAACATCCCAGGCATGATAAACACTGTGGTGTTCTGTTTACATACCTGTAACAGTTTGTGATGAAGTTTGAGTTCTAAAGTGTTTTGTGATTGCTCCTTCTCAAGGATCTATATTTGTCCAGCCCAGGGCCCGTCCTGCATCTCTTCACAGAAGCAGCTTTGGGAGAGACCTTAGTTCAAAAGAGACATAATCCTCTGCGAGCATATGGAGAGTCAGCAGTTACTTTCCTCAAGACAACCTGGAAATGTAGGAGCAGCTCAGCAACTTGGCCAAGCAAAGCTCTTCTGCTCAATGTCAGATCACTGTGTTATCAGAGGAAGCTGGTCACAGCCCACAGTGGCATCCAAGTGTGTTAACTCTTCTGAAATCCCCTGAAAAAATGCTCTGAGAATGCGCTTTCTCTTCCCTCTGCAAAATGCCAGTTCCATCTTATAATGCTTGATACTTTCTACGCTGCTCCCTCCCACAGGTTTCTCTGGTCAGTTTTAGGTAACGCTGGAGAGGATTGGTGTGTCTAAGTCTCTCTGGTGATTGCAAAACTATTTGGCTTATATGACTGGTGAACTGGTATTGCCCATCTAGAGGGGGCTTGTTGGAAAAGATTAGGAAAGCCGCGTAACCGCTGACTCACAGGTACCCAGAGTCACAAGCCAGAATGAAAAACACAATTCAGCGAGCTACGCAGGGACTCAGACATCGCAGCAGGAGCTGCGACTTCTCAGGGAGACCCAGCAGATGAAGCTGCCACAGCTGGCTGCAGGGAAGGTGAGTATGGGGCACCCTGGTGATGGCCACCTCTGATCTAGTGATGGGAACAATGGCTGGGATGCTTACAGGTCCAGTTCCTATATTACAGGCCAGCACAAAGACCTGAATAATTCCAGCTGGCTGTCTCAGGTGATACGTGTTGGAGTTTCTCAAAGTTTTTAAGTATTCAGAGTGCTAACTTTATTAATTTTCCATTTCACTGGAAACTGAGTGGTCTGAGGATATTCGCACTGAAGCCACTCCCTGAAACTTTTACAATGCACTTTAAAGGGATAACGGCATTGTTGAGAAGTCATTACCACTGGTGTTTATTTTCCCATTTAATTATGTCAAAACTTTTTTCACAGTAACTCAGATCACATTTTTCACAGCACAGCCAAACTTACTGCTGGTGCTTGATTCTGCTGCTACTGCAAGGGCTTTTTTTTCAGGATTCACTGATCATGTCAGTTGACTTCTTAGCAACTCACTGTTGTGATGCTTCATTTTAAGGCCACAAAACCATCTGTGTCCTTGACATGACCCAGACATCCATATTCTGTACGAAAAGGACTTTAGTTTTATGCCAGCAATAAAAATTGATCACTGGAAAACTTATAATCTGAGACCCCATAATAATCAGGCTCATTATTTCCCAGCGCCAGCATTCTGCAGGTGTTCTGAGCGATGGTGCAGACATGAACCATTACTTCTTTTCTGAAACAAGAGGCTCTTCTCAGCCCCTCCATCAGCCTCTGGCCACCTGCTCCCCTCTGCTGCAAGAGTCACGGGTCATTAGGGTTATGCAGCTATAGAGATGGAAGCCCTACTCCACATCACCCCTCACTTTTTGATTTGGTCCACTTGGTGCTGCTGCAGACGCATTTCTAATGGGAAAAATAAAGATAGCCTGAGGACAGACACCATCAGTAACTGAAAATTCCTTCAGATTTGTACAGGCAGATATGAAATCTAGGATTTCAGAGCAAGATGGAGCTGACTGATGGGTGCTGCCCAGACCTGCCTTCAGGGAACCAAGACCTACCCTTTTTTCTGAGGCTGAAATTCTTATGATCTTGTAAAACTTGTAGAATCACTACTCATAAAATCTTCAATACTCTACCAGGCACTTGGATTCAAAAGAAATGTTGGACGGTTCTTATGAACATAGTTTTCTTAGGAGAACTAGCTTCCAACTACTTATTTATAAGCTAGATGCATAAACGGCAACTTCTAACACATAGTGTACAAATGCCCTAAAGTACCAGCATCAAGCAAACAAAAGTGATTCAAATAAATGAGGGGAAGTCTTGTATTCTTAATACACACAACTCATTCCTGAGGGTTTGATCAAATAAACTACAGTGACTGAGATAAGGGACAGACATTACTGAAATGAGGAGATTGCAACACTCCAGTTCTCAGTATGATTTAAAAGATACAGGTATTCAGAGACTGTTAAATCACTGTTTTGGCGCCTTTCTGACATAGTCATTGTTGCAGATGCAATTTCAATTTGCTATGTAAAATGTTTCCTGGGTCTGCTGGATGTCTGATGGAAAAAGATGGCAGGCTAACCTCTCTTGAAATTCATGGCACAGGGCTTTCCAAGGTTTTCAGACTAAAAAGAATCAACATTTCTTGCTGCTAGTATCATATATTAGGGACAAAATGTTTACTTTAAAATACCATTTAGTGTAGCTCTGCAGACTTCTCAAGGCCACAGAGACCTCAGACGGTAACCACTTGCCTACCCCTTGTTAACTGTGCTGTGATTTTCCTAGGAACATACATTAAAGATGAGAAAAGATAAAAATATTTACAATTTAGTCTCTTCAGCCATAATACAAGCAGATGTAGTTGGCATGTGGCTGGCAAACATAGTTGCTAATCCACTCTGCCTATCTGAAAAGTCATGGTACAGGCCATGACTGGAAAAAGGGAATCACACCCATTTTTTAAAATGGTACAAAGGAGGAACCTGCAAACTACTGACCATTCTCTTGAGACCCCACCCGAAGTTCTGTGTTCAGCTCTGAGGCCACCAGCACAAGAAAGACATGTACCTGCTGTGTGGGTCCAGAGGAGGCCACAAAATGATCAGAGCAATGTAACACCTCTCCTATGAAGACAGGCTGAGAAAGTTGGGGTTGTTCAGCCTGGAGAAGGTTCTGGGGAGACTTTATTGCAGCCTTTCAGTACTTAGAGGGGCCTTAGAGAGTATATAGAGAGACTTTTTACCAGGGGCAATGATTTCAGACTAAAAGAGGGTAGATTTATACTAGATATAAGGAAGAAATTCTTTACTATGAGGGTGGCGGGGCACTGGAAAAGGTTTCCCAGAGAAGTTGTGGATGTCCCATCCCTGGAAGTGTTCGAGGCCAGGCTGGACAGGGCTTTGAGCAACCTGGTCTGGTGGAAGGTGTCCCTGCCCATGGCAGGAGGGTTGGAACTAGATGATCTTTAAAGGTCCCTTCCCGCACAACCCATTCTGTGATTCCATGATTGCATGCCCCTGCAGGTTAATCCTTCTCTGGCCAGGAAGACCCAGGACTGGGATTTCCAAAACAATAGTAATCGTTAGAGGAACATGGGAGGATAAGAATGCCATCCTTTCCTCAATTCACCTTCTAGCATGAAAACTGCGCTGTCATTAATCTATGGAGATTATTCTTCCTCTCCCCTGACCGTTCCTGGTGAACTGATCTGGCAAAGGAATTACACAGAAATGAATCTGTCATTTTTATGGAGAACAGCAGTGATGCTAATAAATCTCATGTTCTAAACAGTATTGCCAGAGTGAGCACCTGAGGCCAGACAGCTACTCAGATTTCCAGAGTAGCAACAGAGATGGCATTTCAGAGGCTGACAAATGCCTGTAACACAACAGGGCACTAAGGTGGTTTTAGGTGTAATAGAGATCAAGATATTAGACCTTAAAATGTATCCACATTCTTCTTTCACTTTATGATTTTAGCAGGTAAAAATTAAAGAGATGACTGCATTATACCCTAGGAAAACCAGAATGTCAGGCTTCCAAATGGTGTGAAGCACTCACTTCTAAATTCAACTGTTCCTGAGACAACAGCCACTAAAACCACATCACAACTGAAGTGAATGAAATGGTTGCAAATGAAAAAGGTGACTTTCAAAGCCTGTGTCCATTAAAAGTGTTAATTCTTTTTCCATTGTTGTTACTGCTCTCTTCAGTGTTTGGGAAAAATGACCAGAAAGGAGTACGACCAGTAGCACAGGATGAAGATCTGCAGCTGCCCTCTCACTGAGACTTTCCCTTTTGTTTTTATAAAACAAAAAGGCCGCTCACTAAGCAGAGATACCTGGTGGTGCTGGAAGCACCGCACCAGCAAGGCTAGAGCACTGCTTATGATACGGTGGAGTAGATATTCTAGCTTGAAGCTCTACAGGGTTGTAGCTCAGCTGCAAAGAAATGCAACTGTATCAAAACAAATCACAGCTGGGGATGGGGAAAAAAACACATCATGCTCTCATCACAACAAAGGCTACTTTGATCCACTTTCAAAACAATACATCAATCTCACCTGCAACTCTCATCACATAATGAACAGAACTAAATATATTGAACAAAACAGCCCATAATTGTCTCTCTCTTTTCAGCCCTTACCAAAGTTAACACCTCATCAGTACTTTTCTATAGCATCTGAAAGGATGTAGATTTTCTTTCATGATTTAGGGCTCCATCAGCTGGAGGCAGTCTGCAGCTGTAAGAACAAGGCCTCCTCCCAGCATAGGGATGATGATACAGAAAAGGCTCTATGTATGGAGACAATTTTGATCCAAACAGAGAGCTGAGGAGACAGAGAGAGCAAGAGGTATGCACACAGGCCTCTCTCTGCACATGAGACAGGCAGGAGGACCAAAGGCAGCCTCGCTTGTAGTTCAGGGCAGCAGGGACAGTGGGGATGTGGCTGCCTTCCAGCGCAGAATGGAGGGCACTAGAAAACAGGGTGCCAAAGAGAGCCCTGGCCTCATTTTCCTGGCAGATTCCCAGAGCCTCTGAGAACGAGTGCTGTTCATGGGAGTCTGTCTCTTACAAAAGCCTCTGCTCTCCCTGATGAAACAAACAATTGAAGCGGAGTCCATCCATGGCTGATGGCTGCAAAGGTTCACAGAGGCTTCTCTTGCGTGTTGCTCTGTATCTTTTCCATTGCAGTCACCTCATGGTATCCAGCCCATCAACACGATATGTCCACAACAACTTCAAACTACAAGGGACATCCTTGTTGGGAAATCATTCTGAGAAGAGAGAACAGAAATGTCAACAGAAAATCATCCATGGAATGGACAAAGAGATAGACATAGCTTTGACAGAGACACAACCAAACAACAACAGCTTTGTTCACTCACACCCCTTTCTCAAAACACTTCATCTCAGGCCTAACTGACAAGCTGCTTTAGCGACAAGGTCTCCCTCATGGAGCAGACTTCAGCCAGCTCCCCTTACCAAATGACCATGAACTCATCAGTCCTCACTAGCCCAGACTGTGGCACAGTATTTTACAGTTGCTGGCATTCTGTGTGAGGAATGCCTTCAGCATTCATGGCCCCTACACATGCCCATGGGCATGTACCCACAGGAGTCTGTCATCTCACCCCTTTCAGAAAGATGAGGTCTCAAACCGTACCTTGCTACTAGCCCTGTCCCAGCCCGGAAGTAGAGAGCCTCTCAACGCTTCCGTAACAAGGATCAAGGCCAAAGCAATGCCCTGTCATTTCTGTAAACCTGGTAAACTCCCTTCCCTACCATAATCCTAATCCCTAAACTTCTAATTCCTTGGATCACCAAACCACTGATACCAAAAACATCCCTTACATCCCTAGGCCCAGGCACATCTGTCTCTCCCCTCCATCATAAAGTCCTGTGTAAGAGCTGTTTCCTTTTCTGGCCTCCTACACCCACAGTGACTCTCCTCTTCCCACAGTGACTCCCCTTATCTAGGGTTCCCCACACTCAGGCTCCAGGCTCTACCCTCCCGGAGAGCCCTCTTGCCTGCAAACTCTGGTTAGTATCCCTTGCTCAGCCTGTTTGGATTAGGAGCACCAGGCATGGCCTTACTGTTTTCTTGGGGTCCTTTTTCCTCTTCTTGTCAGAGGCATTGAGGTAGGCCTGCTCCCTGGCCCTGTACGAAGGGCCCCGGCTCAGCTCCCTCTCGCTGTATGGGGGCAGGGTATCCTCCCCTTCCTCCTGCTGAGGCGGTGGCTGCTGCGACTGCTGCTGCGACTTCTCAGCTTTGTAGGTAGAGGGTGGTGACCAGGCATAGTATGTTCCCCCTCCTCTCTGGCTGGGCTGCGAGCTCAGCTTTGAGGGGGTTTCACTCCGGTCCCCGCTCTCATCGTAGCTCCGGGATTTCCTCTCCAAGACGCTGCTGAGGTAGGAGTGATCATATTTCTGGCTCCCTCCAGGCGTCCGGCTCACCAGCCTGGGCAGGTGCTTCTCCTCATGGGCCCGTCTCCGGGGTGGGCTGTATGACCAGCCCCGATCCGAGTCCGTCAGCGGCTCTCGGTTCCCTCTGCTACGCTTGGTGTAGTACTCCTCCATGGAGCTATCCTGGTGGTGCAGTCCTCCGCTGCGCCCACCGTGCGACTCTGACCGCTCAAAACGCCGAGTCTCTTGGCTGTCCGCCCGCCGGGTCCGCTGGCTGTAGGACTCCGCAAAGGCTGCCAGCTCGTCCATAGAGACGGCCGGCACTCCCACAGAGAAGCTCTTACGGGACAACATCTCGGACTTGGATCTCTGCTGGCTGGGGGAGGGAAGGGTAGTGTTAGAAGGGCAGGATTCAGCTGCGCTCGTCCCCTCAGCTGCCTTCACAGACAATGGAGGGAAATGGGCATTCCTGAGGCATTAATCATCTGACCTGTTTTCATCATCTTCTGTAGGAAGAGATGCATCATATCCTAGATATCCCTGCTTCTCTCTGCTGAGTCTAAAGGCAGCTTAGTGCAGATAGCTCAGACTCTACATGTCTAATGTGACCTGAAATTAAACCTGGACCACACTTTCCCTGTCCCCCAGTACGCAGGGCTGGACTCACTTCGCCTTGACCCCAAAGCTTGTAGGTATATGTCCTGCTGGGAAAACCCAAGAACTCGGCTACAGAAGCTCACAGCAGGGCAATTTTGAAGCAGGTTTAAAGGGTCTGAGGTGGCACCATAGTCCAGCATTGAGGGAAAGAGATCCCTGCCATTGCTTTTGGGAGACTGGCCTGCTGCTATGTGAGGGAAGGATGCGCCAGTCCTTTATATCTGGAGTACAGGTCTTGCTGCATCAAAGCACCACGGTGTGACTCCTAACAAAGCACACCAGCACTGGGAAGTGCTGGAGGAACTGGGTGCAAATATCTAGAGAGCACTTTGCAAAGGGCGGCTTGGTTTCCTATTGATATCACTTTTACATCCCACCTGGAGTGGGGCTGGTACCTAGCTTTGCCCAGCTGGGTAGGTTTCAGCAGGCTTGTGGGAATCAGACTAATTCTGACCTCATCTAATGACATCTCCAGATTTCATGTTTCTCTCTAACCCCTCTGTCCTGCTAAGCAGAACTAGAGCAGCAGGAAATGGAGAAGAGCTACCAGTCCATCTGTTCCCTCTCCTTTCTTTACTATTTTGCCAGATAGAGCTGCCTTCCAATGCAGTGCTCATCACCTGTGCCGGAAACTGTCCCGCTCATCTCTGTAGTCGGAGACAGCCTGTGATCTTGATGTGCTGCCCCCGCCAACCACTCCTGCCCAGTATTCAGCATCGCCATCCAGGTCCCCCGCAGGAGGCAGAGGCTTCCTTCGCACCTGGCGGTAGGGCTGACGGAAGTTCAAGTCATCCTCATGCAAAGAGCTGAGTTCAGAGATGGTGTTGTTATCTGCAGGGGAGGTTGCAGAAAAACAATGAGACAGGCATCACCTGATGGCGTGTGTGAGAAGGGAGGACAGGAAGGCTGTGGAGGACCCTGCTGCAGCTTCTTCAGAAAGAAGCTGAGCTGCCTTCTGTTAGAAAAAAGTCAAAATGGAATCGAAGGCCCTTCTCTAAAGCCTTGACTTATACTGACCAAGACTCCTGGGGCTCAGTTTGGAGACAGAGCTGCTGTTAGACCTACAGGTCTTCTGAACTGATAGTTGGCAGCCAGGTAAGATATTCTAGGTGTACTGCAAATGGCATCAGGTCTCTGTGTCCCAGATAACTGAGTTCAGCCTTCATGCAAAAATCCCCCTCAGCCCTGCTTCAGTGATACATGTGACCTCTCCACTCTTACGAGCTGGGCTCTGAGCTTGGTGGAACATCATCACAGCAGTTGTGCCACCACCCCCTTTCCTGGTGTGAGACAGGCTGGCTCTGGATTTGGCCTGACTTGCCCAGCTAAAACAAAAACCACCCCCTCAAAAAAAGATTAAGAAAAAAAGTAAGAGACTGACTGTCTGAATCACTGTCAGTCTCTACCCTGTCAAGCACATTGACATCTGGAGGCCTGACATACCAATCTGGAGAGGTCTTTTTATAGTAAATCTTGTGGGTGGAGAAGACAGTGTGCTCAGCGATGACTGTTTTAGAAGTACATATAATTTGTTAATTATGCCTAATCTGTACAGAGCTTTGATGTAATGTCATTCCCCAAAGCCATTACCTTCATTGATTTGCAGGATCTCACGTGTTTGTTTTAAATAAACCTCTACCAGTGCTTAATATGGTCTAGCTCCACACAAGTCAGATGCTGCCCGAAGTCCCCAGCCTGCTGCTGTCCTCCACACAGAACAGCTAGGGGACAAAGAGCAGCACTGCAAGCCCTCCTCATGCACACACTCAGTCCTGTCACTGCACCTCTGTCTCCTAATGTGTTAAGTAAGACTCTTCACTTGGGTTTGTATTGGCACCTGTTAAGTGCAGCCTCAGCCTTTACTTAGGGAAATAAAGCTTGCAAGAGGCTACTGGAAGACAGTGAGAAGTGCCGTACAGAAGCTCAGTTCTGAGTCTGCACCCTGTCCCTATTCACTGTCCTTCCGCCTTCACCTGCAGTTGTCCGACTGCCAAGCTGTCAGTACTGATGCATGTGCCACCTCCGATCTTATGTTGACCCGTGTCACAAAATGTGACAATCCCCTGGTTTCTTGAATCTTTCTTGTAGTCCCTGCCTCTTCTGCAAGGCAACAGCCGCTCCAAACCACTTTTGTGCATCCTGCAAACCACACTGTGGTCATTGCAGCCGACAAAACATGCTTTTGATAAAATCCCTCTCCTGTTTTGCCATACTGGGAATTTACAGGCAGCACCCTGTAAGATATACAAGTTGTGAGGACAATATCCCAGCTATTATCACACCATAGGCTGCAGAAGGCATGAGTATGCACTTGGCTTTTCAGATACTGATGATCCAAAAGTTTAATGATCTGAATGGACGATTTTCACGAACATTTGAGTATCTCTCACCTTGTCCGCTCTAATGAATGATGATTAGGTAAGTGACAGATCTTTAAAATCAGAACACATTTGTAGATGCCTAAAATCTAGACTTCACCTGCCCCAAGTACCATATCCTGGACATCATATGCTACAGGCTGGCTCTAAGGCAAAACTAGTTAACTTAGTTAACTTCTAATTATGAATGTGCAGGGTCTTTTTCAGGTCAGAAAAAAAAAAAAAAATCAAACCATGCTTGTTCCTCACATCGTTCTCGCATCCTCCTAGCTGGATCAAACTGAGCCAGTTCTTTCTCGACATAGTACAGCACCTTCATGGAGTCCCTTTCTTTGTCAGTCTGGATCCTATACCCTTTGCGCACTGCTAGGGAGAGAAGAAAAGCATTAGAAGAAATCACATTTAAGTCCAAGGAGACTTTCTGACAATATTGCTCCTATAGTTGAGCTCACATCTTCAAGCAGGTAGGCTGTGTCTTCCAAAACAGAGTGAGTCAGTCCTTGCTTCAGAAGAAATCTGTCTGTAACGTGGGATGTGAAGTTGTGAGCACAGCCGCATCATTTATAAAGTTTGCAGTAACAGCAAAAATGGTTTGGAAATGCCCAATCTGTACAATCAAATGCATCAAGTAGTGTCATTGCCACAGTGATTCCACCTCCCACAGAGGATGGCAGAGAGAAAAGTAGCACTGATTTCCCCTTCCTCAGCACTACAGAAAGCATTCGTCATGGTATGGGAGATGCAGTCCCAGAGATCAGGCTCCCTCTATGCAGCCATGGCCGTAAGCTCCCAGTTTGCAGGGGAAACAGGTGGCAGAGCATTTGGGGGCTGTCACTCTGCAGGACCACTCCAACCTCTCATCCCTATGAATTCTGCTCACAGGTTGAAGAGTATGTGGTAGCAGAAGCCCCAGAGAATACACAAGGAAACACAGAAAGCCCCACAAAGCACATCATGCTACTTTGAGATTTATACTAAATCCAGTGATGGGGCCAATCAGGTCACTGGGTAACTGTGACATTACCTGCTCTGGCATTCTTTACATGCTTTATTTTACAGAAAAGGTATGTCTTACACATACATCAAGTGCTTGACTGCTGGGATTACTCCATTTGCAGGGGAAGTCTGGAAAGCCTTTTTGGCTTTTCCACATTCCTGTGTGTAGAAAAGCAGCCCCTGTACACCCAGAGCCACAGCAGCTGTAACTCTGGCAGGCTGGCTCCGTGCACACTTTACCTGCTAACCCTGTAAACAGCCCGACTACCTCAAGGCAGGTCTACAGTCAGCAAGCAGAGAACTCCACCTATCAGGCCTTTGAAGAAAATAAGGCTTTTATAGCAGATTATTTATGAAAGGTCTCAGCCTGGGGGTATTTCAAGATTGACAGAAACACAGCACTAAGCATAAAAGAGGACTACAGTCCTCAAATTCAGCCTCATTAGAGAACTGTCATGAGGACAATTCACTTAACACTACAAAATGGAACCTCTGCTTTGCATGGGGCTAGTATGGTCCCTTGTGTAAATACTGCAGTGTTGCATGAGCACTCCTCTTGGGGCATGATCTAAATACTTGGATGGAGGTTTTGAGCCAACCTGTTCTTTCTGTTTTATCCCACACCCCAATACATCAAGCTACTAACATATGGGTCTGGTAGTATGTTGCATAGTATGCATGCACTGTGTGGGCTGAACAAGGACTTGGCAGAGGTATTCTTAGGCACCTTCTGTCCTAAACTGCTGGCCATGTGTCTGTACACTATTAAATAACCATGCTCTGCTTTAGAAACGCCAGTGCCATAGAAATGGCTAGAAGGATTCCAGAAATAACCCCACAAATTGCTCCAGGAGGAAAGCGCTTTACTGTGCGTTTTGACTGTGCACGTGTAAGGTAAGTAACTACATCTTGAAATATTACCTTATACTTGGGAAAGGTATCAGATGTTAAACATAGTATGGGTGTATCAGGGTCCTGCTTTCAATGTGTCTCCAGGCAGCTTAGCTGACAGCAGTCTGGAGTTTTGCTTTGTTTTCTTACCCCCACCAATGTATGCACACTGACTGCAAATGTGCACGGTGATTTACAGAACACAAGGAACCCCGCCTCTGCCTCCCCAACTGGAAGACCATCTCATGTCTTGAAGGGAGGTTGCTGCTCTGAAGAAGGGCTGGACTGGCTGACCGCAGAAGAAATGACTCCAGCTGCACTGCATGAGCAACAGCAAGGCAAGTTCTCCACTATATCTCACCATCGTGGCTGACCTCTGCCTAGTACCTTGCCAAGAGAGAGGCCTCTCACTATTCTTTCTTCCACTGCGTGTACCAGGATCTCAGCTAAGGTACCACTGCATTTATACACGAGCCAGAAAACAACCATCAGCTGGAAATTTCTCTGACCTACTAATAAACTTTGGGGAATTTGAACAGGCAGCTTCCAGACTCTGTCTCCCCAGAGCCACTACTCATGCTGAGGCTGCACCAAATATCTATTTGGGCAACATCTATTGCTCCTGGAACTGATGGAGAATTAGCTAGGCTTCATGCTCGGCTTGCTATTGCAGCTGTGTATCAAAAGGAAATGAATTTCTTGGTTAATTTTGTAAGCATCTAGAAATTAACTTTGGATTTGAATCTGCAAAGATGACCATGAACAGCTCATAAAAAAAGTATTTTCCATTATAGATGAAGCATATTTTGTCTCTACGTTTATTTATTAAATACTTCTCGCAATGATATTGAATGTTCAACTTATTAAATCTCTTTATTATTCCTTTGTGTGTGAACCAAAGATACTGCTTCCTTCTCAGACCCTTCTTCATCTGTAAATTGCCACAACCCTTTAATAAGGTTTGAATATTTTTAGGCCCATCTTAATTATAAGGAAATAAAGATGCAGAGACATTAACCACTTGCCCAGAACCATTCACTGAAGTCAAAGGGAATAGAACGTTCTTCCCTGTTAGACCATATTTTCTTCTCCTGAATGGTTCATAAATTTCTAATGTTTAATTTGTGTTTAACTAGACACTTTTAAAATTATTCTTCTGTGGGTGGAATCAAGTCAGCCAAAACTGTAAGCTGTTTTCCTCTCCAGAAAGGACAGCACTACTTTTTTTTTTCAGACAAGAGCAGTTAGGAAGTAAATGATGTCTCATCCTTATACACTTTCCATATTAAAGGTCTACAGTCCAGCTCTTGGATCAGAAGCTTCCATGTGTGCATGGTTTAAGGAATTTACTCAAAAGTCTCCAGGTAACCCCTGCAATTAAAACAGACATAGCACACATCCTGTATGTTGTCAACACTCTTCTAAATAAGAAAGCTGATTTTTTTTTCTTTTTTTCCCAGTTCAACCTTAAGTTTAGGACTGAGTTTCTAGGCTTCACTGGAGCTTTTTCACATGGCTTTAATGCAACCCTAGGCAAATTTTCTAAATATCCTCATGCCTGAATATGCTCACTAGACCACCTCACAGGGGTCATTTATAAACAGAAACTATCTAGGGCAAAGGCTGTCCTTTTTAGCATGGCAGCCAGGATTAGAGAATCCTGGTGTCTCTGTCCCCCAGCACTTCTGATCCCTTTTTCTTAAATAAACTTGACAGAGGGTTGAAGTCTCAAAGATACCAAGTTTCAGATCAGACCTACACTGGCTGTGTGGAGGACACACAGATCATAATTGGTGCTCCTTCTGACAAAACGCCTTTATTATTAACTCAACCATTACCTGTTCTGTTTAGTTTGCTGTCTGGCCAACCAGCAAATAAGTAGCTTGGAACAGCCACATAATGTTTTCTCTTCTACAGCCTGTAATTAGGGGATATTCTGGCATTGTGGAGGACCTTAAGAGAAAAAGGAACAGGGTGCAGGGTATCACCCTTCCTTAGCTCCACAGTTCAGGGAACACCTTGAACAACACATGCGTGATCCAGACTATGAGTTTGTCCATATAATTGCAAAAAATATCAATTAAAAATTAAAAAAAAAAGCTTAAGAACCTCTGTTGTCTTGCCACAACAGTTAAAACTCTGTAATAATAGTTTTATTTGCAATATGTAGTATTTCCTGTCAGGTCCTGAGTTGAGGGATTAAGACCAGCCATCTGATTTGGATTATATAATAAATGCATCTTTCTGTGTAATGAACGTGGGATGTTAAAAGCTGTTCCTTTTGGTTACCAAACACATCCAATTTATCATTTTGCATTTGTGCCCTGATAGTAACATATAGCAGAGATGAGATTGGGGCTGTGATCTGACTCCTAAAAAAATCCCCGGAGTTCTCACAGCCAACACCACGCTCTACGTGCGGTGACATTTTTCACAGAGGAAAAATATTAAGCGCTGGGCTGTCATTCATCATTTTCTGACAAAGGTTTTTGAATTGGGTATGTTCTGCTTTGGATCACTGATTGATTTATTTCCTATTTCAAAATGCTCCACTCCAGAGCTCTGTTTTGACTTCAGTGGAAAAAAAAGTATGACTGTTGACAGAAAATACTTTTTTGTAATTCCAGAAAGGTTAGTATACTGACTGGGGCAGTGGAAGGATGCATAGGGTTGTTCCAAAACCTTAATTACTCAATTATGCTACTTGATCTTGTATTTTTGGGAGTGTCTTATCAAAACATTTTCATGAGCAATATTTAACAACTGTTAATAGTATGGTGCTTTGAAATCAGACATGGCTGATTAATGGCAAACCTACTGTGCCAGTACAGTGGCTCTACACCAGTGAAAGTCATTTCTGCTGCAGCATGTTTGAATTTGGACAGCCACGCTGATACTGAAATGCTAGCATGTGGCTAAATAGCTACACTATTCTTCCTTGATGGCAGCTTCCTTCGCAGAAGTGACCCTCACTGAGACAGAACTGTCATACTGATGCTCTATGTCTGACACAGATCCACAACTCCTTTCTAGTTATAAGCCTTTTATCAGCCACACTTCACAAATTCAGAGGCTAAAAAAAAAAAGTAACCTACTGGCTTCCATAAGGTACGGGAGCCCCGAACGCTCTTGGGCAGAAATGCTGGGGGAGCATGTCCCCATGCCCAAAATGCCATTGGGACAGTAAAACATGCTGCAGCAAAGAACTGCTGGCAGAGGGCAAGCAGTGCTCTACAGAGGGCAGAAAGAACAGTTTACCAAGAGAGATCAGCTTGCAAGGCATTAGATCTAAGGGGAAAACAGCCACTGCTTCTGCTCCCCTGAATTAATCTTCATCCTTTCCCCTCTGCAAGTAAAGGTTTGCAGCAGTAACAAGAGAGGTCACGAAGGGCCTGAACTTGGGCCTGAACTTGGGCCTGAACTTGGCCTCCCATTCCCTGCTGATCTAATTAGGCACCCTCACACTGACACTGGGTTGAGGGTACTAGAAGAGTTGGACCATGTGTCCCCAAGGGATGCAAATGTCATTGCCAGAGCCAGGATCAAAATGCAATTTCTCTGTGTTTCTTCTGTTCATACCACTCTATCAGTTACAATTATTCCCCCCTTTCCCAACACAGCTCCCAGTAAGAGGACTGAATGTTGTGCCTGGCACTGCAAATTACCATTTTGGCTTCCTCCGCTGGAGTCACTTGGGGCTAAGGGAGGTGGGTGCGACTTATCCATCAGCACAGCAGGAGACGGGACACCAGCTACAGGAACGCTGGGGATGTAGTATGGACCTGGCATGGAGGAGACTGCAGGGGGATACCCAGCTTTTGCTGCTTTACCTGCTACATACACTGAAAAAGAAAAAGAACAGCAGTTAGTATCACACCAGCTCCCACAGCCTGACATGGCATGTGGCCAAAACCTGCACATCACCTACACTGGTGACAACCCAGCAGGAGATAACTGGACAAATGAAATTACAAGGACCAATATGAATTTTTCGAAGCCTCAAAGGGCACTGAGGAGAGTTTAAAATATGTACGTAGCAGATCAGATGAGCACTGCAAAATGAGCACTGCAAAATGCTCAGCAATTAAAAAACATTCAGGGTGTTACAGCCAGCATTACTGCTGCCATGACTTAGTGGCAGCTCAGCTTTAAAAACAACTGATAACTGAAGCAGCAGGGATGAGGCTCATGAGACTTGACAGATTTGCCTGAGCCTGACTGGGAACCTTGCTGGGTTGCAAGGATTTTGCACTGTTGTAGAGGGCAGCTGCTTTGCATTGCCAGGAAGAAACCTCCCAGGCCGCCCTTAGCTCTGACTTGCAACATCCACTGACATGACAACAAATTTGGAAGAGGAGCACAACACTTTGGAGAAGCAGGCAGAGCTGCCAAGACAGGGAGGGCTCAGGGAATTACATTTGTAATTAACTTTGAGCACTCAACCATGGAGCAATAGGTCAGATGCTTCACTCCCTAAGAACTAGTTCTTTAGTCAAGCAAAATGCATGGAGCAAAGGAAGCACATTCTCCTCCTCTTCTGCCAGAGAGCAAAAGCTGTGCAGGAGAAGATTTGCGCCAGGCTGGGACATGGTCACTCACGTGCCCGGGGACAGCAGCAGGACTCAGGACAGCAGGGGCAGCGGACGTAACAGCAGCAGCTATGTGGGCAGCACTGGCACCAGCAGATCCCCACCAGGAGGAAGAACAGGAACGCCCCGAGGATCACCAGGCCCACAAAAACCCACTCTGGAAAACACGGGGAGAAAGGCACATACTTACAGGATTGCGTATCACTGTAGAAGGGAACATCAGCAACACTCTCCCAGGGGAGAGCACAGGGGCAAAACAGGTAGGTGAATAACAGAAGTGGACTTCCTGCTGGTCTAGGACTCTGTCCTCATCTGTGTCGATGTACAAATGGCACATGACAGTACGAAATGGAGCTATGGAAATGTGGTCCCTTCCTGCGACATCTCTGGCTGGCTGCGAGGCGAGCAGCAGGGAGGCAGGAGTTCTTGTTCCCCCGCACAGAAACCCTTTGCCCCAAGTCAGACCTGTACGAATGCTGCAGGATCTACTCCATTAACATTTGGATCTCATCAAAGACCCATTCTTCCTGACCATGTTCATGCCCTGCTTGTGTGTTTGTTCCCTACCCATATTCTAGTTTTAATGGGACAAACGATGGTGAAAAGCACGCTATAAATAGCTCAGTAAATGAGCCAGGCCTGCCCCTTCACAACTAGGCCCACGCATGCAATTATTCTTTTGAATGTGCCAAATGAACATCCTATTCAGGCACTGCAGCCAGCCGGGAAACCTAACAACCATTTTTTTTTTATTTCTTTCTTCCCCCTGCTGATGCCTCAGATGACGTCTGCCAGGCCCCGAAAGGGAATGGTTGAAATACACCCTACAAGTGAAAGCACAACAGAGCTGGTCCACAAAAACCAGGATGAGGTTTGAATGGGAAGGGGAGCAAGAGAAGGTTTCCTAAGCTTCACTGCTGGGAAATGTGCAGTGACAGGTGCCCGGCCCACGCTGCAGCAGCTCCCAGCTCTGCATCCAGCTACCCTGCATTTCACAGGGGATTGAATGCACAGGGCTGTGCCTACCGCCACATGGCAATTCCCTGGACTACGGGAATGATGAGTGAACACATCTGCACCAAGAAATTTCAAGACTCGGAATGTATAGGAGGCCTGGAGTTGGTTTTACATTAGAGGTGCACCAACCTATCCAGAAGCCAGATGGCTGGTGAGGGAAAATCTGTGGGGAAAGACTCCAGGTATACCCAGGCAGTTATGCAACCACCTCGGAAAGGCGGTAAGAAAGCAAAGAAAGAAGTGGTGGAGCTGCTCTGCAGAGAAAAATAAAGCAGTAGACCAGTGCTTCCTAAGTCCAGCATGCATTCACTAAGGGGTCTCCTGGTACATTAATATTTAAATGAAATATTGATACGAGGATTGTAATGTGAGTATTGAATCACATGGGAAAAATAGTGCACCGCTCACCTGCATCACTAAGCTGCAAGTTCAAGGAAAAATGTTCAGGCTGGAACAATCAAAACAGAAGGTTTTTTTCTAGTTCTTAATAAAATGCAAAACTAAGAAGTGCGATTTTTGATTCATCCAGAGCAGTCTGTTTGAACAGAAGTAAAATTCTTTGCTTTGTTCAAGTTTTCCTTAACTCTTCTACAAGCAATTCCCTTTTTTTAAATGCCATTTTTAATCTAGAACTTACAATTTGCTTCAAAAAAACGTCAGTGAAAGATCTGGCATTTACAAATCAAAACACTTCATTTCAGAAGTGTCATGCGAAATGTTTTATGTTTTTGAATATTTTATTTCTTTTTTGGCTGAAACAGACTAATTTCATTTGAATTTGCAGATAATTTTGGTCCTGGTGGATTTTTTTATGAAGTTACTATATGCTGAGAAAAATTCAGCTAATGAATAAGGAAATTGCTGGAGGGAAACATTCATGAATGGAAAAGAGTGAGTTTAGAGTAGATTACTGATACAGTTCTTCAAGTGCTTATTTACTATTTTCACAAATGACCTTTACACAGAAAATAAGAATGTATTAATGTATTTTCAAGACAAGAGGTAAAGAAGCATTGCCACTGAAGATGAATACTGGGGTATGTTATAGAAAGGGCCAGTTGTCCTTGGGCCTGCAATAAGAAACACAAAATGCAGCAATACACTGAATTTCAAGGAATGCAGCAATACTTTCAAAGTCACACGTTCAAGGATTAAGAACAATTTATGTTCTGAACAGGACCTCATTAGTTGAAGTCAACTGAAAAACAAGAAATGAGCCAGTATACTATTCCATCATAGGACAGCTGTAACTGCCTACACAATACAGCCACAAAAATGGCAAATGTAATGACATGTCCAGTCAAGGACAAATTTCCAGTAATGTTAAGGAAATATTAATGCCATCATAAAAGGCCTCCATGTAAGTTACTCATGTTATACAGCTCTGGTCACCTTTGTAGAAGAAAAGATTAATTCAGGGTGAAGCAGATGCAAAGCAGGGATTTGAGGAGATGAAAGGACTCAATCACCTGCCTTACAGCAGGAGAGATGAAACTTGCTGCGTTAGTCTATTAAAAAGAAGGCTGAGAGCAGATGTGGCTGCTGCCTGTAAATATGCTAGGAGGACAAATGCTAGGAGGAAAAGCAGGTACTATAGTTAAAGATCTTGCAGGAATGGGCATAAATAGGCTGTGAGTAATGTATATGGAAGCTAGAAGATGCGCATCAACGAAATCGATCCAATGGGAGAAAGAAAGGCCAAACCCAGACTACTCTTAAACTTGCTAAGCTTATGGAAAGGATGAAATTACACAGCTCTCAGTAAGCATGTAAGATAGCAAAGGCAGACAATCCTTTCCAGTCCTGTTACTTCCTAATCTATTGCAGGGCGACAGCTCAGTGCCTTTTTCTTTTGTCATGTTCTCATCTTGTTCTCTATGACAATCACTGATACAGAGAAGGAGGTGAAATAGTATCACAAGACAGAAGTGGCCAGCCACAGTTACGCAATGAAGCTCAGGTGTCAGATCTCCAGAGCTATTAGTGAACAGTTCCTAATGACTCCATTGAGGATTAAAGCCTGGAAGAGGAAAAAAACTAACAGCAAATCCATTGTAAGTGTATCTGTGGTCTTTCTAAAAACATTCTGGAGTATAAAAGGAGGTCAGGTTAGTATGTACCCTGCACACTGCAAGATACTCAGCATCAGGACTGGATGTTTGAAATCAGTGTCCCAGTCACAGGGACCTATGAATCACAAAGGATTTTACTTCACAGGAAGTGAGATCATTTGCTTTTCTGATAAGGTTAAGAAAACAGCAAAAAAGCCTGCTAGTTCCTTCTTCATGCACAAAACTGGTATTCAACCACTTTGACCTGCAATACCCTAATCGTTCTTCCAGTACAACTGTTATCTTCTATCACAGCCCTTCCAGATACAACTGTGTAATCCTGAGATTCAAATGATTACCAAGCTGAAATGCTGTGTGTTCCCACTGTCTGGAAACCTCTGTTTTGTGCTTGAAGGAGGATCTGGTTTTGTTTTTTCAGGTAAAAGGCAATGCTAACAGCTGAAATGTGATTTGCCACCACCTTTTATACTTCCTTGTTGTTTACAGCCATGCAGTGAGGGTACCAGAAAGCCACCTGGCCAACACACAAAAATTTTGTACCCATTCAATAAAATTCTAAATAGTGTGGGGAGGGGAGAAAGTGTTAGGCAAGAGAGAATCAACTTCTGTCTATGCTGAAAAGACCAATCCCCCTCCCGCCATGCTGAACTTTCAGGGAGCTTTGGGTTATACAGGAGGTGGGGGGAGCGTCTGCCTTCTCTCTGCATCTCTGGGACAGACCTGAAAATAGCTTCACACATTTACGTGGAGTCGCATTTTTGCACAAATGTGTGAAAGAAACACTCCTTGGGCAGTGTCAGGGGATGATCAGATGATTCAATGGCTAAATGTTCTCACAGCTTTTCCCTTTCAAGGACAATCTGTTGCACAGTCTCTGCTTCCTCTGCAATAAGTGCCAGAACTGGTGGCTCTCATTAGTTTGGCCAATGAGGGATTTATCATGGGCAGAGAGCTTTCATGTCTGGTCCAACCACCTGGTGTTACCTAGATAAAGCCCCCGCCATGCAGCACAAGAGGGGCTGTGCCACTGATGGGCTGCTAAGCAGCACTCTACTTCTAGCACCTCCTGTGCTACCATCTGTGTTGATGGCTATAATGGTACCCGCAGGACAGGGTCTGGGGAGCGGAAGTTACTACCTCACAAGAGCAGCTGATGCACAAAGGATACGGGCATGCGAGGCCGCCGAGGTCTCGCAAGCTGGAGCAGCGTTACCTTGGTGCTAGCAGGGGGAGAGCAGAGAGCCTGATATAAAACCTCCCCTGAAAAGCGCTAGCGTTTCTGCCCTCACACTGATCCTGACATGAGATCAACCATCTCTCTGTGTTGGCTCCCAACAGGGCCACTCCTCCCCCAAGTCCCAGCATGGGCTCTCTCACATCTCAGCCCAACACACTTTCCCAATAAGCAACACGCTTTTCCCTTTTTATCCCCAGACAAAACACATGTAAGAGGGCACATACACCACACAAAGATGCTGCAGAAGGATAAACAGACAAGATGACAGAGGACTGGGTGACTGAAGGGTGAAATGACTGAATACCTGGCATAATCTCCACAGCAAAACTGGGCAAGAGATCAGCAAGCAGCCCTGTCCTGCCTAGAAAAGATAGAAGGAGGAGAACAAGGAGAGAGGTTACTGCAAGAAAAACACACTCCCCAGCCCCTGCCTTAGCCTCCAGTCCCCTTCCACATCTGCCCATATGCACTCTGTTAAGTGAATTCCTATCAACCATAGATGTCATCCTTCTTGATGCCTGGTGTGTCTGCCTCTGCACTTCTGCCATTTCTGTGTCCTTGCACTTTGTGTTATCAGCAGAGCTGGGGAGAAAGAACCTGGAACAGAGCTTCTCCAATCTAGACACAAAATGACAAGAAGAGGGAGGTCCCCTCAGCATGGTTGCATGGTAACATCTTTCTGGAGTTGTGCTCTACACATGCAAAAAGATCCTGGAAATGCACAATAGCTCTCAGAAGGATTTAGTTTACTTTAAAAATGTTGCGATGTAGTTTGGATGGATGTGAAACATCTTTCACCCGAGGCCCTTGACAAATCAGCCACATGCATCTTACACCCGTGGGTGGTGTTCTTCATGTGGGGCTCTGCAGGGCTCCAGGAAAGGAGTCTTGAAGTGAGCATGTGCTATTTATTACAAGATGCACAAGTAACTTGGTGAGACTGTGTGATGTAAGGCCAACTCTCAAGCAAAGCAAAACAAGCAGGGAAGGATTCATGTAGAAATGTGTGGAAACACTTTGCAAAAAATAAAGAAAAAAAAGGCAAGTCAACTTCTAATTCATAACTGAATGCAAATAAAATCCAAGCCCAAAGGCAGCTCGGTGCTTACTTGTTTTGGCACTGAATTTCTCGGATGCTTCTAACACACAGCAAACATCCTGCATGGTGTTGAGCTATAATTTACACACAACTGTGCATTGGCAGAACAACCCTATGTGCAGCTGTGCTGCATACTCTTATGTAGCACCAGGACCGTGCTTGTTTTTTTTAAAGACATGCATAAGGTAGGAGAACTGCACTCTGAAGACAGGCATACATTGTGGATACAGCATAACAGAAGCAGCTGAGGGTAAGCCAGTGCAACAGTTGTAGAAAGCTACCTTTAACCTCCCCACATGCCCTTCACATCCTACACCAAGCAACACTCAGACACAGTGGTAAACTGGATCCCAAGTTCCTTGGCATCCAGTCTGTTCTCAAAGTGTGTTATAATCAAATCCCCACCGTCTGTTTTTTCTCAGTGCTTCATCAGAGGTTCTGTAGAGATCAAAAATCTACAAGGATGCTTGCAGGAGCCATAATAAACATAGTCCGAATGCAGGCAGTGCTTTGCAAGCAGATGCATCTCATCAAAGTTGTCTAGTACTCACAGTAACGCCATCATGATGAGGTGCTCCTGAAGCCTTAGCAAGAGATACAACGCTGATCCTTCAGAAAATTATTTTCAAGGAGGACTCCTGCCATTAGTCTACGGCAACATTTTCATCTACATATACAAAGAGTTTCATGACATTCTTTGCAGTCCGTTTTCTGGAAGCACCAGATGTCCAAACTGCTCACAGCTGGTTTGTTATGGGAAAGTGCTCATGTACACTTTCTGCTCACAAGATACAGGCATGTACACATCATATGTGGCTTAAGTCTTGGGTGCTACAAGCGGGCTCCAAACACATGCAAGAAATGTATGCCTTGTGTCACTGTATGCTAGACTTACATTATGTTCCACATGCATACTAAATATATTCCTCATTTCCCCAGCATGCGCAAAAAAATATGGGATTCTGTGTGTGTGTCTGTGTGTGCGAACAATGTACAGATGAACCACATACATGCAGAACGTATTGGCAGACTCTGGCATGCAGCTTGCCTCCCATGTGTTGTTATGTCCACACAAGCTCATGTGCAGCCCTAATCTGAGAGCAGATGTCAATGGACAAACAGCTGGAGGCATGTAGCTAATTCAGGGCTGGGATGTATGGTACCAGAGGTAAAGGAGTGACACCTATAAAGAGCAGAAACTCCATCTCACAAGTCCAAATAAGCACCTGCTTTATTTTGAACCCATCCAAAGAGCGTTGATCCCTGCTAGTGCTGGGTCTTATGGTGCCTCCTGATCCCCAGGAGAAACCACATGTTCAAGGAGGAAGAAGCATCCCTCAAAAATAAGAGTACTTGAAAATTTGGTAACTTCGTCATGAAGACAGCTGAAGTAGTTCCTCTGTGCTACCTACGAGCAGTCAAATATTTCCTTGTTTGTGAGCCCTTACTCAGCTCTGCTGAGTATCTGCGTTGAGAATTTGCTCCCCCTGCCCTGCCAGTGGGGCTCACACAGCCGTGAGGGTCCCCAGAACCACACAAAGGCGATTCACAAAGTCCAGGAGAGCTCAAGGCAGCAGCAAACTCCAGCATGGCTCAGCCTGAACTCTGCCAGCAAGCACAAAGCCGGTCTCTGCCTTGCCGTGCCCCCAGCAGCTTTCAATGCACCCCGGCTCTCGCCCCTCCTCGTGACTGAATTAATTCCCCCTTCCCCCCACCATGCATTTCCCCCTTAGCGCGTGAAAGCAACAGGCCAGGCTGCCTGCCACCATGGCCACCTCACGGTTGCCACGGAGACGGAAGGCTCCCGGCAGTGCCCTCATTGAAGGCGACTTTCCTCCCACCGCCAGCAACAAGTGGAGTAAAATCACTCAGCTCACCAGCGGGTGCAGGGACAAGGGGGCCCTGGGGGCGCAAGGGCAACTGCTGACCCTCGCTTACTTGCCCTGTGCAAGCCTGGTCCAGGCAGGGGTGCGTCCCAAAGCCAGACAGTAGCTGGCGGAGGGGAGACTGGGTGGGCACGGTGCCTGAAGCCGGGGCAGAGAGTGCAATGTTTCAGTGAGCAAAGCCACCCTTTGGACCTGTGGCTGAAATGCCAGCCGGGGGGGGGCATGGAGATCATAGCCACTGACCTCCTGGCTCTCTGTACCCAGCTGCTCCTTCTGTGGACAATAAGCTCACCTCACCTCTTTTTTTTTTTTTTAAAGGAAACTTGAAGGTGGAGAGCTGGGCTACAAAACAATTTGAGGGAAGAAAACAATTTAGTAAAACATCCTGCCAAGAGACATCTTGCTTGACCACCTTTGCATGGAGGCTCTGCCCACCCGAGAAAGAGGACCACAGGCACTCTGAGACATGGCCAGGCACAGCTGCCAAGTCACAGCTCTGCAGCCCTGCAAGGGCTATGTGTCCTCTGTGCAAGCTCTCACCAAAAAGCCCCAGCAGACACCCTCAGGGGAAAGGGAATAGACGATGGCCCCGTTTACCAGGGTTGTCCCAGGCAGCTCTGTTGGAGCTAGGAGCTCGTTCTTGTTCCAGCGCAGATCTGGGACACACTCCTGTCTGTATTCCCATTGTGCTGCCGTGGGGCTTTACCTGCCCACAGCAGCCTCTCACCAGGCAACCCACACACCCCAGGCCCCAGCTAGCCCCAAAGTGCAAGGGAGCCTGCAAGCCCCCAGTCTGCACCAGCAGAATGCAGCAGGAGAGGGCAGGGAGGAGGAATGGGAGAGGGAAAAGCTGAGATGTTGCAGAGCGGGTCCAGAAGGTGCAGGGATACAGAAGAGGCAAGCGAGGACAGCAGTTAATAGGCAGGAGGAGGGCGAGTGATAGAGCGGGAGAGCAAACAGCAGCAGATCAGCGAGGAACTGGAGTCAAGCAGATTATTAGCAGAGAGTCTGCAGAGAAGAGACACAAAAATAATTAGGGTAAGTGGTGCAGCTGAAAAGAAATGATGACATGAATAAAGTAGGCACAGATGCAGTCAGGAACACGCCAATCGGGTAAATATGGGAACATGGTAAATACTGACAATTGCATAAATGTGATAAATATTGAGTAAATATGGGAATAACTGTTGAATCGGTTTCCCTGTTGGGGCTGCCTCTGCAGGCCTACCTGCAGCAGTGAAACCACAGCCACAGGAGGCAGCAACTACAGAAGGAACTGTTTCTTCCTCAGTGGCAGAAAAATTTGCCAAGCCATGCCATGGCAAGAGGCCCCTGGCACAGGAGGCTGGAAAGGACAGAAGAGGAAGTGTGGCCCTTGTAAATCAGATACTCTTCCAAGAAAGCTGCTGTGAGGTTTACTGGGAGAGCATGGCTCTGCAATGAGTTCCTGCATTCTCCCTCTGCTCAGAGTAAACTTTATTCTTTCTTCCCCTCCTTCTCTTCAATTGGAGGGAGAAACAGCAGCAGCCTTTCTTGGAGATCAAAGTTTTAGCAGGCAACAAGGACCGCCAAGGAGGCTGTTGCCATGGCTACCTTAGTAACCGAGGTCTTTTAATCACGCCAGTCTCCTTTGTGAGCAGCATGTGGCTGTCGATGGCAAATAAGGAGGAAAAGAGGAGTAAAAAAAACCTTGTCAACAAGTAGCACTTCTGAATGGCGTGAAATAAATGACCAGGAGTAGGTTGGGCTAGGATGAGGGGGCCTGGACCCAGATTACAAAGGTGGCAGCACAGTGGTCTGGGACAGGAAAGCAGCACCTAATGAGGACAGGATGAACACTTTGGGGGTGGGAGGACACCAGCAGCCTTCCTGGCATCAATGCCTTGCCTGGATTTTTCAGTGGAAAGCTACCATGCCGATCACTTCCTTCACCTGCTGGCACTACCTGCCTTTGGTCATAAAGGCACAGCTGAAGGTCAGAGAGCCCTCTCACTGCAAAGTTGTACACAGACACCTCCCCGGCTGAGATCTGGCCCACTCATCCCCAACACATGGCCAATGGCACTGACATCTCTACCAACCGCGGTGATCAAGTACTGGCTTCAATGCTACTGGCAGCTTTTCAGTGAAACTGAGCAAAATCCTAATACCATCACCTCCTAAGGGAAAATTCTGCCAAGAACTCTTCTGTCTCCGAAACCACATGAACTTTTAGAATACAGTCTCTCCTGGCACACAAGAGACTCCAAACCTGGCTATATTTATACCAGCTATTGAGTCACTTTGCTGAGTAAGAATTGTCTTATTAGCATTGCACACCATACACACACGTCCCAGTAGAGATTTATCCTCTCTGAAAGCCAACGCATGTCTCTATTAGTACATTAATTACTGTGCAATATGCTGTGTGTATATGTATTTACATTCTTTTCTACCTATGGGTGCTAGACTGGATAAATTTTGGCTTTAGCCTATATCAATATTGGCTGGTAACACAAACTACCAAACATGTCAGTTTACCAACATTAAGCACTGGCTAACTTCAGAAATTAACAAAAAACTTAAATGTTAATGGTTGTTATTCAAAGCATAACAACAGTAGAAGCTGAATCTTCTAAAAGACTAATTATAAAATAATATTTCACTAGTACATCATTTCTGTCGTATTAGCTGCTGAATTGGACGGAAAAAAAAAAAAAACAGACAATAGCTGTCTAGCAGAGCACATGGATAAATAACCAAAGTATCGAACTAACAACTGTGATTAGCGGATCACTGTCCTGCCTCTTTCAGGAACTTGACACATCCTTGGGAATGAAGCCACTGCTTCGTGAAACATGTCTAAGCTATGCAAAAATCTTGCAATGCAAACATTGCCGAGCTTGCGCAGACCTATGCATTTCAGGACAGCCAGCTGTGCCTGCCTGTACCTACAGCCACTGCCGTATAGCTGTACCAGCTTTGGAAGGGAGCAGTATAGATGCTTCCACAGGACCCTACACCTGATTAGTAAATTCCAGCTCTTGGAAAGCCTTACTGGGTTCTACCAACCCCAGGCAATTAAGCTAGACTGCTTCTTGGTGTGAACTGGGTCATCTAAAGCCAGGACAGGGTGTCCGCTGACACTGCCCTGTACTTCTGATTCGAAGATTACTCCAGGCATCCTGCATCCACTGCACTGGTGCACCTGTGGTTCCCTTCAACAAAGGCTGCCATGAGTGACTTCACTAAAGCCCACTGGCATCACTCTCATATAAAAAGCACTGCACAGGTGCTACCAATAACAATTTAATTAATAGCACTGACTGTGTTTCAAGAGCGGGGCACTCAGCTGCTAGCTACAAAGATAGAAATGTAGACTTTCTTAAATTTAGGATTCAGCCTTTCTGATTCAATCACATTAGTTTTAAAAAATAAACATGTTTGGAGTTGCAAATGGATTTACTTGCTCAGCTGTAATCAGCAAAGGGTTCTGCATTTCTAGTAAAACACGTAAGTACAGAGAGCACCACCTGACTCCTGTTGTGGAATTACTCAACTCTGCCAGTCTAGTCCTGCCGCAGCAGAAGCAGAATTCATACAGTTTCCAGCGTGCCAGACCCGCTTTGGAGATTCCTAATGCCACCAAAAATAGTACTTTTTAATTTAAATTCTTTCCTTACTCTACAGGAGGTTCACTACCAGCCAATCTCCTTCAGTGTTTCTGAGGCACACAGGTTACTACTGCTCTTCCCTTGACTCCACTGATTCCATTAGAGAGGGTTAAAGTCCCTGACTAAGCAAAACCTACTGAATGGTCCTTTCAGCACATAAGCACATGCTTAACATAAGGTATGCTTTATAAATCCCATCAGCTTTGTTCAGCACAAATGGATATAAATAAATCCTTACATGTTTTTCTGAAATAGGCATGAAATGAAGACAGCACATAGGATCCTCTGGTGCTAACCAGACTCTCTGTGTGTCAATGTGACACATCCAACACATCCAGGTGACAGAACTAAACATGCAATCCCATCATGACCCAGGCTGACTGGCTACTTAGACTTCACTGGAAGTCTCTGTGATTGCTTCCCGAAGAAAAACAGAATGCTGTAATTCGCTCAGGTTTTGGATTTTGCTCCCAATTGTGATAAAGCAGCTTTTGACCAACTTTTAATGGTGCAATTCACTGTACAAAATCAGGATCCTCCACTTCTAGCTAAGCAAATTTCCATTAATTTATTAATGCTATTCAGTATTTTTGCCTCTCAAACCTTTCAATGTTTCTACATTATATGCAACTACCTGTCCAGCAGTATCTTTCTCTAGCTAAAACACATCTTTCATCTTGGCATTCACATAAAACCAGTTGAAGGGATTTTTTCCTATTTCCTTTTCCGTTCCGATTTTCCTGTCTTCCCCCACTGGTAACATGAGCGGGCAGAACCTCTGCTCTATTCAAAATTCTAACTGATCATGCAGCAACCCCAAAATAAGCAATGTAAATTATAGTTGAAAGACTACTGTCATCCAAGAGCAAACAGCAACGTGCTGTGGGAACTGTAGTGTCTCTTGCAGACACTATCCCTCTACTGCTTCAATCATTTTAACAGACAATCTGGGTTCCACTCAAAGAGCACCAAACAAAACTCTTTTACCACATGTCCCCTAGGACTGCAGAATCGCTCCGATCTACACCTGTACTTCCTGTTTCCCTGCAAGTCACTCATACTTAGCAGAGCAGTGGGATGGAACAAAAAATGTCCCAAATACCAAAATATTAAGAAATGGTATTTTTACCACTGGTTGCTTCCTCCTTTAGCCATCAACATGGAGAGGTAAACGAATACCACCGAAGGAGGGAAGGAAGGAGGGAAGGAAGGAGGGAAGGAAGGAGGGAAGGAAGGAGGGAAGGAAGGAGGGAAGGAAGGAGGGAAGGAAGGAGGGAAGGAAGGAGGGAAGGAAGGAGGGAAGGAAGGAGGGAAGGAAGGAGGGAAGGAAAATGGGTAGGTAATCTGCAATTGCTCCAAAAGCTGGAATGTTGCCTCCATACACACTACCCAGGAAAAGAAATACACACAAGCTGCGCCAAACAGCATGAGGCAGAACAAAGTATGCCCACGACAAGTATGCTTTCATGCTGCTGCCAAGCTTAGAGTGCTGCACAAAGTGCAAGGGCAGACCCACAGGCTGTAATGAACACAAGAGCAGATGTGGTCAAGGTAATGCAACTTATGCTGTTTCCTCCACAAAGAACCAGGGCTGGGGACATCATCAAACCAGCCTCAGAGGTGGGGATTTCTTTGTTTTCCCCCGCCAGTCTTTTGTACACACTGAAAAACAGATTCTTCCTGTTACCATGGCACTGTTTCATCACTGGTATCTGAGCACAGTTGTAGACACAGGTAACAGAAGACACTGAATCCTGGACAGGAAGGCAAAGGTACAAAATTCAGCAGCCCTTCCCCATGCAGCCACAGGCAGCTCCTCTGGAGAGGCTACGTAACAGCTACAACTGCCACTTGGCAGAGATAACCTCACCTGAACCAACACAGGTCAGTCTTGGGCCTGTTATTAACTAGCATATGATACACAGTCACACTGGATTTAGACAGGGGTATGACACTGTCTCCAGTTGTCCATTGCTTGACTGTCACCTGACGGAGCGAGGGGAGGTGACGGCGCTGTTATAGCCACTCACCCAAGCAATTCAATCTGGTTTATTTTGTGACGACAACCACAGTTCCAAATAAACGCTGACCTTAGCCATGAGAGCAAAAGCACTTAACAGACATGCTCTACCATATGCCTCTACATACAACCTATACACTATAGAACCAAGCTTTTAAACATTTCCTTCACAGAATGTACAGAATCTATAGACCCAAGAACTATGCAAGTACGCTGACCAAACATTGGTGTCAGCAGGTCTTAATGTAAGGTGAAGAAAACTCATCTTACTCTCCCGGGGCAGTCCAGGGTGAAGCGTTACAGCTGGCTCAAGGCAGTGTCAACAAATGCACCTGAAAGGCCCATCCCATTCCCTCTAGCTGGGATGGGTGTTTTATTGACCTTCATAGTTGAGCTGGGCTGTGGAAGACATCGCCGAAAGCTAACCCTGCGAACAGGAAAGAAACTGATCCTGGTCACCACACTGCTCAAGGGAGCTTAAAAGAAACACAGTGCCAAGTATGCATACCACAAAGAGGACAGGTCCTTTCTGCGGCAGTAATAGCTTAGATCTGGTTAGGGTGCTTGTGAAACTGCACCTCTAACTGGACAAGTATAAATCTCACAAATTGACACACTCAAGCAGAAAAACACAGTGCTGCCTGACATCCTCACAGGTCAGAAGAGTGGGACGAAGAGAATGTTAAGACTGCAAAAAGCATATGACTCGATGTCTTCTGGGTGTTTATTTTTAAAATACTCTTGTCTCAAGTGTTCACTTTGCTGCAAGTTTATTGTTTTATGCCTCAAAAGCAAGGGTTCTGACTTTCCACAGCCCTGCACTTTCTGTAGTCATTTACGCCTGTGTAACGTGTGAGCAGTGTGGGTGTAAACATTACTATTTTTGTTTGGTAGCATTTGCCACCCACTTCGCCTAGGTGTGAATGACTGCACAAGGTGCAAGGAAATGGTGAAGGTACTGCAGGAACTGTTTTACATAGATCTTACACCCATAGTAATATGGTGCACAGAGAGGTGGACAGAGAGAGAGAGCAGAAGGAAAGACACATCAGCTATCTGCTGAAAAAACAACCTGGCAAGAGGTCTTACCAAGCACAAGCAGCTCCACCGCTTCTTCATTCTTGCCTTCCACATCATCCGGTGTGATAATAAGGCAGTAATAGAGCCCACTGTCTCCCCACATCAACTTCCCAATCTGAAGGTCTGCATCTGAAAGGCAAAAAAGAAAACTCAGGCTTTCCCTCCAACACCTATAGAGTGAAGTGATGAAAGCACTGGGTCTGTCTCCATGTCCCAAATCCATTTCATTTCCTTACTAAGAAGAGGATTTAACCTTATCCAGAATATCACAGCATTCAGTAAAAATAACAGGCTCAGGACTCTGTGGCTCTAAGTAGGAAGACACGTAATGCCACAGAGGCAGCTCACTCTGCAAGTGCCGAGAGCAGAAGGGGTAACTGATGTCGATCTCTGTCCATCCTATCACCGAAGGCCTGGAATCCCAACAGTATTCATGCTGTGCAAGAAGGGCTTAGACAGTGTCTCCACAGCCATCCACTGGAGATAAAGGAAAACACTCCCCCTTGCTGAGGCTGATCCCTGGTTCTCCGCATCAAGGAGCCTCCGCTTCTGGCTAGATGGTCTCCTAAGTCAAGCAGAAGCCTTGTATTTTGAGGGACAAGGTTTCTCACACAGCCTTCCAGATCTAATATTTAAGGACCCTGCTATCCCCCACCTCCATCCAACTTGACTTCACCCCATTGAAATCTCTTCCTTTCACACTGCTCAATGCTGTGAGAGTTTAGGCTCATGATGGGGTAAGCTGGTAAAGTCCAGAATTGAGCAAACATGAGGTATAGGATAATTTCAGTATTTTGGAACTGGGAAAAAAAAAAAATCAGTGGAGTCTGCAAGGAAGAAAAATCTAGACCGCAGAGACTGAATTCATTTCTCTCTTGCTGGCACCACTTTGGTAAAAAAAAAAATCTATATACAGAGCAATATGCAGAAGCCAGGAATAAAAACCTAGAGAAGAGAATACTGCATTAGGGTTGGAGGCCTACATGGAGTGGGATGAAGGGAAACACCAAAGGAAATGACGTTGGGGTCTAAGGTTGGCTGGTCAAAACCTAAATGTCTGACACAACCACTTCCAGCAGCCTTTTCTATGGGAGTTGGCTGACCAATTACTGCCAGCCTCCAGTATCCCAAATTGCTAAGGGTCCATTCCAACCCCCAGGAAGCATCACAAGGGCAGCAGAGTTACCGTGGACAATGCTGATATCTCTTTCCTTATAGAAGTCCCCTATAGTAACAGCAGATCCTTGTTTGGAGGCCACAACACGGACTGTCCTCCTGCTGTCCACACAGTCCAAGTAGGGATCCCAGTCCAGGTTCCTCTTGCTCATTGTTTGTACACCAGAAGTTGCCATACCCAAAGCTTCTCCCATCCGGTCCTGGCAGTAAGATTTAAACCTCCACTGTACCACCGCTGGTTGGGTGGAAGAAGTAGAGAAATGGCAGCGAAGCAGAGCGGGCTGAAACAACATTGCCACCTTCTTCTTCTCAGGCACGGTGACCTGCAACCCTTCCACGTCAGCTAAAAGACAAAAACACGAGTGTCATACACCTCAGCATTGCTTGAAGAGGGACCCACTGCATTTTATCATAGCATCATTCTCCCCACACACATAAAATTTAAATGTCCATCTGCTTCAGGTGCTAGGGTGCAATATGCCTCGATGTATGTAAGCACGGATGTTGGCAGCAGAAGTAAGTTTGTTTTTTTAATAACCTACAGACACAAGGAAAAACACAGCACGATGGGGCTGAAGGTTCAAATCCTTATGCTCTGCAGAGACCCTAACACAGCGGCATAATGATTCTCAGCTTCTGTGGCAGGTTCACAGATAAGGAAGAGATAGTTTAGGGATGGTCATACTACACTTCTACAGCAGGTCAACCAAGTGGCCAGATCCTGAGTTCATCATAATCCCAGTACAGAATAAGTCACTCCCCTGCCAATTTTGGTGGCATCACACCTCCTCTTTAAAGTCAGGCAGCACACAGTGCCTGGCCCAGCCCATTGTGCACTGGTGCCCAGTTAGTGCTGCTTGCTCTGCCAAACTCTAGAGATGCATGAAGGAGTGGATCCAAATCGCATAGCTCCTGCCAGGGCTGGCATGTAGCACTGACAGAAATTGCTTCATGTGGGAGGTGGGGAGAAAAATGGCCCAAACACTCAAGTTTTTCACAGTCCCAGGGAGAAGATGGATCTCCACACATAATGTCTATCTACCAGCTGACGGGAGAGCAGCAGCCTGGAGCTGATGTATTAAAGGCTCAGAGAAAATGCATGGGACTGCTACCACATCCTTGTGTAGCTTAGGGAGAAGCCAAGAGTCAGTGAGCAATGCCGGCAGAGAGGCCTCAGGAGAGTGAGGTACTCCATCTACCCACAGGCGAACGGCCGAAACCTCCCACACGTGCCCTTCATTGCTTCCCTCCTTCTTGCACTGCGGGCAGCAATGATTGGGAGGGCTTATACAACACAGGAAACACATGGTGACACTTTCCCAAGCAGGGATTTGCTCGTCTGTGGAGGCACAGAAACAGCTCAGGAGCAAGATGGGAGAATCTAAGAAAGAGGATGTTTCTAACCAGGGACACCCTCTGCAGCTGAGGAGTAGGAGGGCCTGACTGCAGTGGTTTGTATGAGAAAAGGGAATCAGTTTCAGTATGGGCGATATTGATGATGGCAGCTCCCTATACCCGGTTACCACACACCCCAAGGCCCAGAGCAGTGCACAGTGAAAAAGAGGACAAGACCCAAGAGCATAAAGCAGAAGAGGATATTTACACCACATTAGGATCAACTGACGGACTTAGGGGAAGCTTAAGGAGGAATGAAAGACTGAAGACAAAGAAAGGTTTCCTGATGTTGGGAAGCAGTACAAGAGAAGGGCAAATGCCAAGAAAGGAAACAGAGTAAGGACAAAGTATCAAGGTAAGTATAGGAAGCAGAAGGATAAGCAGGATGACATGGAAGCAGGAAGCTTATATTCAGCTGGAAGAAGCTGAAGGTGGTGTTCTCAGTCTAGGTCAAAATAATTTCAAAAGGCTGGAGCCGGGTTGCAGGAGATTAAGACATTATGTAGAGACGAGAGGAAATGGAGGCAGCAAAAATAAACCACCCACTCCAGAAACCAGAGATGAAAAGTAGATGGAAGCTGGCAAAAGAAAGTGAAATGACAGGAGGTATCTTTAGGATGGGAAAAAAAAAAGGCATAGACTAAAGCACTGGAGCTTAAAACAGAGAGCAATAAATGCATCAACAATATGATAGCAGCAGGCACAAAGGAACAAGGTCAAGTTGTTTCAGACCTGAAAGACAGAAGCAAGAAAAGATCCCACGATGAGAAGTCAGAACCAAAGGGAAGTGGAGATGTTGGACCAAAACTGAATATTAATTTCAACAAGTTATCAATGTCCAAACTATAAACCCCAATGAAGTCTATAAACACCTGTCAGAGGATAAAAACACTATATAGACAGACTCTAGGGGAAAGCATATTTCAGAGAAGCAAGATGGTCACTGATACCAACAAAGATTTACTGATCTAGGGGGGATTTGACCCTGGGTACTACTACGTGAACTCTTGCAGCACACAAGGGGGCTATGGCATTTGCACAAGAATGGTATATTATGCAATTTGTACTTGTGCCATGTGGAAGTTGCACAGGAGATGTCACCAGTTTTGCCAGAAGTGGCTGGACCCAAATCCAAATACTGAAGTGTGGGTGTTCTCGAGAATACCACGAAACACAGCTGAAGTCTCAACAAGATGCTCCAATGGGAGAGGGAGGGGCATGTGGCAGCTCCTCCACGTTCCCAAGGCACAGGCAGAGAAATAACTCAGGAAGTGGCAGCTGGGATGGTTCTGCCAGGCTGCCTGTTCCCGGGGACAAGTGGGTCCATGTGGCACTAAGAGAATGTCACCACTTGCTTCTTAAGGTGAATCAAGTGATGACATTGTCTTATTCCCTCCTCTCCAGAGACCCGTGCTTCCCAGGTTGCATCTGAATGCAAGAGAAATGACTAACACCTTGAAAAATGAATGAGTCCAGGTCAGACCTGTATCTGGCAACTCTGTGCCTGACCCCATGCAGTGTGTGGCCAAAGCCAGCATGTGACACGGACTGGTCAAGTGACTCATCACGTTACTTCAGCTTCAGGGATAAAACAGTGACACAGTGAATATTTAAATCTTTCCCTTGTGAACGAAGTGCACTGCTTAGTAAACACAGTGCTTTCAGCTAACCATGCACCATAGCCCTCCTTTCCTGTTAATGAGATTAATGAGTTTGGCAAGCCAGGGACTGCTTTAATAAATGATTAGCTGAGCTTTAGCAAATTCTCCTCTGACTAACTTTCCCCACCCCATGCCCATGTGAATGCCTATATCAAGAAAAGAAAAGCAGCTTTTGGGAAAACACAGGAATTCTTTTTCTACCCAAAAGCATTTGGGACATACGCAGTAAATTATCTGGCATCTTCTATATCCTATCCCAAGCTCTTTATTAACTTTTAAAGTATTATTTTCGGATCCTTTCCAGAAATAGCATTTAAGAGCAACCCAGTGCCTCAGATTGAGAGACTGGAGCAGTGGAAACTCTACATCTATTTAAGTCAAATTATATATAATTATATATGGCTGAACTGGGAAATCATACACCTGTTATTTCCTCTGCCAAAAAAAGAGACTGGAATTGATTCATGTAATATGTCACTGCTGTAACAGTGCCCATCAAAAAGGCCAGCAGGATGTTCAACTGCCTGAAGACAAAATGGTGGCTTCATATGTCATTTATTTCCACACACGTGAATTATAGAGGTCTGCTCAGGACTTCCTCAACTTCAAGAAGAAACTGCTGACCTCAAAAATCTTCAAGAAATGAGCCAAGATAAGAAAAGCCTCAGATGTATCACAGGACAGAAGTCTGGGCTGGTTATACAGTAGAGCAAAAAAAAGAGTGAAAGACGTAAAAAAAGATGACAAGCTTAGTGACAGCATCACGGTAGCTCTTTGTCTAGTTTAATACAAGCAGGACTAAAAAGAAACTGAATTGTGCTCTGCTACGTTTTGACTAATGCAGACAGAGCAAGATTAGCCCTTATTTCAATATCATCATGGAAATATAATTCCCGCACTCCAGAGAAGCAACCTGTTCATTGTGAATTTCACAATGTTTGAACTTTCACAAGAAAAATCTAGCTTGTGGGAGTCTCATGACTACGTGACAATTTTGCTTTCCTTCTTTCTTGTTCTCCTAAATCCCCAGAAAAAAAAACCTCTGCAAATATTAATCAAGTGCATCCTAAAAACACAGATATTCTTACTCTCAGAAAATAAAAGGAATCCAATGGTTTGTGTCTGTGCATGTGTATATATACAATCCCAGGGAAAAAGCTTAAAAATAATCACACTTCAGAAATATAATTGCATGGGTTTTGTCTGTTTCTCGTTGGCAATGTGTATTTGTCTCCTTTCTCTGATTCTCTTCCCGAACTGTCCTCAGATTAGGCATTCAAACTATGCAATCAACATTACAGACAAGCTATTGATAACACATTTTAGTGGTGATTAAAAAAAATTCCAGGAAGTGATTATAGAGGGGGATATTTGTAAGGGCACATTTGAGCCTTGTGAGCCTGATCTTCATAAGCACCTTACATGAGTAAGAGAGAAGGAACTGAGAGTTGATAACTTAGGCTCTTGCTTTTCTCTTGCCCTCCAGAGAAGCCTCTGCCTCCCTGAGGCTAGATGAATCCCAGGAAGACTAAGCTTCCCTACACAGCCTTAAGTTAGTCTTTTTCAACAGAATCATAGAATGGTTTGGGTTGGAAGGGACCTTAAAGATCATCTAATTAGAATGAAGTTGACCTGAGGCACTAATCCCTACGAATAATGGCAAAGTCAAATACTGTAGTTCCATGTAATAGGTCTCAGATGGCATCCTTCTAGCACATAAGATTTGAGTCCCAGAGAAGGCAGCACACGTTATTCTTCAGGTCACCATGGGTCTCCCTATCTGTGCATACATCAAATCTCTTTCATTGCACTTATTTGGCTCACACTACTACTTGCCTGAGGCAGGACAGCTGATGCTACAAAACTACAAAAACTACATCCCTCTATCTTATGCACCTTTATTGACAGAAGTGGCAGTTTTTCACACAGGAGAACCAAATCCCTGGGCCCTGGACCAGGCACCTCAGGGAAAACTACTCCTAGACCATACCTAAGGGCTCTGGCAGAAAAGCATACTTGCATTAGTAACAGATACTGCTCCTAGGGTAATTTACATCACTTCCCTAAACAAAATAAACTGTTGGACAAAAGGATGCTTCATCTTTCCTTTCTGTGCCTTGGCTACTATGTATCAATTACGTGTTCTTTCCCCCACTACTGAATACAGGCACACCATCCACACTTTCAAAGGTGGATCAAGCCTGAATCACTAAGTGCAAGATCTGGGCTGGGAGACTGAAAAGTCAGAGATGTGTAAACAGGTGAGCAGAGAGACAGCGGAATCACTGAGATTGTGTTATACAGCTTGTGTACTCATGCTGGACTAAAGCAAATCCATGCAATTAATCATCAAAAGCCATCACCATCACATTGTGTTGAGTGGCTTATGGGAAATGAATTGGATGTCTTTGTCTGGTTCCTATCAGACTTACGTTCTTAGCTCTGTGGCCACTAATTGTCCACTTTTTTAGCCAGCAAGAAACCAATGCCTAAATAGGTCAGCTGCTGCTGAGGTGAAAGCATACTACTGCTTTTTACAGCTCCGTAGCAAAACTGAAAATTTCAGCTCACTAACTGTTTAACCTGCAAAGGGGCAAAATCAAAGCAGTCAGAGAAAAGCATGGCCTTGCACTCCCAACACTCACAGCACAGAACCTCAGTATGAAACCACTCCATATAGGACACAGCCCAGACTGTAAATGGACTGCCAGCAGACACTGGACGAGTCCTTGCTCTTTCCCATCCTCTCTGATGCTGTCCCCCAGATACCACATGCTCCTGACTTCTTTAGGGAAGTACACAGCCCTGAAATGGCAAGGACTGCAAAAGAGCTTTCACAAGAGCTCAGGACATTTCATGGGTTTTTCTAGGTATCAGTCATCACCTGCTTCCTGGCTCTCATTACACTCTCTTACAACCTCCTGCCCCTTTCACACATTCACAATAGTCACCCTGGATGTTTTCAGGTGAATTGCCTCAGCTTTGGCCACCAGATCAAATCTACCCTGTCTTATTACTGTCTGAAAGCTGTTACAATTGTCAGATGGCTCCTGGTTTACAGTCTTGGTTCAGGATCCCAGACATCAATCCCAGAACTACCACTAAGCAATTGGTCACCATCAGAAGCCTGAGAACAAAGGAAAAGAAATGGGAAGAGCCTCTTCAAGCTGTATAACACCAAGCCATAACACCTGTCCTTGGGATGGCATTGGGATTTCTGCTAGTATCAGTCCCAGCCAAGGTGATCTCACAGGAATAAAAATAAAAATGTGAGATTTCTTCTGAGTTACACCCAGCTTATGCTGTGTTCAGCCAGTCAAGGGAAGTCAAGGCAGATAGAACAGTTCATCCATTTCCCTGCCTTCCCAAGAAGTCTGCTCAGTTGGCCAGGAAACGGCAAAGCACAACTGTGCTCGTGCATGCCCCCTCTGCCTGCTCTCCTTAACTGTGGCTGGGAAAGCAGAGGTAGTAAATCTACCAGTCTTTGTACTGTATCATTGCATTGCAGTGGCTCTTCTGCATAGGGAGAGGAAACAGGTATCAAGTGCTAAATTATTGGTGAAAAATTACTTAACAGGGATAGAAGACCACATTTTAATGTGGACAGTCTTCTAACTGTAATCTTTCCAAGATTAGCCTGAGTCATGAGGCAGAAAAAAATTTGCTCTACTTGTTTGATAGGTAAAATTGAAGCTCTGTCTCCAGTGCAACACTTCTCTCTAGTTTTAAATGCACTAGGAATGACAGCATTAACAAGAATAATGGTAAATACAAGGGAAGGATTCAGTCTAGAGTAAAGCTGCACTTGGTAGTTTACAAGAAACAGCTTTACACAGGTGCTTACGGATACTTGACAAATTGTACCTTCTATTTCTGGAATGAGAAGAATACAGCCCCACACACATCCTAACACATGCCACTTCACATGAAGGAATAAAGGATGACCTGCTCTTCATCCTTCTGATGTTGTAATTAAAGCAGTAGCTTTAGGTACATGGAAGAGCAGGTCAGAAGGAAGAAAAGCCAAACCAAATCCACTGTATCTCACCCAGGAATTTTTGAAATTGTTATAAGTAGTCACAATGCACAAAACCAAACAGAAGATAAATGCAAGTGCCAAAAATTAAAGACAAACAAAGGACAGAGAGGAATTATTGCTGTGAGGAAAGGAACCGCAAGTGCTGATCAGAAATTTCTCGGCCCATCTCGAAGAGGGAGGAGGGGAGAGAAGGGGCGAGAGCCTCTCCCTACTTGCTCCCTTTTGTCTCCCTGCTTCCTCCCCATTTTACACTCTGTCTCTTACCCTGGCCTCTCCACCTCCCAACCCCCACTTCTCTTTCCCAGAGTGGAGTGTACCACTCTAGCTCGATTAGGGCTCTTACCTTGATGCAGACCTCTCATTCCTTTGTACAGCCACTGTGGAGAGGAAAATTTTGAGTTCCCGTTTTCTAGCCTCTCTCCCTTTTCTGTGCAAACACGTTCATGCTGACACACACACCTTTGCTTATTTGTTTCTCTCAGCCATGAAAAAGGACAGCAGTGCTGCTCTGTCGCTGGGCAGCAGGGGCCAGGAGGCTGGAGGGGAGCAAGCCGACACCGGCTGCCTCCATCTCTCGGCACACGGCTAACCTGTTGCCTGCCGGAAGCCTTTGCCTGCCGGCAGCGGACAGCAGCAGCAGCAGCAGCCAGTCCTGTCTCAAAAACCCAGGACTAGAGGAGACTGGAAGGTCTTCCTACTGCAGTGGTACCTCTCTCTGCATACACCTTGCATGCTCCAAACGGCAGTCGCTTCCAGTAATCATGAACTACCTCTAATGGAGGGAGAAAGGTGTCAACAGCCCAGCCTTTTAGCTTGATGGAAGTCCTGATTTAGCCAGACACGTCCAGATAACAAAGCTCGCTAAAAGGAGGGAGGAATGTTATGTCATGTTTATCTACACCCTGTACTCCTTTACCAGTCCCTGGATGATATTTATCAGCATACTATGGCTAGTAGGAGTGGTAGTTGTGGGTGTGCTGGCACTCCAGACCAACTCAGTGAAGTGGGATACATTCGGAAGCAGCCAAATGGCAGGGAGGGAGGCCAGGGGGGAGGATGAGTTGGAAGCTGCAAAAGCCCCAGATGAGGCCGTGAAATCCTGGAAGGGAACAGTAGGCAGGCACCGGTGAAGATGACTCAGAGTGAAAAAGCAAGGAAAGGGGTGGGTGGGTGGTGGGAGAGAGGTGTTATGACTAAAAGCTGAATTTACTGCTTGTGAATCCTAAACCTGAATAGGAAGAAGGAAGAGCCCGAGGTCTTTTTTGTGGGATACATTGGTGGTGGTGGGAAATATATGCCATTTAATCCAAGTGTGTCTGTTACTTCTTTCAGCCTGTAATGAGTCTGCCTGGCTAAGTCAGCCTGCTGCAGCGTTTCCTAAAGCCTTCCTGCCTGTGCCTGGCTGCTGCACTGGCCCAGAGGACACAGATCCTGCTGCTGACCTGACAGGGTTCCCTCATTCCCGGCTGCCCTGCCGCTCTCATTTTGCTGTAATTCCTACCCTCTACTTTCCCTGCTGTCTAGCTCTCAGATTCAGTCCCTTTCCAACTTGTTCCCCCTGTTATCTCCCCATCGCAGAGCCCTCCCTTCTGGCCTCTCCGGCTCCCCTCCTCCTTGCTCAGGGAGGGTTTGCCGGACCTCTTTGAGAGCCGTCCGGGCAAGATGTGCTTGGGGACCTGCACTGGGGGCGGTAGTCCCGTCCTGTGCTCACAAAGGCTTGAGCACAGCTGCACCATCACTGGGAAGGCCGGATCCTGGCCCCCTGGATGCCGGGGCAGAGGCAAGGCAGCTCCCTCCTTGCACACCTCTGTTAAACGGTGAGTGCGGCCAGGACACCGGGAAAGCACAAGTTCCTGCAATTGTTCCCGGCCCAGCGTGGCCGTGCGGGGGTTGTCACCATCTCACCATCGCCCCTACACCATGGCCAAGGACACTCTGGCCACCCCCTGAGCTCCTGCTGCTTCCCACCTTCCCCGCCGCAAGCTCGCTCCTCTCCACCTCCCCCCCACACCCCGCGATAAACAGTAGCCCAAACGCCCCCTGCACCCTGCGGACCTGCACCCACAGGCCCCCGGCCAGGCAGAAGCCGCCGGCTGCCTTTCCCCGTCCCCAACGGGATCAGTCCTGTCCGAAGTCTCCTCAAACTGCACCACGGGACGCCCTCGCAAAGACCCCCAGCCCAGGCTGGCTCTCTCCGCCACTACCCTCCCGCAGCCTACCGGGGCATTTCTCCAAACCTCCCATTTTCGTCCTAAAGAAAGACATAGAGCCCGCAGGACACCGCACATGCACGTCGGGGTGGCCGGGATGCCTGTGCCCCCACCCGCGGCCCTACCTGCGAGCCACAGGACAACGATCCAGCCCAGGACGTGCCCATCCATCTTCCCGCTGGCCCCAGCGGCGCGGCGGGCGGGCGGCGGGCGCGGGGCGGGAGCGCCGCGGGGCGGGTACGACCATGCCGCGGGGCGGTGGGAGAGGCCCGGGGGCAGCCCCGCCCGGCGCGCCCGCAGCCGCTCCGGCAGCCGCCTCCCCGCAGAGCCGGCCGGGCTGGCGGCGAGCGACGGTACCGTGTGGCTCCGCTCCGCTCCTCCCCCGGCGGCGGCCGGGGGGGCCGCTTCGCAAGGCCGCCCCCGCGGCTGTCCGGGCGCGGCGGCAGGCGGGGACAGCGCGGCGGGGTTGGGACGGAGGGCGCCGTTACCGGGAGGCAAGCGGCGGGGGCACGGCTTCCCGAAACTGCTTCCCTCCCTCCGGCAAAGGCGAGTTTCGGCTGGCAGGTGCCGCTGGGGGGTTGCCGCCGGGGGGCTGCCGGAGCCCTCCTCGGCCCACGGGCATCCCGGCACGCTTCTCTGCAACTACTTCAGGCGCCGAGCCCAGAGCGACACGTAGCCCCCGGCTCCCCTCGGGCCGTGCAGTGGCCTCTGCCGTGGCCCCGTCCCGGCTTACAGCTTCTTTACTAAGCACTTAAAAATGTCCAGTCTGGTAATCTATCCTCCTCAAGTTAACCAAATGTGTACCTTGGGAAATGCATGTAGCCTGTTCCAATTCTGAGTTTCCCTGGGGTTTCCATTTCCAGCATGGGCACTGCGACTAATTACTGTAATTTTAGATAACGAGGGGATATAATTTTAGATGAAGAGGAGGTGTTCTGGCAGTTAACAACGGACAGCTGAGTTGTGGGGTGTTAACTTTTAATGCCAACAAGATATTGGAAGGGGATGTAAGTTTTTTGGAAGGAAAGGGACAGCCAACTAGAAATACAGCTAAAGAAGATCCTTTTTTAAAAAAAAAATTATGTTGCTCTGAAATTAAATGGTCCTGACCACAGTGGCCCCACATGTGTACATATCTACTGTCTTTAAAACTTCTAAACTTTCTGAGAAAGCTAAATAAGCCAGTGATTTATTCATAGGCCTTGTGCTGGCTAAACAGCAGCATGCTTTCTTTGGTGGCTCAGCACCAAAGAGAAGCACCTTACAACACGGCACTCACCATTCCCAGAATCCAGCACCGCTTCCCTTTGCACGTTGTTCATCTTAAGGCGTTTTTCTTTCAGAGGCTTGGCGGGTGTTTGTAACCAAAGTTTGCATTCTGCAAATGTTGATGATCCACGTGGGAGATGGGAGTAGTCTTCGGCTTCTTCTCATCTGGAATCTGCCAAAGAACATAATTCTGATTTTCTAACACTAAGCTGGGCCCCAGAAGGGAGCTGCGCTAGGTGTGTCCCGCTACTAAAGGCAGGGTGCACAGAGATGCCTGCGGGAAAATGGTACAAGCCATTTGCATTCTAGCAGGTATTTTCCAGTTGCCTGTAGATTCCTCATAATTTTGCCTTTCAGACTGAACTTCTCTACAGGCAAGATAAACTTTTTTCAAAAGTGTGAATAAAAATCAGTCAATAATTTCTGAGTGAAAAAGCAAAACAGCATGTTCGCTATGGTAAAAGATGTGTCGAAACATTTGGGTTGGTTTTGAACAGTTGTAGTCGCGCTGTTAATATAGTTAAAGTGGAATTAAGCAAGGCAACAATCCCTAGGCAGGCAATCTGGTTTCAAGTGTTTTATTCAGAGGTATTCAATGTTATTTAAAAACACTTTTCACATAGAAGTTTATTTTTATTCAACATTGCTTTAAAAAAAAATACACGCCCACTGCAATCAGTGCCCTGATGATCCTCTGACCTGACACATCATGAGTTTAACTGTTTTGCAGTACTAGCTAAAAGCCACTATTAAGAGCTATGACCCTGTTATACTATATAGTGTACATACATAACAGCACACAGTGATCTGATATCCCACTGCTTTTGTGCGTACTTGCAGGCAATGTAGAAACTCTCATTAAGGCCACAACTTCAGCCTCAAGAAATACATGTAGTTCCAGAAAGCTCAGATGGAGCTATAATACTTTGCACCAGCTGGGGACCTGCCTCGCCATTGTTATGTATCCATAGGGTATAATCCATGAAGGTTTGTTTGGGTTGAATTAAGACTCCTAAAAGGTGAAACACAAAGCTATTTTTTCTCTCCCTTCCTTAACCGTTTTTCCTGATAACCCTCAAAATTTCAAGTGAAATCCTGCTGCCTTGCCTTTCTGTAACTTAATTGGCCAGGAGTCTGATCCAGAGTTTCCTGAGACAACGTTGATATTATCTCATATGTTTAACTTTGGGAGCAGTACAATCCCTTATGCGTCACTATTGTTAGCTACTCCTAGGGTTTTTTTTTTTAATCTACTCCAGCTTTTGCAAATAAATTTGGCATACATCAGTTTAGCAAAACTTTTGACTCACAACAAAGGAAGGAAAGATTTTCAATACAAGGAAGCACCATTGTTTTGCATGTAATGTTGGATTTATAGCTGCTTTGAAATTTTCATACACTCAAACTCACTGTACAGTTCTTTTTCACTTAATGTGAGCTGTCATTTGTATATATGCACGTATGATGAATGCCCGAGCCCTGAATAGATGTTCCAGATCTCTGCAGACCTTTGATCTGAGTATTACAACATCTGAGCTGGCTTAATAGTTAATGTTGGGATGTTGTCTTTCATTTTAGCCAGTTCTTGGAGACAGCACACTGCAGTTAGCCCCATTTCACCTTCAAACAGTGGGTACATTCCTATGCAATTAGCCAGATCTCTTCAAGCCACAGCCCAGCAGGGATTCTTTGTCCCCTGGAAAACAGCATACTGGTAGACTTCAACCTTATCTCCCTCAGGCACTTGACAACCTTCATACTGGATGACCACATTTCCCATACCTACCCTGGATAGTTTAGTCCCGGACTGAATTGGAAGAATAGCATGCTACAACGCTATTTGATATTAGTGGTACTGCAACTCTGTTTGGAGAAGTTGCCTAAGCAATGGGATCATGAACAAATTCAGTTGAACAACAGAGAAACAAACAAAATCACTTTTTACTCATGCTGTAGCAGCTGCTGGATCTTTTCCACTACTTCATTCCTCCCTGGCTCCTTTCATCTTCCAATATCAGTCTTTCGTGGTCATTTCCTCTGTTGATAAGCAGAGTAGAGTCAGCTTTTTAATAAGTTACCAGCATCGGGATTGATTTACACCAGCACCTCACTCAGAATGACCCATCTCAGCAACATCCCTGACAACCCACTATGCTGCATGAAAATACTTCTCTTCATGCGTACTTCTGCACATCCATTCAGCTCCTTGGATTTCCCTTGTACAAATTTCCATAGAAACAGTGATTTCAACAGCTTTCTGGGATGTCATACTAGATTCAGCCATTAAACACTGCTCTCTTGATTTAGTACTGAGACCAGCACATTACAGAAGCTATTAGGTGACACATCATCAAATCATAGCATTTAGTGAGTCTCTTAGAATAGCTACTAACTAAAACTTTTCCTTGTTTGCTTTGTTACACTGGAATCTCTTATTAATCGTTGATAGCTTCACAGCAAGACACTGCTGAAATATATGCACTCTCTGTATATGTTGTTTCTTCTGAGCTGCCTGGCTACATTTGATAGCACAATAATACAGAGCTTTTATTTCCCATTAACGTCAGGAGTGGGTGATATAGATATATAAACTGCTTTCATTTTTAACCAACAAATGTTTTGAATACTTAATGGATAAATTTGACGTCTGATTCCAGTGAACCTTGAGTTCTGCAACATAAATTCAGCACCAGAAAAAAGCCAAGAGGACAGCATCTTTCTATAGCATTCACTTCTCTGTATACATTTCTGTGCTGCTCCTGATTCTTTTTTAGACACTAAAAATCATGGCGTTCACACTTTCAGAGGGAACCTGATATTTTCATTTAAGTAAAATTCTAAGTGCACATCAGCAATAACATTCTGTGAAGTTATTGTATAGGTACACAATTATAAGTGAATCATCCTAGCTCACAATCTTTTGTGTGTCACTATATGCAAAAATACACAGAATAGGAATGAGGCAAACTCTGCTTGTATATCTATAGATAGCCAAGGAGATAACGGTTGTTAAGCCCTCTATGGTTTTGGCTGTAGAGAAATTGTGAGGAGCACAGATACCTTCAGGGAGCTTGAGTTCACAAACTGGATTTTTGTGATTGTCTAATCCAGCTTTCTTAATAAAACAGGCCCCATCACTTGCCACACTACGTCCTGTTTGAACTACAGTGGAACTATTAGAAAAAGAATCACAGAATGCTTTGGAACATGCTTTGGAAGGGACCTCACCCTGCCCTTAATTTCATCTAACTTAACTTCCTAATACTGACAAGCTAGATGTAAGGGCCTTCTTAAGGCATTTCTGAACAGAGGAAACAACAGACTATGATCAAAGCACTCTTTAACATTCTCTTTGGAAGTTCAACAGACTGATGTTTTGCTATATTCTTGAGCTAACACCTGATCTGAAGAGAGCATCCCAGACACAGTTGCTAGAAGCATGAAAGCAGAAATACTACAGCTTCATCACTCTTGGTTAGTATTTCTTTGTTTATCCTTACAGGGATCGTGCTGTTAGTTCTTTTGACATAGCATTGTATGGGGAGCTCCTTTTTGGTGGATATCCCACTCTATCACCTACATCGTTAGCTATTCCCTCAATCTTTGTGTCATTTGCAAGTATCTGTGATGAATGAATGTTTCCTTCAAAGATACCAACAAATATTTAGTTGTATGCAGCCAAGAAATGACCTAAAAAAGATCTTGCTGAAAATGTGCAATTACAATTCCTCATTTAAAATTTTATTTTGAGACATCCTAAGCTAATGTTTTAACTGGCAAGTGGATGGTCTGTATCATTGCATTTCTTTGATTTAGTGTTGTGTGCTCAAGCCATGTGCCTCACATGTCTGAATGTACTGCCTTTAGAAACCACACTTAGTATCTTTTTGATACAATTAGAAACCAGTATGACAGAATCTGCAAACCCATGTTGATTTGCATTAATTACATTATTTTTCTTTAATTTGTTATTGACACAACTCTTCTACAGGTCTATAATTACCTAGGTCATCCTACTTAAGGCCAGATCCAAAACAAGACTTTGGAAGACTTTTGGTTCCTAACATTTAGAACTGCAACCTAAAAACCTCTAATTCAGCAGGAACTTGAGACTGAAAGAACACATGTACTGTCAAAGTTTACTATACACTTAAAATTTTCCTTCCTATTTTCCCAGATAGTCCTGAGTACTCAGTTGTCTAACAAGCACCCAATCTAAGGTTTACATATCTTTGGGTTGTCACAGCCAGGTCCATTTTCTACCTGAAAACCCAGTCTTATCAGATAGGATTTTCAGTATTTGTCCAGGATACTGACACAATGTGGTGGTTTCACTGGAGCCACGGCATTAAAGATATTTGAAATTGATGGTATAGAGGGGATACAGCTGTACCACACATGGATTGCTAGTTGCCACGTACCTTGTAACAGATTTAGTTGTTCTGAGATAGGCTGGTCAGCAGGGTTACAGCGCTTGCCCAGGAAGTCCCATGCATCCCACAGCCCCATGACCTGCTGCACTGCAACTCCAAGCATAAATGCTAATATTCCTAAAGAGCAGACAGAAGCATAAAAGCTCTCACTTGAGTTCCCCCAAAAACCTGGAAGGTGTTGATAGCACCTATGAGGCCTGATCCAGGACACTCACAGTAGGTCTAGCACTCAGCAAAGCCCTGCAAAGGCAGGCAAGGGCACAAGGTGTGGGGATGTGGCTTGCCTTTTGTAAAAAGGCATCCTGACGCCTTGTTGTTCAAAGTTACATCTTTAATCATACAGCTGAGATGCAAGGCACCCTCCACTCATTTTGCAGTTGTGGCACTGTTCAGAAAGAAACCCAAGTTATGTAATGTCAAAAGGAGTGAGAGCAAGAGAAAGCTGATGGCTATAGCTTACTGGTTAAATCATTTGCCTAGGGAAGGGGTAGCCTGCAGGTTCTGATCCCTTAAATGTTTATGCGTTACATATGAAACAATAATAATTACCAGACTCGAAAGGCAAAGTTCCCAATTTATACCACTCTCCAGGGAAACCAGGTTTAAAACCTCCATAACCAGTCTGAGAAAGACTTCAACTGTGAGATTAGGTGGTGAAAGCTTCTCTACACACCCACAAAGGAGTGCTGAGAGACAATGGCATAGGTGTGCCCTGGCTCCTCCCACACCCATCACAAGATACATCAGCCCATCAAAGGCCCATCTCCACAAGTCCAGAGGAGCACAGGGCCACAATAGCAGAGAGGAACCTAAATTAAGGACTCTGAGGAAGGGAAAACCCCTCCCAAAGCTGACCGGGGAAAGCCTCAGCCCTAGGGTACAAGCATGAAACCCATCAAGATAGGTCAACACCATAGCAACTTCACGACTGAGGGGTGTTGCAGCCTATGGATACAGGACACATTATGGGATGCAGGGGAAGAGCATTTTGGACTTCTTATGGATGTTCAGAGGAAGAATCAAAGGCAAAGAACAGGAAGGATCTAGGTGATCTGAGAAGGGAAATGTTTGGGAAAATAGAGGGATAAGGCTTTGCTGGTTGATATGCCTGTCTGACATGCCCTGCACCTGCTTAGCACAGTCCATTCCTATCTTCCTAATAAATTCCTTTAAAACTTTTTCTCAGTGACGGAGTCTCTATTTTGGGTGTATGGGGCTCTCAGTGACAGCCTTTAGTCAAGCCGTGGGTTGGAGAGCCTGTGTGCCTGAGTGACAGTGACTGGAGAGACAGGAGTGAGTCAATTTAAGTGTCAGCAACTGGAATGGGTCCTCACGTCATAGGGGCCCTCCAGCAACTGGAGTGAGTGAACGTCTGGGTGCCAGGAGCTGGGCTGGGACCACAGGCACCATGTGCCTGGTGCCAGCAGCTGGAGAGACCCAAGTGAGTGACAAGTGCCGTCCACTCGAATGGACCAGGTGTCAGAAGCCCTTAAGTCAGTAGTGCCAGGGAGAGTGTGACTGTGAGTGTGTGAGCACTAGTAACCATCAAGCTGGACTAGCTGGCAAGGGGCTGATGTACCCTGGGAGCCAGGGGTGGGAGGCAGGGAGAGCAGATTGTGCATCTCTCGTGGCAAGACCCCCGGAGGAGTTGGCATGTTGGACTGGGAATACATACTCAACCTCGCTTCAGTTGGACCTGGGAACATGGAACTGTGTCAGTCTCACCTCTCTTGGGCTGATGGAACTGGTCCTATTACCCAAAAGGAAACAGAAAATATTTCACTTTGTGCTGTAGCCCCAGGCCAGCACATAAGTGGGCAGCAGCAGCTGTGGTCACTGCCATGTTTTTTAGAACAACTTTTCTTATTTCTTCTGAGGAACAACTGTAAAACATACCTTGAAAAGAAAATTATAGCCATCAATCCTGAATGAATGAAAATGCATTAGTAGCAGAAAAGTGCATAGACCCCTGTCCTGATTTTGTTAAAAACAAGTTTCTCTTTTAGTGGATTTGCCTGTCAGCTAAAGCCTTCTTATTAACTGCATTTTCCTGGAGAACCAGACACATGTTTTGGTAAACCTAGCAATGGAATGCAAACTTATTGATAAGCATGGATGGACATCTTGCGAGAGGGGCAACGAGAAACTGGTGACCAAGAAACTGACCAACGGTGTATAACATTCCATTCACGTGAATACTTCATATAAAAGTGGGAGATCATGAGGATCTCATCCCTTTTTCCCTTTCCCTTTTCCCTTCTGCTTATGGCCGACATTAGGACCTTGCTAGTCGTCCCTGCGAACTGAGGCCTAGTGAGAGACTGAATCCAGCTCCGGTTGGCTGCAGAGCCCAATCCAGGACTTTGGGTGCCGGCTCTGCAGTTGCTGAGACTTTCAAGATTGGTTTTGTATATTTTGTATTATTTTCTCTATTCTTATTAGTAGCATTAGTAAAACACTGTTAATTTTTCCAACTCTCTTCTCTCTGTCCTTCTTTCCCTACCGATCGCCTGTCCTGAGTGGGAAGGGGGGAGAGGGAGGGGCAAAAAGGGGGAAGTGGGGGGGAGAGGGGGTTAACAATACATCTGCCAGGGTTTTATTGTCACCCTGCAATCTAAACCCTCGACAACCCCATTTTGAGATACCTGACAAAGTCCGTGTATTGATGGGAAAGCACAGGCTCCCAATTCTGGAGCTGAGTTTCCAAGGCCAGGTACCTCAGAGTTAGAAGATGGCATATAAAGTTATTGAATTGAATTAAGTGGTTAAAAAAAAAAGTAATACATAAATACTGGCACAACACTTGCTTTTATCTGCTGGAATGGCCCCAGTGCTACAAAAGTTATTTACAAATCAGTATAAATGGTCCAGAGAACTCATTTGCCAGCTAGGTTAAACAACAGAGAATTGAAGAGTTAAAACATGAGTTTCTTCAGACACTGGGCTCTCCCCAGTGCCCTGGGGAAGAATACTGATGACATGGTGCTCTGAAGAGTATCTGTTCCCTGTTTATTCTCTGGCGCCCACCCCACGAAGGAAAATCCTTTCTCCACTGCTTAAGAATTTTATTTTCCAACCACACCTCTAGCCCTAGGAGAGCTATTGCTGGAGCCTTGTGTTTTTCAAACAGTTGATGCATGCATTATCTGAATTTCTTTAAAAGGAAGGACTGCTAAAGGGTGGGTCCCAAAGCAGCATACTAGAGAAAATAATATGGTGTGAAAGTAAAACAAATGTCCACAGATCCTAGCAACAACTCTTAGAGTAATGTAACAGTAAATACTTGCCCTTCTGGCTGAAAAACTAGACTCTGTGCAGAAATTTGTATTTATGAGTTATTTCTTGCAGTCTCTCCTCAGAGATTTAGTGTTAATGTATCAGGAACTAGACCAGAATATAAATTATTTTCCACAACAGTGAAAGTGACTTTAAAAACTCTTACCCATTCTCATTGAGTTTACATCACCATTTTATATGTTTCTAACAATATGATTGGCTCCTGTATGTTTAACAGCAAATTCAGTAAGTGGTTCACAAATATAAACTAAACTGTTTCACCAGATTTGAGCAAGACAGAGTAACCTCCAGAAGACTAAACTGTGCCAGCATCATTTAACCTTCAGAGAAACCAGCCACTAGTGAGATGCAAGAGCAATCTGATCTGACCTTACCTGCCAGCAGTTACAGCAGTGATAAACACAATCAGCTAAGCCAAGGATTTAAACAACAGCTACATCCTTTGGAGCTAAACAGACTGAAGATACTTAAACAAAAGATGAAAAAAACAGCTAAAATGAGGGGGAGAGGTAGAGTTTTACAGTGATTTGGAAATGCATGGAAGTGTTTTATCACCATTTTATCGTCATGTGCAGGTTTATGGTAAATTCAAGAGGACTCTGGAATAGAGTATTAGAAAGAATCTTCCAGGCTGGGGCTACACCATACATTTTTATCGAGACTGTCTGGGTAACTCCACTAACAATGGCTGTGTGAGAAACAGTGTGCTAGCTCCTGTTCTGCTGCACTATGCAGGCTTTGCAGGAACATGCTGGAGGAGATCTCTCAAAAGACAAGGGGAACAGTGAGGAATGTGGGACACATTGCATGCCTGGGACAGCAAAACTTGGTCAGAATTTAATGAGAGCCTATGACAACACTACCACTTCAGTAACCCTGTCTCAGGTCAAACACAGGGCCCTCTGTTGCAGGTCACCAGATTTCACAATTCCTTCTGTAAACTAATTAAACTTTGTTTTAAAGCCACTTGTAGTTTTTGCCCTGCTAATTAATATTTTTTTTTTAACTACGGCCAGTGAAGATAATTTGGTTTTTTTTGAGAGATCGATAGAAATCTTAAGGGGGGAAGCAACTGGTACTTCGAGATGATGCAGATCAGATTATATCCAGCCTTTATCTTATCAGAACTGTGACTCACTATGCAAACTTTCAGTGAAGGAAGTGTCAATTATGTCAATGAGATAGATGAAAGGAAACCAAACAAAACAACACACCCCTCCCCCCGCCCCCCACAAACCTACCACAAAACTAACCAACCAAAACCACAAAAAGAGAGTCTGAACAGCAGAACTCCCCAATTATTTTTAATAAGCAAGTTTGCCTTTCTGAGAACATTTTGTGTGTGTACACAGATGGACATATCTATTTGCATAAATAACCCTAGTGACTCTTTGTAAGGATTTTACTAGATTCAGTATATAACATTAATTCAGATCGAGAGGGTATAGAGGAGTATGAGTCTTTCATTTTGAAAGCTCGGTATGCTGCCATTTTGTGAGGGGGGGAGCCTGCGTTTTGAATGTCTATGAGAACCTGGTGCCAGCGATCGCTCCCATTTGGCATCTCTCATCCTTCAGCACTCAAAAAACATCAAAAAAAAAAAAAAAAACAACCACCAAACAACCCTGCCACACTCTCCTGTAAGCCCATCTTGAGGTGACAGATTAACACCCGAGGTGGGGACGGGCCAAGGGCCACTCAGCCCGTGGCTGACCCCGGCACCCGGGAGGCCGGGCGGCCGTTACGCGTAACGGTCGTTCCCCCCTTGCCGCCAAAAGCGAGGGCGGGCGCGTTCCCGCTCCGCCCCGCAGAGGCGGGCTGGGAGCTGGGGCTTGTGGTCGGCACCTCGTGGATGCTGCCGCGGCGTGGCGGCGAGAGGCCGAGGCCAGGCGGGGTTGGGTGCTGCCATGGCGCAGCGGAAGGGCTCTCGTAGCCCTTACTGCCTCTTCGTGTGCGACCAGCTGCCCGAGCTGCAGCGGCGCGGGCTGCCCGTGACCGGGGTGGTCGACGCCGTGCCCTACTGCTCCGAGGCGTGGGCGGTGAGGAGAAGGGCCCTCTCCTGTCCATCCCCCCTGCCCTTCCGGCTTCCTGAAAGGGGAACGGTCTTGGGTTAATGCAGCTCAGTAGCGGGGAGGGCAGAGGGGAGGCCTGTGGTGTGTTTTGCTCCAGCCACTGTGTGCTAGTGCTGTGGGTTTCATAGTTGCTCACCTGCCTGTTGAGGGTGAGGAAGCAGCACCCATCAGGTGGATCTGTGTGGCACCCGTGTGTGGGTTGCATGGGGGGCAAAATGTCAGGGTGGCCTTTCTTGGAGAGCAATTAGTTGGCAGCTCAGCTGTTCTATGTTTAGTGGCTCAAATGGGCATGTTGGGTGGCCTCAGCTGGCTTGAGCTAAAGAGCAGAAGCTCCTCTGTCCTCCCCTCAGCAGCAAGGGTATCAGCTTTGGCTGGTGTGTGATGGGTAGTGGCATCCCTGGGTGGCAAGAGTAGTTTCAGAAGATTTGTTGTTCGTGTTGGGGCAGTGCTAATTTGCCCTTGTCTGAAGATACTTCAAAAGCACATGCTTGTTAGGTGTTTTGGATCAAAGCTTATGGCTTCATTAGGGAGAAAGCTACTGGAAATGTTTGAGTCAGTTTTAGCAGTTGGCAGTTATTGCCAAGCATTGATAACGTCCTTTAGAAATGCACAATTAATTTCTTACCCAGAGTTTGTTGGACTACTAGAAGGAGGCAGTGAGAAGTTTTTTTAACAATTTGCTTTCCTTCAAGTTGCTGACTAAAGAAGAAAAGATGGCATATGCCGAGAAGGCTCGTAAGTGGAATGTAAAGAAACGCTCTCAGAAGACAGCAGAACAGGTGAACATTGAGAAAGGAAGACCATTTAATGTAGCTAAATAAGAGGGGGTGTAAGTGGTGTTGGGGTTTGGTCAGTTATGACACTATGCAAGATCACCAGCTCTGCATAGTCTTCAACCTCTGGAGATTGTGGCTGCTGTAGTAGTCCATGCCATTACGAAGGTGATGCAGAATATTGTTCTAGTTTGAATTGAAGGTGGGAATATGCCATTTTAAACCGGCACAGCTTGTTCCTTTGGGCTCTCTTACCAAGTAAAATGTAGTTCTCTAACAACTTAGTTTTATGTTTAATGGTATTTTGCAGTGACTGACTTACAATGTAGTGTTTTTGTTTGTTTTGTTTTTTTTTTTTTTGTTTGTTTGTTTTTTTTAATACTGTAAATTGGTATGACTTCTGGTCATAGGTTCATGTTGCATTTGCTTTGTGGCTGTCCTTATCTAGGTGGTTCTTGTCTAACAGCCTGAAACATACATTATACGCAGCTGATTTGGCATTCTTGAGTGGCTGTGTGGTGGACCACATCAATGAAGTGTTGCAAACTACACACAAATAGAATAATTATACCTTGCCATTATTTTTAGATTGGTTTGATTATGGAGACAATTGTAATGCTATGGTGGAGGACAAAATCCCCCAATGTAGAATTAAGAAGTTAATGTTAAGCTGAATGTAGTTGTGATCAGAAATAGTGCTAAACAGATCCCTTCTGCTATTTACTGGCTTGAAAAGGGGTGTGTGTGTCCTTTGTTCGTTTGTTTTTTTCTTCTCTCTGTCTCTCTCCTTCTCCCAGCAGTTCCTCAAAGCATAATTTGCTTCAGAATTTGAATTATGTGAGGTGTCAGAAAGCTTTTTTCTTCCGGTCTTGGTTGGCAGTGTAAAAATTTGTGTGTCAAAGCAAAGAGCTTGATTGAGTAAGTAGGTAATACTGCATTTACTTCTTTATCCTATGTTACTATGAACTACAAATTACTGGTGAAGGTAAGTTTAAAGACTTTAAAACACAGTGCTTAAGGGTCATACGTGCACCTCTTACTTGCCTCATACCAGAGCAATTTCATTACTTCCTTGAGGCTTTATCAGCTTTTAATGAATTCCATTCCTAGTCAAAGGCAACTAATACATGTGCCAAACTTTTCCATAAAGTTTATGGAAAAAGTTTTGAAATACCAATTTGAAAGTTTCCTCGTTTGTGACAAGGGTTTGAACCTAACGAAATATCCTTTATTTTTTAAAAATTCAATTTTGTAAATTTAGCTTAGTTGTAGTGGGTTCTCCAAGATACTAAGATACCTGTCTCTCAGTTTGTTAGAAGAGAAATCTTGTCTTCCTAGTCTGCAAGTACACAGGCACTTTTATATAAACTGCAGACTTGTTCCACCTAACCATAACTGTTAGTGGATGTCATATGTTCCTCTTACAGAAGAAGGTGAAGGACCTTATTGGGGGTTAGTACACTCTTGATTTTGTGTAACTTTCTCATCTTTTCCAGATGCGTAATCTGGCTCATCCAGTTCCTGCTCATCTGACCACGAAGGTGCCCAGTGCTACTTCTCTTCCAGATGCCTCTATGTCTTGGAAGAACGATCAGGGTATAGTAGTATTAAAGCATTTGATCCTAGTAGATGAAAGCTTGCCCTTTATAGATAATCTAAATTATGCCTATACAAAGGATATTTACATTTTGCTAATAGCCATCTGTGTCAACTGCTTCTTTGTTTTAAGCTAATAATCTACTGCTGTAAAAAAAAAAAAAAAAAAAAAAAAAAAAAAAAAAAAAAAAAGTCTTTTGTAGTATAGAGGGAAGTCAGTGCAGTTGTCTGCCTCCCTCCTCCCCTGCCCCAGAATAATTTGGTCTTCTGTTTTTAGCTTGATGGGAGTAGAGCCCCTAATAGTTTTTTTTTTTTTTTTTACAATGATTTCAAGGTTTTTAAGAAAAAGGTAATTCTTCAACTCTTGCATGTATGATTTACAAGACCTAATCCAAGTTCAGCATAAAAGAATACTTGTACCAATTTTAAAGGGTGAAGAGTTGTTAGGTATCCAAGTTCAAAATTTGTATCGTAGAGGCATTAAAATAAAATGATGATGTGGCCCCTTTGGCAGAGTGAAAGAGAGGATCTGTAATTTGTCAGTACTTGTAACATCCTGGCTTGCTTCCTTGTTGAAAGAACTCTTGAAAACGAAACCTTTCTAATCTGTGTCCCCTCTTCAAGTGGATGTTTTGATTAGAATTGAGTAATGAACACATCTGCAATCTTTTCCCCATGAATATTACATTATCCTGAAAGATGATAAATGGTGGTGCTTACAAGATAAGTCAACCGGCCATTTAATATAAGCTGTGTCTACTGTGTGATTAAGTTTCAGCTCAAGCCTTTTACTTAACAGGTCTTTTGAACTATTTTCATGTTGTCATGGTTATAGGGGAGCAGGAAAGTATAGCTCCATAAGAAGTGTAACACCTGTTAGCATCCTGCCTGCCGGAGGTCACGTTTCCCTGTCATTGTGATACAGGTTTGATCAGGGTGATTTTGGTGGCTTGAGCTGACACAATTGATCTTTAAATTGAACAAGAGGGATAGTAATAAGGGATCACTGAGACAGGTGTGATGATGGTATTTCTCAGTAAAAGTCCTGTATGGTTTCCTGAAGCTATATCCATTTCTTCATAAGGAAAGCAGTTCAACTCAAGTAGGAGAGGTATCTGTCTTATGACCCCACAGCTTAAGTTTAAGTTCCATGTAAGAGCGCACCAGCATTCAAGCTTGGGACAACTGGTGTTAAATGCTATAAAGTTTGGCATTGTTTCTGTGTAAAAACAGTTATACATCTCTATTATTTAGTAGAACAAGTAGGATTTTTTGATGAGGGGCAAAGCTTAACCTTAAGGGTTAAATAGCTACCTTGAACTTCAATGAGAATGTTATGTGATATTTGTGAAGAGAAGGATTAAAGTGTATTGTGAAATATTTTTTGTAGTTGGATACTTTTAAAATTAGTAGACAATAAATTTATTTCTTAACATTGGCCTTGGGTATTCTAGCCACCTTCTTTGGGAGCTCATTTAGTGGAAGACAAGTAATGCTTTTAATTAGCAGACTTCTCATCTCCTTTTATCCCGGAAGATTATTACTAGCTCGTTTAACTTTTGTAAGTTACTGAATTGAGCTTGTGAGACTGCTGCGGATTTAGGCATTTACTGTTTGTGGTGTGTTTTCTTTTTTTTTTCCTAGCCTTATTGACCTATCATAAAAAGGAATAGTAGTAGTTCCTGTTGGATTCCAGGCCTCTTACCATTCTCGTGGGTTTGGGGTTTGATTTTTTTTTTTTTTTAAACTTATTTTTCCTCTCTGTGCACTGTAGCATCTATGGCAGGTGTAGCAGGACTACCGATATGCCTGACTCTTGCATAAGTATTAGTTACCTTGTCATCTCAGATACAGAGAAACATCTGTGTGTTTTACTCGGTTGATGCCCTACCTTACTCACTCATGATAAAGTACATTGAAGCTTTCACTGGAGGAAGTGAGGCTGGGATGACTTGCTGTGACCTCTGGTGGCTCTTCTGATTTATTTTTTTTTCCCCCCTTTCAGCTGTGGTCACAGATATCTTCTACTTCCTGAACATTTACAGCCATGGCAAGCTGCCATCCCACTGTGAACAGCGCTTCCTTCCTTGCGAGATTGGGTGTGTCAAGTACTCCCTACAGGATGGCATAATGGCTGATTTCCATCACTTCATAGACCCAGGTAAATCCCAAGGGTGGGAGACAAGAAATAGTTCATCTTGCTTTGGGGCGAGAGGGAGGCTTTCTAGTGTCACTTACTGCTGCCCAGATTAGATTTCTCGTATTAAAATGGGTTGATTTATTTGACTGTAAGTGGTTGGACTTCTTAATGTCAGAGCAATACTGATTGTTTCTGAAGAGATGGACTTAAGCATCAGAACTGCATGAAGAGGGTAGAATAAATTCAGGATGACCTTCAGGTGTTTGTGCTTTATATTTCATGCCATTGAATATTTGTCTTGATTGAACATAAACACACACACTAAAAATATGCTTTGTTTTTTAAAATACATGTAATTGAAAGTAACTTTCAGAAATAGTTGTGGCACTTGTATGAGGCCACAAGGCAAGATGAAGCTGTTTGTTTCTGTACATGAAACTATGGTATATAGTTGAGAGTAAAGGATCTGTCATTGTGGATGTTGAATGATGATTGCTCTTTTTCTCTTGTCTCCCCTGCTCTTCTGCAGAAGTACCGCCGCGTGGTTTTCGGTACCACTGCCAGGCTGCTAGTGAGTATCAGTGGAGAAAAAGAATGGTATGCAAAGTTGTACAGTTTTACACTGAACTTATCTGATCTGGATCCAAATGTTCTGTAAGTCTATAGTTTCTCCTTCTGGGAGCTTGTCAAATTTTGAAGACCTTAAAGGAGTGACAGAGCAGCTTGTTGCAGTCACCTTTTTTATGTTTCTTGTAGCCATGAATGCCAGAGCACTTCAGCCAAAATGGATTTTTCAATGGCAGAGTTATTTGTACTTTGTCTTCGTATTTTAATTGAAAAATAACTGCAGAATGTTCTTAAATGGGACAATTCTGAATGGCTTTAAATGCTTTCAAGCCTATGTGACCAGTGTCCTTCCCTCGATAACCCTTGTGTATATCTTCAGCATGAAGTGCTAATTCATAAGAGCATAACTAAAAGATAATAATTTGTATTTAGAAGTTGTAAGTGTTTTGCAGCTTTACGTATGTCAACAAAGTTACAGTATTTATACTGTCGTTTTGTCTGGCTTGGCCTGCTTTGTTTCCCCTGTGACTCTTAAGTAGTGTTTATAGACTTCAGTTTGTTTCTGTTAGGACACTTCCCTCCTTCTGTATAGAGGGAACAAACTCGGCCCCTGTTTTCCTATATCAAATATTTAGATAATGACCTTTTAAAAGTGGTGTATGTGTGTGTGTTTGCTCACAGTCCAGACCTGCTAGTTTTCTGATGATGGAAGCAAGGTTCTAATAGCGTATTCACAAACAGTGCCTCTAGAGAGGAGGAGATGTGTGTGTTTGTGTGTGTATACATATAAGTACATAAAAAGATACAAAGCTGGAGGGGAACTGTATCATTTAAAGAAACAGCACTTCTCATAACTTTTTTTTTTTTCTGCCTCTCCCTCCCTCCTTCATTAGGTGATGCCACTCACAAGATCCCTATATCTGGATTTCATCTTCTACGTACTTGTTATGCTGTTGTCTTACGGGAACTTCTTGAGTTTGTCCAGCCAGCCAGAGGTGTTCGGCCATATTTTTACTGCAGGGTATGGTCAAGGTTGAAGTAAGATGCTCTAAATCAAAACCTCTAATTTCACTTCTGTTGGATGATTAAGGAGATACTTAACTCTAAAACATAATCAGTGTGTAAGTGAGTGGGAAAAGATTCTCTTTTTTTCCAAAGCTTCCCAGTTCCATGCAGGAAGAAATGACACCTAGACGCCAACCTTTTTTATAAAGCAGAGACCTAATTTTCTACCTTCTTATTTTCAGTCTGCACTTTTAGCTCTAGCCTACTAATGAACATTTCACTTGGTCTCTGACATTGTTTTGACTTAGGTTAAGGGCTTTTAAGATTTACTTAAATTGATTATGCTGAATAATAGTTGCACAATCCTGCTTGTCTAAGGGATGTTTTTACATCTTTATTACTCTTTCCCCATGGGAATACTGTACATCTTAATTTTTGCTCAAGTTTCATTTGCCAATGAGCAAAAAAACCCATTAGGATTCAGTGGCGTTTAAGCTTCGTGACAGCTATAATACATTTTGACTCCATTCAAGCCTAATGTTAATCCTTAAAAAGGCAGAGAGGATCAGTATCTTGGCCTCTGTTCATAAATATAGGGCTCTGAAGAAATATGCTTGAAAAAGATCTCAGAGCACTTAGCTGAGATATCTGTGGTATAGGTTAACCTTTAACCTGTCCCCCAACATTAGTCCAGAATTTTTCCTGGGGTTTAGTTGGAAAGCCTCTGTGGCATTTGTTCCTCTTAAAGCTAATTTTCGGGAAGAGTGTACATTCAGTCCCACAAACACTGAATTTTGTTTTGGAGGTGACTTTTTGGGACGTAATCAGAAGTCTTGCAGGTGTCAGAATTGTATACGGCTTCAATGTGACAAAAATTTTCTTTCCTTTAGTCTAACGACAGATTCCGAATTAACTGGTGTCTCCATCGAATGGCTAGCCTAACAGGTGGGAAATTGATTGTTTTTTAGCCTTATTTTTTTTTTTTTTCCCAATAAAGAAGGTTATGTAATCATGGACAGCTGTATTTGTCTGAAAGTCTTTGGGTCTCAAAAGTTTCATAAAAGCTGCTACTGATAGCCAGAACTACTTTGCCTGTTTCTCCCTCTTCTTTTGCTCCGCATCAGTGACAGTAAGACAGCAGCATGATCAGCTGTTCGGGTAATGAGCACATCCATAGAATAACATACACTGTTTCTTGCTCAGCCAGTTAAAGGAGCACTAGAGGCAGTGAGATTACTGTGAAAGGTGAGTGTATGGTAACACAAAGGAAAACTAACAGCTTCTGAGGAGAGATGGCCTGCAAGTAGGATACATAATTCCTGAGATGGACAAAATTATGGCAATATGGGACAATGCACTTTGCTAGTTTTATTAAAACCACTGGTGGGATAGCTTAAGGTTTACAAGAGCTTTGATGTTCTGGTAAGAGGCTGGGTAATGAACGGGGACTGACCGAGAAGTGAGCTGAGTAGAATATTCCCTGACTCTTTGTTTGCCTGACCTGGATTTTCTCTGAGCTATAGGCATTGAGAGCCATCCAGAGCTTCTTGCTGTAGAAGACCTGGTAATAGAACTTTACCATAAGAAATACCAGAAGGAGCCATCCAAGAATTGGGTGTGTAGAGAACTGGATGCCTTCCTGTGGGATTTCTCCAGTAATACCAGGTATGTTGGGTTCTTCTTTGTGGAAACATGTATTACCCTCTCCTGTCTTGGTGCCTGACACACAGCTTGTATGCTGTTAGGCTAGGATGTTCTGCAAGCCTTCTAATTGGAAATGCTTCTTGTCACATCATGAGTACAACTGGAAATGAAAAATACTTTCCCAAGAGAAGTGTGAAGATAGATGGCTTGTTAATTCTGAGGCCTAATTTAAAGTAAGGGGTAAAAAATGGGAATAAAATATACTGTGATGTTCAACTGTAAATCATAGAAATGAGAAGACTTGGACTCCTTAGAAGTGTAATTTGGATGGGACCTGGCTGGTGTTGTACGTTAAATGCCTTATGCTGCTACTGTGATGAGGGACAAGGTATGCTTGCCAGTGGTTATATATCAAGTTCTTGAGCATAACTGCTAAACTAGATCCTATATTTCTTCTCTAGAATGCCTGTTCTTTATTACACATTTGGTATCCTATTTACTTTATAGGGTGTGGGTTGTGTTTTTTGTTTGTTGTTTTTTTTTGGTTTTGTTTTCTTCCCTTATGTGACTTGAACAATAAAGCTTTTCCTGCTTTCAGATTCTAGAGGTGTTATGTAGCTTGTGATGTTGCAGGGGAACATTTAGTGATGACATAGTTAACTTAGAAAAATACTTCCAACTTTTCCTCTGCTATTGTTTTAAGTAATTTAACCAATGATTTGATATAAAATTCTAGTTTTTTGGGTGGTTGTTTTTTTTAAGATTATTTCTGTAAGTCTGCTTACAGTATGGATTTTAAGGTCCAATGGGATAATCAGTGTCACTTTGTCTTTTAAGTTTCATTTCCATAAGTATTTTCACACTAGAGAGAGACCTTAACAAGAATGGGAAAATGTACTTTGAAACACATATTTGGAGAGGAAAGTGTGGATGTTTATAGTAACAGGAATTATTTCACATTAATGGGAAACATCAAATTGTTACCTTTAAATACCATTTGTCTCTTCAGATTCTATTTTCTCCCTTCCCTCCACCTCCCCATGAAGCAGATTGTGTGTTAAGCGTGCCTCTTAACTCTGCATAACCACTTAGAGCTTAGATATTGAACACTGGTCCTCTGTGATATTTTAAAGGTACTATGTGGTCACTGAGACAAAAAGATGGCATCTTTAATATTTGTTTTATGTTCCTTCTGATCAGACCAACTGTTCATGTTGATTAATGAGGTAGATGCTTCTGAAATAAGCCTGAACTTCATTTCATGTAGGTGCAAGTGGCATGAAGAGAATGATATACTCTGCTGTGCTTTGGCGTCCTGTAAGAAAATTGCGTGAGTATTGCTAAGGAGTTATCTCCAGTATGATGACTTCTTATTTTTTTATAGACACATGTGTTTGGCTCTGGCTTCTCTGACTGCCTGGAGCGCTGTCGTTCTAGATACTGAGTTTTATTTATTCCATCTATCCCCAAGATTTTGTTCTAATTTTCATCACTGTTTGTATGGCTTAGGACTGTGCTGTAAGTCTTAGCACTTAGATGTAATATAACTTCTGTGATATTGTCCATCAGTCTGTAGTGTTCATTTCACTACCTCTACTTACTATTGGAGAGTTGAGAGAAGTGTTAATTAAATTAGAATTCACACTTTTTCTTCAGAGGTTTAGTATACCTGTATTTGGTGAGAAATTCTAATACGTCTCTAGTTTGGAAACTTTTATACTGCCTTACATGTAATGTAGATACATACAGTTCTGTAGTCTTTTTGTTGTGCAGAAAGGGAAAGTAAATAGTTGGGAAACAAGGAAATGCCATGTAAGATGTTGGTGGTAGTAGCAATTTAAGAGAGAGAATAATGGATAGTTTTTAATTTAAAAAACTCATGTACTTCTGTAACTTGCAGAAAAAAAAGTTGCTTTTCACACGTCTTAAGTGGCTGCATTTGATAGTCTGGGGAAGCAATTGTTTTAATTTGATGTGAACAGGCTGGTGGTCTTGGAAGGATGCTGTATTACTATTTAGCTGCTACAATAATGTCCTGCTCTGTGCAGCTGAGTCTGTGGTTGCTTGTGTTTGCCAGCTAAAGAACTGAAAATGCTGTGCTTCCATACATAAGCATTACAGCCCTCTTAGCCAAACTTTTCTTGTTTTCTTTTTTTTCTTGGTCAAGTTATTGCATCAGTAAATCTTTAGCTAATGTGTATGGAGTCTCACTCACAGCTGCTCACCTGCCTCTTCAAGACTCTGATTGTGGTAAAAGCACAAATACCAAGATGGTGGTGCTGGCTGCTGGACGTTTTCAGGTCAGATTCTTTAAACTGGTATCATGTTGTATTTCTAGTTAACTCAAGTGTGCAAACTTGTCAGTTTCAGGTTAACTGTTTTCGCTTTGGATGCTGTCTTTTGAAACATATGTTGGGCAGACTGATGAAACAAAAATAATCACTAGCTGAGTCATTTATTGTGATTTTTGACCACAGTTGGTAGGCTTACTGGACAGGTGTGTATACTGTGTTTTAGATGACGCATATTATTTTGAATGTTTATTTCTTCCTACAGAAAATGAAGGCTGAAGATTCTGGATGTGACAGACATTTCACTTCTCCAAGTCAGGATCAAGAGTTTGTCCCTTCTAATTGTGAGTTTGAAATTTGCACATTCGTAAGGGGAAAGAGTTATTTAAACTTAATCCAACGGGTGCTTTTTCAGAGTGCTGTGTTTAGATGTTGCCTCTTGGGGCATAAAGTTTAAATAACTCTGTATGAGCTGCACTTATTCCTGCATGAGAATTTCACCAAATTTCTGAAGATGCAGACATAAAGAACTGCCCTTTTCTTGCTGGACACAATCTTAAGGTCAAAAAGGTCTCTCAAAATTTTTTCTTAGATGTTGCTCTCTGATCTATACCCCCCCTTATTTTTCTGCTACATGAAATACATTCTCATATGCTGAGGTGCTTTGAAGCAGGACCATCTTTAAAATACTCTCCTCGCTCTTAAGTCATTGTATGGGCACACTTATCTGGCATTTGTTGCAAATAATCTGTTATAACTCAGTTTATAAAGACTGCTCATTTTAAGTCTTTTTTGAGGGATGAAATTTTTTTAATAGAAGGCACGTGAGCTCAGTTCATCTGGGCAGTTCATGGCTAATCTTCAGAGGAACAGAATCAAGTTTGCAAGATAAATAACTCTTAAGAATTCTTTGTAGCTTATTTTCTTGCATATAAAATAACATGCTGAATTAAACTCTGAAACTGTTCCAGTTTTAAATCATGGGATCTTGAGGTCTTGATGTTTATAGAGGACACAACCTCTGTCTCTGGCTTTTTGTATTGGAGCTATTGAATAGCTTCAACTCCAGAGCATATGAAGAACAGTTCCATTAGCTTATGTAAGATTTAAAGGCTGATTTGATTTGCAAACTGTATTTAATTTAATAGGTGATTCTCCATGTGGTGTGAAGACTTCCCTTTATGGAATAAGTACCATGCGAGGAAGAGGAATTACTCGTTTGCTGAAAAGTGCATCTGATCTGTCCAAGTCTGTTAGTAACTGATAATCTTTTTTACATCCAGGACATCTGTAAATTCTGATTTTTTTCCTTGTTTCCCTAAGGTAACCAGCAGCTTCTCCAGACTGGAGTTTTTCATCTTATGTGCAACCTTTGGCAGTTCAAGCTTTTGTTAGAATGATAAAACTATTGACTGGATTTAAAGATGATGAAAATCTTGTTTATTTTATACAGGAAGACTTATTTTGAAGAGACGCAACAATTGCATCTTGTCTTTAAAGCCAGTTCTATTTCTTAATGGGTGGAGTGCAAATTCAAGATTGAGTCAGTATCATTCGATTAGAATAATTCTTTAGTGGCCAACGTGACTTTAAAGCAGTGCTTGAATTCTTCTTTAATAACCTCTTTCCGCTCTTCTCTGTGAGGAAGGTAGAATTTCAGTGCATAAGTCTCTTCCCATAAAATGATCAAGGGTGGGGAGTACTGGAGGTATGAAGGGCTGCACTAGGGGAATTAAAGGTATAATGGTCTTGAAGGTTTGCTCATAATCTGTTAATTCCAGTGATGAAGAATTGAGTGGCCATTCAATGCAAAAAAGCAGACTGTCTTGGAAGAAATGCGGTGGCAAATTTACCTCTCAATTTTCTTTTAGTGGCACAGACTACATACATCAGGAACAAGTACATAGATATTGTTTTTATCCTTTGCATCGGTTTTCTGTTTAAAAAATGCATATGCCTCAAACTTACAGACCAAAGAGGAGTGTAGGTGATATGAGGGTTTTTTTGAAAGGAACATGAAATTCTATCTGAGATTTTAATCTCCAGATATAATTTCACAAGTTTGGTCAGGATGGGTAGATACCAGTCATAATTATTTGAGGGCACATAAAAAGAGGGAGACTGATGTGTCACTAGGAAGTTACATGTTCCATTTTATGGAGGTACAAGTCTGGGATTAGTCCCTAAAATGTTGTCTGAGCCCCATCCTTAGTCCATGTGTCTTTAAGCGAATGATTCTCAGGAATGAGAGCGCCTATTTTTTTTTTATTTTTTTTTGAGTTGTTTTCTACATTTTGTTCCAACAGAGGTCCAGTTGTGAAATACTATTTCCATAGCAACTAACTATGAGAAGATATTTATTTCATCGCCTGTTGGAACTGAAACTCAAAATTAGGTAGTTCTTTTGGATAATGGGGGGGGTGGGGAAAACACACACACACAAAGAGGTCATCACATTTATTAATAAACTCAAGCATGCTCATCAGTATGTCAAAAAGGCCATTTGCTGGTGTAGTTGGGAACCTCATACAGTTGCTGTTGCTTTACAGCCAGTTGAGGCCCTTCTGCCAGTATTGCAGGATCACTGAACAATTTTGATGCCTCTTATATCTAACTGCTATAGTATATATATAGGTGTATATATATAGGTATATATATATACCTAACTGCTTATATCACTGAATTTTCTTGAATTATTCTGTATTTCCTTCCTTTGAGGCTCCTGCTAAATTTCACTAGACAGGGGACAATAAGCCTCTAAGATTGATATTTACTAAGGAAGCACTTGGGAATGTTGTAACAGAGTTAAGAGTGTATATTTAGTAGTGATAAAGGCTTCTCTTCACTGAAATGGGGTTGTTCAAGTTTTAAGTTTCTTAACTGAGAACCATTGCTGCATTGACATTTTAAAACACACAGAACTTTAATCTTTGAATTATTTTCAGAGGTCAGTGTTGCAATAAATGTTTCATGTTTCAGTTCTTATGAAGAAGGTCATTCATTATAATTAAAATATTCAGTATCAGTGTAAGTGCGCTAACCTTCGAGCATTTGTTACTGTGCTTTAGTTATTATATATCTTCAAGTCTGAGATAAGAATCTGAGCAGAAATGGAAAAATGCAGAGTTAGGGTTTCATGGCATGCCTATACCTTATGACCTGTAACTTAAAATAGTATGTAAGACTCAGCTATGTGCTGTAGGCAGTGGGCTATTAACTAGGGCAGTAATTGTCTTACTGTAATAACCAACAACCTGTGGTGGTTTTTGTAGTAAAAATTGTAAGATCAATGTAATAAGAATGAGTATGCTAACTTGATGTAACCCATTTAATACTCGTGTTCTGCATATATTGAGGAGGTTCCCTAACAGTTATTGGGGGATGATAGAAAAAGTTTTCATTTTGGAGCTCTGCTTCCCTGGCTGTTTTGCCATTTGAAACTGTTTGATTTGTTGAAAAATAAATTCTGCTTAATAAACACAATACAGTCATGCCTCTCTCCTTTAATGGAAAAGATGAGGAAAAGATGATGACTTACAGCCTTAGCACACTTCTTAAGTGCAATGTAGTGGTAAGGTGCAAATTGTGCGTCAAAATTGGAACAAAATTTGCATGACAAAATTCTCAAGGGGAACTAAATCCAATATTTTGAGTGATGCAGCCTGGCAGCTTTAAACATGTACTTTCCACATGGTAAAAAGTAACTAACTTAGTACTCCCTGCGTATGGTTGTATAGGTACAATAGAAATGGAACTGTCTGAAGAGTTGTTTTTGTAAAGGAGATGCTTAGTAGATTCTATCAGATGTGACTTTTTCTCCTCGTATTAGTGTAGCTTGCTCAGTCCTGTGACAGTACTGGGTAAAAGTCATCTTGGCTTTGCATGTGCATTAAAAAGTTAGTAAGTATTTTTGTTCTTGTTATACGAGTAAGTAGATGAATTGTGTGTTACTCGCTACTATAAAGGTTTTGACTAGGAAAACAGTTGTCTGAGGGTCATAAAAAGAGTGGACTGTGGTGACAACTTTGGTGATCTAGTCTATGACATCAGTATATTAACCTGTGATCACATATTTCTTTTATTTTGTTCTATTCAAAGAGTATGCAACTGGTAACTGATACTGGAAAAAAGAAGTCATGTTCATGTGGAGTAATATGAAGTTACTGCTTCTGTTTAGTATGATCTATGAATTTGACTGTTACTTGTGCACTTCTGCCTTGTCTGCCTTCTCCTTTCAATACGCTGTAAAAACCAGGTATGCAGAAGAAGTTCTATTGACCACCATCTCTACCTCAGCTGAGAATATTCTTATCAGTACCTTGTATTCTGATTTAGCAGGAATATTCTCTTAAATATATAAATATATACTGTAGATACAGTAATACCTGGTTTTGATGTCTTTAATTTGAAATTCATTTTGGAAGGCTGATCTTACCAGTAAAGGTGAAGGTGAAAAAAGCATTCAGCCACTTAACCTTCCTCTTGTCCTTTATGACCAGGTCCCCATTCTGATGCACCTGTGGAAGTAATTCTTCTTGCCCTTCATGTACTTCACCAGATGTAGGTTTGGATGGGCTTTGGCTTTCCTAACCCCACACCTGCACACTCACACAGCATTTCTGTATTTCTTCCAGATTGCTCATCCCTGCTTCTGACTCCTGTATGTTTCCTTTTTATGTCTTTGTCAGGAGCTCTTTGGTCAGCCTCCACTTGTTTTCCTGGTTATCTTGGAGGAGTTTATACCTGAAAAATCTATAAGCTTGCCTGAACCTCTCTTCAGGACCATATGCCACAAGATTCTTCCAAGCAGATCTCTGAACAGGCCCAAGACTGCTCTCCTGAGGTCCAGGGTCATGATCCTACTTTTTTTCTGTCCTCTTAGGATCCCAAATTCTACTTCGTCGTGGTTACTGAAGCAAAGTTTGCCCCCCCAGCCTTCACATCCCTGACCAGTTCTTTCTGGCTTGTAAGTATGAGGTCCAGCAGAGAGAACCTCCCCTCCTTGCCTTCTCAGTCACTTGTGTCAGGCTTCTTCCAGTTGTCTGAAGAAGGTTTCGTGTATGTCTTTCTGATAAGGCTGTTTACAGCAGACACCCACTAGAATGTCACCTGTGTTGCTTTGCCCTCTGGTCCTGACCTGTGAGCTCCTGACTGACTCATTGTTCATCCCCAGGTGGAGCTCTGTGTATTCCAACTGCTCTCTCACATAAAGAGCAACTCTCCTTCTCCCCTCCCAGGCGTGAGAAAACAAGCTGGACAGTAAGTCATGCATGGGAAGGGAGGCTTAGTAATCTCTTTACTCTTTGAGGCCTCTAGGCTGAATACTTGTGCCAGTTTTAGGATCTGCATGATAACTAGTTATTAGAGAGTCTTTGCTGTGTCTAAAGTAATATTAGTCTTTATTACATCTTTAGCAATCTGTTATCAAAATCTTAAACAGAAGACAGTAATTTGTTGGGGATTTTCTGGGTGGAGGGTCTGTCAAATACTAGGTGTTGGATTTTGCTGTTTGAGTGCATGTTAAACTACAGGAAGCAGTGCTGTGATCCTTGATCACATGGCACAGTTGATACTCCTTCCACTGTGTGTGTTCTTTACCAGCTACCTTGGGCGAGGTCTCTGCTGAGTCATTCCCAAAGGGAAAACTGGCTTTCATTTTGGGGACCCTGGGTCTTGAGCCATGACATTCAG